>NC_080395.1:35600000-36800000 GCF_030265065.1 Corythoichthys intestinalis | reverse complement strand
GCTGCGGCTTATAGTCCAGTGCAGATTGTCTATGAACAAATATAATTTTCATGTCAAATTTGATGGTTGGCGGCTTGTAGTCCGAAAATTACGGTAATGTGATAGACCACTATGGTAGAAACTTAAGTTATACTTCAGAGTGAAATATTTAATTTGCTCAACATCTAAAGCAACATACAGTATTTTCTTTAAGTTCCCATTTCTTTTGGAAATATGCTGCATTTCCTGACTTGTTTTAACTTAGGTTCATTGAACTCAGGTCCAACACTACAATGCTGGTCATGCTCTGAAAGCAAGGGCGTAGGTTTGGTCTCAACATTGGTAAGGACGATGTAATAGCATAACCTGCATGTACACTTTTTGCTGGGGACGGGACATTCATAAGACCATACAGATTGGGTGAATGGGGGTCAGGGATACATTTCTCACGAATATGAACCTGATTGATAGGCCAAATGATCAATGCAAAATAAATCTTTATTGATTTGTACTAACTTTCATATGTACGGTAATTAGTTCAAGTGATACATCGTTCAATTCAACCTTTGTTTTCAAATACTACTACAGAAACATTTTGAAAACTTAAAATGTCTGGATTTTTTCCCCCTAGCAAATCTAAATTGCAATACTTGAACAGAATTTAAATTATATTAACATGCACAATAATCTCTTAACTATCCAGGTATGCACAAAAATAAACAATTGTCTGAAGACTACTCAACATCGTCTAAATAAATAAATATAACTGAAAAAACATCCTAGCATATAACAAAAATAAATAAAAATGGAGCCTTCCTTCAGCTAAGACACAACTGCTTTTGTCCACAAACACAACCAAACTCAACAAAAAAATGAAAGCTCCTTTGGGTTGCTTTAAGACCACATAAATAAAATAAAAATGAAAATTGTGGGAGAAGGGGTTAAACCTCAGTTCACTACATTTCTCACAATTAACGTTAACAGTAGAAAACATACTGAAGGACACCTCTCTAAGCAGCTTCCTACTCGAGTTTTGCAGGTCAGCAAATTTATACAGTTTAATGTTATGCTAACTCTGATGCAGACTGGACTTTCAGTAGCAAAATTTGTGGTTTGTTCCCCACCTCCATAACATTGATGTATTTTTACATTACTTACACCGGTTGCTGCTGCTGCTGAAATAAAATTCTAATATCTCTCGTCTTTGAAGGGGGCGGAGAAGGCGGCATGTTGTCAACATGTATCTCTGTCTGGGCTGTGAGTGCATGTGTGTGTAAGGGGGGGGTCATGTCATCAGCCAATCAAACGTGTTTTTTAGGAAAAAAATGGACTGGCACATTCAGCAAGTGAAAAGGGGTAAATGTCAGCCTGAACATAATGAAAGCAATTAACTTAATAATGGTAGGGTAAATTCTATCCATACAACATATGGAAAGACAATCTAAATTGTCTATATAACTGAACTCATGATATAATGCCAATAAGGTTGCTTAAAAGTTGGTGGGGACAATTTGAGCATCCTGAAAAGTTGGTAGTGTCATGTCCCTACCGTCCCCATGCAAATCTACGCCCTTGTCTGAAAGTCTATATTTGTTTGTCTCACTTCCAGTCAGTGCTATCTGGGCTTTAATATAGTATGTCATTTTTGAATCAGGCTTAAAATGTGGTTATTCCTCATTAAAAGGGTAGTGGTTTCGCACCGTAAAGCTGACATGAGTAAATGTGTGTGACTGATAGACGATAGCGTGTCATTTCCTGAAGAAGATTGAGGTTGCCGCTTCCTGTAAAATGATATTGACGTGTCGGCTGTGACAAACTCGTGCGTTCCTCCCTGCTCCTCCTTGTCTTGACTTGGTGGACTAATACATTTATTTTTGACCACGTGAGAACAGTCATTGTAACCTGGGTTCACTTTACTAGAGGACATTTTGGCTTCAGAATTCTTGAGAAATAAGACTTCCATTTTTGACATTGTGTTAATCTGATCATATTTGTAACAGGGATACACAAGGTAGAGTGAAACATTCAATTGAGGCTTACTATCTTATACAAATCTGAAATATGAAGCAAGGACATACATTTTGAAAACATGATGTCAAGTCTAGTGTATCTTGAATTACTGCTTTTTTTCTACTGTGTCAGAAAGTTCATGGGTTACTTGCATGTTGTGGGTCACTCCACGAATAATAATTCATGCTTCAGATATTATGTTTATTAAAACACGTTTCCACAGTTTCAAGTAGGGTTAGGTATCAGTTTAGTTTTGGTTTCATCCGATACTGGTTACTACTCTGTACTTCTTAAAATGGGTTCCCCTTGCGTAAACAGTTCTTGAACTGATACTTCCACAAACACACACAAAAACAGCAAACCAATTTCGTAAAAAAATACTGCTCGTCCGTGTACAATGCCAAATTGAATACAATTTAAGAGTAAATCTTTCAAAATTATTAATAGACCCACAGTCAAAAATTTGAGACACTAAACATTCAGTAGGATGAGAAAGTGTCTAAAACTGCCAACCATTGATCAATAATAATTATGAACGATTAAAAGATTAGCTCAGTTTACAGATTAATGGTATTAATTCATTGCAATTTTTCATTCATATTTACAATATTAAGTAATATACTGTATATAGTTCCAGTAAAAGGGTTGCAGATAACAGGGTTGCCAATCTGTATAAATGTAGTTTTTTTCCCCAGACATTAGACGCTAGCTATTACAATTAATAATAATCATTATACTTTGTAAAATAAAGTTTACATTATATTTTTGTGCTGGTTGACTGTAGGTCACGAATAGTGTCACCTATAGGGCAATTTGGTGAGCTAAAAAACAAACAAAAACCTCAGGCACTGAAATATTCGATTTATTTAAAATAAATAAATAAATAAATACATTTGCCCAGCTCAGACAAACTCTAGACTTATTAAGTATATTTAAAAAATATTTTCAAGCATTATTTTCTCCTATTATTATTTTTTCCCAGGACAAGAAAATATATTCAGAAACTGCATGTATTAGTACGGTATTTCGTATGTAGATTACTTCATAGTTACGATTTGAAGATCGTAACGTAATTAGGAGTGGGAACCTCTTTTACCTCACGATATGATACGATTTGCGATACAAAGCTCACGATAACGATGATCTCACGATATGTCGATACAACGATTATCGATACATTGGTCAGGACATCATTCTACAAAACAATTAATAAGCAGAAAAACAAGCTATTTTCGAATGGAATGAGTTTAACGTCCGATCCATTTGAAGTGGGAAGTTGGCAGCGGACAGAGACGTTGCATCCCATTAGGCAAACCAGGCAATTGCCTAGGGCCCCCAGCCAGCAGGGGCCCCCAGAGGGCCAACATATTTAGCACACGCAGCTTTACTGCACTGTCGTAGCAACAAGTGTGGGGAGTGTTTCAATACCATGGAATCATTTGGAAGATTATCGAATGATTCTGTTATCAATCCCAATCAGCACTAACCATGTCACGTAGATTATACATGTCTATGAAAGTCCAGTCAGCTATTAATACCACATGATTGTTTAAAGAGTGACTCACGAAGTACTCTCTGGAAAGTCCTTGCTGAGTTGTATTATGTTGATTTTCATAGGCCACCTCATTATTCATGTGACTACTTAAAGAAATGGTGATTTTTTCCAAAAAAAGTCTATGAATGGGTCTATCGTATTCCTCGTCGAATACTCTATAAGAAAAATATAAAATATATGCATCTAAAATAATCTTAAATGATTTTATAAGCAATTTTAATACTCCTTTTAGCAAGGTTCCTTGGGTATGCGTACGTTCTCATAGCAAACAGTCCTGTTATTGTCCTACGTCACAAGCGCTGCGTATTCTGGGAGCGAGAATAGGTGTAAAGTGCGCATATGAGTCAGTGTAAAGTGCTTAGTTTTCGCCACTTTTATGGCCAAGATGACCGCACATGCACGCAGCGGGCACTCGCACCCCCCACCTGTGTGAGTATGTATGTGTGTCACGTGACTCAGAAGGGCCCCATGTTGCTTGTTGCCTGGGGCCCCCGGGGACCCTTGCTACGCTTCTGGCAGCGAATGAACCCTTCCCACCTCAAACAGGCCCCTCCCACTTCTATGGCTGTCAGTGGTAGCCAATGCCAGGCAACAATGTAATTTTGGGCCATTTCAGGTCATATTAACTGTTGATTTTCAGTCACTTCCTGTTGATTTTGGGGCATTTTATGGGTCACTTCCTGTTCTGTAACCCAAAATCAACAGGAATGGGTCACTTCCTGATGAAACGGGAAAAGTGACTGTGAATGCTTTGGTTTTGAACGAACAAAAGTTCATTCGCCCTTCCTAGTCTATGTGGATTGGATGTCTAGTGCCGTCAATGGCAGCCATTGAGTTAGCAGCCATTTTTTTGGTAACATTTACATCTTTTTAAAACGATATTTCGATTCTTGGCATGAGCATATCGATCACCTTTTGGGATGCAAAGTATCACGATATATAACCATGGCAATATTTTGCCACATCCATAAACATAATATGTCCTCCAATAGCGTACCGCATGCTACACGTCACTTCCGCTCATTAATATTCATGACTTTAGCAACTGTTGCTAAGGTGGGACGCGCTCACGTTTATCCCTCATGCTAAATGCATGTAAATAATGTACGAACGAGATGTGTACTGAGCTAAACCTACCAATTCTGTCCGAAAATGATGTCCCTGGTGCCAACTTCATTGGTAAAGATGTGGGAGTACATACACATGTTCAGTTAAAGAGATGGCTTGAGTGTCGAGGGCTGAAAAAGAGCTGACCTGATCCACACCTTTTTCCTTACGCCACTGACAATGACGTTCTCAGGTTTCAACAAGCTATCCTTTACCACCATGTGCCCTGTCTTTTTTATATATTATATCTTCTGGTTGTCTTACGTCTCCGACCATTCTTGGGGGGCAATTTACATAGCTATTCTTGTGTAGCGATCGGAAATGCTACTAACTCAGTGACAGCCAATGAACACTTTTAATTTTTTCATTAATAACAAATCTTAATTCTATAATTTATTTACACTTCCCCCTTACTAAAGTATTTTTTACAACAGAAAAGGTAGATAGCATTTTAACTTTTTTCAGGTTATTCACTGTTAGAAGCAGCACGGCAAAACGCCACGCTAAAAAATAAGTTTAAATTTCAAAATGACTTACCTCTTCGTCCTCTGAAGGACCATGGCCCCCAACAAAATGTTTACTGCATATGAAATGTGAATGGCTTCAACTTGCTAGCGTTAAACGTCCACGCAAGTTGATCCAGTCTTCACATTTTTTCCTGTTTTCTGTTTCAGGAAACATATGAAGAAAACATCCTTCATACAGTATGTCGTAATGCCTGGAGTTATTTCTACAAGTTCCATACCAGCAGTGTTTGATCGGCATGTTCTTTTTTTTTGAAAGATTACCGGAGAAAACAAGCAGAAATATAATGGATTGTATGCGAGAGCGTGTGTATAATGTCCCACTTCCGCGTTACGATAGTGACGTCACGGTCTAAAAAAAGCATTCGTGCGGTACGCTATTGTGGAATAGCCCAAAACATGATAAATATTAAATGTACAATGCGCATAGTTTCTTCATAAGCGTACATTTTTATAGTCTGTTGACATTTTGAACACCAAATCGTAACTCATCTAACCCATTCCTGATTTGGAAATCTTTTGATATATTCACAGAAATAAATTAAGAGATAGAAATCACATATTTTGAATTTCATTTAAGTTTGATAAAGATTGTAACTGTGCACAAACTGTAAGTGGGCAAAAGGCTGTGTTTTGTTTCCAACATATTCCGTACATTTCACACACTGTTTATCTCCTGAATTTCATTATCAACCCAATTTAGCCTTAATTGACACTCGTTAGCCAAAGTCGGTCCGGTGGTATTTCCTCTCATGCAGTTAGATCAAGATAGGATCTAGATTTGAGAATATAAAAGTTTCCACTGACATTGCTCAATTTTTTTCCCCCTCAACACAAAAATGGTTCAGGAAACCATGACATCGTCAGTGGGCTGAGCTCACTCTGGGGCGTGTGTGTATACTTGTATGAAAGTGTGCATGTGTTAGGCATTTGGACTCAGTTGTCAGCTCTGGAAAGAAGTGTTTTTGTTCTCTCATTGTTGTGGCTTGGAGTGAGAATGGCTTGGACCCTCTTCATCATGGCCTGCTGCCTCGTCGCCTTGCACGCAGAAGGTAATTTGGAGTTCCTAATGATGTTGACGTTACAGTAGCATCTTTTATTTGGACAAAAACGTTGGCGAGGTACACTTGTGTTGTTCTGCTGCTGACGTGATAAGATGAGCATCTGACACCTACACAACAAAGAATTTCAAATTCTAGGTTTCTCTCAGGAAGGGAAATGATCTAGTTTGATCTTTCAGTTTCTCAAGGAACACTAATGTTTTTGTTTTTCTCAGTGACGACTACAGTTGTTGTTCATGCACCCAACTGGATTAATCATTTAAATTCAAATAGATTCAGCTATGTTCCTAAATGTGATTATTTTTTTAGAGTGCAATAATACAAATTTTGGGCTGAAAATTTACTGGATAAAGTGATTAAAAATAAAAACAAAAAACATATGTATAATATAATACAGGGATGTCTCGCTCACATATTTTTGCACCCAAGTTCAAGTCACCTGATTTTGAGAGTCTGCCTATACCGAGTCCCGATCCGATACAGATTTTTTTTTTTTTTAAACACAAGTTCCAAACAGGTTAATGTCCCACCTTCACAATACACAGAAAAATGCTTGTCTTTATTAAATGCTTCATTGAGTGAGTCCACTCAAATCCACTCACGCCTTAACGCTCACTTACACAATGAGTTGCTACAGCACACTTATTCAAATCTAACGATGACCGACACATTTGTGCCTTTTATCATAGATTCTCCAAGCTTCTCTGGCAAGATCAAAGCTATAAACCTGTCAATTATCATTAACTTTAAGTACCAAACGCAAACTGGACAGTTTGGCCGCACTGCTTAGCAGGAGGGAGTGTGGGAGGCTGTGACGCTGTAGGAGCATGATGCAGAAAAACATAAGTATATTTCTTAAAAAATTGAAAGCGGATCCTTTTCACTCGATTCCGATCCACTGAAAAATGGCGCAATCGGCCCGAATTCCGATCACGTGATCGGATCGGGACAGCCCTAATAAAATACATAAAAGATCATGTGGTTGAGTAGATACCCCCTTGATAATGGATGGGCCACAAGTTTCCAACAAAGGATATGATTTTTTTGTGATGTATCTGAATAATAAAGCGCACAAATATGTTTTTGGCTTAAAAAAAAATCCAAATATTATTTTTCTTTTTTTTGTTTCCCTAAAATTATATATAAATGTATTTATTTTTCAATGTCCAGAAATTAATAGCCCTTCATGTATGAAAAGATAAGGTGTAAACATGCTAATTTTATCGAAAGGCCACTTGCAAATTCCTGTTAAGGTTATAATATGTAGTCATTGTTATGAAATGGGTAATTTATTCAATGCATTTGAACTGCAAGGGTTGGCATGAATGAATTACCATTCTCTGACAACCCTCCCAGTTCATATGGATTAGACCTTCACTAGTGACAAACTAAATTTTATTTCTAAGCAGAATACTGAAAAGAGCCACACGATTGATTGTTCATCAACATCAGTGTCACCGAAAGAATGAATGATGATTAACTAACAGAGTTAATGAATTTGTTTCATTATTATTGTATTTTTTGTTGCCTTCTTCAGGTTTCTTGCACACAATAAACATTGTCAAATTAGATTTTATTGGGCACTGTAAGCCATCATACAACTTTTTTCAAAAGTTGAACTAAATAAACTGCCGGTAAACAGTTCAAAGTCCTCCTTAACGCCATGCTTCCTTAATTGTGTATGTTTCAACATAAAAATTTCGTAGTCCGACTTGACATTTAATCCTCATGAGAAGAGAAAATAGAAATGAAAACACAAATAAAAAGCAAGTCATTCAATTGTGTATTTAAACAAAATGGGCATTGATCATACGTAATAGTAAACAATAGTGTTTCAGCCCTGGTTTAAAAGAGCTATCCGTTTGAGCTCATCTCACATCTTCAGGTAATTTGTTCGAGAGATGAGGAGCATAATTACAAGATGCAGCCTTTTCCTGCTTGGTTCTTGTTCTTAGACGCCACAACAAACCGGTTCCAGATGACTTAAGGGGTCTAGGTGCTTCGTAGGGGTCAAGCAAATCAAGGATGCATTTAGGTCCAAGCCCATTACTATTATTATTATTATTTTTAGACCAGCAGTAAGAGATTTTGTAATCGATCTTTTTACTCACAGGACGCCAGTGTAATAACTTCCAGTTTCCTTGTAATTTTACGGATTCTGGCAATATCATTCTGGACTAGCGGCAGCATCCTGATTGATTTTTTGTGAAGACCTGTCAATACACCATTGCAACAATCCAATCTACTGAAACTGAATGTATGGATAATTTTTTCCATGTTTTTTTTTTTTACGTATGCCCTTAGAGTCAGAAATAGAGGCAACATCATTGTTTTGTCACAAGTGAGATATTGTCATGCATCAATAGATCATATATTCCTGATTTGAAGCACATAACAGACAAACGTCTATGTGTTGAGAAATCACTGTTGCCATAACTTCCTTCATTCGCGTGCCATTTCTTAAATCTGTTGCAGTGTCATGTTGTAATCTCAAACGTTGGGCACATAGATATGCAATCCATTTTGGTGCAAAATGTCAAAATCGTTTGGACGAAATGTTCTTTTACTAACTACCACACCACATAATTTGTGTTAACTATCCATCTTGGCTGAATGAGTTAACATGTAATGTTTTTTTCCCCAGGTGCACCCACAACTGCAGTATATAATTTTGTTAGGTGTCAGCCTCGAGGCAACAATGCCAACTGTGTGACTCAACAAAGTCCGCAGATGGAGTGGAGTCCAGATCTGCCAATCAAACTGCCTCCTTCAACTGTACCGTTCCTGTAAGTGAATTAGACGTCTACTAGGACGTCTCCCACTGTCAATGGCAGCCAATGAGTGAAAAAGCAACTGTGTGTGTGCGTGTTTCATGTGGAACTTGTGCAATACTTGCAGGTTCCGTGTCTGTGTCTTAAGTCGATATTTTTACGCTTCGTTTCCTCTTTCGGGTTCTCATGAAATGACGGATAATATCGCTTATTCACCTCAAGAAAGAAATTACATTATAACAGGTTTCTTCTGGTGTTTAAATCACTAAAGCGTGGGCACAATAACTATCATAGAAAATGTATTTTCCGCCTATTGTACATGTTTTGGACATGTTGTGTAGAAGTCATTAGTATTCTCTCATTTGGCATTCCAAATAACCGTGCTTTTTTTCTAAAAACAAGGGAGCAGCACTCACGTTTTGTCAGCTCGCCTTGAACAGGAAGCCAAAGGGAAGCGTTGGCAGGAAGTAGACTGTGACGCTGGTAGGGTTGCTGCTTCTGGCCTATTGTTTAATCTGCGGCACACTTGAGCAAATGAGATGAAATGGTAACATATTGTAAAAAAAAAAAAGGGAAAAAAAGTTAATAAGGATCATCGATTTTACATCGATAAGATATTCTTTGAACAATGATATTATTAAGTTTGCCACTATTCCATTTGATTCAAGTGTCCTTGGTCGATATGATGAGGTATTATGTACACATTTAACACTAGTGTTGCACCAATACCCATTTTTGGCTTCTTGTGGTATCGGCCGACGTGGATGCTGTACTGACACCCCTATTTAAAAAAAATAAAAATAAAAAAATAATTAAAGGGACTCACGGATAGAAAGACTTGTAGTTCTCAAAAGATATGTAAATGTTATTATGAGTTAAAATAATTTGATGTTGAAACCCCTCTTGATGTTTTTGTATTTATACAATTTGTAAAATTAGTTTAACTAGTAGGTCGCCATTGTTGCGACGTCACAGATTATGACTAGCGACATAAACATGTCATTTGTTCAAGTCTTTCAATTTGAACCCGAGAGGAACATTAATGAGCATGATAGCACTGTCGATATTTCACAAAACGAGCAGCAAAAGCAAACTGAACAGGAAAGACGGGATGAGATAAGACGAGAGTTCTACCAAAATGTGCTACACTGGCGAAACATGCTACAAGAGGCGAATTTGACACCCAAAGTACTACTGTGCGCTTTCAGCTTGTTTTGTTTAGATGCATACAGACAGAACATACTAATGATTAGAGGTGTGCAAAATTTCCGATTCTTAGATTATTCGCGATTCGGCCGTGGAAGATTCGAGAACGATTCACAAACATCCAAATTCCGATTATTGAAATATGCCAAGTAAAGCAGAAGTACGACACACTCAGCGCGCCGCGCGGTCTTCGGTACGCAATTAGGGACGGAGCGAGAGTAGCTAAACATCATGCTTCTCATTACCCGGCCCCTCGGGTAACGCCAATGCTCAACTCACGGCTCTAGCTCAACTCATGCCACGAGATAAAAAAAAACCAACAACAACATACCTGACTGCTGCCGAAAAGCTGCTACAAGCCACATTATGTTACGGTAGATATCATTTACATATGACTAGATGCATTATAGTTTCGGTATCGTTACCAGCACATCTACAAAAAACTAGATGCGGGCGTTAGTAACGGCCGCCATCTTAAAGCAGTACACTTCCCTGCAAGGCTGTTGTTGCGAACCTTCCAAGCGAACCTAATTAACTTTTTATCTAAAATACTCCTAAATCGGTAAAATATTGACTTGAATCTATCTTTAAAATAGTTTTAAAACTTTCACATGTTGAAAGTAGACAAAAGAGGAATTATGGAATAACAGGAGCAATTTTAACAACTTTAACGGTTGATTCACAACATTAAATTAATTGAAAGTAGTTTAAAGCTGCTGATATAGAATGGGGACTGGAGTTTTTTATTTACTGTTATTTTTGTATATTTGTTTACTGCTATATGTTAACTTGATACTGAAATAGTAGTTTGGTTTAGCCTGAGAGGATTTTTGAACAATTTTGGAACTAATATACAAAACAAATTAAAAAAAAAAAAAAAAAAAAAAAAAAAAGGAGCGGGGTGCATCAATAATCGTTTTATAATCGAATCGGAGCCTCTGAATCGTAATCGTAATCGAATCGTTAGGTGCCCAAAGATTCCCAGCTCTACTAATGATGCCTTCAAAGGGCCTGTGACAGGATGAAAAAAAAAAGTCTTAAATAGCATTATTATGTGAATTAAAATAATATTTTGAGCCGATTCGACTATATACAACAACGTGGCAAAGCGCAGATTACAAGAAATTAGTTTTTTAATCTGCTGTTTAGCCCCGCCTGTCGTTATTGCGCTCTAGCGTCCCCAGCTGGATGAGGATGTCGGCAGGGTCACGATTTCAGCTGATTTAGAATGCAGCCCATTGAGGGGGAAGATTGAGAATGACAAAAATGCGACAGAGAGCACCAAAATGTAATCATTGTTTCAATCTCTCTGCTTCAATAGTTTTACAGGATATTCTTTTATCTAAGTATTTTTCCCCATTTGCTAAATAAATTGTATGGTCATTCAAATACTGTAAGTCTTGGGCTAAATGGAATATGAAATATAAAAAATGTATTTATTCAGAATGACAGGGCAAAATTACTGCATAATGGTGAAAACTGCCGACTTCTTGCACCTCCTGAAAGGTATTTTATGCCACTGGAGTTAGTTTGGCTTTTGTCATTTCCCAGCCCCCGGCTTTGGAGACGGAAGAAAGAGCGTTAAAAAAAACAGGAGGCATGACAGCTAGCCGACATGCAAACCCGAACCGAGCGGCTTTTCCAAGTCTTTTTCACACCTTTCGAAAATTAAAAAATCACACAAAACTACCCCAACTCATGTCACACACGGCGGTGGGGTTAATTGGCTTCACCGATCGGCCAACCCCCGGCGATGAGCAAATTTCGGCTCATTGTTCTCCTGCTGCGGGCAGGAGTGCTCATTGCTGGGGTAGCAGCTGGAGAATGACCGCCGAGTGGCTGTTCCAATCTTTTTCGCCTTTCGAAAACGAAGAATCACACAAAACTACCCCGAATCATGTCACACACGGCGGCAAGGGTAACAGCCTTCACCGACCGGCCAGCCCCCGGTGGTGAGTAAGTTTCGGCTCGTCGTTCCTCTCTTGCGGGCAGGAGTCCTCGTTGCTGGGGAAACAGCTGGAGAATGACCGCCGAGCGGATGTTCCAATCTTTTTCGCTGTTCGAAAATGAAAAATCACACAAAACTACCCCGACTCATGTCACACACGGCGGCGAGGGTGACAGCCTTCAACGATCGGCCAGCCCCCGGCGGTGAGCAAGTTTCGGCTCGTTGCTCCCTTACTGCAGGCACAAGTGCTCGTTCCTGGGGAAGCAGCTGGAGAATGACCGCCGAGCGGCTATTCTAATCTTGCCTGGCACAGCCAGACTATTCTCCCTGTATTTTTCAAACACTGTAAGAAATAGTCTGGGACCCAGCCCACTAACGACCTCTCCAGCAAGGTACAAAATCAATCGTCCAATCAGATTCGTTTATTTGCGTGACGTGTTCTTAACGAGTAACGTCACTCTTGCGCGCCGAAAGTCATCTCTACAACAACACAGATGGCGAACGGGAGAGCCGAGAATATGTTCCTATCCGCGGTAAAACCAGTTTTAAATTACCAAAAACACATCGAAAAAAGTCCGCGTCCCTCGTGAGGAAAAGCGGCATGGAAAATGAATGAACATCGAAAAAAGTCATTGACAACAGTCAACATGGCTCGTGCTAGCCATGTTGAATAAACGTCTCCATTCTCCGCTTACACTAATTACTTGTCGCTTTAACAACGTCATGTCTGCCCGTCGCTGATTGGTCCACTCCACTGTCTGTCTGCTGTGGCTTGCTCCGCCCTTGGAATTTGATTCGCCGGACGGTCGCCAGACTCAATCGCTAGAACAGCGGTGAGTCTGGTATACCAGGCAAATTCCAATCTTTTTCGCCTTTGAAAAATGAAAAATCACCCAAAACTACCCTGACTCATGTTAACCAATCGGCCAGCCCCCGGCAGCGAGCAAGTTACGGTTTGTCGCTCTGCTGCGCCCCGGCAAACCAGTGCTCGTCGCAGGGGAGAGAAGGGGAAACGCCGAAAATGTAAACATATCACCCACAAAATGCAAGCCACCTCCTTATTAAAGTGTTTGCCATGATCCCAGTACTTGACATAATATAAAACATGAAGTTTACTCACTTTCTTGTCCGTCCAATGGTTACTCGGTTGTCGGAATTGTTTTAGCCATCGCAGCGAATAAGGATCTTTGGGAAATCCAAAAAGCCTCACACCACTCTCCCTGGTGTAGCAACAAAAGCCTGCAGCACATTGGGATGGCGTGATGCAAAAAATAAATGAATTATTCCGCAAAATCAGCTGAATCCGCAGTCCTACTGCATGCTATATAGTAATGGCTGTTTTGTGAAGATAATCTCTACCGCTGACGTTGCATTCGCCTTCTTCCACAACCCGAGACTGGAGCCGGAAGTCACTCGTTTTCATTCAAAAAATTAAATAAAATATATTGATCGCTTCCACACACATCCAAGTGGTCATAAGGAGGATAAAAATAGGAGCATAAAATACAGCGTGTAATATGAAATAAACATGCTTTTCAGTGTCACAAGAACTATAAGAAAATACTTAAACGTAGTAATATCAAATAAGAGTGGTTTAATATGCTATGGGACCCATGTGGTCAACAGATCAACAATCAAATAACTAGCTACCATTGATGACGAAAGACGTCCAGTCAGTTTTGAGTGGGAGCGATCATTCACTGCCAGTCTACAGTAAATGAGTTGGACTTCTAGCACCGTCAATGGCACTACAGCTACAAGGGCATAATGATCATTCACTCTAAATTCAAATATAGTTACATCCCATCTCTGAAATGTCTAATATTTGACTGTCATTGTTGATTCTAGTGATGCTCAGCCAGTGGAGGGCGAAGTTCCTTTGGGGACGACTGAGATTGAGACTGAGCTTTCACAGTTTGAGGACGGTTCTGGCTCTGGTTCTGGGGACTTTGCTGGTCCAGTCTGGAGCGACATCATCTTTCCAAATTATGAACAGGAGATGGGTTCTGGCAACCCCTTGACAGACATGGAGCGACAAGAACGTGAGTTTCAAGTGCATAGGATGTTTCCATCTTTCTGTTCAGATACTGATTTCTGACTTGTATGCTTGTAGTGGAACGGGTAGACTCACAAGCCTTCAGGTGGCTTGTCAGAAGGTCTGCAGGAGCACCGCCACCAATTGAGGATGAAATCTTGGAAGTGTAGAGTTCTTTTCACAATGTAACAGGAACATTCTACTGCAATACTACCTGGTGGCCACAATTGTATTGATGCTGCTCTAACATTAACCCAAACAAAAACAAATTATGATTGTTTTTATTACATTCATATAGGACAGGGGTCTTGAATTTGCGATCCTGGGGCCAACTGCAGCCCAAGGGACAATATTTTGCAGCCCCATTTGACAATCGAATCGTAGTATTATTGTTACCTGCATATATTTTGCAACGTCAAAAAAAAAAAAAAAAAAAAAAAATCGACATAATTTTAGATAAAGTGAATCAGTTAAGTGAAAGAGCCATTATATAACAATGATAATAATTATTAAAAAATAATAATAAAACATAAATAATAGCCATCTGTAATAAAAAAATACATGAATAATTCTAAATTAAATTAAATTTAAAAAAAACTTCAAAAAATAAACTAGAACAACTTGTAATATATTGAAAAAAAGAAGAATAAAGACAAATTCAAATAAATGTGGCCTGTGTATATTTTGCTCTGAGAATTCTATTGATTTTTTTTCTTTTTCAAATTTTGTTTCAGAAAGCTCTTGTGACCGCACATATCTTAACTCTTTAGCTGCCATTGGCTTTTTTTCCCCCTGACCATTCGATCGCTTCAGGCCCTTCCCAAAATGGATTGGTCGTCTATTGCTGTCAATAGATGTTTTCAATATCAAGTCCCCTCTTTAACTAACTACCACAACACATACTCTGTCATTTGGGCTGGCAGTGAATGAGTTAAGATAATTTATAACTTTTAAATAGATGTCCACAGTAGTGACCACTGTCCCTGACAGGGTTAAATGAAGTACCGCACATACATTTTCACACGGAAATGATGATGTAATATTTCTAAGGGAATTTTTGCAGTGCAAGATTTAACATGATCTTAACATAATCTTGCTCAATGCAACAAAACCCCTCAGGAAAAGTTGTGAGTTGAGTCATATTCAAAGTATGCATATCATGATGCTCTGTTTTTATTAAAACAAGATTAAATCCTGACAATAAAGTGTTTGTATTGTTTGTATACTCCTAAAAGGTGCTGGTTGAGATGACAAATCTATATCACCGTATCGATGGTAAATTATGGATAGTCATCATTCATTCTGCCTGTAATCCAACGGCGTAGGTTTGGTCTCAATATTGGTAGGGATGTTATAACAGCATAACCTGCATGTACACTTTTTGAAATGTGAACGGGGTCAGGGCTACATTTCTCGCCAATATGAATATAATTAATTGATAGTCTAAAAGATTCAATGCAAAATAAAATAAATCTGTATTGATTTATACTAACTTTCACACTGCAAATTTATAACGTCTTAATCTGATAATTTTTCTTAAATCTACTCGAATCATTTTCTCCTCTTGTTTTGAGTGTTAAAGATTAATGTGTCAGATCATTTAAATTATTTAAATTACTTTAGGTAAATATTACCATTTGTTCTTATTAAGCCCATACATCTAAAAGTTGGTCATGTCTCACCTAAATCAAGAAAAGATTGCTTTCAAATAATGTTTTGAACAATATCAATTCTGGAATTATGAACTTTTCTGGCGAAAAAAAAAAACATTATTATTAAAGTTATTAAAATAACTTTATTATTATTATTATTATTTGATAGATAGATAGATAGATAGATAGATAGATAGATAGATAGATAGATAGATAGATAGATAGATAGATAGATAGATAGATAGATAGATAGATAGATAGATAGATAGATAGATAGATTGATTGATTGATTGATTGATTGATAAATTTATTAACAGACTCTAGGTCCAAGCCACAACCACACAATACAAGGGAACAAACCATACAAAACTAAAAACAACATAACAATAAAAGAAGGTAAACTACAATGATACAAAAATTAGGCCATCTATTGGCCCAGTTTTAAAAGGCACCTATTCCAGTGCTTCCAGAACAGTGACAAGCAGCGAGTAGAACTATGCGAAATGTTTGTCAGGCCCCAGACAATCACATTTTCAGAACATTTTAAACAATGAATAAAATTAAACATTAGCACCCTTAGAAGGGCCTGGAGTGTATTCACCCGAGCAGATACAAACATTTCAGAGGCACTGCACCATCTAGGCTTTTTCAGCAAGATTCTCAAAGAATCATTGTATGCCACTTGCAGTCTCTGAAAACTTGTCTTAGTGTAATTTGACCACAGATGCGCAGTGTATAGGGGAGTACAATAAGCCTTGAACAGGGCGAGCTTGACCTAATCAGAGCATGGACCAAATTTTAGAGAGAGAACATTGGCTTGGACATATAATGAGTGACACTGTCGCAATATGTCCTCGTTGTCAGTCAGAGTGTCCGTGAGCAGATGACCAAGGTATTTTACCTGACTACAGGACTTTAAAACGACCAGACAACTTAAAATTAGGGAAAACCAACCGTTTGTCCTCTTTGGTTCTTAGAATCATAATGACACTCTTTGATTCATTGTATTTAATGTTCTGTAACTCCCCGTACCCGGAACACACATTGAGTTATATTATATTATTATTATTATTTTCAGATAGCCATTTTTCTTATTTCAAGAAATCAAATAGTAAAATTTACTTGAAGCACTGGCAGATAATTTAACTTATTTCTATTAGATTTACACTAAAAACAAGGGAATTTAACTAGTCATGAGCCAATCAAACGTGCGTTTGCGGGGGAAAAAATGGGGTCAATCTAAGTCTGAGCATAATGGAAGTAATTCACTTAATAATGGTAGGGTGAATTCTATCCTTACAAAATATGGGAAGACAATCTAAATGACCTCTATAACTGATCTCATTATACTGTATAATGCAAATAATGTTGCTTAAAAGTTAGTGGGGACAATTTGAGCATTCTGAAAAGTTGCTAGTTTTAAGTCCCTAACGTCCCTATGCAAACCTATGCCCTTGCTGTAATCCACTCTCAATAGCTGACCTTTTCAGAATCAGTGATACCAATTGACAACTGAGTCCATCTGAGCGAACACCTTCTGCCATTTTGGCCATCTAACATACCATGTATGCAGTGGAATATGGATAACAATGTACTGTGCTACCGGACAACATAGATGAACAGTAACGCTTGGCGATATGAACCAAACGTCATTTCCTAATATATTTAGGCTGAATAGTGATACATAATATATAGACCCTACCCACCGACGTCACAAAACCACGTGCTCGCTGTGTCGTTCCGCCCACTTGTCCGTCATTTTGTCTCTGTATTAGCATTGTTTTCAATTGATCGAGGAATTTAAAATGCATTTCATGGAAGACCCGGTGCTTTCTGATGCCGTAAACTCACTGGATGTGTTGCATAAAAGGCGTTATGTGGAAAAGCTTCGTTCTATACAGTCGCCAGATCCATATTTGATGCCCAAATCGATGTTTTTCGACCCACTGTCTTCGCCCTGTCTGCCTGACATCTGCTACGCTGATATTTACAATTATCTTGTCCACACAAAATCAGCCTATTCTCACGAAAGTTTGAAAAACTTCAAGAGCTTGGAGGCTTATAAATACTTCGTTGCTGGTTGGGTGAAACAGGTCCTCGTTCGGCAGGAATCTATCTTGTGCTTGGAAAGGTGAGTTACGAAATTTTCAATTCAAAATCTTTTGTTATTGCTAACATCCACTGTCAAGTCTAATGTATTTCATGTCGTTTGTCAATGGAGTTAAGGCTTTTAATGTTTATATGGTTTAGCGATAGCACTCTCACTACATACATACGTGTATGTTGTCGGCGATTAGCCTAGCAATGATCTTAATTGTGGTTATTTGTCAGCCCCGTAGACGAGGCCAGTTTCTTTCACTTGGTACCAGCTAAATATTATTCAAAAAATAACGATGGTGGAAGAAAGGGAAGTCACAAACATCTTGAATTTGAAACTATGTCGTACTACGTCGTATGTTGTCGGCGATTAGCCTCGCAATGATCTTAATTGTGGTTATTTGTCAGCCCCGTAGACGAGGCCAGTTTCTTTCACTTGGTACCAGCTAAATATTATTCAAAAAATAACGATGGTGGAAGAAAGGGAAGTCACAAACATCTTGAATTTGAAACTATGTCGTACTACGTCGTATGTTGTCGGCGATTAGCCTCGCAATGATCTTAATTGTGGTTATTTGTCAGCCCAAAACCCTCTAAGTATATCTTAAATGCATCTTACCGGATATAAAATGACTACTACATAGTCTGTGGTGATTTTTTGGTGCCCAGTTTTCACGTCGAATTGCAGCCGTCCATTTCGCTCTCCTCTTTGGATCCCTCGGAATACGGTAAAACTTCAAGTCTCTCCTTCCATCTTCTCTGTTAGTGCAACCAACAGCCACACACGCCTTCACCATTTTGATTATTAATGTTAAGGAGCAGAAAAACACGCCGTAAATAGGAGAAATGTACGTAGCCGTAACAGGTTAACACTATGTTTTGACGGACAAGTGGGCGGTACCATTCAGGAGAGCGGAGTTGTGACGTCACGTGGGTAGGGTCTATATTCAAAGTCATTAACATGGATTTTTAAGAAAAAAACTGAAAATTTCAGTTAACTGCGGCAAAATCAAATAAATAATAAACTGTTTTCTTCACCTGATTTGTAAAAAAACAAAAGCTCACCTGTTCAAATAACAAAATCTAAACATGAATACTGTATAACAGCGAAATACAGGCAGAGCTTATTTACATTTAAAAACAAAAATACATAGAACACACAGACACACACAAAATATTTATTTATATTTTTTTGAAAAAAATACATTGAACACACCCAAAAATAAAAAAATAACAGTTATAGAATTTTTTTGGTGTGTTCAATGTATTTATTCAGATTTAGCATGAGAAAGAGATACATATAAGACGTTTTTCCCTTTTTCCCCCAAAGTACTGTATAATTAGAATTAAAAAAAAAAAAAAAAAAAAAAACGATACTGTCCCACCGAATTATTTTTAACCCTTTAACACCTAAGCCTATTTTGGCCGAATTTGCATGCCTTTGATGTTGCCTTTATATTTCAAAGAAAAAACTGTTCACAATGGCCAAGTTGGGTCCCTTTTTTCAGGATACCTTGAACTTCATGTCCAAACTATTGTTTTCTTCACTGACCAACTTTAATCCACATTTTGGACCCAAAGAGACAAAAAAATCCCAAACATGCTCGACCAACCGTTTTGAAGCTTGATAATATTTATTTAACTTGCTAGGATAAACATTCAACAGAAAAAAATAAGATTGAATAGTTTTATGTTTGACAATTCAACACAAACAGCAGCTATGGTCATAGGCGTTTTTGGCCTTCACACATACTATGGTCAAAACATGCTATATACAGTGCAAAATAGTGAGAATTTAAAAAAATATATATTATCCAACACAAAAAGGGTTTGGAGGATATCTCTTTGTGAAGTTAGGTATTGTACCCATCACCTTATCAAAGGTATATATGTACATGCAATCAAGCTTCTCGAACACACATCTATATACAAATTGAAAAGATTCATAGTGAAGAAAAAATAACAAACATTGAAAAAAAAGTATTTTAAAAAATATTGACAAGTAGTTCAGTTCAATTCAAATTTTTTTAGGGATGTGACCCAATAAAGTTTTTTTGCGCACTCAATAAAGTTTGTTTTTGAACATGTCACTAAGCTGCGTCACATACAACGTCACACAGCCTACTCATCCGCCGTTTGCGCGCTGCTGTCACTACTACTCGCCGAGACGCCGACTGATCCGAGGAAAACAATGACAAATAGAGCTCATCCTATTCCTTGAGTTGATGAAATAATGCATTAGCTTGCGCTAAATTTAGTTTTCGATTCATTCTGCACGTTTCAAAGTCGCTAGCTCAATTCAACCGGCCGTTGCTTGCTACGCGTGTCTCCTTTCCCTTAGTTGGCGCCTTGCTCGTCAATTTATTAAAAATGTTCACATTAGGTTCGTCCTTCTTGACATCACAACGGCCCGTGGGATATGTAATCTTTTGTGCTGCTTTTGGTTTTGAAAAAAGGACAAGAAATGATGGAAATATGGAGAAAGACACATGGTCCATGCAGCGTGTCAATGCATATTTATGAGTGCAATAAAACTATAAAACTCAAATGACATTATCTCCCGTTTTACTTGGTCGATTGACTTCAAATAAAAACTGGTGTGGACATCAACTTCCGTACTTTCAATCGAGAGCAACCAGGGGCACATGGGTGACGTAATTACAGCGTTACGAGGCTTCAAAGATTATATGCGTAAACGTGTCGCATCCGACACGTTCGGTGTTAAAGGGTTAAACAAGAATAACATAGCAAAATGTTTGTCTTCATTAAATGCTTCATTGAGTCCACTCAAATCCACTCACACTGCTGAGACCAGTCTCTCACTTACTCAATGAGTGACCACAGCACACTACCGCTAGTGTTTAACAAGCTTAACGATAATTGACAGATCTGCGGCTTTGAAGATAGCGTTACCAAGCTTCTCTGGTAAGATAAAAGCAGCACCCCTGTCACTCATCGTTAACTTTAACAAGCAAAGTAGAGCTGCCTGCTGAGCAAGAAAAGCAGCAGGAGGTAGAGTGAGAGACTGCACGTGATCGGATCGGGACATTTCTATACAATACTGTATTTATTTATATTTTAATTGAAAAAAATAAAAATCCGCAATGGAGTGAGGGCGCAAAGTTTGAAGCTTGAAGTTGTGAGGGATTACTGTATATCAATATCTATGATAAATATACCGATATGAGTTCTATATTGCTATATTGCCCAACCCTATTTAACAGGCATACACTGCTGGCCAAAAGTATTGGCACCACTGAAATTCTGTGAGTTAATGCTCAATTTCTCCCAGAAAATGTTTGCAATTCCAAATGCTTTGGTAGTAATATCTTCATTTATTTTGCTTGCAATGAAAAAACTCAAAAGGGAATGAACTTTTTTTTCAAAATCATTATCATTTTACACAAATATGAGCCGGACAAAAGTACTGTATTGGCACCCTCAGCCTAATACTTGGTAGCACAACCTTTAGACAAAATAACTGCCAACAACTGCTTCCAGTATCCATCAATGAGTTTCTTACAATGCTCTGCTGGAATTTTAGACCATTCATCTTTGGCCAACTGCTCCAGGTCTCTGAGATTTTAAGAGTGCCTTCTCCAAACTGCCATTTTCAGATCGCTCCACAGGTGTTCTATGGGATTCAGGTTTGGACTCATTGCTGGCCACTTTAGAAGTCTCCAGTGCTTTCTCACAAACCATTTTCTAGTGTTGTTTTAAACTGTTCTTTGGGTCATTGTCCTGCTGGAAGACCCATGACCTTTGAGGGAGACCCAGCTTTCTCACACTTGGCCCTACATTATGCTGCAAAATTTGTTGGTAGTCTTTGGACCTCATAATGCCATGCACACGGTCAGCAGTCCAGTGCCAGAGGCAGCAAAGCAACCCCAAAACATCAGGGAACATCCGCCTGTCAGGAATGAGCGGGCAGGCAGGTGGTGTGGACCCAAATGCAGGGAAACAAAAAAAGGCAGCAAGGCAGTGAACTCAAAAAACGTTTTAATAATAACAAAAATCACAAAGTACAAACAAAAGGACTATGGATCAACAAAACTTACTAAACGGATGGACAGGTACGCGAGGGCTTGGACGGGCCTTGACTTTGGTAAAGACAGACACAGACAATGACGCAACAAGGAGTGACAAGAAACTGGGTCATTATATACGCAGACAAGGGGTAACGAGACGAGGAACAGGTAACACAGGTGGATGCAGATTGCAGGATACACTGGGAAAACACACACAGGTGAGAGCAATGGGTAATTACAGGGACAAGTCACACAAGGAGAAACCAAACACAAAACCTAACACCGCCATGTTTGACTGTGGGGACCATGTTCTTTTCTTTGAAGGCCTCGTTTTTTTTCTGTAAACTCTATGTTGATGCATTTTCCCAAAAAGCTCTATTTATGTCTCATCTGACCAGAGTACATTCTTCCAAAACGTTTTTGGCTGTCTCGGGTAGGTTTTGGCAAACTCCAGCGTGGCTTTTTAATGTCTCTGAATCAGAAGTGGGGTCTTCCTGGGTATCCTACCTTAAGGTCCCTTTTCATTCAGACACCGACAGATAGCACGGGTTGACACTGTTGTACCCCCGGACTGCAGGACAACAGGTGCTGTTAATTACACAAATTAGAGAAGCATCACATGAT
The DNA here is from genome assembly GCF_030265065.1 of Corythoichthys intestinalis. Classification (NCBI taxonomy): domain Eukaryota; kingdom Metazoa; phylum Chordata; class Actinopteri; order Syngnathiformes; family Syngnathidae; genus Corythoichthys; species Corythoichthys intestinalis. The sequence goes on along the minus strand of NC_080395.1, from coordinate 36,777,403 downwards.
TTTTGAAAGGGTGCCAATACTTTTGTCCGGCCCATTTTTGGAGTTTTGTGTAAAATGACAATGATTTATTTTTTTCCCCCATTCTCTTTTGTGTTTTTTCATTGCAAGCAAAATAAATGAAAAAGATATTACTACCAATGCATTTTGAAATTGCAATCATTTTCTGGGAAAAATTGAGCATAATCTGACAGAATTGCAGGGGTGCCAATACTTTTGGCCATCAGTGTATAGTCGAGAGCAGTACATTTACAAGATCAAGCATATTGGATTGACAGATCCATATCTGTTGTCGAAAACGTAATTGAAGGACATTTTGTGGCGCTCCGAAGTGCAAAATTCGGAATATGCAGACATTGTTAACTACCTTGTAAATACCACGAGTGTACTCACACCCACCAAATTCCAAAGAAATACAAAATCCTGAAGGTTTACAAGAATTCGTGGCAGGATTTGTAAAGAAGGCTTTATTGTAGAGTTTGCTCAAACCTAATAGGGTCCTAAGTGAAATTTAATTAAATTAATTTCATTCCTACACTTTGTTCAGGTTATTTTTACATTTTAAAATTGTAATAAAAAAAGTGACATCCACATTACTATTGTGCACAAAATAGCTTAACATTAGAATATAATACTTTTTAGATTTTGTTCTATATCCAAATTTACCTTTGTGTTGTGATTTTCAAACTTTTCTTTCACCTGCTTTTTCTTTTCTCTACACTGGAACAGGGCCGGCCCAGGCCATTTGGGGGCCCTAAGCAAAATAATGCCAAGGGACCCATATTTTTGGCACACCATTTTGTCACAGTGTACTGTGAAACCCATACATGCAATCCAACCCATACGTTCATATTTTGTATATTAATCAGATTTTGTTGCACTGCATACTTTAAACTTCTCACCCCAAATGATTGTCAGTACTTACAGTAGATAGCGCCAAACCTTTTTCTAAAAGAGGGGAAAAAAATAAGTTAAGGAAGAACTTTTATTTTTTTAAGCTTGAAATTAAGTATCAAAACTCACAAAAGTCAAATAAAGCAAACTGTGGTAAACAAAATAGAATATAAATTAAATAATTGCCAGATTGGGGGCCCCCTAGTGGTCAGAGGTCCTAAGCAGCTGCATAGTCTGCGTATAGGCTGGGCCGGCCCTGCACTGGAAGGGTAATTTCTTTTAATTATCAGATTTATGGACTTGAACGCCTTTATTGCTTAATTGTCACCATGTGAAACAATTATGCTCTTTTCTTCTTTTTTTGTAATGTTGCACTAATAGCGTTTGGGTTCCCGATTCTAACATTGATGCCAATACTGTACTGTACTACTTAACATGTCAGCTACCATTGACGGCGTTAGACGTCTATTTGAAGTGGGGTTAAAGGGTTAATCCAATTTAGGCTAACGTGCCATACTTATGGTACCTGAGGGTGGCGACACCGAGCCACTCAAATTTTGTGTTGTCAACATCGCCTCTAGTGGTCGAAAAGCGTCACTGCGACAACAACCACAGCAAGGTGTCACTTGAGAGCCAAGCTGTCACCTTCTCGCAAAGCTTGCTCGTGGGAGGTTCCAGTCGGAGTACCTGTTATGTCGGAGATGCGAAACCACTGCTCGTTTGGAGTCGAATGAAAAAGTAAGTTCATTTTCAGGCAAATGAATACCAGGTGACCCAATTTAACGGTTCTTAAATGTCGTGCTGAACAGATGTGGAGCGTGAGCTAACGTTAGCAATCGCAGCTGTGCTGTTCACGAACACTCGGTTTGTTAACGGAGTTGTAGGAATTACTACATTAACCCGTTTTGAATGGGGTAGTGAGTTAGTTCGGTGTCGTTCGAACAGGTATCATTTGGGTAATGCAATTTGACTGTCATTAAACCATAGCGAACAGAAACCTGGGCTAAAGTAGCGGTAGCATACGTCGCTAATGTGTTCAACTAAGGTAGGCGCACCTTGTTCGAAATTAGGTGAACGCGTCATTTACTGACACCGAACTATGCGCTCGGTGGCATTGCATGAAGGCCTTTATGTCACAAGGATGAATGACGGTGTAACTATTAGATATCACATATGAAAGGCTAGATAGCTGGAGTCTGTCGTGAGCCAATGAGGACTGGCGTCGTTTCTCGTCGGCCATTTTGCGTCGGGGCCAGTCGCTAAACATTGGCTATACATTAGCTAGAGATTGCACAAATCTGAACCGATTTTCAAATGGCTCAGTTTGTCATACATGTCAAAAATGAAGGAAGTGTAATGCATTGTAAGAATATAACCTGTTTTTTTCCCTCTATCTTAAATCATAAATCAATTAATAATAGCCACCTTAATACGAATTGTTATGAACCAAACAGTTTGTAATTGCGTTAATAAATTGGCGAGTTAAGTGTATTATAGTGGAGAAAACCTGTCACTTCATGCTCACTGCAGCAGACCCCATCAGGTATATCCACTGAAGTAAGATGGCCGCCATTTACGCATGACGCCGTCTTCGATCTTAGAGATCTAGCCTTATATCTGGGATATCAATGTTGTACCTAATGAAGTGTGAATGATGTTTTTCAGATATGTTGCTGGTGTAGTCTGTCCATGCACTCAATGTCAGGTATTTTTTTAAGTGACATTTGTTTCTTCTTGTTTCGTAATGAACCCTATATATTCCTCATGGTTTTGTTTATTCATTTATTTATTATTATTTATTTATTATCAACAAACGGAGCTTTTGCAAGTTTTCCTTTTATTTTCAATGTTCCATACGGTACACATCATTATGATACAGGTGCTGACACATATATGTGATTTTATCAGTGTTGCAACGTTATCACTGGTAAATAAACTTCGGTACACTTTTATAAAAGCTTTTTATCCCTGGAGCAGAGTTCAACTGGATTGGACATTTATAACCGTTAATCGGACTGAAATATGATTCGCTGCCAGCTCTTCCCGGTTCAAATGGATTAGGCGTCTATCTCTGCCAATGGCACCATTATTCCCAACAGCGAAGAATTGGGCTTCTTGGATTTGATTTTATTTGACTTGGACCATATTTCTTGTTTTGTGTGAATGTGAAATGGATGCAAACTGTTATTTTCAGGGATTTGTTGTCAAGCTGCCAGTTAATACAGATATGTGGTAAAAATTTGGGTTTTACTTTTCTCGTTCTACAGGTCTTGGCAGTTGTGTTTGAAATGTGTTTTAAATCTTTTTGACAGCTATGATGTGTCGGTTAGAGTTGTACTTAAGGGCCAGAATGATTTGTTTGGCAACTCAGGAATGACGTTGGACTTGTTTTCACTTTTTTGCCCTTTTGGCACTTGTACTGATGGATGAATCAGACTATTTGTTTAGTTGTGAAATGTGTTTTTTTTTTCTCCCCTTTCGCAGCGGCCATTCGTCCTTTCTTGTTCTCGCTTGTGGCTCAAACAAGTGCTTGACTAATTGGTGACAGCAGATTGAAAAGTCAAACATTGTGAGGGTTGGCCCTCATGGATTATGGTGGTGAGTGTGACAAATGTAATCAAATCTCTGCAGGCATGATATTGTATTTCTTATCTAAGTTATTTTATTAGTTTTTAATTTTATCGTGTTATTCTCTTGTTTTCCCCTCATTGTTTCCAGGTCAGTTGGACTATGAGGGAAGAATAATGTCACAAGTTGCAGTGGGTGGGGCTGACCGTTGCGATAACACAGCCCACCCTGAAGTACTTATTGCTCAACGTCCAAACCTCAATGAGACCACTTCACTCTCTCAGAGTGAACTTACGTCAGCTCTACAGAATGATTTTGAAACTGGACTCCCCTCAAAAACATCTCTCAACAATAACGGGGGGAACAAGGAGCTGGAGAGCCAGAAAAGCACAGAAGAAGAAGAGGACATTGATGAGGTGATGAAGGATGAAGAGGAGGAATCAGAAGAATCAAGTTGTCAAATGCACTGCCAGTCCCCAGATACTCCCATGACAGATTCCTCCTATTCAGAAACAGGTACAGAACACAGTTGACGTTACACCGGGAGGAAAAACATTTTAAAACTTTTAAAAGCGACCGCTATTTAGGAGAAAACATTTTTTCATGTCTAATCATTTATTTCTGAATGCACAGACATACAACAGAAAATAATGACCCGACGTTTAAAGAGATTTTCTACAACTATCATTCATCCGTCATAAATTCACCCTGCTACATTTTTAAAAACAATAATAATGAAATATGCTTCAGCTTTATTTCCCTTCTCCATTTGTAGGAAGCATGCTGGAAAATCCCTTCAGTCCAGGCACAAGTCCAGAACCTACGTCACCTATCATCCAAGAAACGTCATGTCCCATCAGCCCACTGGATCTGGTCCAGAGTGAAGTAAACTTTGCTGGTTATATTGCCCCATCCAGCACACCAGGACATATTGTCATGAAGGGGCCTGTGCTTTCTCCTCAACCATCTTTAACCTCGGACACAGGCCTGAGCTGCACTGATGCATCCAAACATATCTCAGCAAGTACTGCCGGAAACGTACAATCACCGGAGCCCTTCGCCTTCACCCCTGGGCATGTAACAAGTTGTACACAATCCTCTTCTGTTCCTGGAGCTACACTCACACATTCAGATCAGGAGACTTCCTCTTCTTTGCCCATCTCTGCTCTGATGGCCTCTTTGGAGCTATTGGCCCAGAGAGGAGATGATACTTGCCTCCCACAACAACTTCATCAGGTAAACTATTTTTTTTTAATTTCACCTCAAAATGTCTTTAATGGTTTTACCCCTTGATAAAGCACTCATTTAAATACCCGTAATATTCGCACTATAAGGCGCACCTGACTATAAGCCGCCACCCACCAAATTTGACAAGAAAATGGCATTTGTTCATAGATAAGCCGCGCTGGACCATAAGCCGCAGCTGTCCTCACTGTATTATGAGATATTTACACCAAAAGATATCAACTGGTAACACTTTACTTGACAGCAGCATCATAAGACTGTCATAAGACCAAATGAACCACCTTGAACCAATTGGCTGCAAAACTTCATAGCTTCAAGAAGCTTCAATTTGGCCATCAGTGTTCTCTTGGGGGAGACAGTCAACCCCTGCTGCTTCCTGCTGTCAACACTGTTGTCGTCCAACATGCCTCTTAGCATGTATTGCAGCGTTACAGATATAAATAACAAATCAAAATCCATGTTCTATGCTGATTATTTCTTCAGTTACTTTTCTAGTTGTTTCATTTGTTGCTAGTTATGGTATTTGGTAACACTTTATTTGACAGTGGTGCCATAAGACCGTCATAAGACCATCATAATTATAACACTGCCATGAGCATTAATGAATGCTTTTGACAGATGTCATTTTGTGTCATCCGGCAAATTGACATAATTTGCTGGATGAGACTTAATGACATCTGTCATAAGCATTCATTAATGCCCATCATAATGTCATGTCATAATTATGACGGTCTTATGACGCCACAGTCAAATAAAGTGTTTCCTATTAAACCAAATAAATTAACAAATAAGCGGCACAGGACTATAAGCCGCACAATTCAAAATGAGAGAAATAAGTAGCGGCTTATAGTCTGAAAATTACAGTAATTGGCTGCCACTGATAGCGCTGCCACCCTTTCTCAGTCAATGGCACATAAAGATGATGATTCAAAGCCAGTCCACCAAGTTTAAACGAATTGGATGTCTTTCATTCTATGAAGAAAAAAATTTATACTTTAGAGTATTGTTAGGGGCCGTAACATAATTGTATTTCAGTTTTTCCCATAATTAGTAATAATTAGTAAAGTAATAAGTAATAAGTTTTTTAACAACAACAAAAAAAGCCCCATTCATAGCGAATGGCCAAAACTGGAATATTTCACAATTTAAAATGTATCTCGTCTTAATTTTTTAAAAGTCAGATTTGCATAATGACCCTAAAAAAAAAAAAAAAAAGAAAAAAAGAAAAATTAAACAATCAGAAAATCTTGGCGCACAAAAGTTTTTTTTTTTTTTTTCCCAAAAATGTATGGTGTTTCCACCAACATGTGACCAAGTTTTCCCCCACTTATTTCCAATCAGCAGTGAAAATGAACCATTATTGATAGGCAGTGACCTAGAAATGCCCTAAATTCAACAGGAAATGATTCAAAATGTACATGAAGTGACCTGGAAGCAGAGGTGGGTAAAGTAGCCAAAACTTTTACTCAAGTAAGAGTAGCGTTACTTGAAAGTAATATTACTCAAGTGAGAGTAAAAGTAGTCATCCAAAAAATGTACTCAACTTCAAGTAAAAAGGTATTTGGTGAAAAGAATACCCAAGTAATGAGTAACATCGTGAGTAACTGGTTACGATGTTTGATTAAAAAAAAATAATTTTTTAAAAAATACAGTGGTACCTCTACATACGAAGTTAATCCGTTCCAGGAGCTTGTTTGTAAGTCGAAATGGTCGTATGTCGAGCAGGATTTTCCCATAGGAATACATTATAATTCCATTAATTCGTTCCACAGCCCAAAAACCTGCACTAAATCCTTAAAAAATACTGCTGGTACTATTACAAATGGCAATTACATATAGCAAAACAAATAAATAATAAATAAAAATCGGATTAATAATATAATAATAATAATAATTCCTGTAATAGTGTAACGAAACGGGTTCTAATAAGGCGGACGTTTTTTTCTGTACCTGAAGGCACCGCGGCGCTGACGTGACAAAGAGGGAGGGGAGCGGGTGAAAGTTTACTTTCGCTTTCAATGCTTTCTTGAGAACATCGTCAATTGCGGGAGACAGCAGGCGTTTTGTGTTGAATAAGTTGTGAAAGAAATGATGAAAACGTGGCGAAGCTGGCGATTTCTCTGGAGATGTTACCACAATAAGAATTGTCAGCTTAATTTATAAAGACTGGCGAACGATGGTCGGAGGAGGACCGTGGAGATGTATTGTTGAGCCATTTCACGGATGCCCACCCTACGCTCATATTTTTCTGTCATTTGCATCTTCATTTAGAAGGTAAGCGTCAACTTTTTCCTTGTTTCACCACCTGTACCAACCTTTTCTGAAACCTGTGTTGATTTGTCACACAAGAAAATCCGCCGTGCATTCGTCTGCGGTGCTGCCGTTGTCGTCGTATTTCGAGCATGTCGTCGGATGTAGAAACAAATGGCGAGTCAAATTTTACGTCGGATGTCGAAAAGTTCGTGTGTCGAAGCGATCGTATGTAGAGGTACCACTGTAATGGTATTTTTTTCTCAGCAAAAAGTTTTCTATATGAACTGTTTATTGTTATACTGTACTATAATCTATTACATAACCGCATTAAGCCAAAGAAATACCAAAAAAATCTTTGAAGAGAGAAAAAAAATCTGCAGAACTGAGGCATCATTCATCCAAAGAGCATGAGTGCCCTCTAGTGGAGAAAATAGTTCGCAGTTTAAATAGTTGAATATTGAATAGTTCCTTCATAGTTCCTATTATGAAATTAAAAGGATCATATCTCCAGTTTTCCCGCGGTCAATCGTTGTCAAAAAAAAAAAAAACTGTGAGAGAGGTTGAAATCCACACTTTCGAGTCATGTTGAGAGCAGCGTTCTATGTCAAATATTTTTTTACGGTGCTTTGAAGACGCCACATGATTGAAGAGGCCGTCGTGATCATAGAATGGCAAGCTTGAGTCTGATTGGTATCCTGGAGTCGTGTGATTATTGTTGCAGTGTCTCATTAGTGAAATTAGTAGGGCTACTGTTGGCAACACTGGAAAAAAAAAAAAAAGTAAATTCTATTCTGTCGAATAAAGACAAAAAATATAACAACTAGTGTTGCCCAAAGTAGTGGAGTAAGAGTAGCGTTTCTTCACAAATCTACTCAAGTAAAAGTAAAATGTATGGCTTGCTTCTACTCCTGGAAGATCATTTTTCTCAAAAAGTTACTCAAGTAAATGCAACGGTGTAAATGTAATGTGTTACTACTAGAGGTGTGTGAAATTTCCAATTCTTAGATTATTCGCCATTCGGCTGTGGAAGATTCGAAAACGATTCACAAACATCCAAATTTCAATTATTGAAATATGTCAATTAAAGTGGAAATAAAACACAGTCAGCACGGTCTTCGGGACGCAATGAGGAACGGACCGAGAGTAAACATAATGCTTGTCATTAGGCAAGGCAAGGCAAATTTATTTATATAGCACAATTCAACACAAGGCAATTCAAAGTGCTTTACATCACATGAAGATCATAAAAATCACATTTAAATCAACACAACGTAGAAACGAAAACAAAAGATCGCATTTAATCACAGAATAAAAATAAATAAAATAAAAATAAAACAAAAACTACTACAAATAATAATGATTGAAATCAGCAATGGAGATAAAAACAAGAGGAATAGACAGCAGGTAGATTGAAATATATAGACAGTTATAGATATGCAGTGCTAAACAAAAGCGTTTTTAGCCCTGATTTAAAAGAGCTAACAGTTTGAGCGTACTTCAGACGTTCGGGTAACTTGTTCCAGAGGTGAGGAGCATAATAACTAAATGCTGCCTCACCCTGCTTGGTTCTTGTTCTTGGAACATGCAGAAGACCGGTTCCAGACGACCTTAGGGGTCTAGATGTCTCATAGGACTCTAACAAGTCAAGCATGTATTTTGGTCCAAGGCCATTAAGTGTTTTGTAGACGAGCAGTAGTATTTTATAGTCTATCCTTTGACTTACTGGAAGCCAGTGTAGCGATTTCAAAACTGGTGTAATGTGGTCCAGCTTCCTTGTATTTGTGAGGACTCTGGCTGCAGCATTCTGTACCAGCTGCAACTTCCTGACTGATTTTTTATCAAGACCTGTAAATATACCGTTGCAATAGTCCAATCTGCTGAAAATGAATGCATGCATAAGTTTTTCCATGTCTTGTTGAGTCAGAAGCCCCTTAATTCTGGTTATATTTTTTAGGTGGTAATAAGCTGATTTAGTGACGGACTTTAAATGGCTATCAAATTTTAGGTCTGAGTCAATAATTACGCCAAGGTTTCTGACTTGATTTGTAGCTGTAAGTGACATTGTGCTAAGTTGGCTGCTTATCTTTGACCTTTCCTTTTTTGGCCCAAAAATGATCACCTCTGTCTTCTGCACATTTAACTGGAGAAAATTCTGGCACATCCATTCATTGATTTGATGAATGCATTTTCTCAGGGTGACCAAGGGACTATAATCATGTGGGGACACAGAAATGTACGTTGTGTGTCATCTGCATAGGCATGATAGGAGATGTCATACTGTTCCATTATCTGAGCTAACGGAAGCATATAGATGTTAAATAAGAGTGGTCCAAGAATTGACCCTTGAGGGACTCCACACGTGAATTTGGTTCGTTCTGACTGATGGTTTCCGATTGACACAAAGAAATCCCTATCATGTAGATAGGATGTGAACCACTGAAGAATAGTGTCAGTAAGCCCTACCCACTGTTCCAATCTGCTGAGTAGTATGTTGTGATCAACCGTGTCAAATGCGGCGCTGAGATCCAATAGTAGCAGAACAGATGATTTGCCTGCATCGGTATTCCGACGAATATTATTTAGGACTTTGATAAGCACAGTCTCGGTGCTGTGTTGTGGTCGAAATCCAGACTGAAATGAGTTAAAAAGATTGTTTTGCATCATATAATTCTGGATCTGTTCGAACACAACCCTTTCGATAATTTTCCCCAGGAATGTCAGATTTGATATTGGCCTGTAATTACTAATGGTTGAGGCATCCAGATTAGGTTTTTTTAGGAGAGGTTTTATTACTGCAGTTTTTAAAGTCTGAGGAAACTCTCCTGTTTGGAGAGAAGTATTTATAATCTGAAGTATGTCTGGGGCTATGCAATGAAAAACAGTTTTGAAAAAGTTTGAAGGAAGGATGTCAAGGCAGCATGTTGTGGGCTTTAATTTCGACACAATTTCTGTTAAAGTGGCATAGTCCAAGAGGCTAAACTGTCTAAGATTGACGTGGGGGACATTTTGGGAGGCATTTAGTGTAACATTTGTTAATCTGGAGTTGCACACAGTCTGTCTAATCTTTAGTACTTTGTGTGTAAAGAATGCTGCGAAATGATTACAGGACACCTCAGATGCCAATTCCTGAGGTATTGATGCTTGTGGGTTTGTCAGTTTGTCAACAACAGAAAATAGTGTGCGGGTATTGTTAGTGTTTCTACTAATGATCTCTGAAAAATATGACTGTCTAGCATTTTTCAGTTCCTGGTTGTATTTGCGAAGACTGTCTTTGTAGATATCATAAAAAACTAGGAGTTTGTTTTTTCGCCATCTGCGTTCTGCTCGTCTACAAACTTGCTTTTGTTTTATAGCTAGTATGGCATTTCTCCAGGGTGACCTCTTCTTTCTTGACAAAGATTTTGTCTTAATCGGGGCAATAGTGTCAATTACAGTCATCACACTGGAACTGAAACTATTTACAAGTTCTTCCACTGGAGCTATTGTAGGGGTTAATGGTGAGGCATAGGCCTGTGTGAATAACGCACAAGTGTTATCACTTATGTAACGCTTCCTAATCACCTCTGTTTCCCTTTTCAGAGGATGGACAGGGGTGGTCATTTTAAACATAATGCAGTAGTGATCAGACAGAGCAACATCATTCACTGTGACCTCAGAGATGTTAAGACCTTTGGATATTATTAAATCCAGTATGTGCCCTCTGTTATGTGTTGGAACTGTGACATGCTGAGATAAAACAAATGTATCCAAAATATTTAAAAGCTCTATAGCACATCCTTCTTCAGGATTATCAACATGAATGTTAAAGTCACCCACTAGAACAACACAATCAAAGTCCATGCAGACAGAAGACAGCATTTTGGTAAACTCATCAAAAAACATTGTGTTATACTTTGGTGGTCTGTAAAGTGTTACCAAGGCAGCTCTGCAAGGGCTTTTTAGCTGAATGACAATATATTCAAAGGAATCAAACTGACCACATGAAATATTTGTGCATTGGAAACTGTCCCTGATCAGACTGGCAACCCCACCTCCTTTCTTATGGGTTCTTGGCGCACTAAAGAAATTGAAGTTTGTGGGGGTTGCCTCAATCAGAACTGTCGAGCTCTTATCTTTATCTAACCAAGTTTCTGTTAGGAACATCATGTCAAGGTTATGTTTGCTGATAAAATCATTAATTAAGAAAGATTTGCCAGCTAAAGATCTTATATTTAGCAGAGCCAATTGGAGATGCCAAACTGGATTCGCTGGTGAGTTTTGGGAATGACATACTATGCTTAACAGGTTGGCAGAGTTGATTGAACGTTTTTTATTTCTCACCAATCTAGCCCTTTTTGTGTTGTTTATCACCACTGGGATTATTGAGCATACAGACTGTACTCCATAGGGCCCCGGCTTTTGCTGGGACAGAACATTATACGGGTAATGACAATGCTCAACTCATGGCTCTGGCTCAACTCATGCCGCTGAATAAAAAAACAATAATACCTGACTGCTGCTGACAGCCACAACAAACTACGTCCACGTAATGCTACGGTAGATAATAGATAACATGTGTATATAGAACTGGATGAGAAATGACAGACTTGGTGGCGTTAAAAGCACATGTGTAGAAAACTAGATGCGAAAATCAGACTTGCCGTCGTTAGCAAACAGCCGCCATCTTAAAGCAGTAGATTTTCCTGGAAGGCTGTTGTAGCGAACCTTCCAAGTGACCCTAATTAACTTTTTATGTAAAATATTTCCAAATCGGCAAAATCTTGACTGAATCTATCTTTAAAACAGTTTTAAAACTTTCACATGTCAAAAGTAGACAGAAGGGAAATTGTGGAATAACAGGAGCAATTTTAAACAACTTTAACGGTTGATTCACAACATTAAATTGAATGTAGTTTAAAGCTGTTAATACAGAATGGGGACTTGAGTATTTTATTTACTGTTTTGAACTGTTAACTTGATACTGAAATAGTCGTTTATTTAAGCCTGAGATGCTTTTTGTACAATTTTTGTAATTAATGTACGAAACATTAAAAGCAGCTAATAGCTTGGGGGGGTTATCGATTTATAATTTAATCTTAGCCTCTGAATCTGAATCAAATCGTTAGGTGCCTAAAGAGTCCCACCTCTAGTTACTACCCACCTCTGTCTGGAAGTAAACTAAGGGGCAGTTTACAGGGCGACTCTGCGACACAAAGACGCAATGACTGAGTAGCGGACTCGCCTCGTGTGCATATGGTGTCGGCGAAGACGAAAAATTCTGAATCCTGCCTCCAAAGTGGAAGAATTCGATTGCGGGGGATTGAGGGGGGCTTGCTCGTATGAATATCAAAAGCTCCCGCTGCGCGAGACCGCGCCGATAATGTCACCACTCGTACACGTCACACTGGGCATGCGCAGCGGTGCTACTAAACATTAAAAAGAGTAAATACGGCAGAATGTCTGCTTTAATTTACTGTTTTAATAATATTTTTTGATAACATTTTTGTGCCTTTTTGAACAAAAGAAAAATACAATTGCATCGAGTGGGCGGTCATATTTTTTCCGGGCTGAGGAGCTTGTTGGGGTCAAAGTGCATCATTCGCTGTCGCCTTGTAAATCTGCACTGCCCCCTAGGGCCTGGCATGAATACTACATCGTTTTCATGCGGAATTTCGACATTATTCGAATGGAGACGGTCCCATATAAATGCAAATTTGAAATTTTTCATATTCTCGGATAGTCACCATGTAAACGGCCCCTAAAATTGACTCATTAGCCACCATTGGCAATTGTAGACATCCACTTCATTAAACTTGGTATGGATGCTCATTTATCACTCCCATCGACAACAAAAGACGTCCGATGTGTTTTGACTACGAGGGGCGGATGAGGTGACCCTAAAATGCCCCTAAACTAATAGGAAGTGACCATAAATCAACAGGAAGTGGCAAAGCATGATCCGTCTAAATAAGCACTGGTCCTTTAACTGAGATGTGAGAGCTTTTTGTGCGCTCTTGGCACACTCTCAGACACATTCACACACTTGAGACACATAGACACTTGTTCCGCAATCAGCTGAGAAACATAAAAGTGACACTGACACTGGCTGAGCAGAGGTAGCGGTTATCGTGGCATGTCCGCACACTTTACTGATGTGGTTTGTATTTATTTAATTTTATTGTTAAGGAATGGATTTTAAAACATGCTTCACTCATGGCTTTTTATCTTATCCCTTCCTGCAGATTGCTGAGGCCTCTGTCCGTCATGAAGATTGTATCCTTATCATTGTGTAGGTTTCTTGACGATTGTGCACATTGTGTTTTAATTGGAAGTTTCTAAATATTATAGGTACTGATTGACTAAGTCCAGAAGGTAAGAACATGCTGATGAATCACAGAGAGCAGACGATCTTGACGTTATCTTATCTTTAGTTTAACAGTTTAAAAATATAAAACAGGATAATGTGATGTAATCTGAGGAGGAAAAAGGTTTTTAAGGAAAATATACAAGTTTGTTTTAGCCAAAGAGAAGCAAAGACCTGGCCTAGTTATGCCATGCATGTATAGAGGGCTGCTTGGCGAGAGTGGGGGCATTGAGCCATTTCAAAGAAGGATTGTATTATAGCTGCTTGCACATATACATAAACATGAGCGCTACTTCCTTCTGCGCTTTCACTTTGTTCTCAAGTGTGTTAGAAACTTGCGCTGAGTTCTGTCGTGACACGAAAAAAAAAAAAAAAATCCAAATACAGTCTTCAGTATGTTGTGTTTCCAGAGACATCATGTGTTCTTTAACTTTTGTTATTCAGACCATTTGGCTTTACGGTGCATTCAGCTGGAGAAGCTTTATCACCAGAGAGTGTTGGACAACCTGAATGCTCTTCAGCAGCAGTGGGGTAATGACTCAACTTTATTGGTCCAAGTTTGTTAAAAACACGCTAGGAATTTGTGTCTAGGTGTTCGAGAAATTCTATTATGGTAATAAATTTAGGACATTGTGTTAAATAAAAATTAAAACAATACAAACAAAGATTTGCAAATCATGCTTAACCTATGGTAACAACAACCTACATTATTGTCCCAACGCAAGTTGCCTTGAAAGGTGGAAAAGCGCTATATAAGTATAACACCATTTACCATTTGTGATAGAATTGGATGTTTTCCTGACTTTGACAAATCAGTTATACAGAGCACAAACATAGAAGTCACAAAAAAGTCACCACACACGTTTACAATGCTCAGTTGGTATTCCTGCAGTGGTAGCAGTTAAAATTTGGTCAGATGTGTGCTTCACATTCAGTATTTACACGCACAAACTCTACCTCAAAGGTGCTTTTGTGACTACATCACAATTGTACTATATGGAAGACAATTATGGAAACTGTGTTCAAAAATTTGTGGCTGCAATTGTTATCCCTACAATATTATTTACAAAAAAAACAGCACTTAAAATCATTTGATTGATAATAAACAGTAATACAGTACAGGTAGTTCCCGGTTTACGAACGAGTTCAGTTCCAGTGCTGGGAACGTAACCTAAATTTTGGCGTAGGTAGGAATTAACCATTTAAGTACCCCTTGGTCCCCCCTTAAATCTCAAAATAACAATCCAAAAACATGTATCGTCATTGTACTATCCTCGCCAAGATGTTGGAGCTAAGTCCTAGCTAGACAGCGAGCTAAGCTCCGAAATTACGATCTCAGACGTCCGAGTGGTTTGCTTACTTTATTCAGCTGCTCATGACAGCAACACTTGCAGAATGAAAGTAAAATGAAAATGAAATTAAATCAGTTTCATCTTGAACAACAGCAATTCAAATTTGCGTTTTCTCTGCTGATACAGCAATAACAATCTATACAAATGATTAGCATGTATCTGCTAGCTTCCGCAAATCAACAAAAACAATCACATCAATTCGCCCCAAGTATTTGAACACAATTAAAAACGCACAACCACAATTGTGCGTGCAGGCCTCCATCTGTCATCTTTGCCCTCTCTCTCACTCGGCTGGGCGACTCGCTTTGTTGTGTGTGCTTGTGCGCTCTTCTTCGTGTGTGCGAATATGTTCTTCTTCTTGTGTACATGCGCTCTTACTCGCGGAAGTACTACATGCTCTACGATTCCTGCGCCACAATTAAAAGCTGAATCACAACACACGAGTCAACATGATTAAAATAAATAATAATAAAATAAAAATGAGACTCTGACATCGTAAGTAAAATCGAAATCACGTAAGTCAGGTACGTCGTAACCTGGGGACTACCTACATTAACGTGGCTATGTTTTTGGCTGGCTTTTGAGAATTTGTTATAAATATTTGTTTATACATAGTAAAATTACTGCATCTCTGACATTTATGATAAACCAATCCATTTGAAAATTTGTTAAAATTTGCGCAATCTATAGCTATTTCAATTTACACGCTCCACTAACTAATGTTCCGTTCATCAAATGACCCCGACGCATAATGACCGACGGGTGATGGTGCTCGTTCCCGTTGGCTCACAGCACGCAACAGTCTTGTGTATGTGGTATCTATGGCCATGCAACCAATACAGAATGTTGAATTAAGAACACAAATGCCCCAAATGGAAAAGGAAACAATTGTATTGATTTAACCCCTGAAATGGAAACCAGCCTAAAATACTGGGATTTTGACAAGTATGAGTGGTAATGAAAGGCTATGCTATCATGTACTGTCAAATATTGCTGCAACGATTAATCGATTAGCTCAAGTAAATTTCAAACTTAGCTGCTATGCGTATCGTTTAATTAGAGTGATGTAATGGTTTGTTTTGAAAGTGTTTGCATTTAGTTTTATTGATTTGGGTGGATACACTGCCCTCTACTGGCAACAGCGAATATGACATAACTCATTTAACATGGCTGAATTCAGCTGCCCTGTTAAGACCAACATAAGGTACTTCTTGTTTCAGCTAATATGTTTTTTATGCATTTGTAATTTAGTTTATAGGTATATTTAGCCGTTTTGGGGGGCATTACATGTTTGAACGATTTGTTAAGAGCATTGTAAAAAGAGTTAGCTTTATAGCATTTAAGCTAGCGGACTTTTCTTATGCAAGTTAGCCAATTATTCTTTTGTACTTAAAACCTCATTTATTTTGAGCTCTGGTATTTTCATTTATTTCTAAATGAAAGTGCAATTGTGCATAGTTTGAAGAAAGAGTCGGGAATTTTATTTTCTATTTGCATGTAATGCTCTTTTGAAAGTGCAATCTTAGCAAGCCTTGGTTTTACATCTCCTAAAATCAATTCTGCAACGCATTAAATGTTCCTAATCCAATTACTCGATTATTCGAACTAACTAGATAATAGATTAATTGACTATTAAAATAATTGATAGCTGCAGCCCTACTGTCAAAGCATTGGCATGAATGGTGTGCATTTCACTGAAAAATGTGTGGAACCATGTTACAAATAAGGAAACTAACCCACCAAAAACGCCAAATTAGTGTTGAGAGTACTTTTACTGGTAGTTAGGTTAAAACCAGCTCATTGTTAATCCAACCAATCCAAGTTCAGATATCTGAAGGTAAAACAGTATGAATACTTGACCAAGGTTGAAGCTTCTCTGATTTACTCATTGTAATAATATTTCTCTCTTGTGTTTGTTCTTCATAGAAAGACTGTGTACAAGAAGTTCACCCATCTTGGAAGCCTGTCATCTGGACACTCTCAGAGACATCTGCCAGACACACGCTCGGTCAGTGTACAGTATGTCTTCTTGGTTTACACTGTAATGCCTGATAAATGGATTTGAAGTTCCCATAAAAATGATAAAGTCACATGTCCCACAAAATCTACAATATACTCAAAAATTAAACACACAAGGTAGTATGATCTTATGGTTTGTGTGTGTTGACATCACCATAATTTTGAGAAATTCCTTTATACACACAAATTTAGAGTGTACTTACAGTCATGTGAAAAAATTAGGACATCGCATTAAATACTCATTTCTTTATTAAGAAATGTTTACACATCAATATCTGAGCTTGTTTTCCTTTATATCTGGAAAAGAATAATTTAATTGCAGGTAAACACAAAAAATAACATTGTTTTACTTATTAACCCTTTAAGGTCTGGGCCTATTTTGTCTTATTTTGCATGCCTTTGAAGTTGCCTTTATATTTCAAAGAAAGAATTGTTTACGATGGCCTGGTTTGGTCCCTTTTTTTGTGACACCTTGAACTTCATGTCCAAACTGTTGTTTCCTTCACTGACCAATTATAAATCATCATTTTGGGCCCAAAAAGACCAAAAATTCCAAAATCGTTTTGTCAAAATTTTTAATATTGATGTCCAATTGACAACCAAACATGCGTAACGAACCGTTTTGAAACTTTGTAATATTTATTCAACATGTTAGGATGAACATTCAACCAAAAAAACTTAGAATAAATAGTCTTATATTTGACAATTCAACATAAACAACAGGTATAGCCATAGGCGTTTTTTGCCTTTATACATGCTCTAGTCAAAACAGGTTATATACAGCAGACCAAACAGTGAAGAACAGTGAAAAAATATACCATCTAACACAAAAAGTGTTTAGAGGCCATCTCTATATGAGTTTAGGTATTGCGGCCCATCACCTGATGAAAACTATGTACACACAATCAAGCTTCTTGAACACACATTTATACACACAAATTGAGAAGACTGATTGTGGGGAAAAAAAAAATATAACATTGGGAAAAAAAGTATTTTCAAAAATATTTACAATAAATAAGTTAAATTTTTTTCAGGCATGCCACTCCGAAAAGCAGTTTCGTCCTGGAATTAGACACAGGGCTACATCACACAGACCACACTTCCATGGGGTGTTGGTCCTCTTTCCACCCTTCCATTTTCATTTCACTTTACTTTCGTTGTCACTATAAATATACATGAAAAAAAAGTCAGTATTTATGAAAATAATAAAGTATAAAATAAAAATATATACAGAAATAAATAATAATGGAAATCTATATGTATGACAATAGAAAGAATACCATAGCTGAATATGTGCTACATCCCTAATCTTCATATAGAAGGAAGACCACAAATTATACTTTGATCCGATATGCACATTTTATTATTATATACACAAACACACACTTATATTGCATCAAAATTAACTTTGTCTTGCAATATCAAAAGAAACTTTCAAAAGAAACTTTTTCAGCAGCATAAAAAAAAAAAAAAGTGGGTTGGCTTACCTCTGCTCGTCGATGGCGTCACCCACGTGTTCAAATCCGTCACTATCTTCACTCGAGGACTCTTCCGAAGAAGACGATGATGACGAATTTGGACCATCCTCTTCCTCACGTTGATCAAAAAGCACAATTGCTTGCGCTAAATTTAGTTATCCGTTCATTCTCAAAGTCACACAAAGTCGCTCGCTCGCTCGATTCAAACGGCCGTCGGTCGCCACCTCGCTGCTTCAGAACACTCCTCCCTCTTGTTCGGTGGAACCTTGCACGGCAGTTATATTTATTTAAAAAAAAAAAAAAACGCATGTTGTGCTTCCACTGTGACTTCGAAAGGGTTCGTTTGATTTGTGTTTTTTTCATGGAGCTTCCGTTTTGAAAAAGGACAAGAAATGATGGAAATATAGACATAAACAAATTATCCATGCAGCGTTTTAATGTTTTTTTGAGAGGACAATAAAACTATAAAACTTAAATGACAATATCTCACGTTTTAGTTGGTCGATTGACTTCAAATAACAACGAGAGTAAACCGCAACTTCCGCACTTTAAAACGAGACCAACCAACGGCATGTGGGTGACGTAATTAAAACGCGAGGGCGCTTCAAAGACGACGTGCGCTGAGGACGCGCCGGCGCGTCCTTCGACTCTCAAGGGTTAAACCAAATATATCAACAAAAATGCATATTCTAACTGAGGAAAAAGTTAGGACACCCTACCACCAAATAGTGTTACCCCCTTTGACTGAAATAACTTCAGTGAGATGCTTTTTGTAGCCATCCACCGGTCTTTGACATCGGTCTGAAGAAAGTTTACCCAACTCCTCAACACAGAATACTTTCAGCTTTGAGATGTTTGAGGGGTTTCTTGCATGTACAGCCCATTTCAAGTCACCCCACAGCATCTCAATGGGATTAAGATCTGGGCTTTGACTCAGCCATTCCAGGACTTTCCATTTCTTCCTTTTCAGTCAGTCCTTGGTGGATTTACCGGTATGTTTTGGGTCATTGTCATGTTGCAGGGTCCAGTTTCGCTTCAGCTTTAATTTTTTTCACAGATTATCTCACATGTTCCTAAAGCACCCTCTGACACACGATAGAATTCATGGTGGATTCTACAATGGTGAGCTGGCCACGTCCTGCTGCAGCAAAGCATCCCTAAACCATGACACTTCCACCTCCTTGCTTCACAGTTGGTATGAGGTTCTTGTCCTGGAATGCAATGGTGGGTTTACGCCAAACATATCCTCTGTTCTGGTGTCCGAATAATTCAATTTTAGATTCATCTGTCCAGAGAGCATTATTGAGGAAGTCCTGGTCTTTGTCTACATTCTGCCTGGCAAACTTTAGTCTGGCCTTCATGTTCCTCTTGGAGAGCAAAGGTTTCCTCCTTGCACACCTCTTATGAAGGTTAAACTTGTCAAGTCTCGTTCTGATTGTAGAGGCATGCACTTTAACATCAACAGTAGCAAGAGCCTGCTGTAGGTCCCGTGATGGCATTTTAGGGTTTTTGGAGACTTCTTTTAGCATCTTGCGGTCTGCTCTCGGGGTGAACTTGTTTGGACGGCCAGACCTGGGCATGTTGGCAGTTGTTTTGAATGCCCTCCACCTGTAGACTACTTTCTGGACAGTGGAATGGCTGATTTTATATTCTTTTGAGATCTTTTGAAATAGGTTACCATACTCATAAACGTCTACAATCTTCTTTCTGAAGGCCTCAGACAGCTCCTTTGATCTCAGCATGGTGTTTTCTCTCACTTCAACAGTCAGGGGCACAACTAAATGTGAGGTTTATATAAGGCAAGCTTCCTCCAAAACACTGAGTAATGATCTTCTAATCATGTGCACCTGACGTGATACCCCTGTGTGTGATTTTAGCCATTTTAAGTGGGATTGAATGTGGGGGTGTCCTAATTTATTCCTCAGCAGAAATTGCATTTATTTAAAATGACATTTTACAGAAAGTTATGTCTTTTTTTCCAGTTTTAATTGTTAAGTTCTATTACTTAAATATCTCAAGATTCTTAAATTTGATATTAAATATCCATATGACCAAATATGTTAGGAAACATACAGGCTTCCATAGGGTGTCCTAATTTTTTTCACATGACTGTATATGTGGTTGTAAGTATTTTATTAACGATTCAAAGATATAACTGCTGCTTTTGCACTTTCAGACATTTGAGCTCCTGTGCTGCTAAGGTTTCACCTCACTTAACTGTGTTACACACACACCTACACACACGTTGTAATAGCTCAGGAAATATCCCCAGGCTAATATTAGATTGGCAAAGTTGTGACGCCTCACCTATGTTACACGTCTTAATTTACTAAAAGGAAGAACACTCACCATTTTCTCTCTCTTCGTGTCTTAGACCGAGCACCACAGATGCAGCGGTAAGACACTCACTATATTTTATTGGCATGTACAATCAGTTGTTGATTTATTTATTTCTAATTTAACTTGTGTTTGTTTTTACAGTTGGGATCTCTGGGCTTGTTAAATCTTGAACAAGGAAATGCATTAACTCAAGCAGGTGAGCAAGTGAAGACATAAGTATGTGTGTGAGAGAGAGCCAGTTGTAGTGTTTTATGTTCCTCCATGCTCAACAGAGGTTTATTGCTTAGACCAGGGGTTCCCAACCTATTCCACTAAGGCACACTGTGGGTGCAGGATTTCATTCTTACCAAACAAGATGACAACACTTTTTCCCCAATCTGGTGTTTTACAAGTGCAATCAGTTGATTGCAGTCAGGTGTGGCTTGTTTTAGCAGAAGCCTCATTGGTTCAACTGTCTCTGCTGGATCGGCTGGAACAAAAACCAGGACCCACAGTGTGCCTTGAGGACTGGGTTGAAAACCCCTGGCTTAGACAACATGCTGTGTCGTCACTACAAATAAATTTACACAGATCTGAAACGTGATTGGTGTGTTTTATCTGTTGAAGATCCGATATAATCGTTGTTGACAGTAGTGGTTTACTTGACTTCCTACTCAGTCACGGTAGAAATGTGAAATGTTAAAAATCTCGAGATGTCTCCTGCGATGATTGGCGACCAGTCGTAGGTGTTTTAGAACTTTTCACTTACTTTTTATTACTCAAAATAAAAACCAGAAGTACAGGTGGAACAATTCAGTTCCATGAAGCTGGCACAGTTTCCGCAAGCTCCTCACAATTATTCACTTTCGTTACTATAATCATAAATGAAAGTGAAAATGAGTTTCGCTCTTAGCGTATTTGTGCAAGCATGTATGCGTGCATGTTAAGAAAATGTACTATTGCTACTCATTGATTTTTTTAAGGGACAGACAATAACTACTGTAGATGACCTTCATGTGAATGGTGCTTGCTCAGTGTACTTCAGCATGGGAATTGTGAATTTCTTTGATAATGGAAATACAGTAATAATGTTTAAACACACAAAAAAAAAAATACTGCATAGGAGCGCAGTTATTTTGTGACATCAGATATACCCATACACATATGCACTGAAAGACTCAAGCATAGGTGCATGTGACAATAGGTATTAATTACGTCACCAAGAAGGGTGGCCAATCAGGGATACTTTTGTATTTGATTGGCTAAATTTTTTCCCAATTTATTAGACCAGATTGCGCTAGGATGCACACGATAAGGTGCTGTCCCTTTAAAGACATTTCATATACAAACTGGATTCATTGCATTTTTTTCCCTCGCAAAATAGTCCTTATGCAGCTATTTAATTGACGGTTCGCATGTAAACCACATAACTATCACAGTTGCCTAGGAAATTGTAGATGGAAGTGACATCACGATAAATAGGACTGTCTGAATTACTCGCATTTGATTGGCGAAAACAGTTTGCGTGTTTAAAAATATCTGTTAAAATCAATTTCGTTTACTCACTGGCGTTTTCTCCAATTCGATGAATTTTTAAAATTATTTTCAATAGTTCAATCCTTTTCAAATTGTTAAACAGTGTTAAGCTGATAGTGTTTTTTTGGCTTCCGAGTCCCGATACCAATTCCGCTCATAGCTGTGTGGTATTGGCCGATACTGTACCGATACCACTCTTTTTTTTTTTTTTTTTTAATTTATTGATTTTTTTTTTTTTATATAAGCATACAAAATATATAGGCCGAATTTTTTTTTTTTTTTTTTTTTATAAATATTTTTTCAATTTGGTATCGATTTATTACATTAGCTTAGCTTGTGTGATAATCACTTAGGCTTGCAGAGCACACAAGTTCGCGAGCCTACTGTTTCCCGTTTTCCCTCCTTGTAACGAAGCTTTCTAGATGCTCATGTCAATCTTCATAAAACTTCAAATCCTGTCCTCTACTTACATTTGACATGTACATTTAGCCACCATTTAAAACATAGGCCCATACATTGAAAATATGATTGGTAAATGAACATAATTGACAACACTTACCAGAATAAAAACTCACCAAGGCTGCTCTTCTTATTCGGTGTTAGTCATCAGATGCCATCTTTGGAAGGGCAACAAGCACTGCGACCAACATTGAAACTAAATCTGGAAGTGTACATATTGCGCAGCATTGGTGTATGATTTCTTTGTACTCTGCGATACCTGCATTAGAGTGCCAGACCTTCCGATATTAGCATCAGTTGAACACTATTGTTAGATAAGATTCTTTCTGCTGGGTTGTACTTGCGCTTTAAATTATATTTTAGAGTGAAACATGAAGTCGATGCACATGCCTAACTCTTGTGGGCTACACAAATTGATATTTTGGACCAGATCTGGCCCCCGGACCATGAGTTTGAAACGTGCTGTAAAGATTACACTCTTGTTATTTTTCTCCAGCTGATGACATCGAAGGTTCGATGGAGCATAGCCATCTCCCCACGCCCTCCATTAATCTGTCACATCAGATCAATTCCAAAAAAATAGACAGGGAAGCCCCGGAATGCAATTTAGAAGGGAAGTCTGGTTCCCCTGGGAGTGAGTTGACTGACGAGAATAAAGCCAGTGGCAGAGTGCAAGGGGAGTGTCTGGAACGCACCACTTTAACCCAAGAAATGATGTGGCACCCCTCTGGAGCTGGAGTAATGGACCAGCCCGAGCCTGCAGAGCAGCAGGGAGGAGATTTAGGTTCAGCACAGGAAAAGGAGCTGGATGAGGAAAACAAGAGGAGCAATGTGGGAGAGGCAGCGGAGGCACCGATAATGGAAGATGAGACTGAGGAAGAGGAGGCAGAGGAAGAGAGAAAAGAGCTCTGTGGGATCGCTGTGACGACGGAACATCTGGAGCAGGAAGCTCAAGTGTTTGGAAAAGAGGAGATAACGGTATGAGTCTAATTTCTTACAGTTGTTTTTCACATATTTTTTATTACATGAGTACAAAAAATGTTAAAAATTTATCAGGCACTTATTTAACTCATTGGCTGTCATTAACAGCACTAGACGTCCAATATATTTTGATTGGGCGAAATTTGATGGATTGATTTGATGAAATGTTCATTCGCCCTCTCCAAGTCAAAATACATTGGACTTCTTTCTGCTGTTAACGGCATTAAAAGATTCACAGCCAAGCCTACCAGATGAATGAATAGGGTCCATAACCAGTGTATTTTTAATTTTTTATTCATTTTAATTTTCAAAAAAATTAATTTATAATTTTATATATTCTTTAGAAAATACTAAAATTATTAATAGTCCCCCAAAAAGTAGAATCGAGACCTGATGTCCACATACGTTGATAGATCCTGCGTGACCGAAAATGTGATGTTCACATTTGTAAGTGAAAGAACTTTAATGGGTTTAAGTTGTTATTTTTTTTCAAATTATCAAAATTAGTCACTTATACTATAATGGCTTAAGTAGTATTTTCTTTTGGCTGTAGATTTAGACTCCCCCAATTTTTGTTGTTGTTGTTGAGATTTTCAAGTGCTTATAGTTGACATGAAGGAGCAGTTAAGTGTTACCACGAAACAACTGGGAGTGGAACATCTGTTACCGTTTCCTGAATATGGACGTTCGCTCAATAAGCTCGGCATTCCGTTTTGATTGCAGGAGGGAAATGAGAGCAGCCTGCAGCAGGATGATGTCCATCTTCCTCAAGAGACTCTCCTGAAACACGACAAGCTAGCCAACGAGGAAGAAGAGGAGGATTATGAGTCTGAGCTAGCTGACACCTTTCCAGAAGCAGTCACCTTGGACGACATGGCGAAACTTATCACTGTCGAAGAGGTGTGTTGATGTTGTGCTGTTGTTGTCTGACAAAGGCACGTTGTCTCTTTTAGTGCTGACTCACCATTTATTTATTGATCGTTTAGGGTATTCATGAACACAGAAGCACTGCCTATTGCAGAGTAATAAATGTTGGAGGGAGTGTTTAGTTCTGTTTATAGTGGGAAGCAGTGACACCTGGTGGAAGTGAATCAAGGCGTTAACTTTCATTTTATTCCATCCAATCGCAGATTTCGCCTGTTTCTGGCCTCATCTCCATCCTGAAAAAGAGGAATTTACCTTCTGACGATGTCAGTTTGTCTGAACATCTGGATAAATCCACTGCCAAAAGACGCGTTCGCTTCAAAGTGGCAGATGATGGTTTTGAAAGTGGTGAGTCTCTGTTTATTTATTCATTTACTCACTCAGTGATCAAGTTCCAGTGCCACTGACGTGATAAATGCCCATTCCATTTCAATCGGGAGTGGTGGACAACAAGCTTATTATCATCCACAAAAAAGAAATAAGTCGATAAATAAACGAAATGACAAAATATAGAATTGAAGAAAAAACACTTTTGTTTACAGAAATAAATAAAAACTAGGCCTGCAAGCAGGACTGAACGGGCCCTCGCAATCTAGCGCAACTCGGACGTCACGCAACTCGGACTGTGTGCAGGTCAGGGTGGTGGCAGATCCTCCTCTCTAATCATCTCATTAGAACCTAACATGCTCGAAAGTCGCCTATTTACATTCCCACACCCAAGAGATAAAAACCCCTATTGGAGAGAGTACTACAAAAAAGGAGCCACTACTGAGCTGTCCAGCCAAGCCCTTATTCAAAACCAAAATTAATCTTCTAACTGGGCCAATTCGACCAAGTGTGCCAACTATTGTGGCTCTATAAGCTCCCTGAGTCTCTGAAAAAAAATATTTCCTTTAAATGGCGAACAAAGGGTCGTCACGGCAACAGACAGAGACACGTGGACATGGGCCGTAAAAAAGTATTTTAATAGGTCTTGAAACTACAATGACCAACATGAAAAGAACTGGACATGTTTTGGAAAAACGAGTGACTTTCTATCGCCACTAGTTGGCGCTGTAGGGTTGATGCAAATGACCTCTACAAGGCCCTTCAGGGTATGACTCTCAACAAGCACGGGAAGTTTGGCGCAGATATCTTGTATATCTGCCGAGTTATGACTGTTTAAAGTTTTTGGAGAGAAAAATTGTTGACAGTCATTTTCACTTTCCTGTTTGGACCCCTCCGCTTCAACGAAACTTCAATATTTTTCATCAGGCACCTGAAGACAGGTCTTAAGGTTTCCCTTATGCAGGTTTGAGGTAGATTGATTTTTTCCCTTTAGAGGAGGAGTGTGTCCCGTAAAAAAGGGCATTTCCTGTTCCCACTAGGAGGCGCCAGGCACAAATGGTAAATTTTCAATCCAGTCCTGCTCAGGCTGGTATACCTCACACACATGCCAGATTTAAAATAGATTGAACGTTGTATGAGGGAGTTATCAGTCATTTTCCGAATTCGGTGTTTTGGCGAAAAAATGGAAGAATTTGGCGCCCCGCCCAGGTCAGGCCCATGAATGAAAACACACCATTTTTATAACTTAAGATTTCATATGCCTCATGAACAGTCTCACCAATTTTGAGAATGATCAAATTAATTCCCTAGGTGCCAAGGTGTAAAATGTGCACACTGTAAATCGATAAAAAGTTCACATTCAATCCAAAATACCCGATTTCCTGTAGGATTTGGAATGTGTGTGCAAGAGACTTTTTGGAGCAGTTTTGCACAAAGTTTTGACTCTCCAAATTTCATCACTCTATGTTAGAAAAACCTAAATGGAGAGACCTTTTTGAAAATTTCAAGGGGGCGCCACTGAGCCATTTTGTTAAATTTTTTCGTAACGTTGCAAGATTATCGAACGTTATCCAAAGCCGCATGTATGTGCAAATTTTGGTGAGTTTTTATGCATGTTCAAGCCTCCAAATGTAAACTCCTACTCTGAACCGATAAAAATTTCACATTCGATCCAAAATACCCGATTTCCTGTTGGATTTGGAATACGGGTGCAAGAGACTTTTTGGAGCAGTTTTGCACAAGGTATCGACTCCCCAAATTTCATCACTCTCTGTTAAAAAAACCTAATAGGAAACGCCTTTTTGAAAAATTCAAGGGGGCGCCACTGAGGCATTTTGCTACATTTTTTCGTAACATTGCAAGATTATCGAACGTTATCTAAAGCCGCATGTATGTGCAAATTTTTACGAGTTTTTGTGCATATTCAAGCCTCCAAATGTAAACTCCTACTGTGAACCCATGAAAATTTCACATTCGATCCAAAATACCCGATTTCCTGTTGGATTTGGAATATGGGTGCAAGAGACTTTTTGGAGCAGTTTTGCATAAGGTATCTACTCCCCAAATTTCCTTGCTCTATGTTGAAAAAACCCAATAGGAAAGGCCTTTTTTAAAACTTCTTTCTGTCGCCACTAGTTGGCACTGTAGAGTTGATGCAAATGACCCCTACAAGAACCTTCAGGGTATGACTCTCAACAAACACGGGAAGTTTGGCGCAGATATGTTGTATATCTGCCGAGTTATGACTGTTCAAAGTTTTTTGCGTGACAAATTGTTGACGTTCATTTTCACTTTCCTGTTTAGACCCCTCCGCCTCAACGAAACCTCAATATTTTTCATCAGGCACCTGAACACAGGTCTTAAGGCTCCCCTGATACAGGTTTGAGGTCAACAGATTTTTTTCCCTTGGAGGAGGAACCTGTCTCGTAAAAAAAGGCATTTCCTGTTCTCACTAGGGGGCGCTAGACCTAATGGGTAATATTTCAATGCACTCGTGTTAAGGGTGGGATACCACACATACATGCCAAATATGAAAAAGATTGAACGTTGTGTCAAGGAACTATAAGTCATTTACTGAATTTGTCATTTTGCCGAAAAAATGGTCGACTTTGGCACCACGCCCAGGTCAGACCCGTGAATGAAAACGCACCATTTTCAAAACTTAAGATTTCATATGTCTCCTGAACAGTCTCACCAATTTTGAAGATGATCCAACTAACTCCCTCGGCGAAAAGGTCTCAAATGTGCACCCTGTAAATCGATAAAAATTTCATATTTGATCCAAAATAACCGATTTCCTGTTGGGTTTGGAATATGCGTGTAAATGCTCTTTTGGAGCGGTTTTGGACAAGGTATAGACCCCCCAAATTTCATTGCTCTACGCTGACAGACCCTAATGTTATAGGCCAATTTTAAAATTTCAAGGGGGCGCCACTGAGCCATTTTGTTATATTTTTTTGCAACGTTGCAAAATTATCGAAATTTACAATTTTCCGGACGTATGTGCAAATTTTGGTGACTTTTCGTGCATGTTCAGGCCTCCAAATTGGCCGTTTTCATTTGCCCTGAAAAAAAAAAAAAATAATAATAACTAGGCCTGCAAGCAGGACTGAACGGGCCCTCGCAATCTAGCGCAACTCGGACGTCACGCAACTCGGACTGTGTGCAGGTCAGGGTGGTGGCAGATCCTCCTCTCTAATCATCTCATTAGAACCTAACATGCTCGAAAGTCGCCTCTTACATTACCACACCCAAGAGATAAAAACCCCTATTGGAGAGATTACTACAAAAAAGGAGCCACTACTGAGCTGTGCAGCCAAGCCCTTATTCAAAACCAAAATTAATCTTCTAACTGGGCCAATTTGACCAAGTGTGCCAAATATTGTGGCTCTATAAGCTGCCTGACTCTCTGGAAAAAAATATTTCCTTTAAATGGCGAACAAAGGGTCGTCATGGCAACAGACAGACACGTGGACATGGGCCGTAAATAAGTATTTTAATAGGTCTTGAAACTACAATGACCAAACTGAAAAGAACTGGATATGTATTGGAAAAACGAGTGACTTTCTATTGCCACTAGTTGGCGCTGTAGGGTTGATGCAAATGACCCCTACAAGGCACTTCAGGGTATGACTCTCAACAAGCACGGGAAGTTTGTCGCAGATATGTTGTATATCTGCCGAGTTATGACTGTTCAAAGTTTTTAGCGAGACAAATTGTTGACGGTCATTTTCACTTTCCTGTTTGGACCCCTCCGCTTCAACGAAACTTCAATATTTTTCATCAGGCACCTGAAGACAGGTCTTAAGGTTTCCCTTATGCAGGTTTGAGGTAGATTGATTTTTTCCCTTTAGAGGAGGAGTGTGTCCCGTAAAAAAGGGCATTTCCTGTTCCCACTAGGAGGCGTCAGGCACAAATGGTAAATTTTCAATCCAGTCCTGCTCAGGCTGGTATACCTCACACACATGCCAGATTTAAAATAGATTGAACGTTGTATGAGGGAGTTATCAGTCATTTTCCGAATTCGGTGTTTTGGCGAAAAAATGGAAGAATTTGGCGCCCCGCCCAGGTCAGGCCCGTGAATGAAAACACACCATTTTTATAACTTAAGATTTCATATGCCTCATGAACAGTCTCGCCAATTTTGAGAATGATCAAACTAATTCCCTAGGTGCCAAGGTGTAAAATGTGCACACTGTAAATCGATAAAAAGTTCACATTCAATCTAAAATACCCGATTTCCTGTAGGATTTGGAATGTGTGTGCAAGAGACTTTTTGGAGCAGTTTTGCACAAAGTTTTGACTCTCCAAATTTCATCACTCTATGTTAGAAAAACCTATATGGAGAGGCCTTTTTGAAAATTTCAAGGGGGCGCCACTGAGCCATTTTGTTAAATTGTTTCGTAACGTTGCAAGATTATTGAACGTTATGCAAAACCGCATGTATGTCGAAATTTTGGTGAGTTTTCGTGCATGTTCAAGCCTCCAAATGTAAACTCCTACTGTGAACCCATGAAAATTTCACATTCGATCCAAAATACCCGATTTCCTGTTGGATTTGGAATATGGGTGCAAGAGACTTTTTGGAGCAGTTTTGCATAAGGTATCTACTCCCCAAATTTCCTCGCTCTATGTTGAAAAAACCCAATAGGAAAGGCCTTTTTTAAAACTTCTTTCTGTCGCCACTAGTTGGCACTGTAGAGTTGATGCAAATGACCCCTACAAGAACCTTCAGGGTATGACTCTCAACAAACACAGGAAGTTTGGCGCAGATATGTTGTATATCTGCCGAGTTATGACTATTCAAAGCTTTTTGCGTGACAAATTGTTGACGTTCATTTTCACTTTCCTGTTTGGACCCCTCCGCCTCAACGAAACCTCAATATTTTTCATCAGGCACCTGAACACAGGTCTTAAGGCTCCCCTGATGCAGGTTTGAGGTCAACAGAGTTTTTTCCCTTGGAGGAGGAACCTGTCTCGTAAAAAAAGGCATTTCCTGTTCTCACTAGGGGGCGCTAGACCTAATGGGTAATATTTCAATGCAATCGTGTTTAGGGTGGGATACCACACATACATGCCAAATATGAAAAAGATTGAACGTTGTGTCAAGGAACTATTAGTCATTTACTGAATTTGTCATTTTGCCGAAAAAATGGCCGACTTTGGGACCACGCCCAGGTCAGACCCGTGAATGAAAACGCACCATTTTCAAAACTTAAGATTTCATATGTCTCCTGAACAGTCTCACCAATTTTGAAGATGATCCAACTAACTCCCTCGGCGAAAAGGTCTCAAATGTGCACCCTGTAAATCGATAAAAATTTCATATTTGATCCAAAATAACCGATTTCCTGTTGGGTTTGGAATATGGGTGTAAATGCTTTTTTGGAGCGGTTTTGGACAAGGTATAGACCCCCCGAAATTCATTGCTCTACGCTGACAGACCCTAATGTTATAGGCCAATTTTAAAATTTCAAGGGGGCGCCACTGAGCCATTTTGTAATATTTTTTTGCAACGTTGCAAAATTATCGAAATTTACAATTTTCCGGACGTATGTGCAAATTTTGGTGACTTTTCGTGCATGTTCAGGCCTCCAAATTGGCCGTTTTCATTTGCCCTGAAAAAAAAAAAAAATAATAATAATAATAATCCTTTGCAAAACAATAGGGCCTTCGCACGCTTAGTGCTCGGGCCCTAATAATCCTTTGCATTACAATAGGGCCTTCGCACGCCTAGTGCTC
Organism: Corythoichthys intestinalis; assembly: GCF_030265065.1. Lineage (NCBI taxonomy): Eukaryota > Metazoa > Chordata > Actinopteri > Syngnathiformes > Syngnathidae > Corythoichthys > Corythoichthys intestinalis. Next base: position 36,746,966 of record NC_080395.1, on the reverse strand, counting down.
GGGCCCTAATTATAATTAAGGAAAATAAAAATAAATAGATAAACAGGAACTAACTGAAATAAGGCCTTTTCACACTAGCGTGAAGAGCGGACCATGGCTAGCGCAACATGGGAGGAGCCAAGTAGCCTGACGTAAACGCTGTCGGGAAGTGATAAGCGGCAAGCATATTTACGAATAGTCCCAAGCACCAATGCTTTTATTTTCCATTGTTGCACAAGAAAACAAAAAGACTTGTCCTAGTTCATGGAGTAGGGTGCATTATAATCGCCGTGTAAAGAGTTTTACTCGTTTCGGTGTGAAGATGAATAGTCCTGCTACTGGATGCGTTGCTGATGTCACCGTGGTGGCGCTGTGAAAATGGAACAAGTCTCTATTATGGGCCCCGCCCCTTGGCAAAAATTCACTCAAGACTTTCCACTCCGTCCATAATGACCGCTGCCGCTCAGTTTTACCGGGAAGTACCATCCCACATACAAAATGAATGGGTTGCTGCTGAACCCTTCACACTAGGCTGCCGCTATTTTGAAACGGCCTATAGAACTGTGTTCACAACATGACTCAAAAGTATTCTCTTCCCATTTGTTTTTGTATTTTATCCCCTGAAACAATATTTACATGTCAAAATGACAACATTTTAAAATGTTTTTAGAGTTTATTTTCTTTTTTAATCCTGCACCTGGCAAATAACGAAATATATGACAAACTGATTAAACCATAGACTTCATAACGTTGACATGACACGGGAAACAGGGCCGATTCGTAGGGGGCCTGTTTTCAAAAACTCTACAAATTTACAAAACCAAAGCTGCTACCAACCTAAAACCAAAACAGGCACCTTCCTTAGCCATATACTATGAGTCTCCATGAGCAGCGGCATCAAAAAATTCAAAGTCATTCCCTTATAAAATCCTGATTAATTGTTTTGTATATAACACAACTTAAAATGGCTATAAAAGTCTCAGATTTTACACTAGATGCACAAAAATCACCGATATTTTCAGGATCAATAGCAATATTTAACATATCATCTACGTTTTTGACCAAAATAGCAACTTTAAAAAATTTTTTTTTTTTACTGCAAGTTAGCAGCTATTAACAGCTAATGAATCGATTAATTTAATATCAGAAACTTAATACTTGAGGAAAACATGCAAAATCAATCATCAATAATATGTAAATAGATAATTAATACATTGTATATACAATCACAACTTATTATAGAATAGAATATTTTTTTATTATCATTATACACTATATACGTACTGTGAGCGAATGAGGCTAGCGGCCGCCTGGCATAAATAGAGCTTTTTTGGTGAAAATTCTTGTGAATAAATGCCATTTTTAAAATGGATTTTCAGCTTTGTGCTTTGGAGCTCAGTTGAATCAGAACCCAGAGATGTCTCTTATGAAAAATAAAAAAGGTAAAAGACGTATAAATACGTCTTTGGGACACTGCAACAATTAAAAATAGAATGCATTTATACATTTTGGGGAGCGAATGAGTTAAGAACGAATAATCACTGCAGGATATGTTTGTAATAACCTTTTAAAGCTCTACCCAGATAATGCATTAACGCAAATGTAAGTATTTCCATACTTCAGACATTATCACTTTTGAGAGATTTGATCTTACCGTGAGCTTCCCATGATAGCTAGCATAAAAAATAAACTAAATTTGAACAACAAAATCAAAACTAACTCAAACTCAACAAACATGAAAATTCCAAAAACTTTATTAGCCAGTGTGTTAATAATTTCCAACGTTGTTTTGCAGATGTTGGTGGCAGAGACTCTTGCCTGCTTCTCTTCCTGCTTTGTCTGGTTACTGTGGTGATCAGCATGGGCGGCACAACCCTTTACTGTGCTCTGGGTGACGTGCGCTCCTCCGTCTGCCAGGACTTCTCTAGAAATCTGGACTTTTACTTTGGACAAATGCAGCGTGCTGTAACTCACATCCAACAGTGGTTTGGCCCGAGTTCAACGTAGTGACACGTCGGGACAGGTTTGTGGTTGTTAACTAACTAGAGGGCTCAGTTCTGCTCTCTACACACGCGCTTAATAAATACTGGCCTCGTGGGCCTTTTGAAAAAAATGTTGTGAACTATAGAGGTTTTTCACAGACAGATTGTCACGTGACTCCACCCCAGTGAAAAACAGCTATATTGGCCGTCTAACACTCTTTATGCAGAAAATAGATATCATTATGTCATCTGACAATACAGATGGGTTAACAGCAAGGGTATGACAATAAATTGATATGTTGATATACAGCCTAGAATCGAGATCTCATCTTAAAAGGTCTTGATGTTTAATTAATAAATGAACCAAAAGCTTGCTACTGAAATTTTCCGCTACGAAAGTGTTTATATTAACTAACTTGCTCCCATTGACGGCGCTAGACAAATGTTCATATGCCCTTCCCAGTTGAAATGGATTGGACGTGTAGCGCCGTCAATGGCAAGTAAACTGGGGCTGCCTCGAGTAATTGACTAATTGAGTAGTAAATGAGTCGTCATCCATTTTGAGACAATAAATAGTTTAGAGACATTGCTCACCTCAAAATTGTTAAGCCTTATTTTTTTAGGGGTTATAACCAATTGCCAATGGCGCTCACTTAACTGTTGCTAACGGTGCTAGCTTAGCGCCATGTGGTTTGATGTGATTCATGCCACATGGTTGCCGTGCCATGCCATGCTATGCCACAGCCATTCATGTAAATCAACTCGACCCCCTGTGAATGAATATATTCATCAATGAAATCCCTCATCTATATATAATTAGTCCTGAACATGTTTTATGCACACAAAACCGAGGAAAGTTTTGCCTTGTATCACTCATTAAACACGACTTTGTGCACAGAAACCGGCCACTAACCTTGGGGAAGGACAATACATTTTCATACCTGATATGAAATGTGCGATGGCGAATTAGGGCCAAACAAAGAAAAAAAGGGACTACGAGAATAAAGTCATAATATTACAAGATTGAAGTCTTAATATTCTGAGAATAAAGTCGTATGTTGTAATACTAAGGGAAAACAAATCGCAATATTGAAAGAATAAAGTCCTACATTGTAATTTTACAAGATTAAAGTTGCAATACCACATAACTTTATGTAATTTATGAGAAAAAGTTTTATGTTATGCAATTTTACATAATACAGGTATTCCCCAGGTTACAACGTACTCGACTTATGCAATTTTGACTTTACTACGCCGGAGTCTCGTCTGCCATTTTGTCTCCAGTCGTTTTTTTTTTTGTCGCATAAACAGAACCTTATTTTTACTTTATTTAATTAATATGACGTGCTCTGTCCTCCCTTAACATTAAGTTGTTCAGCTTTACAGACACCAAACAAGGCAATTGTGCTTTTTGAAGCTTTTTACTTCCTTCAGTTTTGACAATTTGTAAAGCTCTAACACACATATGCACACTTTTGTTCAAAATGACACGCATTTTAACAATAAAACACTTGACACAAAACAATTGATGCTTAAACATCAATCTAGTCTGATCAATCAGTAAAATTAGTAGATTAAATCAGCCTAATTTGCCTAACAAATACCCGCTAGCTAAAATGCTATTAATGCTAACGTATTTACAATTCTTATAGCAAATCGCTCACACATAACTCCACAAACTGTAGCTCTAAACCTAATTACAAATGCATACGCAAACATATATTAGGAGAAACAACTTACAGCCTTATGTGGGTCAAACCAGAGCACAGCTATTCTTTATCCATGTCGGACGTCTGAGTCTGCTTCTCGGTCATACATAGAGACAGTCCAGCAAGACCCAACGCTGCCACCAGAGGGCAGTGTATCCTCCATCATTAAAAGCAATACAATACCTTTGGATGTTTTAGATAATTATTTTGAGATTTAGGGGTACTTAAAGGACTAATTCTGACTTACTCGGAAATTCGGGTTACGTTTCCAGCGTAGGAACGTAACCCGGAGACTATCTGTATTACGAGACTAGTCATAAATTGACGGGCAAAAAAAAAAAAAAAAATCATAATTCATCAGGTTAAAGTTGTTTTATTATGAAAAGTTACCATACGCAACCTTATGACTTTTTTCTCATTACAGTACATACAGTTACGTCGTATTACGACTTCAAACCGGTTTTTCTGTGCCCCAAATACTCGTAGAAATGGACATTACATAGCCTTGACGAATCATTTGGAACAAACTTTTCTTGTTTTCCAACTCTTTGGGTATCTGATCAAAGTTCAAATTTTCTCATTTTTCCATAGTTATTCCAATCAGTTCAATGTTTTGGGGATAAAATGTAAGAAGCCGCGAAAAGACGACCGGCGTAAAGGTGTAGCATGATGCGCATGTCTATTTGTGTATTACTTGTAGCTTTGTTAAACGGCCAGAATGGCAGAACGCTGTTTGGGCAGATGTATGGTGGCATCACATGAAAAACCTCTAAAGAGCAAGTTTTATTGACTTTTTAAAAACTGAAAAACACAAATGAAAAACAAAACATGTATTGAGTCTTAATCATGTCTTAACACACTGAATGAATGATTTCAGTCATACGTATGGCATTCACACAATGTATTTTTGAGCTTTTCTTCTTCATAGAAATTGAGCTGTTGCTGGACCTCAGACAGTTTCTATCCAGTAACACTGTTCTTGAGCTATGCATTATTCGATTGTTTCACCACGTACATTAACATACTAATATAAATCATATACTGTACTGTACCTACAAGACTACAGGAATGTTTAACATGACCGGTACTTTTTTTTGTTTTTGTAATCTTGCAATATAATCCTCAGACTGGAGACCTCTCACAATGCAACGAATAATTGTTCATTGTAATTTAAAATATGATGTTATGTAGCGCCATGTCAGCTCAGCTGGATCTTTGCATCTCAGGATTTCTGGGTATCATCCTGTTGACTTGTTTCTCCCAATGTGAGTGTTTTTTTTCTTACCGTTTGAGTGAATAACTTTTATTCCTGGGCCCATTTTCCACTTAACTCATTGGTTGCCATTGATTGTGATAGCCATCCAATCCATTTTGACTGGAAGGGATGGCAGCGATCATGATCCCACCGTCATTGGCAACTAATAAAAAAAACAACAACAACAAAAAAGGGATTACTTAGACATAAAACCTTTGTCTTAATTTTTTTTTTTTTTTACCTTACCAGCGCAAAGGTACAATTTTCACTCACTAAATGAGCTTCCATGCAATGTCTTAAATGCTTTATCAATAGTCTTAGATAAAAACAGTATTATGTTGCATAATAATGTAAAACATTGTAGATTCCTTCTTTTTTTGCACAGGTGGTCTGGCTGGTTCAGATGACTCTGAAAATCTTGTTTAATTGTTTCTATTATTTATTTATAACTCAGCGGATGCAAACTTTTTTTTTTTTCCGTGATTGTTGTTGCACATTTATCATGTTGGCATTACTTATCAGGCCACTTAATCATGTAATCAAATGCTTTATAACCTTCGTGTAATTTCCTTGCATCGTTTTTCTACCAGGCAAGTTGTTCCTATTGTCACATTTGTCATGTTTTTTTACGATGTGAAATGGCAATGTGTGATTGACGATGCTTTCGTGTGTCAGAAAGTTCAGCGTAGCGCTCATGACAGCCATGTTCACTTTGGTCTTAAAAGTAAAAATTTTGTGGAAAATGTCCTATGTAAAAAAATATATATATATATATTCAATTTGTTGAGGATTCGTGTTGAAAGAAATGCATTGAAACAGTATGAGCTTTTCTATTTTGTATTTTCTTTTAGAGAAGTCCGAACAAAGCATTGTTTTCCAATCAGAACACTGAAGTTTGACCCTGAGAAAAAAAAATCTTTGGTACCTGTTCATGTCTAACCTGAAGTAAAATCTGGGTTCAAAAATGGTCCTTTTCCTCTACGAGTTTTCGAACACTTTTTCTTTTTAAAATTATTAATACACAGCTATTATTATATTACATTATTTATTTATAGAATACAAAATGGTGGAATGGATGGTGTGTTGTCCAGCAACAACACCAACTAGATTAGGGTTGTCTTGATCAAATCACATAATCAGAAATTGGGCTGATCGCGCCATTTTTCAGAGGATCGGAATCGGGTGAAAAGGATTGGGATTTTAATTAAAAAAAAAAAACACTGTATATTTATGATTTCTGCTTAATGCTTGTACAGCCTCTCATGCTCCCTCCTGCTGCTAAGATTGAAAGGTTTGTAGCTTTGATCTGGCGAGTGAAGGCTCTGTAGCTCTACGATCAAAGGCACAAATGTTTTAATCATCGTTTAGTCAATCTTCGTTGTCTAGAGGCTGTTCTCGACAGCGCAAGTATCAAAGCGTGAGTGAATTTGTGTGGACTCCTCATATGAATTATTTGAACGTCATGGAGAGTGATTAAAAGTATGGCGTTAAAGGTGCTGCAATGATAAATGTGGGTGCCCATACATTTCGTTCTGGTGCACTTTAAAGGGATCCATGGATAAAAAGACTTGTAGTTCTTAAAAGACGTTATTATGAGTTAAAATAATTTGATATTGAAACCCCTCTTGATGTTTTCGTTTTTCCACAATTTGTCAAATTTGTTTAAATAGTAGATCGCCATTGTTGCTGACGTCGCAGGGCGGTGACGTCACTTGGGATGAGACGTGACAAGAGTAGCAAAAAAAACATGCTCTGCTAAAATGTGCTACACCGACGAAACGTCTACAAGAGGTGAATTTGACACCCAAAGTACTACCGTGTGCTTTCAGCTTTTTTTGTTTAGATGCATACAGACAGAACATACTAAAGATGCCTTAAGAAAATACTTAAACGTAGTAATATCAAATAAGGGTGGTTTAAATATGCTACGTGACTAATGTGGTCAACAGATCAACTATCTGCTTTTTAAAGCTACCACAAGAAAACACTATGTTTAAAAGTTGAGAGGAAAACATGCAAAAAGTATTTTGAGGCAATGAAAAAGTAATAAAAGACTCAATAAAAACACAAATAGAAAGTACTCGCCGCTTTTAACCGATAAGCGCATGTGTTGGACGTCTCGCCGCGTAAAAGGAATTGCCGTAACCCGATAGTATTCATCGAGTGACAGTGACAATTTACGTCATCAAAGCGGTCATAACATTAATATTAATTCATTAGTTAATTATAACATATTAATAAAGAGGATCCCACTGGATTGATTTAATTTTCAAAACCTAATGAAGCAAAATGGCATATGTACTTTTCGTAAATAAAAACACTTTTTTGTTACTTTATTTGGCTTTTATTAAACCTACAAATGTGTCAGATCATTTTGCCTGACCCTGTATATCGCAATGTTAATTTTTTCCCAATATCATTCAGGCCTAATTTATATATATATATATATATATTTACCTTTTTAAGGGCTAAAAAGTAACAAAATAATCCAGAAATACAATGGCAATGACAAATATATAAAAATATGTACGTTTTATACTCTGCGACACTCCTGGAAAAAGCAGAAGATGTAGTACTGTAAAAAGCGCAGTACTTTAAGATGTTTGGGGTTGAACTTTTGTTCAACGAAAAAAAAAATTCTGGTTTCGGATCGGGACTATATATAGGCAGATTCGCAAAATCAGGTCACTCAGACTCCGGTGCAAAAATATGCAATCGGGACATCCCTATTCTAAATGTATTAAATGGGGTGTCAAACTTATTTTTGTTAGGGCTGCATTAGGATTTTCTTTAGAGGGACATCGTGACCGTGAACCAGTGTGATCGCCTATTATTTGTCACATGTCATAGTCATAAAAAATGGAAATTGAAATCAGTAGCGCTGTAAGACTGTTGGAAAAAAAAGTAAAAACTTTTTTTTTTTAAACATGAAGTCGACGTACTGTATTTTTTGGAATATATGGCGCACCGTCAAAGAACGAGTACATTTTCCTACATAAGGCGTGTAACAATGTATTGAATTTGTTATTTGGTCTTTAGCTTTTAACATTGTAAATATTGTTTTTACTTTTTTTGTTTTTTTTGTTTCATTTATGTCTCCCTTAGGGCTTTTTGGCTCAAAAAGAAATTAAACACGGGCACTTTTGGGAGACAATACAATAAGAGTCCAGGAAATACAACAAGCAGAAAAAAGGATTTTAACATTAAAATATAGTGGTATGAAAAAGTATCTGAACCTTTTGGAATTTCTCACATTTCTGCATAAAATCACCATCAAACGTGATCTGATCTTTTTCAAAATCACACAGATGTAAGAACAATGTTTGCTTTAACTAAAAGCACCCAAACATTTATAGGTTTTCATATTTATTTAGGATAGCATGCAAATATATGGATATGTAAGTGAACCCTTTGCCGAAGGAGACTTATAGAGCAATTAAAACCAATTTTTACCAAACAGTTTAAGTCAGGTGTGTGCCCAATCACTGATGAGTGGTTTAGAGCTGCCCTGCCCACTATAAAACGCATACGTGGTAAGAATTGTCTTGATGAGAAGCATTGTCTGGTGTGCATCATTGGTCAAAACAGTTGTCTGAAGACCTGCGATCAAGGATTGTTGATTTGTATAAAGCTCTGAAAGGATACAAAACCATCTCTAAAAGTCTGGATGTTCATCACTCGACAGTCGTTGTCTACAAATGGAGAGAGTTTGGCACGGTTGCTTCTCTCCCAAGGAGTAGCTATCCACCAAAGATGACGCCAAGAGTTTAGCGCAGAATACTCAGAGAGGTAAAAAAAAGAACCCTAGAGTGTCTGCTAAGACTGACAAAAATCACTGGTGCAGTCCATTATCTTCGTGAACACATTAACTATATGTAAAAGCCAAGAATAATATTCATGGGAGGATTCCACAGAGGAAGCCACTGTTGTCTAATGAAAACATTGTTGCTCATTTAACGTTCGAAAAAGGCACTAGGACACTCCACAGAAGTTTAGGCAAAAATTTTTTGTGGACTGATAAAACACGAGTTGAATTGTTTGGGAGTAACACACAACGTCATGTGTGGAGGAAAAATGGAACAGCTCACAAACATTAACACCCCATTCCCACCGTGAAGCATGGTGGAGGGAACATGATGATTTGGGGCTGTTTTGCTACCTCAGGGCCTGGATAACTTGCAATCATTAATGGAAGAAAGATTTCAAAAGTTTATCAGGATGTTTTGCAGGAAAACCCGAGGCTGTCTGTCAGATAGCTGAAGCCAAAAAGAGGATGGATGCTGCAACAAGACAATGATCCAAAACACAGAAGTAAATCAACTTCAGACTGGTTTCAGTAGAACAAAATACACGTTCTTGAGTGGCCAAGTCAAAGTCCAGACTTGAACCCCATTGATATGCTGTGGCATGACCTAAAGGCAGCGATTCATGCCAGACATCCCAGGAATCTGACTGAACTACAGCAATTTTGTAGAGAAGAATGGGCCAAGATTAGTCCTGATGTGCCAGACTGATCTGCAGCTATGGGAAGCGTTTGGATTGAAGTTATTGCTGCCAAAGGGGCGGGGGGGGGCACAAAATATTAAATGTGAGAGGGTTGACTTACTTATTTTTCCCCCTTCTGTCATTGTTTGCATACTCTCCTCACTAAAATAAAAAAACCTATAAATGTTTGGGTGGCTTCAGTAAAAGAAAAAACTTTTTTCATCTGTGTGATTTTGACAAAAATCAGATCACATTTGATGGTGTTTTTATGTGGAAATGTGAGAAATTCCAAAAGGTTCAGATATTTTTTCATAACCCTGTACCCACTCTTAAGAAGTCGACTACAGGGTTGTGCCGCAGCATCAATAGGGATTGCGTGGAAACAAAAAATATATCGTCTCTTCTTAATGCGTAAGACTAGTTCTCGTTGTCAAATTATTGACGTTTTAGACCAGAATGAGGTACTCCCGCACTAGCCAGCGGCCTCCATATTTGTGCACATAGTCAATTGGCTATATCAAACTAACCTCCAACCCTCACTGGAGCGGTTTACAGTGTGTCCAAATCAAAGACAATGGGCCCCAGTTGCAAATGGATGGTGGAGTTGAAGAATCTTGCAGATCGATTCAGCGTCTACAGTGACTCTGTATAGGTCTATTGTCGTTAAGAATGAGTTGAGTTGAAAGACAATTTGCTAGTATCGTTCGTGACCGATAGAACAAGCTCCCAAATGTAAATGTCAGAAATGTCGAATTGGAGTGGATCCGCTGCTTCTCGACATTGAGAGGAGCCATATGAGGAGGCTCGGGCATCTGATTAGAATGCCTCACCGGTAAGGTGTTCTGAGCAAGTGCCCTGTGGATGACCCTGGACACGTCGGAGAGACTGTCTCCTAGCTGGCTGGTAACTCCTCGTGATGTCACCGTATGAGCTTGACGAAGTGGTTTGGGAAAGGAAAATCTGGGCGTCCTTGCTTAAGCTGCTACTCCTGTGACCTGAACAGATAAGCAGAAAAAGATGATATAAAAGATTGTTACAAAAATTTATTGTTATTAGCAAGGAATTCCACGTATTTCGCACTTAATTCCTGTCAGGGAAGCTCAAGTTTGAACAAGACAAGTGTTACCTTGATAGCTCGAAAGTGCCTCTCCACATGTGGACAAAAGAGAAATGCAGGGCATGTCTCTATTTATGGGTTGACATCATAGAAACGCAACTCATTATCTCACAAACCTTGGTATTTTTCCATACAAAAACATCTTTGAGCTGAGACCTTGAACACTGGTCCCGGCTAGAACGAAGATAAGAAAACAGTCCTCCCTTGGATTCATTCAGGGCATGTTGAAAAACAACGGAACATAACAGTCCATATTTGGGCATATGGTGATACAGTCTATGGGAAGGCACACTCAACAGATTAATGCTGCAATGTTCTCATGCAAGCATAACAAAAAGCATACAAAATGTAATGTATAATGGTTGTGTTTTAAGCATGAATAAAATTCTCTCACAATTCCTCTTACACTCTGGAGCCAGTGTGTCTAATACAATATCACAATGTTTTCCAGTCACATATCCATTACCAGTTACAGGTAATCCAGTGACATGATTTGTCATGGCCTCTGTTTAAATGGATCACTATGCCCAGTTATATTTCCACTGGTTATATGCCAGGGGAAATCTACTAGTGGCTTGGTAATAGCAGATGGCATCGCAGCAAAGAGGTGTGACATGCACGTGATGTTCTGGGGTGGAGAGAGGACGTGATTTGGACATGTCAACACAGCGTCATTGTGGTGGGTGGCACACTTCCTCTATAGACTTACAACAAACAGTTTTCCAAGCTGTGCCACTTTATGTTCATGTTAATTTACAGAGTTGTGTTCTATTCTACGCAACAGGACATAAAAAGACACTCAAAGGCAATGTCCCTAACACATGAAACTCTTTTTGCTACAACTCATTCTGCATTCTGGTTGGTTCTCAGGGGACTGTCGTTTCAGGGCCCACCATACAGGGTTATGGAAATGGTCACGTCAGAAGCTAGCTCTCCCTATAAGCACCTGTTCCTTCACGTCACGCCGAGGTTCCAGCATGAAAAGCGTGTGATCGGTTTCCAACGTGGAGCATTTGCGTAGATACTGCATGTACTATATATCCTCCACCATGGTTCTTTCTTTTATTCAATTCAGTGTGGTGTGTACAGGAAATCTCAACATGGAGGTAAGATAAACCTTATTTAACTCATTAACTACAATAGAGGGCCCTCTCGGTCAAAGCGGATTGTATGATCATCCTGGAGTAATCATAGAAATATTTATTGTTTTCAAGAAGGTTGTGGGTGGCCATGCAGCTTTATTACTTGCAAGTCTGAACCACCAACGAGAACAAGATCACTTGTGTGACTGTGTGCTCAGACAGAGACAGGATCCAGCTCACCTATACCCAGCACACAAGTAAGTCCCATTACTACTTTGAAGGATATATAGCATAACTCAAACAAATTCTTAATACTACACCGTAAAAATAAGAAGCTTGTTGTTGTTAAGTAGTTTGAAATCAATGTTTTAAGTAAACAATTTTCTTCTCGTGTGGTTTGAACTAAGGCTGCAACATGAGCTAGAAAACCTTGGCTCTTTGGTTAGTTTGTGAGTCTAAGGCTAAGTTTACACAACTTATCATTTCATGCTCAGCTTTAAAAAATAAATAAATAAATAAATAAAAAATACATTTTTATGACTAAATTACTGCATACTCACTTGATTGTAAAGTAATGACTAAAAAAAAAAAAAAAAAAAAGGAGAGTAGAGCCTGCCGGCCTGATAACCATCACCCTTTACCGGAAATTATTATTTTGTAATTATTGTAATTATTATTTTGTTGTGAAAAGTGATTTTTCTGGGGGTTATAATTCAAGTATTATAATATATGTGGCGGAAAACACTCAGGTGACTTGAAGTTCCGCTATGAGACCTCCAATTTGGCCGATTTGCACGTGTGATACATCATTGGAAAGCTTAAAAGGTCAATTTTCTGTGGGGAAAAAAAAACTTTGTACAGGAGGACATTTAATTTATTATTATTTTTTTTTTAAACAGCAAAACCCTAACTGGACATGAGAGCACGCGAGATCAGAATTAAAGACACCATGATTTTAACGAGATATTATCCCGTACTTACCTTGTTTCGATCCAAAAACTCCATAAGCATGAGTTATCGAGTGTCAAGACACAGATGTGAATGGCCACAGCTGGATTTTTGGGGGATTTTATAGGTGAAACATCGTAATATAACAAGGGTCGCGATGCAGAAATCGCAGATGTCAAGGAGTAATCGAGATTTTCATTTTCATATATTTACCCTTTTAAACATTTTTTTTTTCAATTTTTTGTTGTTTGGATCAATTATTTATCATCTAAAATATTGGGGAAAATGCGACAGTAACGAAAAAATACAATTAAGCGATAGTTATGAGGTAGATATCCGTGACTTTTTTACAGACACCAATTTTTTCATTGTGACGTAATTTGTTTAAAACTTTAAAATATGCGAGTAAATAATTTTTTTTAAACGAAATATTTGACAACAATTAATGATTCTAAGCTAAAAACGACAGACATTTTGATTAATAAATATATTAATTACCTTTGTTTTATGGCTGGGTTGAAACAAAAGTGGTTGCGCGACGTCTATAAACGAGGGTTTTCAGGGTATAACAAATTAAAAATAGTTTGGGGGCTTAATGTGCCATGAATCTGCTATGGCAGCATATAGACATATTGTTCTATCAAACACAACAGTTGTTTTGGCTTAAAATACGGCAGTTTCTTTTAAAGAGGAGTGCAGGAGCAGAAACTGCTTTTACACTCGCGCCTGTGTTTTCCGCCGTATATATACTTTTTTAATGGTAGGGCAGCGTTTTTTTTTTTTTAAATTTTAACTAACACAAATAATTATTATAATGTTACTCAAAGCTGAATGAATTAGGTACACATTTGAGTTAAATAAGCACACTGAAAAACAATAATTATCAACATTTTATTTTTAATACAAAATATACTAAAATTAAATCTTTCCTGCTAAATTTAAAATGTGTAATTTAATGCTTAAGGTCCTGAGCCGTGTGCATTTGTTCTGGCCATTTTTTTTATATGTAAAAAAAAAGTGCAAACTCTCAGGTAAAGGTGTTTTTTTTGTTTTGTTTTTTTAAAAAATAATTTTAGTTCATTCAAAGTCCCCTCAGCAATAACATTTTCACCAAAAATTACCACTCCAAATAAAATGAATTTGACAGACCAAAAAAATATAATACAATTACTGAAAATGGAGTACACAGAGAAGAACAATAAACCAAATGATCATCATTTTGAACATACTTTCTACTCTCGCTTCACTCAAACCTTATTTCTCCCACACTATGTTGTGTTCCGTTAGCAACAGTACCTCAGCCAATGAGATAAGTGGGTTTTTGAATTGTCATTGTTCCGCCAGCTCATTGGTCAAAAAGCAAGATAGGCGGTGGAATGCGTTTCCCCGCATATTCATTGATTCTAGTATTTGTTCGTTCTACAAATAAAACACTATTTTGGAGTTTGATGATCGTAAGGGACAAGGCGCGTCCCTTGAAAGCTCAATAAGGGACGCAAACTTTTGTTTCTGAACACCGGATGATTCTGTTTTTCAAGGGACAGTTGGAAACCCTTCTGAGTCCAAATGGATTGGGACGTCAACTGCTCATTGGTGGAAGGGTGCATCTCGGCCAGAGAAAGAACAAAATGTTATTTATGACCTTTTTATTTTGGCTAGTCTAACAAATTCACAATAATGATAAAATAAGTTAGGAATACTCCAGATAATACATAACTGAAAAGAACTGAATAACTTGAGTTATGTACCCATAAATATTTGAAGTTACCATGACTAGAAGGAAGTTTTTTTTTTTAACCCATAACGAGACGTGTGCTTAGTCCCTCCCCCTTGGCCGCAGCAGTATGACTACATAAAATAATGTTAAGTGATGTTTATGGATTTGAGGCTTAAGGCCATTTCTTTCTTTAGAAAACAGGTATACTTTCAATTAATGGGGACCAATTAGTTCCCGTGGAGATGACGTTGCCTTGGTTTGTGAGGGATACAATTATTTGTGTCTGATTTCACGCAGTTTGGAACTTTGAGGCTATTATTTGACAAATCTTTTGAAAATTATGTACAGTGTAATGTGTTCCAAATATTATGCAAATTTGATTTAAGAGTATAAAAATAAAATGCTTTTGTTTTTCCATTAAACTCACGAGTTGCATTGTGTCTCAAGGCTCTGTAAAATTAACATCAATCTCAACCACTTGTGATAAATTGTCACAAGATGAGCCCAATTAAAGGAAAACTGCTTCAAAGTAATGTTCCACAATATCAAGCAGGACACAGGTTTCAAGCAATATGGGTGGAAAAACAATCTCTCTGCTGCTGAAAAGTGTGTGTACTTTGTTTAGGGTATGAAAACATCGCATATTTCCAAAAAACCTATGCGTGAACCATCGAATTGTAAAGAAATTTGTCGCGAGGCGAGTTCGTGCAGATAAAGGCAAAACACTACGTCTTTTGCTTGATGATGCTTCAGACGTTCTCAATAGGGTTTGAGGTCAGGAGAAGATGGTGCCCACACATTTGCTGTCAATGATCTACAGAGCCTTGAGACACAATGTCACTCATGAGTTTAATGGAAAAACAAAAACATTTTCTTTTTATACTCCTAAATCAAATTTGCATAATAACTTGAAACACTTGTTCGTTGTTCTCTGGCAAAGGAGCACCCTCCCACTAAGTCTGCCAACTGTAAGATTCAGCCTTTCAATAAATGCTAAGTTTTCCTGATATTTGCTCTTATCTCAATCAGGTGCATTCTGGCAGCTTCCAGTCCAGTTCTGGCCACTATCATCTCCTCAACAGGTTCTCTAGTGGATCTTCAGGCTCCGTGTTTGGCCGACTCAGTCCTTGAGCTCGTATTGGACTTCATTTACACGGGAGTTGCGCCTTCCACTCGGAGTTGGCGACAGTACCAAAATCTACTTGCCGCTGCTTGCCTCTTGGAGATGGAGCAACTGCGGGAGGTTCTAATGAAGTCCCCACCAATGGAAGTTAATGATGCAAACAGAGAAAATGATTTAGATTGTGGTGTAACATTCACTGATACGTTTTTAAGTAAAAACCCAGCAAATACGACCCATGTGGACCAAGGTTTTCCGTTTTCCACCTCTCAGAGCTGTGGGCTGGTACCGGTCATACGTCACAGCAGCGAAGTTGCAACGTCACGGTGGAGTCTCCGAGAGGCTTCCGTGGCGGAGAGTGACCAATGTTGGAAAATGCATAGTTCTGATGAGTCAACGCATCAAGAAAATTTTGGTTCTGACCTGCATAATAGCAGCTGCGAGCCCAATGAAATACCTTTTGCGGAGAACTCCTACGCAGGAAAATACCCAAAGACCAAACTGGAAGACAACTGTGGGCTTGCTGAGATGAGAAAACAACATGAGTCTGTTAAAGTCCTTCATTCACACCTCAGTGATGATGACCGCCTTCATCCTGACTATCATCTCCCATCGAGTTTATCGGACCAATTGAGTGATGAAGAAGAGGCCGGTTTGTCCAGCAGTTTAGAAACCGCAAAGCAAACACCTAAACATCTGGACACGGCATTAGAGCATGAAACGGTGTCAGCGGTTGGCCATCCTCACCCAAACATGGATAAAATTGAGTCCTCTTCCAGACTGTTCATGCATGTGTCTAGTAAAAAAGGCGACACAGCTCCCACCTTGCATGACGGCGTTCAAGCTTCCAAGTCCACACTCATCCCGTTCCAGTGCTCCCTGTGCCCACGCTCTTTCAGCCAGCGCGGCACTTTGAACAGACACATGCGCTCTCATTTGGGGGTAAGGCCCTTCCCCTGCCCCCGGTGCCCCATGAGCTTCTCGCGACAGTACCGCGTGACGGAGCACATGCGTATTCACCAGCGCTGCCTAAGCGACTGTCAGAAGCTTTCCTCGATATGAACGAGGACAAAAAGGATACTTACACTTGTTTGTTTAGAGTAGGTGTTTCTACTGTATACAGTGGGGCAAATATGTATTTAGTAAACCACCAATTGTGCAAGTTCTCCTACTTGAAAAGATTAGAGAGGCCTGTAATTGTCAACATGGGTAACCCTCAACCATGAGAGACAATGTGGAAAAAAAACAGAAAACCAAAATTTTTAAAGAATTTATTTCCAAAATAGAGTGGAAAATAAGTACTTGGTCACCTACAAACAAGCAAGATTTCTGGCTGTCAAAGAGGTCTAACTTCTTCTAACGAGGTCTAATGAGGTCTAACGAGGCTCCACTCGTTACCCGTATTAATGGGATTATCGGTATAAAAGTCACACTCCAAACTCCACGATGGCCAAGACCAAACAGCTGTCGAAGCACACCAGAGACAAAATTGTAGACCTGCACCAGGCTGTGAAGACTGAATCTGCAACAGGTAAAACGCTTGGTGTAAAGAAATCAACTATGAGAGCAATTATTAGAAAATGGAAGACATACAAGACCACTGATAATCTCCCTCGATCTGGGCCTCCATGCAAGATCTCACCCCGTGGCGTCAAAATGATAACAAGAACGGTGAGCAAAAATCCCAGTACTAAACGGGGGGACCTAGTGAATGACCTACAGAGAGCTGGGACCACAGTAACAAAGGCTACTATCAGTAACACAATGCGCCGCCAGGGACTCAAATCTTGCACTGCCAGACTTGTCCCCCTGCTGAAGCCAGTACACGTCCAGGCCCGTCTGCGGTTCGCTAGAGAGCATTTGGATGATCCAGAAGAGGACTGGGAGAATGTTTTATGGTCAGATGACACATAAATAGAACTTTTTGGTGGAAACACAGGTTCTTGTGTTTGGAGGACAAAAAATACTGAATTGCATCCGAAGAACACCATACCCACTGTGAAGCATGGGGTGGAAACATCATGTTTTGGGGCTGTTTTTCTGCAAAGGGACCAGGACGACTGATCTGTGCAAAGGAAAGAATGAATGGGGCTCGAGATATTTTGAGTGAAAATCTCCTTCCATCAGCAAGGGCATTGAAGATGAGATGTGGCTGGGTCTTTCAGCATGACAATGATCCCAAACACACAGCCAAGGCAACAAAGAGGTGCTTCGTGAGAAGCATTTCAAGGCCCTGGAGTGGCCTAGCCAGTCTCCAGATCTCAACCCCATAGAAAATCTGTGGAGGGAGTTGAAAGTCCGTGTTGCCCAACGACAGCCCCTAAACATCACTGCTCTAGAGGAGATCTGCATGGAGGAATGGGCCAAAATACCATCAACAGTGTGTGAAAAGCTTGTGAAGAGTTACAGAAAACGTTTGGCCTCCGTTATTGCCAACAAAGGGTACATAACAAAGCATTGAGATGAACTTTTGGTATTGACCAAATACTTATTATCCACCATGATTTGCTAATAAATTCTTTTAAAAAAATCAAACAATGTGATTTTCTGTTTTTTTTTTCACATTCTGTCTCTCACGGTTGAGGTTTACCCATGTTGACAATTACAGGCCTCTCCAATATTTTCAGGTGGGAGGACTTGCACAATTAGTGGTTGACTAAATACTACCACTGCACTACATACCACTGTATGTCTTTCTGAATGGATCCAGACCTATTACACTAGGAACAATTCGAAAAAGACAATATGTTGCGTTAGATTTTTATGCTGATTAAAACAAGAATTGGCATGTTGATTCCAAAATTGCAGTCAGCTTTTTTTCTCCACAGCTTCTGACATACAGTGTATCACAAAAGTGAGTACACCCCTCGCATTTCTGCAGATATTTAAGTATCTTTTAATGGGACAACACTGACAAAATGAAACTTTGACACAATAAAAAGTAGTCTGTGTGCATCTTATATAATCGAGTTTATTTATTTTCCCCTCAAAATAAAGCCATTGATATCTAAACCCCTGGCAGCAAAAGTGAGTACACCCCTATAAAAAAATGCACATCCCTAAATGTCTGAGTACTACTTGTCATTTTCCCTCCAAAATGTCACTCGTTACAGGAGTGCTGTCAGCATTGCTGCAGAGATTGAAGAGGTGGGGGGGGGGTCAGCCTGTTAGTGCTCAGACCATACGCTGCACTCTACATCAAATTGGTGTGCATGGCTGTCACCCCAGGAGGAAGCCTCTTCTGAAGACGGTACACAAGAAAGCCCGCAACAGTTTGCGAAGACATGTCAACAGAGCACATGGATTACTGGAACCATGTCCTATGGTCTGATGAGGCCACGGACGCGCGCACCACTCATATTTTTCTATCATTTCCATCTTCATTTCAATGGTAAGCCTTACCTTTTTTTCACCATTTGCACTAAAATTCTTGGAACCCATGTTGATTTCTCACAAGAATATATGCCATGCGTCCTTCTTGCGGGAAAACAAAGAAAAGGCGGCACTGTCATAAATCGTCGTATTTCGAGCATGTCGTCGGATGTAGAAACAAATAGCGAGTCAAATTTTACGTTGGATGTCGAAAAGATCGTGTGTTGAAGCGAACGTATGTCGGGGTACCACTACTTGATAATCTAATAATCAGTTATCAGTATTATTAGTGTGATTACACTTGCTTATTCTCATTAGTTAACAGCGAGTCACATGCCTTCATACTGACTTCGTGAGACAGTGAAACATGTCTGGTATTCTTCACAGAGTTGGACTACATGCACACACCTTAAACTCCGTACACTAACAGGTAAACAGGTCACGACGGCTCCGGACGTAGAAGCGAGGGAGCACAGGAACCAACCCAACGGGACAAGCATTTCATCATCTGTTACTCAAGATAGAATGCTAAATAACCACGGTTTTGGGGTATATACAGTGCCCTCCATAATTTTTGGCACCCTTGGTTAAGAGGTGTTTTTTAGCTTCTAATAATTTTTTATTCAAATAATATGGGACCTTAATGGAAAAAAAGAGAAAAATCCAACCTTCAATACAAGTGCATTTATTCAGGACATTTTAAATCAAAATCTGTTGCCCTCTGCCCCAAAAGTTGAAGATGGGTCGTCACTGGGTCTTTCAGCAAGACAATGACCCAAAACATATGGCCAAATCTACACAGAAATGGTTCACCAGACACAAAATCAAGCTCCTCCCATGGCCATCTCAGTCCCCAGACCTTGTTTTGTTGGCAACGGGGGGTTGTACAAAGTATTAACACCAGGCGTGACACACATTATTTGATGTCAAATAATTATTTCTTTATGTGGGATTTTTTTCCCCCACTGAATAAATGCACTTGTATTGAAGGTTGGATTTTTCTCTTTTTTTCCATTAAGGTCCCATATTATTTGAATAAAAAAAATATATTAGAAGCTAAAAAACATCTTAACCAGGGGTGCCAATAATTATGGAGGGCACTGTAGGTCACTGGCAGAGAGTGGCTTCATTAGGGTAAGGGAACTATCAGCTAGAATTCTGTATCTGTATTCACAATATCTCTAAAATCAATATAGTTGGAGTACATACTCCATCAAGTCTGTGAGTCTTTTCTTGAGGCTATTATTGCATCTTTTAGGTACTTTCCATTCACAGTGATGAATGAACCCACACAACAGGTAAATAATATAGTTTTCACTCGACCTCTACTGGCGTCCTGTGGATGTTAAAATGCCAATTTCTAACAAGGACTACAGAAATCAGAATACTGTTTTTGCTGTTGCTTTTTTCCTTTTTTTTTTTTTTTTTTTTTTTGTTTAAAGAAAATTATATGAGTTAAACAGAATATTAATCATTGCTGTTTCATCCCTTTTGTTTTTAAAAAGAAAATGATAGAAATATGAACTATTTTTCTTTATTTGAAATAAAAAATGTGAATGCAGTATATAAAAACAATGAAATAAAAGAATATTTTCTATCGAAGGGCTTGTTGCAATCCTTTTTAGATAAAAAAAAAACAAAAACAAAAATATTTAAAAAATGAAAATAACAAACAACATAAAAGTGAATGTTTTTGTATTTTTAAATAAAAGATTTAAATTAAAAAATTTTTTTTTAATATTATGGATGATTATTAAGATAATATTTGCTATTAAGAGGCTCAAATTAGACATTTAGGGCAATTTTTAGGTAAACAATGTCTCAACAGTTAATCACCTATCTAAATAGTCGTCGAATCATGTGATCATCGCGTTAGCCCAAGCTGACGGACATAATAGCCCTTCATAGGAAACCCTAACTTCGATGTGGCCTCTTGACAAAGATGAGTATGACACCCAGTTTCCTTACATCTGTAACACGTGTATCTTGTCAAAGAAAGTGCTCAGGTCTAGCAGCAACAAGGATGATTAAATTAAAAAAAAAAAATCAAGCTCACTTAAAGAAAAAAAACATTTATTATAATACTGGGATCTGTTTTTTCATGTCTGAATGAATAATGGTTTACATATGCACAAAGAGTGATTAATTTTTGTACCAACAACTTCACTATTCGTCTTGTAGTTCAGCAGGTGTTGCATTGGATGTTGTTGACCTCACTACAAAGGCCTGAGGAAAAGAGAAGAAATTTTACTACATGACACCAAATCACATTTCACCTTCTTAACTTTTGTACCTTTGTCCGACTGGAACGCAGGGCCGCCGTGGCCAGCGATGACATCACAATAAAAATAATCACACCAACAAAAACATAGAACATAAAGACCATGCCCAACGTCTGCTCGATTGCCTGAAAATAGACATGTCTATTTTTTTATAAACTCATCACCAATGTGTTAATCGAGTGTGTACTTACGGCAGCTGTCGTCATTGAATGTCTCGAATCATCTACATTGTAAGTCATGTTTTCCTCTTCAAACACGTCGTAGCTTCTTTCAAAACTCAAGTGCTCCATGTGTGGAATGACAATAATGGCGGTCCAAATGGATCCGAATATGGCCACGATGCTCAGAGCCAAAGATATAGTCACCTACAAGTGGAAAAAAGACAGACAAGATGATTTCTCTACGTCCAATTGTGTCTTTAAAATATTGCAAAATAGACTTACAGTTTGTTTGGTTGGGTTATGTTCCGTTATGATATACAGAATTCCACATATGATGAACTGCAAGACCAAGAAACCAAATTTATAAATGTATTATTTAGCATGTAAACTAGGTATGTCCCACGATCTAATCACGTGACCGGAAATATATATACCGTAATTTTCAGACTATAAGGCGCATCTGACTATGAGCCGTCACCCACCATATTTGACACGAAAATGGCAATTGTTCATCGATAGGACGCACTGGACTATAAACTGCAGTCATCCTCACTGTATTATGGGATATTTACACCAAAAGATATCAACTGGTAACACTTCCTTTGACAGCAACATCATAAGACTGTCATAAGACCAAATGAACCACCATCAAACCACCAATTGGCTACAAAGCTTGATTTCTTCAATAAGCTTGGGGGAGACAGTCAACCACTGCTGCTGCCTACTGTCAACACTGTTGTCATCAGGGGCGTTACCGGGGGGGGGCAGGGCACGCTCTGCCCACCATAAGAAAACTGGATGTAGTACTAACGGCAGTCTGGGCACCGCGTATGGTATCCCTCTCATGTTCACTTCTTACTTGCATGTGTTTTTTGGTGTTTTGTTGCCCTCTGCTGGCGCTTGGGTGCAACTGATTTTATGGGTTTCTGCGCTCTCTGCTGACGTGATTATATGTCAACGCGAAGTCAGTGCTATACAGACCAGCTAACGTCTACATCCAGTATACAGTGGCAGTCTTCACAGTCTCATCTCATCACACTGTTTGTGTCTGATACATGCATCGCTTGTGAGTTACAGTGGGGCAAATAAGTATTTAGTCAAACACCAATTGTGCAAGTTCTCCTACTTGAAAAGATTAGCGAGGCCTGTAATTGTCAACATGCTGAACCAGGAAAAACAGAATGCGGAAAAAAAAACAGAAAATCACATTGTTTTATTTTTAAAGAATGTATTTCCAAATTTGAGTGGAAAATAAGTATTTGGTCATCTACAAACAAGCAAGATTTCTGGCTGTCAAAGAGGTCTAACTTCCTCTAACGAGGTCTAACGAGGCTCCACTCATTACCTGTATTAATGGCACCTGTTTTAACTCATTATCGGTATAAAAGGCACCTGTCCACAACCTCAGTCAGTCACACTCCAAACTCCACTATTAGCAAGACCAAAGAGCTGTCGAAGGACACCAGAGACAAAATTGTAGACCTGCACCAGGCTGTGAAGACTGAATCTGATATAGGTAAAACGCTTGGTGTAAAGAAATCAACTGTGGGAGCAATTATTAGAAAATGGAAGACACACAAGACCACTGATAATCTCCCTCGATCCGGGGCTCCATGCAAGATCTCACCCCGTGGTGTCAAAACGATAACAAGAACGGTGACCAAAAATCCCAGAACCACACGGGGGGACCTAGTGAATGACCTACAGAGAGCTGGGACCACAGTAACAAAGGCTACTATCAGGAACACAATGCGCCGCCAGGGACTCAAATCCTGCACTGCCAGACGTGTCCCCCTGCTGAAGCCAGTACACGTCCAGGCCCGTCTGCGGTTCGCTAGAGAGCATTTGGATGATCCAGAAGAGGACTGGGAGAATGTGTTATGGTCATATGAAACCAAAATACAACTTTTTGGTTGAAACACAGGTTCTCATGTTTGGAGGAGAAAGAATACTGAATTGCATCCGAAGAACACCATACCCACTGTGAAGCATGGGGGTGGAAACATCATGCTTTGGGGCTGTTTTTCTGCAAAGGGACCAGGACGACTGATCTGTGTAAAGGAAAGAATGAATGGGGCCATGTATCGAGAGATTTTGAGTGAAAATCTCCTTCCATCAGCAAGGGCATTGAAGATGAGACGTGGCTGGGTCTTTCAGCATGACAATGATCCCAAACACACAGCCAGGGCAACAAAGGAGTGGCTTCGTAAGAAGCATTTCAACGTCTTGGAGTGGCCTAGCCAGTCTCCAGATCTCAACCCCATAGAAAATCTGTGGAGGGAGTTGAAAGTCCGTGTTGCTTAACGACAGCCCCAAAACATCACTGCTCTAGAGGAGATCTGCATGGCGGAATGGGCCAAAATACCAGCAACAGTGTGTGAAAAACTTGTGAAGAGTTACAGAAAACGTTTAGCCTCCGTTTTTGCCAACAAAGGGTATATAACAAAGTATTGAGATGAACGTTTGGTATTCACCAAATACTTATTTTCCACCATGATTTGCAAATAAATTCTTAAAAAAATCAAACAATGTGATTTTCTGTTTTTTTCCCCCATATTCTGTCTCTCATGGTTGAGGTTTACCCATGTTGACAATGATAGGCCTCTCTAATATTTTCAAGTGGGAGAACTTGCACAATTAGTGGTTGATTAAATACTTATTTGCCCCACCGTATATTTCTTCTTTGTATATATTTGGCATTCCATAGTTATTAGTGATGTGTATTTCATTTTGTTTACATATATGGCAAATGTAGTTATATTGTTTGTTGCTTGTGAGCTAATTAGCTAGTGCTCCTACTCAAAATGACACGCGTGTGTGTGTACTTTGTGTTATTTTGTGATTTGTGCAAGTTATTGACACAATGTTTTATTATTTTCAGTTTTACAAAAAAAATCAGAAACGTGCTCCTGTCAAGAGAAATGATGACTTCCGTTAAGCCCATTCAACTTTGTCACGTCTGATTTCTCTTTGGAGCTTCTTATGTTCGCTATCTGTAAATTTGTGTACACACACACATTGAGGACAGAATAATCCCATTCATATAGTACTGATGTGTTATAAGTTTTAACATTTGTGTGTAACGCCTACTATTTCACCTTAAAAAAAAAAAAAAAAAAAAATGAAAGGAAATGCTGGTTTTGTTCCTAGGGGGCGTTACACACATTTACACATATATATATATATATATATATATATATATATATATATATATATATATATATATATACATACATACAGTGGGGAGAACAAGTATTTGATACACAGTCAATGGGAAAACCCATACTCACAAATAACGTGCCGATGCTGTGCAACATATATTTTTCGAGATCTAGTTCCCAACCGCTTTTTGCTACACCCATGTGAGCCGCCAGCTACGCACACCTCCGTAAAAATAAGAGTCCTTCAATGAGTTTATCACTCGTAGACGTCTAATCCATTTAAAGTGATTAAATCAATCGCAGATACCCTCCCACTTCAAATGGATTGGATGTCTAGCGCTGTCAATGGCAGCCAATGGGTTAAGCAGTGTCTGACCAAGCCATAATAGCAATTATTTTACAGTCAAGTGAGTATGCAGAAATTTAGTGCCACAATCCATCTTGACAACAGCCAATCACATTCTGCCCACCTCAGTCAGATTCCCCTTTCACAAACATATCCCGGTAAATTCCCTTGTAAGGTGACGCAGGATTTACTCGCGTCATTGCTTTCAGGTATGTAGAGATATCCCGGGAATGACGCGGGTTGGACACTTTCACAGTCTTGTCCCGTGTTGCCCACTGGTGCTCTCTGTGCGGGGAGGGCTGCTGTCGAGATTTTATAACCCGGACATTAGATCATTTTTGGTCAGCATCGGCTGTCACATTGTTGGTCAAATCGTGTTTTGTTACAGAGCCGGTTGCGGGAGCGTTCTCGACGTCGTAACTGCAGCCAATTGAAGCTCATCAAGAATGTATTTAAGCCCAGGCGATCCAAGAAAAGGGTGCTGCGATATTAACTTGCTGGGCGCCATTCGACACCTCTGCCGCTCTGGTTTTTAAATCCCCTACATTGTGCTGGTATTTGAGTGTATTTTTTTTTTTTTTGTCATATCGGCTCTCAGCCTACCGCTTAGGTTGGTATTATTGATCCCCATCAACTTACTGTCACGGACCCATTGTGTTATTCCCCCTTTTCCACAATCGTGTGTATTTTTTTTTTTTTTGTATTTAATATCAGGCATGCAAACTGGTTAGAGGTGAAAAAGGTGACAAAGTAACATGGACACACGGCATGCGCGGAAAAGTGCATTTCATAGTGCAACCAGAGACATCTCGTATTAAACACAGTACATAATAATTTAACAAATACAAGTCTAAATCTCTCATCCTGAAATCAGAAAATATAAGATGCATTAAGTAGCAAATTATACAAAATCTAAATGATAAAATATACAGAATGTCCCATTTGCATTAAGCAGAGAACAGCTGTACAGCATAAAATATGAATTTACAGGTACAGTATAAATTCCATTCACTTAACTATTATGTGTTAGATAGATAGATAGATAGATAGATAGATAGAATAAAAAAAATTACAAGTCTTCAAAAGCATTAACTGTAGTGATCATAACTTTATTTACATTCAACCAAAGCAATTAGTCCCATGCTCCTTAACTTCGATTGAACAGAAGTACACCTGTAGGCTGTTTTATGAACGGAGGTGTGTACGAACAGCGCGGGAATGGGGGTACTTTCAAATGCGACCTGTAGCGCAGGGGTCCCCAACCTTTTTTGCACCACGAACCGGTGTTATTTGGGGTTTTTTTTCACGGACCGGTGTTCTGACAAATTTTGCAACCCATCAAAAATAGCAACGATGCGGTTCTGTGCATGCGCGTAACGTTAAACATAACCGCAAAATGCGCAAATGCAGCGATTCCAAAGTAAACACTACAAACTTTCTTGAAAGAAAGGAATATTAACTTAAGTTTGATCATGGAAGGACTTGTAGAAAAGTTCTCAGATACATCCTGCCATGTAAGCTGCACACAACAACTTCACACCGCTCTCACCATTAACGACTTCGCCTTGTCGTTAAACATTAAGATACAATGCTGGAAATTGTAGCAAGGTTTTCAATGCTCTTGTAGCGATGTCAGGATATTTCAGAATGACTTTAATCCAGAACCTCGGTAGAGTTGTTGTCTCAAATATACGTTTAATAAGGTCGCTGTCATTTGCGATCTCTACAAATTGATCTTCATGTTGCACAGACATGCTAGAATCACTCGGTTTATTCACAAACGGGTCACGAATCCACTCCTTCGCAGTTCGTGGGTCTTCGAGGTTGTAGGCTCGTCAGGTGCCCTTTTCGCCGTAAAAATATCTCCAAAGACGTCTGTTTTCCAGTCATCTTCTCTCGTGTGGGGGCAAATTATTTTCGGAAACAAATGTGCTGCGCCCGCGGCCTAGCAATACGTTATTATCGAGGACAAGCGCGCATAGATATATTATATACACAAACAGGATGTACTGCTAGCAGTCCAATCAATGGATTTCTATGACGACATTCTAATCTATCCCGTAGTATTATATCTAGAGTAGACAGGGATATTGGTGTATTAAGCAGGGGCACAGGGTTAATTCAGCCAGAATGCGGTCGTTATTAAATTATTTTTTCTGTGCGGCCCGGTAGCAAATGGTAGCAGATGGGGACCCCTGGTCTAGGTCATAGGACTAGAGTGTAGTTTTGAGCATGGACTACGGTTTTAAAGTTAACGGTTTCACTCGCTCGTTGACATGACCCCCCCCCCCCCCCCCCCCATTTTTTTCTCCTCGGATCTACGTGATTCAGAATGACCCATTTTGATTTCAAAACGGCGAAATTTTGCCGAAAGGTGGCATGTTTGCATGCCTGAATATACCCTTCAATGCACGCATCCCTCCGGTGTTTTTTGCTTTGAGGTGCAACCTTGTTTCCACAGTTGCGGACCCTAACATCGGCAACAAAAAAACCCACACATTTCCAAA
Source organism: Corythoichthys intestinalis (assembly GCF_030265065.1). Taxonomy (NCBI): domain Eukaryota; kingdom Metazoa; phylum Chordata; class Actinopteri; order Syngnathiformes; family Syngnathidae; genus Corythoichthys; species Corythoichthys intestinalis. Next base: position 36,719,743 of record NC_080395.1, on the reverse strand, counting down.
AATGGATGATGGACCTTTCTTCCTCGGCTCTACAATCCAGTAACAATTTCCTTTTGTTATGTTTTCAGTTTAACTGAGCTATTTCCAGCTTGTTATGTTGATGATTGCGATGTTTGTTGTCCGCTTTTCGTCTTACTGCGAAGAAAGAGGAAGTGACGATAGACCGGCCATGATATTTACGTCATCAGCCATCACCTGGGAATTTAACGCTTGCTTTCACATACGCCCTCAGCTTAGCTTTATCTTGGGGGTGGGGAAAAAAGACATTTTGATGTGCTTTTTTTTGTCCCACTTTAATAAATTTCCGAGGTATCAGATCTGGATTCGGTATCGGCAGATCCTCAAAATCAGGTAACTCAGACTCGGACTCACGTGCAAAAATAGGTGATCGGGACATACACACATGATGTAACGTTTTTAATTTATGAACTCACCATTGCTCCTACCACATATCCTGGTTGGATGGCTGTCCAGGTATCAGGATAATGACTGTTTTTATCCACAACAATGGCAGTAATGATGAACGATACTCCCATGATAAGCACAGCGATCTGGAATCGCAGTTCTAGTCAAAAAAGAGGGACAATAATGCCATGTGCAGAAAACTAGAAAAGTGATCTCTCACCCCAACAAGCTGTGGTTGGACATTGATGAAGCGATGGAGAGGTTTAGCTCCACCCACTGTGGTGTCTTGGAGAGCAGCATTGTTCTCACCTGCTTGTCTCACAGATAAGAACTCCACTGACATGGTCTAGGCAAACATGGATACATGAGGATGATTACGATGTAGATATATACTCTTTATATATGGCGGAAAACACAGACAAGGCTGAGAAAGCAGTTTCTGCTCTTGCACCCCTCTTTAACGTAAACTGCTGTATTTTAAGCCAAAGGAACTGTTGTGTTTGATAGAAAAATATGTTTATATGCTGCCATAGCAGATTCATGGCGCAATAAGCCCCCGAACTATTTTTAATTTGTCCGTTTTACCCTGGAAACCCCCGTTTACAGACGTTGCGCAACCGCTTTTGTTTCAACCCAGCCATAGAAAGAAGGTAAGTAATTTTATTTATGTCTCAAAATGTCTCAATTTTAGCTTAGAATTGTTAATTGATCTCTAATATTTCGTTTAAAAAAAAAAAAAAAAAAAAAAAAAAAAAAAAAAAAACGACTTAAAAAAATTATTTACGCACACAGTTATTTACCTCATTACTATGGCTTAATTATATATTTTTTTGTTACTGTCGCATTTTCCCTGATATGTTCGATGATAAATAATCGATCCAAACAAAGAAAAATTGCATTTTTTTTTTTAAAAGGGTAAATATACTGTACAGTATGAAAAAGAACATCTTGACCACTCCTTGATGTCTGCGATTTCTGCATCGCAACCCTTGTGATATTACTGTGTTTCACCCATAAAATCCCTCAAAAATCCGGCTGTGGCCATTCACATCTGTGTCTTGACACTTGATGACACATGCTACATGGAGTTTTTGGATCGAAACAAGGTATGTACACGATAATATCTTGTTAAAATCACGGCTGTCAGGGAAATTCAACTTTGAACTCCAAGACAAGTGTTACCTCGATAGCTCGATTACAGAAATGAATACAACCCCAACCATGGATTGCTTTGCTTCGAAGGCTTTATGAACAAGAGCTCTTGGGTACAAAATGATCTGATTCAGCCAGGAGCTGTGATCACCCAGAGTATGAAGAAGTACAATAGAGGCTGGACATGTATATATATATACAGTGCCTTGCAAAAGTATTCGGCCCCCTTGAACCTTGCAACCTTTCGCCACATTTCAGGCTTCAAACATAAAGATATAAAATTTTAATTTTTTGTCAAGAATCAACAACAAGTGAGACACAATCGTGAAGTGGAACAAAATTTATTGGATAATTTAAACTTTTTTAGTAAATAAAAAACTAAAAAGTGGGGCGTGCAATATTATTCGGCCCTCTTGCGTTAATACTTTGTAGCGCCACCTTTTGCTCCAATTACAGCTGCAAGTCGCTTGGGGTATGTTTCTATCAGTTTTGCACATCGAGAGACTGACATTCTTCCCCATTCTTCCTTGCAAAACAGCTCGAGCTCAGTGAGGTTGGATGGAGAGTGTTTGTGAACAGCAGTCTTCAGCTCTTTCCACAGATTCTCGATTGGATTCAGGTCTGGACTTTGACTTGGCCATTCTAACACCTGGATACGTTTATTTTTTAACCATTCCATCGTAGATTTGGCTTTATGTTTTGGATTATTGTCCTGTTGGAAGATAAATCTCCGTCCCAGTCTCAGGTCTTGTGCAGATACCAACAGGTTTTCTTCCAGAATGTTCCTGTATTTGGCTGCATCCATCTTCCCGTCAATTTCAACCATCTTCCCTGTCCCTGCTGAAGAAAAGCAGGCCCAAACCATGATGCTGCCACCACCATGTTTGACAGTGGGGATGGTGTGTTCAGGGTGATGAGCTGTGTTGCTTTTACGCCAAACATATCGTTTTGCATTGTGGCCAAAAAGTTCAATTTTGGTTTCATCTGACCAGAGCACCTTCTTCCACATGTTTGGTGTGTCTCCCAGGTGGCTTGTGGCAAACTTTAAACGAGACTTTTTATGGATATCTTTGAGAAATGACTTTCTTCTTGCCACTCTTCCATAAAGGCCAGATTTGTGCAGTGTACGACTGATTGTTGTCCTATGGACAGACTCTCCCACCTCAGCTGTAGATCTCTGCAGTTCATCCAGAGTGATCATGGGCCTCTTGGCTGCATCTCTGATCAGTTTTCTCCTTGTTTGAGAAGAAAGTTTGGAAGGACGGCCGGGTCTTGGTAGATTTGCAGTGGTCTGATGCTCCTTCCATTTCAATATGATGGCTTGCACAGTGCTCCTTGAGATGTTTAAAGCTTGGGAAATCTTTTTGTATCCAAATCCGGCTTTAAACTTCTCCACAACAGTATCTCGGACCTGCCTGGTGTGTTCCTTGGTTTTCATAATGCTCTCTGCACTTTAAACAGAACTCTGAGACTATCACAGAGCAGGTGCATTTATACGGAGACTTGATTACACACAGGTGGATTCTATTTATCATCATCGGTCATTTAGGCTAACATTGGATCATTCAGAGATCCTCACTGAACTTCTGGAGTGAGTTTGCTGCACTGAAAGTAAAGGGGCCGAATAATATTACACGCCCCACTTTTCAGTTTTTTATTTGTTAAAAAAGTTTAAATTATCCAATAAATGTTGTTCCACTTCACGATTGTGTCCCACTTGTTGTTGATTCTTGACAAAAAAAATTAAATTTCATATCTGTTGATGACGATGATAAGAAACCACAGTCCTCCCTTGTATTCATTCAGGGCAGATTGAACAACACAGGAACATAACAGTCCATATTTGGGCATATTGTGATACAGTCTACAGTAGTCAAGGCCATGAAAAGGCACACTCAACAGCTTAATGCTACAATGTTCTCATGCAAGCATAACAAAAGCATACAAAATATGACGTATAATGGTTGTGTTTTAAGCATGAAAAAAATTCTGTCACAATGGCGTCTTTAATTACTGTATGCTCTCGCGTGCTCTTACCTCCAGTTAGGATTTTGCTGTTTAAAAAATTATTATTTTTTAAAAATGCCCTCCTGTTGAAAATGTTTCTTCCCCCAGAAAATTGAGACTTTAAGCTTTCCAATTTTGAAATTTGGCCAAATTGTCTTGTGACAAATTGGTCTCAGAGCGGAACTTCAAGTCACCTGAGTGTTTTCCGCCATGTATTTATGTATTCCCCCAATGCTTTTTCATGTATTTGTTCATTTTTATTTCTAAAATGTAAATTCATGCATCAAGGGGTTAAAATGTAGCTTTTTTTAAAAAAATTTAAGCTTTGAGCTTTCACTTTGTTTCTTATTGTCTTTTTTTTAGTAGGAAAGAAAAAAACAAATCTGAGAAAAATCTATAAACTAAATTTTGTTGAACATTTTAATTTTTAAGTCATATTGCCCAGCCCCTGTGAAAAACGATATACGGACCATTTTCAACAAAAAATGCCTTAAAACTTTGGAAACCTGATACAACTGTATCAAAATGAAAAGATATTTCACAACCATGTTGCTCTTTTCATCCTCCAGTTGTGAATTTTAAACAAGTTTGTCGCTAGTCGACGTGCAATCTTATGGGTGGCAGCTAATGAGCATTTGTTCAGTGCAAATGTATTGGACGTCTTTCGCCGTCAATGGCAACCTAATGCTGTAATAGAAAACTAGAATTCCTGGGGACTTCTCACATGACTACACACTACAGCTATGTCAACATCCCTAAATAATGAACACATGTCTTTCATTAAAATGCCGATCTAAACGTTTTAACTTGATTTGTTCCAAGTTGTTTGTAAATCGCGCAAACACTGTCAATAACCAGAAAAACCATAACAAAACACTCTGCTTTTGCACATGACGTTTAGAAGACCCCCCCCCAAAAAACAAAAAGCAAACAAACAAAAAAAAAACGTTCAAAACCAAACACAAGTCGTTGCGGGTGGTAGGAGGGGAATAAAATAAAATAAAATAAAATAAAAAACAGAAGGAACAAACCTTTTTCCGGAGCTGCGACGCATACAAGTCTGACTTCTCTTCTTTCACATTACATTCAGGAATGTAATGAAATCTAACACCAAAAAAGAGGAAGGGAAACGGATTGACGATTTCCGGTTTTCTGCTTTAACCCCTTGGTGCCTAATTGTACTACTCTGGACGGTGGTAGACGTCCAATCATGTGGCGCCCCATCGTCCTTCTGCTGTGAATTGAAATGAGTTTATCACTAGTGGCCAGAGTTATACAAATACAAATGTACATGAAGGACAAGAGGAATTAAAAAAAATAAAATAAAAAATACATGAAATATACAATGGTATGAAAAAGTATCTGAACCTTTTGGAATTTCTCACATTTCTGCATAAAAACACCATCAAATGTGATTTGATCTTTGTCAAAATCATACAGATGAAAACAAGTGTTTGCTTTAACTAAAACCACCCAAACATTGATAGGTTTTCATATTTTAATGAAAATAGTATGCAAACAATGACAGAAGGGGAGATATAAGGAAGTGAACCACCACATTTAATATTTTATGCCCCCCTTTGGCAGCAATAATTTCAACCAGAAGCTTTCTGTAGCTGCAAATCAGTTCAGCACATCGATCAGGTCTTATCTTGGCTCAATGTTCTCTACAAAACTGCTGTAATTCAGTCAGATTCCTGGGATTTCTGGCATGAATCGCTCTCTTTAGGTCATGCCACAGCATCTCAATGGGGTTCAAGTCTGGACTTTGACTTGGGCACTCCAGAACTTGTATTTTGCTCTTCTGAAACCAATCTGAAGTTGATTTACTTCTGTGTTTTGGATCATTGTCTTGTTGCAGCATCCATCTTCATTGTAGCTTTAACTGTCTTACAGACGGCCTCAGGTTTTCCTGCAAAACATCCTGATGAACTTTTGAATTCATTCTTCCATTAATGATTGCAAGTTGTCCAGGCCCTGAGACAGCAAAACAGCCCCAAATCATGATGCTCCCTCCACCATGCTTCACGGTGGGGATGAGGTGTTGATGTTGGTGTGCTATTCCATTTTCCCTCCACAGATGATGTTGTGTGTTACTCCCAAACAATTCAACATTGGCTTCATCAGCTTACAAAATATTTTGCCAAAATTTCTGTGGCGTTTCCAAGTGCCTTTTGTGAACATTAAACGAGCAACAATGTTTTTTTTTGTTTTTTTTTAGACAGCAATGGCTTCTTCCGTGGAGTCCTCCCATGAACACCATTCTTGGCCATAGTTTTACATATAGTTGATGTGTGCACAGAGATATTGGACTGTGCCAGTCATTTCTGTAAGTCGTTAGCAGACACTCTAGGGCTCTTTTTTTACCTCTCTGAGTATTCTCCGCGCAACTCTTGGCGTCATCTTTGTTGGACGGCCACTCCTTGTGAAACAACAGTGCCGAACTCTCCATTTGTAGACAACTTCTCTGACTGTCGATTGATGAACATCCAAACTTTTAGAGATGGTTTTATATGCTTTCCCAGCTTTATAAAAAACAACAATCCTTGATTGCAGGTCTTCAGACAGCTCTTTTGACCGAGCCATAATGCACATCAGACAATGCTTGTCATCAAGACAATTCTTACCAGGTGTGTCTTTTATAGTGGGCAGTGCAGCTTTAAATCGCTCATCAGTGATTGGGCACACACCTGACTTAAATTGTTTCGTAAAAATTGGTTTCAATTGCTCTCTAAATCTTCTTAGGCAGAGGGTTCACTTACTTATTTTTCTACCTTCTTTCATTGTTTGCATGCTATTCTCATTAAAATATGAAAACCTATAAATGTTTTGGTGGTTTTAGTTAAAGCAGACACTGTTTTTACATCAGTGTGATTTTGACAAAGATCAGATCACATTTGATGGTGATTTTATGCAGAAATTTGAGAACTTCCAAAAGGTTCAGATACTTTTTAATACTACCATAGTACTGATTTAAAAAAAAAAAAAAAAAAAATATTTATATATATATATATATATATATACATATACGTATACATATATACACATATATACACACACATATACATATACATATATACATATATACACACACACACACACACACACACACACACACATACATATACAGTGCCTTGCAAAAGTATTCGGCCCCCTTGAACCAAATCTCCGTCCCCGTCTCAGGTCTTGTGCAGATACCAACAGGTTTTCTTCCAGAATGTTCCTGTATTTGGCTGCATCCATCTTCCCGTCAATTTTAACCATCTTCCCTGTCCCTGCTGAAGAAAAGCAGGCCCAAACCATGATGCTGCCACCACCATGTTTGACAGTGGGGATGGTGTGTTCAGGGTGATGAGCTGTGTTGCTTTTACGCCAAACATATCGTTTTGCATTGTGGCCAAAAAGTTCAATTTTGGTTTCATCTGACCAGAGCACCTTCTTCCACATGTTTGGTGTGTCTCCCAGGTGGCTTGTGGCAAACTTTAAACGAGACTTTTTATGGATATCTTTGAGAAATGGCTTTCTTCTTGCCACTCTTCCATAAAAGCCAGATTTGTGCAGTGTACGACTGATTGTTGTCCTATGGACAGACTCTCCCACCTCAGCTGTAGATCTCTGCAGTTCATCCAGAGTGATCATGGGCCTCTTGGCTGCATCTCTGATCAGTTTTCTCCTTGTTTGAGAAGAAAGTTTGGAAGGACGGCCGGGTCTTGGTAGATATGCAGTGGTCTGATGCTCCTTCCATTTCAATATGATGGCTTGCACAGTGCTCCTTATGATGTTTAAAGCTTGGGAAATCTTTTTGTTTCCAAATCCGGCTTTAAACTTCTCCACAACAGTATCTCGGACCTGCCTGGTGTGTTCCTTGGTTTTCATAATGCTCTCTGCACTTTAAACAGAACCCTGAGACTAACACAGAGCAGGTGCATTTACACGGAGACTTGATTACACACAGGTGGATTCTATTTATCATCATCGGTCATTTGGGACAACATTGGATCATTCAGAGATCCTCACTGAACTTCTGGAGTGAGTTTGCTGCACTGAAAGTAAAGGGGCCGAATAATATTGCACGCCCCACTTTGCAGTTTTTTATCTGTTAAAAAAGTTTAAATTATCCAATAAATGTTGTTCCACTTCACGATTGTGTCCCACATGTTGTTGATTCTTGACAAAAAAATTAAATTTCATATCTTTATGTTTGAAGCCTGAAATGTGGCGAAAGGTTGCAAGATTCAAGGGGGCCGAATACTTTTGCAAGGCACTGTATATATATATATATATATATATATATATATATATATATATATATATATATATATATATATATATATATATATATATATATATATATATATATATATATATATATATATATATATATATAAAACCAAGACAATATATACAATTACATTGCAATAATATAGCTAAAATGACAAAATCCTCAAATAAAAAAATCATGAAAAAATTAATTAGTATTTTATTAGTATTGGTAATTAATTTTTTATTTAATTTTATTTCCTATGTATTTTCCTCTTTCTTTTTCATTTTTAAAGGGAACCTCAGACTTAAAGACTTGTAGGTTTTAATAAGCCACAAGTGTTCTCTTTTACTAAAATATGTTATTTCAAACACATAAAATATTGCCATTGATTTAAAAATCTATAATGTTTAGTACAAGTTTTGACCTACAGAGGGGGCCTAGTACAAGTTTTGACCTACAGAGGGGGCCATGTTTTTATACCTACAATGGATACTCGGGGTGATGACTTAGATTGTCAGTATCACTCGACATATACTAACAGGTCACCGCAATTCCAACACATTTGTTATCGGTTAAAAGCTGCAAGTACTTACTATTTGTGTTTTTATTGAGTCTTTTATTACCTTTTCATTGCCTGAATTTTTTTTTTGCATGTGTATCCCTCTCATACTTTAAACCATAGTGTTTTCTTGTGGTAGCTTTAAAGCAGATAGTTGATCTTTTGACCACATTAGTCACGTAGCATATTGAAACCACCCTTACTTGATATTACTACGTTTAAGTATTTTCTTAACATCTTTAGTACAGTGTATTCTGTCTGTATGCATCTAAACAAAACAAGCTGAAAGCGCACGGTAGTACTTTGGGTGTCAAATATGCCTCTTGTAGACGTTTCGCCGGTGTAGCACATTTTTGGTAGAACACTGTTTTTTTCACCCCTGCTGTCTTCTAGTTTCATCCCGTCTTTCCTGTTTATTTTGCTTTTACTGCTCGTTTTGAGAAATATCGACAGTGCTGTCATTCTCATTAATGTTCATCTCGGGTTCAAATTGAAAGGGTTGAACAGATTTCATGTTTATGTCGCTAGAGTCATACTCTGGAAGCCCGGCAGCGTAACAATGTGACGTCCTGCGACGTCAACAACAGTGGCTGAGTGGCGACCTACTAGTTACACTAATTTTACAAATTGTATAAAATCGAAAGCATCAAAACGGGTTTTTAATTTAAAATTAACTTATGACATTTATCTTTTAAGAACTACGAGTCTTTCTACTCGTGGATCGCTTCAAAAATCGGTTTTGATTTGGTTTTAACACAATATTTATTTTTTCCCCCTCTATTTTCATTTACATTTTTTTTTAATAAATTGGATTTAATGACTATTTATTTTCTATTCAATTTTTATTTTCTGTATTTTCTTCTAATTGTTTTATTAATTTATTTTTTTAAAATTTTGCTCTTTTAAGTTGTCATTTAGTTTTATTTCCTATATACAGTATATATTCATTAAATTATAATTTTCATGTACTTATGTATTCTCTCAATACTTTTATGTATAGTATAAAGTATTTCTTAAATGTAAATTCAGGCATCAAGGGGTTAAAAGGATGAACAAAAACAATGAGGTATTAACCCTTACGTTGCTATGACCCACAAATTCATCTTTGAGCTCACTGGCTTCCATTGACGGCAATTAAAATCCAATCTATTTTGACTGAAAGCAAATGATCGCAGTCAGCCCTTCCAGCCAAAATAGACTGGAGGTCTATCACTGTCAATTCCACTGAAACCTGTCACTCACCTCATCCAATGTGTCCACCAAGCACACGACCAGGAACTTGTCAATAACTTTATTAAATCTTTCACAGAAAGAATAAAATCGTCATAAAAATGCTCACTAAAAATCTTGCGAAGTGGTTTGCATTGTGTTATAAATATTACTCCATAATTGCATACACACGCATTTGTTCATAATATTTCACTTTCAACCAGAAATAAGGTGACCAGTCAGTCATGGTGCTTTTCAAATAAAACTAGCACACATACAAACGGTATCAGAGTACAAATATTGATTAATCATTGTAATTATGAACTTAACTATAATATAAACACACGAACATATTGCTGTAAGTGAGTATGGAAGTGTATTCTGCCACACCCCCAAAAAAGTAGTCTAGTATTACGCTTAGTTAGTTTAGGATGTAAAAACGTGATAACTATCATGTAAAAATATGATAGTTATCATGTAATAACCTGGTATTGATGTAATAACGAGAACACATGCCTAAAACATGATTGTATCATATAAAACCGCGATACAAGATGTTTTTACATGATATTACCATGTAAAAACACGATAACAGATCTTTTCTTTTTGGTGTGGCAGCAATACGCTTCTGTAAGGTGATTCAGTCCATTGAGTGCATTCGGAAACATTCAATTTGCATTACACTCAACTTTGTGCTAATTTGCTGCATATAATTTGCTACATCACTTAAAACAAAATCCTCTCAAACTATTTGACAGCAATTCTATTGCTTTTAGTGAGCACCAATCATTAGCATCATGATATATGTACAGAACATTACTTCCTATGTACAGTGGCTTTTCCAGTGAGGTGTGAGTGGACATGCATGCGTCCCAACATAGCTGCAACACATACAAAAACAAAATACTATTCCACATAGCAGTGAGTTAGTCCTGCTATAAAAAGTTGCATTGATAATAACCATGACAACAACTACATTATTGTAGTCCGTGTCGCCATTTGCATTGTTCTACGTGTATATAACGGTCACATTTTCACAGTAGCACGGTCACGTGACCATTTTTTTTTTTTTTTTAAAAAACAAACTATAGCTGTGCTGTTTGTGTATGCGAGTCAGTAAACATGTCCTTATGAGTCCTTCTCCATTGTTTGTCCAAGTCATGCTGCTTTTGAGGTTTCCTGATTTTTTACTTCTTCCTTTACAGTCGTGTGTGTCCAGTAACAAGACTGTGTTAATTCTTTCTACTCTTTTTTATTAGTAGATGTCCAATCCATTTGAAGTGGGAGGGTGGCAGTGAATAAACGTTTATTCGCTGTCACTCTCCCACAATTAGTTAATCACATTCTGGAGTTTGGTGGAACTTGATGTATTTTTGAGTGTTTAGCTGCTTTCCAGAAGTGGTGAGTCCGCATCTTCTTTGTCCTGGTTGCATTCGTCAGAATGCTGCTCGCTCCAGTAATCACGCTGGTCAAAAGTGTCCGAAGGTGGAAAGTCGCTTCCATCTTTTTGGAGTAGGACCGGAAAGACATGGTCCACCATCTCGCACAGGCGCCCATACCTGGAGATGTTAAAGTTAAGTTAAAGTAATTTTAAAAAAGCGGAAAGGTTTGTTGCTTTAAGTAGGCTTGCACCACCACCTAGTGTCGGAAGGGTGCACTGATACGACATTAAAATGTTCATGGTATTGAGTGAATGGTAAATGGTGTTATACTTGTATAGCACTTTTCCACCTTTCAAGGCCCTCAAGACTAGGGATGGGAATTGATAGGAATTTTACGATTCCGATTCCATTATCGATATTGCTTAACAATTCGATTCTTTATTGATTCTCTTATCGATTCTAATTTGGGGAAAAAGAAGAAAATACGTTTTGATTGGCATTGAGTTTGTTTAATCAGAAGTCACAACCTTACAAACTCACAACAAGGTCAAAAGAGGCCCAAAGCCTCAATATTAACTGTGGCAATAAGTGGCAAATGCACAAGAATGTGTAACATTTTACTGAAACATTTTTCTAATAGAAATAAAAAATATTGGTATATATTGGCATATAGGTTGTTGGTCTGCCGTTGGCAATATGTGTTAAACTTACAGGGGTCCCCAAACTTTTTCCAGTGAGGGCCACATAACTTTTCCCTTTTCTGATGAGGGGCCAGGGTCAGTTTGTAACAGAAAAAGTGTGACGATTGCAGGAGTGCCTAAATGTAAAAAATCATTGTTTTTCAGAAAGCCACAATCAAATAACCCTTTCTGGATATTTCACGGAACAAAAGTAAATAAAAAAAAATATATATATATAATATAATAATAATTAATAACAATAACACTATTAATCAAATAGATAATGACCAAATAACCCTCTCTGAGTTCTTCACAGAAAAAAGCCAGAGTATAAATAACACTATTGAGAAAAAAATCAAAATGCTCTATGGTATTGTTCAGGGGGCCGGACCAAATGTCGGGGCGGGCCGTAGTTTGGGTACCCCTGTTAAAGTGTATTATTTACCAGTATATTGAAATGCATGCCTTTTAGTTTTTATGGTGCTGTCACGCTTAAGTGGGGGCGCCCTTGCGCTTCCTCACGTGAAGAACGCGCTCACGTGAAGAAGAGCGCGCTTACACGCGAAGAAGAAGAAATGCCGCTCTAGGTTCACTATCCTCTTCCCCTCACTATCCACTCGCTCTCGCTATATGATTGGCCGAAGAGCCGAAATGCTCTCCCGTCAAATGCCTGTTTAAAAATGTTCCCGTTGTTACTTCTTGCGTTCGCTTAAAAATGCCCATTTAAAAAGGAAAAGCGATGGATGATACTACACACACAGCGTATTATTAAGAAATGTTAAAGTTGTATAATCATATAGCGAGAATAAGGAACGTCACTGACAAGCACAGGCCACCGCGAGTGGATAGTGAGGGGAATAGGATAGTGCGCCTACACCGCATCCAAGCGAGTTAGTGAGAGAGGGAAGCACTGCTACGACCCTACGTTGTTTGTTAATGTTTGTAAAATATCTACAGAGGCAACACCTGTATGTATCATCTTTTGTGTTGTTGTTGTGTGTTTCCACTCGCGATCAGACACTTAAATCCAGTTATGTAGTGGTTTGAACGATGTGCTAATGCTAGCGAACGCGTGCTAACCGTTTTGTTATTACTGAATAAGCAGTTAATCACCGCTGATTTACGTTGATGCAAACCTGTTTGTTATTGGGGACAAAATTGATTTGTTTCATTTCTATTTTTAGTTTCACTCTTCAAGTGATGGTTGAATAAAGTCAGCAAATTATACCAACATGAATAAAGTCAGCAAATTATACCAACGTCTTCTGTCGGAGTTTAGCTAGCTGTATAGCTGTCTCGGTGAGGACAGTGCAGTCTATTCCCTCCCGATGCAGTTATCTCCACCTTCCCTCCCAATGCAGTTATCTCCACCTTGCAATGATTGCAAGTCGTTTTGTTGGAATTTTTCCTCTTGAAGTGAAGACACACTTTCGAGCGTTTGAACCTACGTGCTGTCATTGTTATGTTTACGGCTGCAATGCTCGTGCTAAACCATCGTAACCTTTCATTTTCACCTTCTTTCCTGGTGAAGTGTAGCCAAACTTTGGAGCGGGTGGTTCTTGGCGCCATGCTAGTTTGATGCGTTTGGACAACAAGACAGTCACGACGCAATATGCGTCTTCAGGACTCGTTAAGGCTTTTTCATTGTGATGTCGAGGCCTCGAAACACTAGGAACCGGTTCGGAATTGGAATCGGATTTCGATTCCCATCCCTACTCAAGACATGACATAGCAGTTCTAAGAATGATGCTGTGCAATATGTCGTCTTCGAGGTTCTCCAAACGCCACTTACAAAGGCTGATTTAAAAGAAGTAGTGCTTGTTGTGCTTCTCAAGATGGCCACTGATTACGAACGCTAGTGCCGCCAATCAAGAAGTAGAAGAAAAATAATGAAGTTTTTTTTTTTTAGCCTAGGAGAGTTTATTCTGGCGTTGTTGAATGTACCTTTTTAGTGGTCATATTTTCGATGCATGAACCCAGTACTTCAAATTGTGCATAAATGTACATGTTAAACGGCAATACCAACCAGGATTTGAAGTCTTCTGAATACTGACATTGACATGAACATCTATAAAGATGTTGGTTTTGTTGGAAAGAGGGAAAACTGGAAAAAGTTGGCTAGTGAACTTGTGTCCTATGCTAGCATAAGCGGTTAGCACATGAGCTAAGCTGATGTACTTATGTGATGTGTTAGTACTAAAAGGAAAAAAATATATTCGTGCATGTTTCAAAAAAATGTATCGGTTTCGATACGACACGGTTAGCGAATTCTACGGAGCCCCAGACATGACATCAATGAAAAAAAATTAGCTCATGCGATTCTCAAATAGTTCGTGCACACAAGCAACTACTTTGTGCGCACGAGTTACTACACTTTTATCTGCAGAGTCCCCCAGGGCTCTGTGCTCGGTCCAACCCTCTTCACCATTTACATGCTACCCCTCGGTCGTGTCGTCAGCGGGCATGGAATACAATTCCATTGTTACGCTGACGACACACAACTATGTTTAAAGGTCACTTTGTCCTCCACCCCTTCCTCCTCTGTTTCTCAACTTGACTCCTGCCTGGAGGAGATAAAGGCTTGGAAGAGTGAAAACTTCCAGCAGCTGAACAGCTCCAAAACAGAAGCTATTCACATTGGTACTCCTCACCAGCTCCGTTCCGCCCCCATTTCCTCAGTCTCCTTTTTCGGCCCAAAATTTTCCCTCTCCCCTTCTGTGACTAATTTGGGAGTCAGGTTTGACCCCCATCTTAGTTTTAACAATCATATCAATTATATTTGCAAACCCTTTTTCTTTCACCTCCACAATATTGCCAAACCCCGGCCATCTCTCTCCCGTCCTGCTGCAGAGAGACTCGTCCATGCCTTTATCTCCTCCAGGTTGGACTATTGTAACGCACTCCTTATCGGGATCCCTGGCAAGAGCCTACAAAGGCTTCATTATGTCCAAAACAGCGCTGCCAGGGTCCTGATGAGGGTGCGTAAATCCTTCGCACCCTACACTGGCTCCCTGTTCACCTCCGTATTGAATTCAAAATCCTCCTTCACACCCATCACTATCTACACGGTGTAGTCCCCACCTACCTCACCGAACTCCTCACATCACATACTTCAGCCAGAACCCGGTCAGACCAACAGCACCGTCTACTCCCTTTTTAGAAAAGCTTATTCTAGCTAATTTTATTTGACTGTCTTATTTTTATCTGATTGGTATCTGATTTTATCTGTGCTTCTGTCTGTTTTGCTTTTACTCTTTTATTCTTAGTCTTTTTATTTTTTTGGCAATGTGCACTTCGAGATTTGTTTTTCAAATGTAAAGTGCGTTATAAATAAAATGTATTATTATTATTATTATTACTACTTTGTGTGCAGTATTGTCACTAACTTTATCTGATTAAAGTTAGTTTCCTTAGTGTCTGTGTGTTACTATTTTGTTATTGCCTCATAATGTATGTCGAATGAAGAATATTTTAGTCATGTACAAAGAGCATTTTGAATAGAAAATCCTAGAAAGTTTCCCGCTACGTGTTCATTTCCATGGTAACCACTCACAGCTACTTTCTGTTTTTGCTTCGAGTCACACACGCTAAGTGTTTTGGGACTGAGAAAGGTGTGTGCCAGTGTGGGTGCACATTCGAGCCGAGTGAAGCCACCTGTTCAGATGTGAAGGGGATGTTGATCTGGGTGCGTCAATGAATGAACGTATTTTTCCTTCATTCTGGAGGGTTCCAGCGATAGGTTGGACCCCCTACATGCACAGCCATTTGCTAGCTTTGCCATTGCAACGGTCGGTAGTCATCGCTCCAAGTTGGCAAGCATTGTTTACATCATATTCGTATTGCACATTTATGCCGTGAGGTGACGTGTTCGTTTAGCATCTTTGGGATATGTTGTAAGTCCGATTGAGTGTAAAGTGCTTTAGTTGCCGCCACGTTTTGTGGCCAAATTGACCGCGTGTGTGTACGGCGTACTTCCGGGTTGTGCACGCGCCTCCACACCTGCCCACGCCTTTGTATATATTGCACTGTGCAATTCATTTGTGTGATGTTGATTATTGTGCAGTCAATTTGAATGGTTTTACATTGGCACTGATATGCTATTAACCATAACCCCTAAACCCTAAATCGAAATTAAGAATTTTTGACATTGGTTAATCTACGAGTTAGCGGGGTTTAATTTATTGGTGGAGTTGATTTCAACAAATTCCATGAAGTTTGTCAGTTATTTGTTAGTTTCATGACGCTGGAGTGGCTAAACTAGCGCGAGTCGATGGTGGTTGAAATCAATTCCATCAACTACGGTAATTAAACCTCCGCTAACTTGAAGTTAAACCTTATGTAAAAAATTCTGATATTCCCCTTTAAACTAAAAAATTATCGGGTTTTCTGTTGTCATTCTTATGTTGAGGCGGCAAAGGGGGGAAAATTGGTAAAAAGTAACCCATAAATTACTTTAAAAGTAACTTGTTACTTTGATAATAAAGTAATCAGTAAAGTAACTAGATTACTTTTTTGAGGCATAATCAGTAATTTAATTACTTTTTCAAGTAATCTGTGACAACACATGTTTGAGTAATCAACTAGTACTTTGTGTGAACAAGTTTATACTTTGTGTGCACGAATGAATAGTTCCTGCGCAGGAACTAATTGAGATGTATTTACTTCATGTGCATGAAATCGTTTCAGCGAGCTCACGACACAACGCACTTTCTTTGTTCTATCAGCTAAAGCTACAAGATGGACACTCAGGGAAGACATGATCGAATTGTATTCAAGGCTAGGGGTGAGCTACAGTATAAAGACATATTGAAAACCCTGGCATTGCGAGGAGTCATTACCAGTTTTGGGCACGTTACTTTAAAAAAGTAATTAGTTACATTACTCACTACTTCTTCCAAAAAGTAACTGAGTTAGTAACTGAATTACTCTATAGTAAAATTAACTAGTTACCAGGGAAAGTAACTATTTCCGTTACTTTAAAAAGAACTTGTTGTATGTCAAAGAATTTGAAATTTTCTGAGCAGTATTCGAGTCAGTGGAATAGAGAAGAACAGACAGGTAGTTAACTTGTTAGGTGCTTCAGCAGATTTGAATTGCTTACCACAGATGTCGACAAAAGCTTTGCCCCGGGACATAAATTACACATTACATGCAGGTTCTTTCCTTCAATTTCGACAAACTTGAAATAGTGTCTATATCTCTACCTCTTAAAGGACAATTTTTCTTCTGACTGCTCTGCCATCCCGACCCTGTGCATCTGTTTCGCGTGTGTGTTTGCTGCACGCGCTGTCCCGGTTTGCTTGTGAAATCACCGGCTCTGATTGGCTTACCACGATACATGACTCTAACCCTCAGCCAATCACAATCACTTCCATCGCATCTCTCGAGGGGCTGCATTCAGGTAGGCTAGTTTCCCGACAATTCACGTCACCTTCAAAGCGTCTGCCGTCCTCAAGATGGAAGCAGAATTATTGCTGGCTGACAGTGGGAGATGGGAAGAGGCTAGCATCAGGTGTAGCAAACACAGAAACGTTACCAAACTTTGGAAAGCATTGTCTAATTGAATGAGCAGGGACAAACAGCTTGGAGTCAGAAGTACGTGCGCTATTCTCGAACCTGAACGCACCCCAAGTCTTGGATGACAAATCAACAGAGCAGAGAGTCGACTCGACACGGCTGGTAGTTTCTTCAATTTATTCAGAGTAAGTAACGCACCGCTTTTGACTGTCAGTAACGGTAACGGCGTTGTAACGGCGGAAAAAGGAATTAGCTTGATTACCCCGTTACTGAAAAAAATAACACCGTTACGTAACGGCGTTATTTATAACGGCGTTACTCCCAACACTGGTCATTACTAGCGAGAGATATACCAAGACGGAATTACTGGTGTATTTGCACATCAGGTGTTGTTGTTTGTGAGTCCGTAAAGATGTGTAAATAACTGATAGTTTGTGCACACGAAGTATAAACTCCTTCAAGCGAAGTACTAGTTCGTTCACACAAAGTAGTATCTTATACGCACTAATTATTATAGCATGCAAACGAGCAAATTTTATCACATTCTTGTCAAGGGCTCCATAGGATTCGGTATCAGGTGCCAAAAAATGTATCGGTGCAACACTAGCGTTAAGCTAATTATGATGTAATGAATTTATGATGTAAATGTAGCTTACGAGGAGATGTTGGTTTTAGCATGTTCTTGTATTAGCTCCCCCTTTGGATTTACGGTGAAGATCCTGTTGAGAGGCACACCCACCTCCTTGTAGGAATACACATCCTGGAATCGGGCACATAAATGTTTAATCAATGGAAGTGCTTCAAACATGTGTTTTATGGCGTGTGATCTCACTGTAGCTCTGTTGCCAAAAGCTGCATAGAAAGGTTCCGTATTGGGGAAGAATAGTTGCTTGATGTCTGTCAGACACTCGATCTTGAACTTCTCAGGCTTCTTCTCAATCACTTCCCTAAAAGGAACATCACATTATTAAAATGCGCTGTATTTCTATGCCAGCTCACAAATATCATCATCCACCTGAATTTGATTGAAAGTATGAATGTGCTCAATATGCAAAGTGTGGTACAGTGCAGAAAGGGAAAAAAAGGGAATTGTATATACACTACATTTCAAAAATTATTTTTGAAAGGAAAAAAAAGTAGATTTTACACACAATTCAAATAAATCAATTATTAACATGACAACCGCACAGTCTGGGTATCAATATGAAAAGGACTCATTTACTACATTTACTCATTTAACTACTTTACGTGTGTATGAGGCCGTACCGACCTGTGCAATGCAGAAAACAGACTGCTGGGACTGAGCATCACCGGGCCCATCGGCAGCATTGTCCCCCTCTCGTTGACCCAGTGCAGGTAACCTCGAGTCATGTCTGCCATACCGATGGCCCTCGCCGAGCAGTACATAAATTTATATCCGTTTCTGAAAGACATGTGAGTTACAAAAATGGCATGAGCATGAATGCAAATTGATACTCACTGGCTGACTTTGTGGTAGAGCCTTGCGATCCCCTGGTGGGTCCAGTCTTTCCCCAGAGTGGGCAGGATGTGCCCCAGTGTGTCTGACCTGTAAATACGAGACACTGTTCAAGGCTGCCATCTAGTGGTAAAAAAAAAGCCTGACCTAGTGATGGTTCCGTCAATGTCAGAAATGACCAGCTTGTCGTCCCAGTTCCATAAGTAAATAGTGCCATGGCAGCGACACGTTCCTTGATATTGTGTTGTCACGCTGAACACCACCTCATTCGGACCCTCTTTCAGCTGCAGGCTGACCTAAACAGTCACAAAATGAAGAATTTTTAACTCGTTGGCTGCCTTCGAATGTTATTCGCTGCCAACATTCCCAGTTCAAATGGATTTGACTCCTGCTAGTGATAAACTAGTACACGTCCAATCCATACTGATAAACTAATGTTCAACTAATTCAAATTGACAGCAAAGAGATGTACAGGGAGGGCTGGCAGCGCAAGATAATTTAGCTAAATACTTACCAGCTGCTCTGAAGTGAGTCGAAGAGTCTTCTTGTAACAAATGTTGCCAGAACCAAGGAGTGTGTCGGACTGGCAGGTCTGGGGTCTGTGGTCTTCGTCGCTGGAGGACGACTCATCTTTCATTCTGTCAGAAAAACACATAATTCAAAATACTAAAACATATACCCGTATTGGCCCGAATATAAGACATCTGAAACATGTTTATAACAATATATTTAAGAGAAAAAGCATTCTATTTTGCCTCATTCAAATTTTAATATCTGAACATTTAAATATGTAAACTAAAGTGCAACCACATTCGTAAATGAATGGCTTCTGGTTTTTGAAATGTAAACAAACCAGTCTTTTGTTATAAAACAACAAAATTGCAATAACTGCATTAACCACCATCAAAGTGAAGTCTAACTGTAACTGTAGTCTTGAAGCAAATCTGAATAAGGAAAAACATTGCAATAAAATAACGCAAACTGGTTAAACTTGACAGTAGCTGAGATCTGTCATGACAGAACATCGCCTCAATGATATCTGGCGCCATCTAGCGTCGTGAATGGGTATAATGTCTAGACCGCGAATATAAGACGACCCCCACTTTTTCAGTCTTATTTCAATGCAAATAACACCGTCTTATAGTCGGGCCAATACGGTAGTTTCTACTTTCTACTTGTCTTAAAGGGTATGTAGCGGCAAAGGGGGTGTGAGACATCAATAGAACCGTTATGTGCCAAGATAACAAATATTGATAACATTAACAAAAAAATCAATCACATTAATGAGCAATTATCGAAAATAGATGAAAAATGACGAACATTTCCGAAAGTGTTCCGGAAACAGCCGGACGTCACGACAAGTGAATGAAAGTCGAGGCGGAGCCAGGTGCCATTGTTTTTTATCGACGAAAGAGTAGCGTTCGGGTTTGTTTGACCAAAACATCACTAGAATGGTTCAAAACTGCTGTGCTATGTGGTGTACAAATAGCTATTTATCGGAATATAGTATCCATGAGTTCCTGAACGCGAAAAAAAAAAAGCTGGACTACGCAGACAATGGGTAAAGTTCGTCCGTGCAAAGAGGGCTAATTTTCTAGACACAGCCTCCGGCTCTGTTTTCTATGGTGCGCATTTTCCACCTGAAAGCTTCTCGAACTATGGACAAGTGAAATCGGGTTTTGCTAAAAGATGGCTGCTCAAAGGAGATGCGGTGCCGACCATACACGCGCAGCCACCTAAATGTCCCGAGATATCAAGAAAGAGGACGATGACTGGCAAAGAAGGCTAAGGCTAAGCAAAGGAGGGGAGCAGCCAAGCTCGAAATGGCCAGAGTGAGTACTCTTTTATAATAAAAAAATGTCACGCATTGGATACAGGACTGGACACATGTATAAATTATCGTTCGTAAAATATATAGAACAAATCCTCTGATCCCATTCGTATTTGTGTCTGTTGGCAGAGCGAAAAGCTATGATAGCGCAATAAATGATAATTATCCTATGCATTCCTTTATTTTGCAGTCACGGTGTATCGGCTTCACAAAAACAAATGCAAGACAAATCACTGGTGTTTCCCACACGATCTGCTGCCGATGTTTCATCAGTGTCATTGCTCCCCTCAATGACCGTTTCATTACGCTGCATTGGCGTTCGTTTGGGCTCAAATTGGTAACCTAAAACACCGATTAAAGCTTCGTAACTCTCCTCGTCACCATTAGATGAACATTCGTTACGTCCTTCTACGTCGGATTCGTCGCTGAAACTAGAAACGAAATTGTCTGCCATCATCGCCGCCATTCAGTATTAAAGCAATGAGCCTTTTTCGTGTTGAAGAAACACCCCTCACTGTCAATTCTGAATTCTCTTTTATTGACAACGAGGGGTGTTTCTTCATGAGGGAACCTGGAATATGTGCAGGACGAACACAATGCATCAGCATAAACAGCTCAAAACACCCCTAATTCTCCCCTCACTACAAGGAATTATATCGATGCAGACAGGCGCTGCCCCCCTAGTGGCCGGTGGCACTCTCTTCACTTGTCGTGACGTCACGCACACAATCTGCCAGATCTCGGGCGCCGGTCGTTTTAGCTTGACCATCGAGCCAAATTTCTCTCATTTTCTTGTGTGTAATTACACGAAGTGGCATGATATGAATACAAAAGGCATGCGTTTATGGATAAATGATGGAAAATTACCATTTTCCCAGGGCATGACATACCCTTTAATGACCAATTTGAGTCAGGTCAAAGGTAACAGAGGCCAGAAAAGAAATTTTGCGATAACTTGACAACGGATTAGCGTATTTAGCTCAAATTTGCAGGATAGATAGATAGATAGATAGATAGATAGATAGATATAGATTTTTTGACCAATGTCCAAATCACAACAACACAACACAAGCAAGAGATTAAAAACAAAATAATACAAAACAATAACAAGTGGACTACAGTACACAACACTGGGTCTCCTAGCGACCTACTTTTAAATAGGTAGGTGATATCATGAGAACAAAAGCGAGTGTTGACATTTTGGGACATGAAGGCAAAGGCAAAGGAAGTCATAAATGTACATATTTGGGTGACAAAAGGTTAAAAGTCATAAAGATCATAAGGTCCTCTCACTGAAAATCCTGCTTTAAAATCCAAACTAATTGGTCTTTTTACTGAAGAACGAGATTATACTAGTACAGTTCATTTGAACGACACTATAAAATGTGCTTTGAATTTGGCTGTTAGGTGAAAGTCTGCTCTCACAGTGCTCCTCTACTTAGTTTTTTTTTTTTTATTGCCGTGTCTTCTAACTGTGGAACATTTGTTACAATAAACATAATACAGTGATCCCTCATTTTTCACGGTTAATGGAGACTTGACATCATCAGATTTCCAAAAGAATGGATCGAGCAAATATTTTTGTAAAACAGTAACAGTGACTGAACATCTCTCTCTCTACCTAAAGCAACCCCTGTAATAATATGATCAGAATCAGACATTTTGTCATTTTGTCGCAAGTTTGTCATCTATGTCACCAGTAATAGCTAGCTAAACAGCTAACTGAGCAGCTAGCTTCTACTCTTGAAAACAAACAAACAAACAAACAAAACTAGCATTAGTACATACTGTATTTGCAACCGTGGTACTGTGATTATGCCAAGTATTGTAAATATCTAATCATGTACGAAAGAAAATTACCATTGATCTGTAACTGAGCTAATCAAGCTTTAAAAGATCATTATCTATTATTGATGAATGTGTAGCACAAATCCAGAAAAGTAATTTTTTCCCCCAAGAATTTTAAAGTCCAAATGTTATTCACTTCCAGAATGACCAATTTGGTGATCACGAGGTGAAAACACAGAAAAAGAATACAAGAGGCAATGGAACCTGGTAGCTGTCTCCATTGTAATATCTCCTCGGTCCCCTGCAGCTTCTGACACAGGTTCCTGAAGGACAAAAAGATTGTCATATGGCTGGCTTGTTGTGTACGTGACAAATATTTGCGCACGCACCGATTTAGAGTCACTGTTCCTGCTCCTCCAGGAAAACCACCAGCGCCCTCCCTTTTTGGGCATCTTGTCCTTCATTATGTTCTCCACGGAGGCCTGGACAAAACCATGCACATACCACACAAAAACTCACTAGAAACTCAAAACTGACAAGCAGAGAGCATGATGGACCCACAAAATAAAGCATACCACAATGTGCTGTTGCTTATCTGAACAAATGAGAATCATGCCACAGAATGAGACAAAGACACACAATCGCATGCTGTCATTAACATGCAATCAGAAATAAAACACATACAGGCTCAGGTTGTCTAGGGCCAAAAAGACCAGGAAGGCAATACGAGAAGAGGCCAAAAGCAGAAAAGAAATAACTTAAACACCAAAACTAGAGATGGGAAAACATGACATAAGTAAATAAAAGGGAGAACAGGTCAAAAGAGGGACAAAGACATGATATTATTCCAGTGTTAGGATGCTCATAAAAGGCTACATTTCACTCTGGTGTAAGGGCTGTTTTGATACAAAAACAACATAAACACACATAATCCAGCTAAAATCAACGGTTTGAGATCATATTGATAAATGATACACCAAAGTGAAAATGAGTGATGTAAACTAGTGCATAGATTAGCCCAGAGTGCAGAGAAGAAGGAAATGGAAAGGGTTGGTAAGCACTAAAACAGCAACAAGCAACCATTAGTGAGAAAATAAGCCTCTACTCATTCAATTTAAGATGAACTCCTTATGTGTATGGTTTGGTATATGCATTTCCTTATGCAAATCAATGACAGTGTGCATTAGCCTACATACTTCATTTAGTGAAGGTGTGAGAAACAAATGAGGTCTTACCTGTGGCAGTGGCTTCTGGTAGACTTGCATGGCCAACATAACCGGAGCCGCCGTACTCCAATTGTAGAACCTTGGGCATGTAAAACATTGCACAGTCCATCACTCATAGGACGAACTTTGAAAGTCATAATTCAGCAGGTTCTCCTCATGTATATTGGTCTATACTATAATATTATCAACAAACACTAGATGTAACTAACATGGGTGTCATACACACTTGTTACCAATCTTCACCACCAGGTTGGGGTCATCGATAAGCGAGGGGTTTTCAGAGAACTGCTGGTAGGAAACGGCCCTCTCCATGAAGTGTTCTGTAAATCAAGCATACGCAAAAAATGTATTCACTATTCATGTGCTTAGTAACACTAGTCTATATGTGCTGATAACAATAATATCCTTTTATTGTTATTTATTAAACAAAGGCTACATATTTTTTTTACTTAGAATGAAAAACAGTGGTACTGTAAGTCACCACATCACACAACCCCACGGTGCATAAATAAAACCAGCAGTGCATGATAATGTATATATGAGATGGGTTAAGACAAATAGGAACTATTAAGTACTACAGTACATTGGGAAAGAATTAGTCACTATCAAAAGCCATACAACACATAACCTGTGCGGTGAGTGATTCATTCAAAACAATCGGAAATAGCATTATTCAACAAAACTGACCAAGACGTAACCCACATAGAACACAGAATCAACACACAAAATCGACAGTAGTGACCCATGAATGCTCTAAAATCAACAAGTTTACCAACCAGCAATGCATCCCCACGCAATAAAACCACTACCATGTACTAGTCCTTAAGTAGATATCTTTACATTTGTGCACAAAATATTATGCTACGATGCCCCTTCTGTTTACATTGATACTTTTATGCTGCAGCACTAGTTGACACATTTCACATTTGTTGCAGGTTAGTCTAATTATAAATGATTAACCATATTTTTCGGACTTTAAGTCGCAGTTTTTTACATAGTTTGGCTGGGGGTGTGACTTATACTCTGGATTGACTTATGTGTGAAATGATTAACACATTATTATATCATTTCACATGTTATTTTGGTGTTTTAGAGTGATACTGATGGTTTGGCAAGCTTGTTAGCATGTTCTTTATGCTATAGTTATCTGAATAACTCTTAATAGCTATGTTACATTAACATACCGGTTACGTTCGCATTTCGTTGTTCATGCATCATGTAACTTTATCATACTGTACACTTTATTAAGCATGTTTTTCTCTATTGTATTTTTATTTTAAAAATGCCCTTTCAAGATGACATATCTGTTCAATGTGTTGGATTTTATCAAGTAAATTTTCCCCCAAAATGCGACTTATACTCCGGTGCGACTTATATATATATATGTTTTTTTTCCCTCTTCATTGCGCATTTTTGGGGTGGTGCGACTTATACTCAGGCGCGACTTTTAGTCCGAAAAATACGGTACTCACAAATAACATGCTGATGCTGTGCAACATGTACTATATCATGACACATGATTATCAAGATGGAATATTATGAGCTAAAACTGTAATTGATTAGCGTAGAAGAAATGTTGCTGGTCATACCTTGTGTGATCTCCTTGTTGTCGGAGAGTCCGCCGCAAAGTGAAATGGCGACGTGAGGAAGGTCCCCTATGTGGTCCAAAAGACTGTCCACTCCGCTGTCCATCCCACAGCTGCCCACGGACTGCGGGGACTGATTTCCACTCCGAACACTCATTTCCGAATCTACCTTCATCGAGCTGCCGGCTCCTTCACTGTGGCAAAGCCCATACAAGAACAGTATCTAATGCATTTGCTTCTTTAGGTGTCTAGTATAAAATGTCCTGTATGCTTATATTCTGACATACCTTTTAGGAAAATATAAAGCAGCAACCTCAGGCTCCAGCTCTGTAATATCATCCAAGTACACCCCATCTGCACCAAGATGCTGGCTTCTTTTCTCTAATGTGACACAGAAGTCAAATAATTAGACATTCTAACATCTGACTAGGAGGTTAACAATAGTTTTTCAACAAACCTTTCCTCTTGGAAGGTGAATCTGTTCTTCTGATGGGACTCCCTCTGTTCTTGTCTTCCTCCAGGTGATCATGGAGGATGCTGGGAACTACTGGACATGTGGTTAAATTTTCCATCTCTGTACAGGACACACCCGCATTGGCATGACTCTCCCCTTGCTGAGACGTGTACAGAGGCTGGGAAGGGGGTTCGGCTTCATTGATGCTTCTGAATTGATTGCTGGAAGACACTGGGATGGAGACTGAGGTGGAACTGTCCTGCTTCTGATGGGAAGTCAGGAAGGATGGCTGAAAGGAGAGAAATAAAGAACTGAAATAAAGAAGCAAATTTGGGCTGTTTTGTTGAAGAACAACATGAGAACCTTATCAAACAAGTTGAGGATAAACTAAAACAGACTACACAACAAAATTTGTTTCAAAGTTTTTAAAAATCTAGAAAATGAACAAATAAAGAAAAATAGAATGGCAACTATCATAGTGGCCAGTAATTCTGAGTTCGGATATGCTGTTGGCGTGTCCGATGACTGTGCTAAAACCACATCCCTCCCCTGTGCCGACACAATCAAACTACCGGTATATGGTATAGGTTCCCTGAACAGTTTGTGTAACCGGAGCTGGTCCGATTCAATTTTAGACCCGCCTAAAAAAATCATAAACAAAAAAAAAGAGTTTCTGTCTATGATTCAGGCCATGTCTACACCTAGCAGGTTAGGGTTTAGGGTAATTTATTTTTTTTTTACATTTATTTATTTATTTTAAAACCGTGGTTCCTGCCCTAATATGTCAGGAAAAAACAATTCCGTCCACACCAGCATGCTTGTTAAAAAAAAAAAAAAAAAAAAAAAAAGCTTTCACAGCCAACCGCATTCATTAGTTTTTAAGTACATTCATAAATGTGCATTCAAAATAATTGTCCATAATACCCCCATTCTTCGCATGTGTTCTTCAATATGAAGCACTGCAAGAGTTGGTAAATTATTAAAACCAAAAAAGCACCTGTCTAATTTACTCGAAATGTAAACATTGGTCTCATGTGTGACGTAGGGACAAAGTTTGCCGCAGTCAGTGACATTTCCACAGTGAAATCTTCGTGTCCACATGATGGCGCCACAAACGCAGAATTTGCATATCTTCACACTGGGCGCAGTTTTCAAGAACCTCGTGTGTGTGTGGATGATAGGCCAAACAGTAGTAAAAGTTCTTCTTTTTAACAAATACCCTGCTATGTGTAGGCATGGCATCAGAGATTCAGTACTTAGTTGTTCTCAACTTGTGTCTATGTTTCAGCACTTATCGTCCAACGGATTTCGCGTATTTAGAAGAAAATCCTCAGAATTAATTAAAACATTAACTGAGGAGGTTAAAGTTAAAGATTTAATTTTGACAGCACAAATATAATATGTAAAATATATGTTAGGGGTGCTATGGGACATTATTGGGGATCAGTACATCGATCAAAGGCCCTTGTATCAAATAAAATCCTATCAGACTATGATATCTGCACATATCATATCATTGCCCAAGGAACTGATATCATATTATATCGTCATGAAATGTTCCTAAAATATACATCTTATCCGGATTGATTCATCAATCGTTCAAGCAACGGTCCACACAAATGCAAAACATCACACGGTATCGTTATCTTTTATTTGCTGTTGTGTGAAAAAGAATTTTTTTCATTCAAATGTCTGATGTATTTCAGAAATATATTTGTCAAGAATGTCAAAATTGCTTTGAATTATTTTATTGCTTTAAGCGAAATGTAACTGATTACCGTAATTTTTGGACTATAAGGCACACCTATAACTATAAGCCGCCACTTACCTAATTTGACACGAAAACGGCATTTGTTCATTGATAGGGCGCACTGGACTATAAGCCGCAGCTGTCCTCACTGTATTATGGGATATCCACACAAAAAGATATTAAACGGTAACACAGCAGCATCATAAGACTTTCATAATATCAAATAAAACACCATTTAGCTTTGAACCAATTGCCTGCAAAGCTTCATTTCTTCAAGAAGCTTCATTTGGCCATCACTGCTCCCTTGAGGGAGACAGTCAACCTCTGCTGCCACCTGCTGTCAACACTGTTGTCGTCCAACATGCCTCCTAGCATGCATTGCAGAGCTACAGACAAAATTAATGTTCTGTGCTAATCATTTCTTCAGTTACTGTTCCAGTTGCTTCATTAATTGCTACTTACGGTATTTGGTAACAATTTATTTGACAGAGGTGCCATAAGACTGTCATAAGACAATCATAATAATGACATGACACTGTCATGAGCATTTATGACTGCTTATAACAGATGTCATTTAGCGTTATACTGTCAGACCGAGACGATGAGGTGGACTCAGTTGCGGAGTTTCGGCCGAAAAAACTTATAATTTGAAAACAGATGTTCTTCCGCTGACATGCGGGGATGAGAAAAAGTACAAACAGAAAACACTCCAACGGAGGAATGAGTCAGGATGACTAGAAACAAAAAAAGTTCAAACAAAAAGCACTCCAAGAGGGAGGAAGGGTAAAAAACGTAAAACGCTCCAAAAGGAGGAAAAAGTCAGGATTACTAGGATCAAAATGTACAAACACAAAGCGCTCCAAATGGAGGATAAATATACAGGATTACTATGAAAAGCTATGACGAGAGGCTGCTGTGACTAACTTGAGTAGAAAGACACTTCTGCACAAGACAAGGGAAACTAAGGCAATATATACACAGGAGGTAATGGGGAACAGGTGGAAACAATAGGTGATTAGGTGACCAGAGGAAGGGCAAGTACGCAGACACGAGGAGGGTGAAGCCTTCAAAATAAAACAGGAAATGACATGACATGACACATCCAGGAAATTATCTCGCTTTGAATGGATGTAAAAGATCCAAACTGGACATAAAATGGAGTTGGTGACATAATTTGCCGAATGACACTTAATGACATCTCTCATAAGCATTCAGTAATGCCTATAATAGTGTCATGTCATAATTATGGTAAATGGTAAATGGTGTTATATAGCGCTTTTCCACCTTGGTCAAATAAAGTGTTACCTATTAACTCAAATAAATCAACAAATAAGCTGCACTGAACTTTAAATCGCAGGATTCAAAATAAGGGGAAAAAGTAGCTGCTTGTAGTCCGAAAATTACGGTATATTAAATGTGCACCTAATACTGCATTTAATTCTTTGGAGGTCCATGAATGTAATCGAATATTGGCCGTCTTGGCAACGTCGGCAAATATTCTATCGGTATACAAATAACCAATATCATATCATCATACAATTGCTGATTTGCCTACATATCAGTACTGTGAAATATACAGTATATTGTATATATTTAGATATGCACATTTATTTAACTTTGACAGCACTCTACTTAATTAAGTAAATTGACTTTTACCCAACAAACCTTTTATCTTAACTTGACTAATACTGAACATCCACAGATAGTTAAAGACTTAAGTGTGTGCATGCATAATCATATAAATACCTGAGCCGCTTTTGGCAGCTCACCCCAACTCCAAAGCATCTCAGGGTTGTCTTTACCCCGATTGGCCAGCTCAGAATCGCTCTTCGGCGTCGAAGACAGAGAGTCGTCCGGGTTGCTGAGAAAGTCACACACTTTTAAAATAGATTGTGGCTACATTGTCAGTGCTGAAATATTTGGATTGGTTCTTGTGCAGAGTGCATTGCATAGTGGTGAAAGAGATACCTAAGGTGTGAGGAGAAGTGAGAAGTCTGTTGAGGGCAGGAGATAGACAGACCGCAGGACGGAGGGATGGAGAGAGTCTCCTTAATCACATGACTACGAGAGGATAAACAGATAAAGATGAACAAATAGGAGCTGAAGGAAAAAATCAGCGAATCATGAGAGAGTACATGATTTGTATCATTTGCAAGCAGTGACATCATGTTTCAGTGGGAGGGTAAAAGTGAATGAATGTCCAGTTCAATGGATTGGACGTCCATCGCCGTCAATGGCAGCCAGTGAGTTAAAAGTATTTGTGTGCAAAATATGTGTGCATTGTGGCCACATGTTAGTTTACCTCTGTGGATGTGCCCATTCTGAGTTGGCTGCCGATCCTTGATCACCGTATAGAGTTCTGCCCACAAAAACACATGACTGAATTACATCTTCACATTAAAATAGCACACAATTCTCCTGCCCTCCTCCCTCTATTAGAATCATCTTCCACTAGTTCCACTGTCTCAGGAATTTTCCCATGCCATCGCTGTGGTAAGACTTCCTAAAAAAGCCTGGAAATCTAGCAGCAGGGCCACCGCTGTGGTCCATTATGTCAAGGAAACAGAGAGCGTTGTGGGAACAGGACAAATTCCTGGAGCTCCTCCAATAGCTGGAGCTGCTTCTCAAAGGGGCTTTGCGTCCTCACACACAAATGTGCACATTAAGTCTCTTTTTAAAATGTGACTAAAGTAGATATGAATGCATTACAAACATCACACACCGTACACTATCTCCTTCTCTCTCCTCATCGGAACTCAAGTCGATCGTAAACATATTGTCGTCGTCCGAAAACTCCTCCCCGCTTTCATCCCTCCGTCCTCCGCCACCGTCTGGCCGAGCCTTCCTCCTTCTTTTCCTCCTCTTCTTGTTCGCCCCTCCGTCGCCTTGCTGTGGCCCGATGTTTTGGACAGGAAGCGAACTGCCTATTACGTTGTCTGTTCGGCGACAGAAAAGAGCAGCACTCAGAGAGAGCAGAATTCCGCTTCAGTAGCCAAATTCAAAGTATCGTCATACTTAGTAAAGTAAAAAAATCCGTATAAGTATGACACGAGTTATTGCGAGATATCTTTTTGTGACCTTTGACCTCTCTTCCGTTGCTATATCAAACATATCCTGCAAGTTTGATTATCCCTTTGTTCGATCGTGAGTTATTGCAAAGTTCCTTTTGACCCAAAAAAAAGTCTGCTTCATATTACTAACATATCATGCAGGTGTTATAATAAACCCTTTATTTGTTCAAACAAACAGAGATACCAAACTGAATAGATAACCTACTTTCAATGGTTTTCACCTAAGGGCAGATTTAAAAATAGAAGTGATTTCCAATACACTGCAAAAACACACCTCCTTAAAACTAGTTAAATTCCCTTGTTTTCAGTGTAAATCAACTAGACGTAAGTGAAATTATCTGCCAGTGCTTAAAGAAAATTTTACACAGATTTCTTTAAATAAGAAAACTAGCTGTCTGAAATTAAGCTTAACAGACTTGTTTTAAGCAATAAATTATCAGAGGTGGATAGTAACGTGTTACATTTATTCGGTTACATTTACTTGAGGAACATTTTGAGAAAAATGTACTTATTAGAGTAATTTTACAAAGCAATCCTTTTTAGTTTTATTTGAATAGATTTGTGATGAAGAAATACTACTCTTACTCCGCTATTTTGGGCAACACCAGAGTCGTTACATTTTTATTTTACATATTGACTTTATTTTTGCTAGAGATGCCAACAGAGGCTGTCTCAGTTCCACCAATGAGACATCACAACAATAAACACGAGCTGAATTATACCAATCATAGGCAACAACGTTTTTTCTCCACTAGAGGGCGCTCATGCTCTTTGGAAGGGTGATGTTTCAAGCGTTGTTCTGGTATCAATTTGATGATTTTTGTGTCATCTTTTAGGCCTAATATCTTCATGTAATAGGTTATAGTATAGTATAATAATAACAGTTCATATAGCTGACATTGTGCTGAGAAAAAATATATAATTAATCAAAAAATGATTTTTTAAAAACATTGTAAGCAGTAACTCACAATGTTACTCATTACTTGAGTATTCTTTTCAACAAATACTTTTTTAGTTGTACTTTACTTGTAAATTTTTGGAAGACTACTTTGACTTTTACTTGAAAAATATTATTTAAAAGCAACGGTAATCTTACTTCAGTCAAATATTTAGCTACTCTACCCACCTCTGTGAATTAGTATAGTTAATCTTAAAAAAAAAAAAAAAAAAAAGCTGTTTGTCAGATATGTTGATAAGTCAAGAATAGATATTGTTCCAAACATAATTTGAAAGCAAAATTGTCTTGATTTAGGTGAAAAAGGGCCAACTTTTGATGTATGTGCTTATTAAGAAAAAATATTCATATTTACTGAAAGTAAGTGGAACAATCTGACACATTTATCTGTTAACTAGTTTTTAACACTCAAAACAAGATGGAGAAAATCATTTTAATAGATTTAAGTACAATTATCTAATTCAAATGTTCTAAATTTGCAGTGTAGAAGTAAACCTGTATTAAAGTTGTGTACCATGGTGACGTGAGCTGCTCCTGTTCAAGTGGGAGTCCATCAGCTCCTGACCTGTCGACATGATGGGTGACGTCGCCAAGTGGGCTGGGACCAATTCCTGTTAGGGAAGGTAAAGCTCATATTTAGATGAAAAGCTTGCAAGATTCTTTAAAATAGGCCTTAATGTAGCAGGGGTACCTCAGTTAAGCAAATATTGTATGTTTATTTTATAATTACAAAAAACTTAATCAGTTAGTTAGTTAACTTAATTAGTTAATTTCTTATTTTCTCCTATTTTGTTTTAGTGTATCCTCCTCTTTCAAAATTGAAACCTTTTATTTGCATGTTGTTTGTTCCTCCTATGTCAGGTATTAATACGACACATTTTCCAAGTTGGGTCCATGGGACTTTTGTTCTAAAAAAATTTAATATCCAGGCATGTATTCATGTATAAAAATTGCATTGCCTTTTTGTTGTTGTTTTTTTTAAAAAAATTTATTATTTGAACGAGGGCACATTACTTATGCAAAGCTTGATGGGAGTATTGTGTTTCTTGTGAACCACTGTCAGAGCAATTAAAAGCTCATCACACAGCACTCTTGACTCTCGTTGTCATTTTAAATACACAATGTAGACGAACACCACCGGTTACATTCAATCGGGTTTCCCCCAATGCTTTATAAGCCTGGCAGGCAGATAGGCTTCTATTAACCCCACCACCCCAACCTGGCTAAAACAGTGCTACAAAGGAAAGTAAAAAGACTGTATTTTTTAAGTCATATTTCAACCACATCAGGTGATATGGTTGAAAGCGCAAAGGTGAGACTTTCTGTGAACTAACCTGTCTTGGCTCTCTGTCATTTCACTGAATTGCACAGTATTTTTGTTTGTGTGTTAGAACTGTATTTCAAGATTGTGTCCTTTTTTAAGACTATGTTTAAGTATTGATGATACATCTCTTATAATAATTAATTTCAACATTATTGTGAACTTTTTTATTGATTCATTTTTTCCAGGCTGCTGGTGGGCTTCACCACCACCAGGTTTTGCAAGTTGCTTTAAGAAGTAAAGTTTACAAGGAAAATGTACAATTTGTGATAAGACGGTGCTTCAGCAACCTAAAATTTTATGGTTGAGTTTCAGAGATTTAAAAATAAAAAATAAAGAAAATTATGGTAGAAAATATTTACTTTTTAATTAGTTTTATACTGTGATCTATATGTAATCTGTCATAATTGCGGTCGTGACATCAGTGCGCTCCTTTTCTCTTTGCTCTCAACCAGGATTCAAAACCACACTGACATCTTGGCAGTCGGCCGTGTGGACTACTGAGCATCTGAGTCTGAGTAAGTACTGCTCGAGTAGAAGTGCAGGAAAGCCTTATTCCCTCAGAAAAAAAAAAAAAGAATGCTGACTTGTTAGTACTGGGTTTTAAAGAAAAGTAGAAACCACTTAAACATTCTGTACTGTTAGTAGATTTAGCTTAGCAAATTATTTGCGTACAAGTACTGGTACTCGTACTGCACTTTGAGAATCACTAGTTGACATTGTGCTTCACTGATTGGTAAGTGGAAAGGAGATCCTAATGAGTACCAGAGTCAATAAGTAACAAAAACAGGATTAGATTAGTGTAATCCTTTTGATTGGGAATGTGATCCTATGAGATAAGCACTTCTTGATTGCACTCTTAGCGAGAAAGTCAGATTTGGTAATCAGACTCTCACTCAGATTTGGTAATCAGACTCTCAACTCATCCGACTTTCCCTCTTTGAAGCTGTCTTTCTTAATTTAACACACTCACATTGCATGAAAGTTAACCAAACATTGGGATACAAAAAAGTGTAAAGCATAAAAATAATCTTATAAATTACTTTATTAAAGTGCAGAACATATAATTCAGTATTTCCTTCCTACTTCCTAAAATTTAACCGGTAAACTTTGGGAAATTTTCTAAAATGTATCGACTATTTTCCAGCCAAATTGAGAAACTCAAGGTGAAATGGAAGTCAGCCTTCGCCTTTTTTAAACACGTTATATCATTCAGTTAGGCAAACCACTAATTATTGAATAGTTGTGTGTTATGCAGTGTGACCATCAACACTCACCAGTGTGTTCTCAGCTTCTTTAACAAAGAAGGCTTCTCCATTCTCTCCCAACTTCATGTGCAAACTCACTGGTTCTCCATTGATCTCAATGTCCACCTGTTAAAAAACACAAACTCTATATTCATGCTAGTGCTGTGCAGTGTTGTTTTTGTCAACAACATAACGTGACAAATGCCAGTTTTTCTCTGACGAGACGAAAATGCGACATAGCTTCAGTCATACGTTCACAATGCGTGACATTTTAATAATGTACAGTACGTGGAGCACGTCAGCTTGCATCGTAGCAAGAGGCCCTGTTTGGTTCGTGTCACTCATGTGAGATGTGCTGCGCCTCTCCCTCACTCTCCTCACAGTTTAGGATGTGTCTAAAGCTAGGCTGCGCTCCATCTTGCTTGTTTAGAAACACGGTATGATTTGTTTTGGTAACACTTTATAATAACTATCCATTTTACTAGTAAATCGATCATTAGTAAACTGTTGATAAATGATTTATTGTTGATTTGTGAAGAATTTGTTAAGCATTTACAGGGTGTTCCAATATGGTTGACCCCATTCTAAATGCCCATGCTAGTTGATGGATCTTAATATAACTATATATACTCTATGTTGAAGGTCATAAGTTTTATTGCTTAAATATACAAAGAAAAGTACAAATATTTGTTGGTTCAATGGCAGACTTTTATTAATGTGCAACATGAGTGCTGCCTGCAAAATACCTGATCAAAATGCCTTTTCTTTTAAAGTGAACGGCATTTCTTAACCTGAAAAGATAGAAATGCCAAACGTTACACACAAAAACTTGAAACGTTTCTACACAAACTGTGTTTCAGGTTAAGAACACCCTGTAAATGCTTAACAAACTGTTAACAAATACTTCACAAATCAACAATAAATCATTTATCAACAGTTTACTAATGATCTATTAACTAGTAAAACGGATAGTTATTATAAAGTGTTACCTTTGTTTTCTTATCTTCGCAAGACAGAATATGCAATGCTGCTTTAGCCTTTATAGGTCTGTGCTGAGTCATTATCAGATGCTAAATGTAACTCATAGCATTAGTGTAGCATACACATTCACGTTAGCATTAGCTTCAGAATGGCAAGCGTCTTATTAAAACACTGGCCAGTCTAAAGCAGAGCCACTAGGCTTACCTGGTCAGTTAATCTAGAGGAGAGCCAGTTGGCGAAAAGGCATTTAGCTAATAACCCACTTCAGCTATTTTTTTGTTTCTTTTTGGTTTTTTTTGTTTTTGTAAATGAGCAAATATTGGGAAATACTGATTGCTTGCAACTTCTGGCTAGACGCTAAGAATAGCAAATAAAATCCCAGACTTCCCTGTGTTAAACGCTCGGACAATATTTTTCTTCCAGGTGGGTTGAATTCTAAATGACATACTGCTTTTTTTCCCCTGTACTTTTCCTGTGTTTTACCATCACCAAGTTGGCGTTGTCCTTGTAGACACTGCAATTTGTAGTCTTCTGTCTGTGCTCATTCGAAATTGTTGGTACTAAAAATTTTGAATATTACAGACTGAAGCATTTTGAGAAACTGTCGACCAAAACAAGACACATTTGTATGAGATTTTGTTGACTAAAACTGGACGAAGACGAACACATTTTGAAATGACTAAATTATGACTAAGACTAATAAGTATTTTCGTCCAAAAGACTAAGACTAAAACAAAAACTAAAAGAGCTGCCAAAAACAACATTGGTGCTGTTCGGTATTTAAAAAAAAATCTTCTATCACAATATGGGCCATAATATATCACGGTAATGTTATGGCAAAATATGGTACATTGACAATTGGATTTCCTAACTCAGAACTGATTAATTTTCCTTAACTGTTTGTTTATATTTCTAAACAATATTTCAGTTTTGGGGTGATTTATCACTCAACTGGTTTTCTGGTATAGGGACACCTAGTCACCGTTATATATCATTGATTTTAGAATTATTAGTACCACAATGCTATTTTATTTTTCTCTTGGATAGCTTTCATATATAAACACTAGTATCTATCACAAAATCTCACCACTTTCTCCCGTGAGCGGAGGACACCCATTTTGCCGAAGCGCACGTGGAAGGGCGAGCAGTGCAAGGAGCCATTGGGCTGGCGTACCACGATCACGTCGATGCAGCCGGAGAGCGTGGCGGGGTTGAGGCCTCTGTACAGCTCCTTGACCTGCACGAACACCTGGCCCGCCAGCTGACCCACATAGTTCATGGTCTAGAACTGGACACAGAGAAATTGAGTCAATAACCAGCCTCAAGCACTCTATAAAGTTATTTTTAACAGAGGGCTAGGTTATCTAGCAAAAATTCGTTTTTTTGATACGGTACAATCTGGAATTGTTTCATGTTTCATTTTTTTTCAAGCTTGATTTGTTTTCTTTTAATTGGTAGTTTTAAATAATCTGCAATGGAAAATATAAGAAAGTAGAGCTTAGTTAAACATTTTATTTGCACATTGACAAGTTTCCTGAGCGAAACTTGAGTGGCGCCATCTTTGATAATTTCTGCTCCGAACTTTTGGTTTATAAAGAACAACATGAAGTGCGGTTAAAGAAAGCAGTGTGTTGACAAAAGTTAAAATTGAAAATCAAACGAGAGGAACCCACGCAATCTTCAAAAATTGATTCAGCACGACGTGGATGAGACTCCGAGACTTTCTGTGCTGTGCGTCAACTCCTGGAAGGGCCTATAAATATGGTTGGAAGTAAAATGTTTTGAACAGCGTCCAGCTTCAAAGCGCCTGTGTGGATCTAGCTCGCTATATGCCTTAAATCGAAACCAGCTGCAGGCAATAAATTAAGGATGTGCTTTAAACCAAGGATCTACCTAAAAGATTTTATGTTCTTATCACTTCGTTGATCATTCGTGGACAAAAATATAACAACCTGTCAGCCTGTGTTGACGTAAGGTGTAGACTGATACGCCGGCCACTTGAGTGACTAAAATGAAGTGAAATTACAAATTTACCGAATGCAGAAGGGCTGACACGGATTTTGTTCTTACAAGAAAATACTACAAGGTATGTACATATAAACAAAAATTGTATGTCATGTTTTTTTTTTATTGCAGATAATGATAGCAATAAAACATTTGGAGAACATGTTTCCATTTCTTGTTTTATTTAACACGATTGGTGCATGTGCAAAACAGGTCAATAAATCACAATTTATAAAATTATTAGAAAAAATATAAACGAAGGTGGAGCATAAATCGAGCCTTCCATCATCAAAGTAGAACGCATGTAGTTTCGATATACAGTATGTCCAACGACGTAGAGTAAGTGTTGTTGTGAGGCACATCAATTTGTCTTCCCTTGCCGAACAGCGTTTTCCACCTGGAAACAAATGAACAAAAAACTTGCATTAATGCGTTTAAATAATTGTGCCATCCTACACGTACTGATTAGCAACAGGCTAGCAGCAGATAGCATGTGTTGCAGCCACAGCAGTACAGTTGTTGTAAAAAATAATATTAAACATCATCATAATTACAATCATCAGCGTAATAACAATATCAAACACAACAAGTCGTTCCATGAGCAAGATTTTAGCTTTAGTATTTTTTGAGCACTGGACACATGAAAATGCAGGGATAAGAAGAACGTACCTTCCATAACACCAGCGGCAACATGGCTACATAAACACCCGGTCCTTGTGGTGGCACGAGATTGGTTCCACATCTGCCTTCAAGAACATGTTGTCCTCCCATGTGGTGATGATGGCAGATGGATTCGTTATTTCCAAACGGAAATCATGAGCAGAAATGTGAAAGTAAAGCGGAAGTACTTCGGAAACTTGTCAATAGAGAACAAGGCAAATTTAGCAAATTCCCGTTAGCGTATGAATTACGTCATCGATTGTATATTAGTATTAAGGTAGTGAGAGTTAGAAAACAAAATGTATTTTTCTATTTAATGCACAGCATGCGTAGTTGTCTTTATGTGTATTTAGTGTTACAGTACCTCAACTTGATTGGGATAAATTGCTTGAAAACTATCGACATTGGAGTATTTTTGAGGGGCATGCAAAACGACAGTCAACTTGCATCTCTACCCTATTTGGTCAATTAAAGCCATACATACTTTTTTTCCAATCTACGATCCCGGTCTTAAAATCCCTAATCAAACATTTGATGATTGCATAAAAGTGTTTTCCAATTTTATTAGTCCTAACTGTTATCCCGATCATTTGCTGCCAATCTCTCCTGGCTCAAAAGGATTGGACGTCTATCGCCATCAATGGCAGACAGTAAGTAAAAAGCCTGTTTTGTTCCATACAAATACCAAAATGTAAAATATTAATATCATACCAGACCATTAGTACAGAGGCGAAGATGCATAATTAACTTCCCCTCTATTTCTGTACTTGACACTGAAATTTTTTTTTTTTTTTTTTTTTTTTTTTTTTGCTTTCAGGGAAACAAGGATTTACGATGCTTCACAGATCCACCAGGCTGTAAAGCTCTCAACCCGGAATTCCAAACATGGCGTCGGATCGACCGAGTGCACATGCGGTGTTGAGTCAACAAGCATGAGAGGCAGAAAATGAACGAAAAGTGAGCATGCTGTAAGGGTTCATAATGCCTGACTGGAGGGAGATACACACAAAAAAGACGGAGATGAACAATGTGTATGGTTGAAGGGTTAGCAAACACAAAATAATACACATTCATGCCAGATGGTTTTTGGCAACCTGTCAACTATCAACAATGCCCACTGCAGATTTAATACCGTCCAATCAAGAAGCAACATGACAAAAACTATATGATCTTATAGCGTTACAGTACTGTACCCCGAAAATATAAAGTCAATAAAGGCCAACCTTCCGGGAACTTTTTCTCCAAGGAGCTGTAGCGTGTCAGTGTGAGCATTCAGTCAGATGAACATTTGTGACAGGTCACCAACGATAGACCTGAAAGAGCTAGCCTTGCTCCATCAAGCAAACTCTTTTGACCTTCATCTGTGTATCAGGAACACAAAAGGGCCTTCCCCAAAATTGTATAAGTATTTAATTGCAGATTTACATAACTTGATTCTTCTCACAATTTTTAATTTTTTGTTTTGTTTTTTTATTAGTAGTTTTATACAATGGCTTCTACCATTGTATATTAAAATCAAGTTAACAGGCGCTTACATTTTTATTTTAGTTCGAAATGTTTGTAATTTTCTTTTTTTTTGTGTTTAGCTTTAAAATTTACCTCAACCGCAGTATAATAAACCACTTGAACAACTTTAAAATTGGACTCTAAACTATACAATAACTATACAGCCTAATAACAATATCGTATCATCCATAACCTTTAGTAAGGACTTTATTTACCCCCACCCCCTTAACGCATTAACAGGGACATTCTGGCAGAGGTGATACACTACACCATAGCAACAGTTAAACAAGGACAACAATTACTTCTAGTGATATATAACCATTTCTACAACACACCTTAACATTAGACAGTCAATGTCAGAGATGAATTAATATAACATTGTAATATTGTGATTGTAGTTTTGAGTGGTGTACAACTAAACTAGGGTGGCCATTTCCACAACCCCAAAATGAGGACACTTTGTAGCACTTAGCGTGGAAAGAAAAATCGCAACATCCAACTCAAGCGTACACGCTCCATAACAAAACAATTTTCTACATGATTTCATTAATGAACGCAGGTGTACTGGAGCATATCCCATCTGATGTCAGACAAAAGGCAGATTACACATACGAATATAACATACAAAGACACGTTGTTCATTAGAAGATAGTTTATTTGTGATTTACCGTGTTATAATTTGATTTATGCCTATTTTTAACAGAACAGGAACATTTTTATTTGGAAAAGACGGCTATTATTTGATGAATTATTTGTAAAAAATTTGCCAATATATCACTCTAGCATTGTACAGTGCCACATATGGCTTTAAATGTGCAAACCCAATTAGCATAAAATAAACAAATGCCAAAATACAAATCCCTGTTCTTAACATTTATGTAAACAACAAGACAAAATATTTCAAGGTTTTTACAATATTTTCAAAAGACAAAAGTGTACATCAAAAATAGTGATGCACGATAATACATTTTTCAACCGATACCGATAACCGATAATTTCCTCCTCATTCCAACCGATAACCGATAATGTCAAGCCGATAATTCTATTAAAAGATTTATGTAAAATTTTAAAGTATACACAAAAGAAAATATTACTGTGCAAAAATATAATTTATTGCTCTTTTTTCAACATAAAATATGAACAAGTCGTCAATTCAAACATCTAAATAATGACAGATTGTCTGACATTGTGTAATGGTAAACCTTTGGCAACAATTACTTACAGAGTAAATACCTAAGTTGCACAAAAATGCCTTTAAAAGTAAGCCATTCCTATCATATATAACATTAATACACTGCAAAACACACCTCCTTAAAACTAGTCAGTTTTAAGTATAAATCTATTGGCAATAAGTTAAATTATCTGCCATTGCTTCAAGTGTATTTCTCTCAGATTTCTTGGAAAAAAATAGCTAGCTGAAAATAATCTTAACAGCCTTTTTTTAAGCAATACATTATTATACTTAATCCTAAAAAAAAAAAAAAAAAAACTTGGAAGAAGGAAAGATTTTGAATAATATTTGTGGCTACAGAATATTGATTTAAGAATTTGATTATCTACTGTGACTGTAATTGAGCAGAGAAATAAGTTAAATAATTTGAAAAGTGATTGCTAATGTTATATGCTTTGTTGCACACTGTGAAAATGATTAACTCAAACGAGCGAAATGTCATGTACCCTTTCTGCAGCGCTTTGTTTACATTTGCGGCTTTCACGACATTTGCTTTACAGCAGCTAAACTGCTACACTGCAGTACTATTTGGACGGAGTTGGAGCTCGCATCCGCGTGCGTGTTGTTTTGTGCCTGAGTTTTGTTAAGCCGAAAATAAAGGCAGCGTTACAAACTCATCTGACCGCTCGTCATTTTACATACTGAATGCATTATTGACTGGCTGACTTCGTTTTCTCCATGTTTAAATTATCATCTAACCACTGTGCCGTCATGATTAGCTTGCTTACTGGACATCACTTTTTCATGAAGTATGGTGGTCGTATAAACTGCATTATTTTTTCATCCAGGGCTTTGGTTCTCGGGTCATTTAGGTAAAAAAAAAACAAAAACTTGTCTCGTCTTGTCTCGGCGGCGGCCGCAGCGGCAGCTACGTTCATACCAGATAATCCGCCCGCCCTGGCCGGTTCGCCGCGGCGTATTCGGGTCCTGGCTCTGCTCGCACGCCGTGGGGGAACGCTCGAAAAACCGGGGTGTTCGCCGGAGGTCCCGAGGCCGGGGAACCGGGCTCGGCCCGCCCCGCCTATGGTGAGGCCGCGGCGGCCTGCTGAAGTGGCGGGCTCCGTCGGAAGACGGCTACTTGCCGACTATCGGTCTCCAGTCGTGCCGGTGTTTAGCCTTAGATGTGAATTTACCACCCGCCTTGGGCTGCATTCCCAAACAGCCCGACTCTGTATCGTCACAAGCCCTGTAGTTTAAAGTGTTTACAATAGCTTTACCATTCCCGCTAGCAGCAGCTTCGTATTCGTTCCAAAAATCTTTGTGATGCAGTTTTAAATGGCTGCTGGGTTAATGGTTTTGAATGAGGACGCTTTCTTTCTGCCTCGTGGAACTTCTACGGTACATGTTTTGCAGATGGCGAGAGCGACGTTTTTTTAGTAACAGCCGCCATAATATTCAACTACTTCTTGTCGTGTAACTCCGCCTCCTCAACCCCTCCTCCCTCAGGGGCTTCAGAGAGGGGAGGGATTGAGGAGCCGGCGTGCTGAATTCTTCGGTTGCGCACATTTGGAGGTTAAATCAAGTACATAATTATCGGATTGCATTATCGGTTGAATTTTTTTATTATCTGGATTATCTGTGTGACGTCATAATTGCCATTATCGGCCGATAATTATCGGTGACCGATATTATCGTGTATCTTTAATCAAAAACAACCACTGCCAAGTCTAACGTGGTAAGCAGCTAACTGCTAGTGTGCTAAAACAAACAACAACAAATGAATTAAAATCACCAATACTCTCTTGTTAAAGCAAAACTAGGTAACTTTTCAACCTTTATAAAATATTCTCATTGCATTTGTTATAATATGTCGACTCAAAACTAGTTGAATGACACCTCTTTTATATCTTGAGGGGGTCTGTATCGGTTTCACTGGCACAAATTAACTTTGAGGAGGGTGGCAAGCAGTGTTGTTAATCTTACTGAAAAAAAGTAATTAATTATAGTTACAAATTACTTCTCCCAAAAAGTAATTGCGTTAGCAACTCAATTACCTAAATGTAAGAGTAATTAGTTACTTGGCAAAGTAATTGGTGATAATTACTTTTTTTTTTCCTCAAAAAACAAACAAACAAACAAACAAACAAACAAACAAACAAAAACAAAAACAAAACATTGGCCACACTATGTGAAGTGTTTTTGTGAAGGTTTTAGGTACAATTGGCCCGAGTCCAATTCTTTACCTTAATTTACCCTTTACTCTGAATCAACTGTTAAAAGTTGTTAATATTGCTCCCATTATTGCATTAGTTCCCTTCTCTCTACTTTCGACATATTAAAGTTTTAAAACTGTTTCATCATTTAAAGATAGATTCAAGTCAAGATTTTGCCGATTTAGAAGTATTTTAGATAAAAAGTTACTTAGGTTCGCTAGGAAGGTTCTCTACAACAGAGCCGTCCTAAAAAGTCTACTGCTTTAAGATGGCGGCTGTTTACTAACGCATCTAGTGCCGTGTCTGTCCTTTTGCATCTAGTTATATCTATATACAGTATATGGGATATCTACCATGTCTACCATATCTACCATAACATGCGGGTGTAGTTTGTAGGCTATCGGCTACAACATGTATTATTGGAGCTACCTAGCATCGCGTTTGCTCGGCGTCACAACTTTCTTGCCTCCTCCCCACTCCTGCTCTGCTCTGTCGTCTCTGTGAGTCCGTCTCCCTCAGACTTTTCGATCAATATAATAACGCATAGTAACGCATGCCTTTCCATCCTCAGTAACGGTAACGGCGTTGCCAAGATGAGAAAAGTAATTAATTAGATTACCCACTACTGAAAAAAATAACGCCATTAGTAACGCCGTTATATTGTAACGCCGTTATTAACAACACTGGTGGCAAGAACCCTGCCGCACAAAGAAAAACTACAAATGTGCTGAGTGCTTTACGGCATATGTCTCTTCCCCTTTTCTCCATTCATTATAAAGACGGAAGTCGATGCGAATGCTTTCGCGCGAGTTCCGCAAAGATGGCAGAGCAACAAAAGAGACAAAAAGTTTTGTATGAGGAGGAAAGACAAGGCAGGCTACCAGGATATACAGAGTAAACATTGGCATGGCTTTCACTCGCTGGCATGACGCTCGTCAGCGCTGACGAGTTCGGGTGGGGTGGGGGGGTTAGTCACATAAAGCAACACTGTTGCTAAACGTCATATGCTATTGTTTAGCCACAACTGGATTCACTACATTATTACTATTCATCCTTCACACAGCCGCTGGAAACAGAAATGTTGTTCAATCCATCTGCAGGTGACCGGGAGATTGATTTTTGATTGATGATTTTACGACACTGCGCGTGTGCGCTGGTCCTCATGGGAAACGCTTCCCTAAGGCAAAATACACATACACATACCTTTTGTCCACCGGCATCGCTAAAATCGCCCAAAACTGAAAAGTTACCAAGTATTGCTTTAACAGTTGAGTTCACAGCAAAAAATGAATTGGTTTTAGCAGTGGCTGCTAATAGTTTACAGCATATGAGATGTTGCTTTCCTAAGTACTTAACATTGCCGACCTGTAGCCGCTCTTAAAACGGCGAGCACTCACACACACACACTGGAACGCTTTGCGTTCAGGTCCAATTCCAAAAAGGAATTCA
Organism: Corythoichthys intestinalis; assembly: GCF_030265065.1. Taxonomy (NCBI): domain Eukaryota; kingdom Metazoa; phylum Chordata; class Actinopteri; order Syngnathiformes; family Syngnathidae; genus Corythoichthys; species Corythoichthys intestinalis. The sequence goes on along the minus strand of NC_080395.1, from coordinate 36,675,878 downwards.
AATAAGTGTCCTGGTTCAGGCTGTGCCGGATACAGCAACCAGGCATTTAAACCAGTGTTTTTCCAACACTCAGTATTAGTATCGATGCCTGATACAGCTATTTTTGGAGTATCGGACGGTATCAGATTTGATCACAAAAGCAGATTTGATCCAGTATTCACAAGAGTTTTCAGCACTGTAGCGCTTTTGGGCTGCTGTACATGAAACCACTAGGCAAACATGTCCTCTGAGTGAGTCTACTTTTCTTTAGAAAGCAAAAATAGTAAAAGAGCATTGTGTAATAACTGCAAACAGGTCATTTCTCATGGAGGTACCAGCAGGGCTCACAATATTGCAAAGATATGATTTGTCATTTGCAGCAAATTCATCCGACAAAGTTAGAACAAGCACTTTTTAAAGTGTTTGTTCTTGATTTTTGACTGTTATTTATTTCTTTTGTAAAACTGAGCCATTTTGTAACTTTAAATTTGAACTATTTGGGATTCATATACAGTGATCCCTCATTTTTCACCCTTAAGGGAACCAAAAATCGAAAATCCGGGAAGTGCAGGTGGAGCTTATTTACATAAAAAAAAAAAAAAAGCAAAATACTTTTTTGGGGTGCGTTCAATCAGATTTAACAACATTGGAAAGAGACACAAATAAGACATGTTTTTTTTCCCCTTTTCCCCCACCAAAATATTAAAAAAAAAAAAAAAAAAAAAACTCCACAAAACAAAACCACCCACCCTTATACAAACCTTATACCTGTTTTTAAGGACTGGAAATTGAGTAATTATGATTTATTTTAAATTATAAAAGAAAGCAATGATTTGTACATGTATACATTAGGCCTGCACAATATATCGTTTGAACATCGCCATCGCGATGTGCGCACGCGCAACAGTCCATTCGCAGGACGTGTGATTATTACAATTTAATTTTTTTAAACATGTAAGCTTTTGTTTTGCTTCATAAAAGCAGCAAGTCTGCACAGACATAGCCTAATGGATCCCTTTTATATACAGCGATCTTCATTCCTCACAAATAAACCCCTTTGACCTGAATTAAACCGTATTATATGATACAATCAATTATCAAGGTTTTGCAGTTTTTTGCACTTTCAGTTTTTAAATAAATAAATACATAAATACAATTTAAGTAAATTGAAGTACTTTAAATCTACAATGCAACAATAAAAAATTACAGAATCTAAGATAACATTTTTAGGATCAAGAATACAAAAAAATATATAAAGAATATAAATAAAGAAAAAATTAAGAATACAAGGATAAATGAAGAGAAAAACAAGGGGGAAACTCAGGATTTTTTTTTTTTTTTATAAAATACTGAATGCAATACACTAATACAAAAGCATGGTGAGTCAACCAGTCTTCCACAACAGAGCTATTCCAGTCATCTGCTTAAATTTTTTTCCCACTTTTAATATTGCAATATATATCGCAATACCCCCAAAATAAGTCACAATGTCAGTTTTTTCCAATATCGTTCAGCACTAGTATTCATGCAAAAAACTTAACATTTTTAAATAAAATACTGGATTTATTGATTTTCTTTTAACAGAAAAAAAATCCACGATAGACTGAGGGCGCAAAGTTTGCGGCGTAATATAGCGATGAATCATTGTATTTATTATTGAACGTATTTTCATTACCTGCTTGGCAGAGAAGTTTGTAACAATAAGGTTCATTTTGCAAACCAAAATAAAATTGATACACACAATAAATAGTTGCATTATTTTTGTTTTGGATCGGTATCAGATTAGAAGTTTTTAAATCTGCATTGGTACATTCCTCATTTAAATTCTGGACTATCCTGCATAATGCAGGACATATGACCACCCAAAACTGCACTGTCATACTGTAAAGTTCACTCAGTATATCAAAATATTAGAAACTGAACTGCATGAAGCAGGACACTCTCTGCCAGTGCAAACTATAAACCACAATAATAAACATATTACATCACTGTATGTTTTCACAACCTCCTAACAATGCAGGATGGTGGCCGAGGAGACATTTGAGTGAACAAACTGCCTTGTTTACACAAATTTGCCCACTAGTGACTCATGGACACAATGCTCCTGATGTTAGTGTCAACAGACCCAATATTGACCATCGACATTCCCAGAACATGCCTACTTAACAGCCAATCATAAAGCCTGTATATAATGTAATAAACAATCACGAGACAACTAGTTGGGTCGTTAATAACACATCATTTGGAAGCTTCTCAGTTTGGATACTCTCCCAAAATTCATGACAATAATTGATCTTTCCAAAGTAAAACAACAAACATGAATCATTACATAGACGAGAGATAGAAATAAATAGGGAAAGGTGTTTTTTTCCTTCGCTATCGTAGTGCATAAAAATAACTCATATGACCTCAGAATATTAATAGACAGTAGGTGGCCGTGAAGGAAGCATGTAAACATGTTACACTTGGGTGAGGCTCATCTGCAGTGGCGCACACCATTCAGACAGCCACGTCCAAAAATGCGCAAAACAAGCCTTCATACACACAGAGACGAGCATACTTCTGCATACACATGTATAATGAATGAATTTTCTGCAAAATACATGGACTCGTCCGGTTACTCACATTATTGACAGACCTCGCTGATGCTTCCGGGGTCTTTTCTGTCCAAATGTGGGGCGTTCAAATGGGTTACCTGAGGTTCCTCAGGTCTAACATTGTCACAACATCCCGCTGCTCTTTTAACGCTCGTGTTTCATTTTTTTCCTGCTGCGCTCGAGGCTGCTGCGGTATTTAAACTGCGGTGCAAAAATATTCCTCCCACTGCCTCTGCACTGCAAATAAACCGCCCTCTGATTGGCTGAGCAAGAGTGACGTCATGTGAATTGCAACGATTTTAACAAATGATCAAAAAAGTGGAATAGTGTATTACATGTATATGGCAGAAAACATAGACAAGACTGAAAAAGCAGTTTCTGCTCTTTAAAACTGTTGTGTTTGATAGAACAATATGTCTATATGCTGCCATAGCAGATTCATGGCGCATTAAGACCCCAAACAATTTTTAATTTATCCGTTTTACCCTGGAAACGCCCGTTTACAGACGTCGTGCAACTGCTTTTGTTTCAACCCAACCATAAAATGAAAAAAATTATATTTATTATTCAAAATGTCTGTCATTTTTAGCTTAGAATCATTAATTGATGTTGAATATTTCAACAACAACAACAAAAAAAAGACTTAAAAAAATAATTCACTCGCATATTTAAAACTTTTAAACAAATGACGTCACAATGAAAAAAGTGGCGTCTGTAAAAAAGTCACGGATATCTACCTCATAACTATCGCTTAATTGTATTTTTTTGGTTACTGTCGCATTTTCTCCGATATGTTAGATGATAAATAATCGAACCACACAAAGAAAATTTTTTAAAAAAAGTTTAAAAGGGTAAATATATGAAAAAGAACATGTCAACAACTCCTTGATGACTGCGATTTCTGCATCGCGACCCTTGTTATATTACCATGTTTCACCCATAAAATCCACCCAAATTCCAGCTGTGGCCATTCACAGCTGTGTCTTTACACTCCGTGATACTGTACATGCTACATGTACAGTTTTTGGATCGAAACAAGGTAAGTACGCCATAATATCTTGTTAAAGTCATGGCATCTGTAATTCTGCTCTTGCGTGCTCTCACCCCCAGATAGGATTTTGCTGTTTGAAAAACTTTTTTTTTTTTTTTTAAATTGCCCAGTTCAGAATTTTTCTTCCCCTAGAAAATTGTGATTTTAAGCTTTCCAATGATGTATCACACATGCACATCGGACAATTTTGAAATTTGGCCAAATCGGGGGTCTCAGAGCGGAACTTCAAGTCACCTGAGTGTTTTCCGCCATATATTTTATTGACAATTTTTTATGATGATAATGCAACTTTTAACTCACTGGCTGTCATTGACAGTAATAGACAGCCAATCCATTTTAAATTGGAGGGATGGCAAGTTAAAATTGGACATCTATGACCGTCAATTGGAGTGAATCACAAAACAACAATTAAAAACCACAAAAGAACAATTAAGCACGTTGACGAAACAATAAAAACCAGTACTATAAAGCTTTGACATTAAAAAGGAGCGGCAAGAAGGAATAAATATTCACTGAGTCCTTGCCCTTCCTAACTCTTTTCCTGCCATTGATAATAATAGACGTCCAGAGGTGGGTAGTGTTACATGTACGCCGTTGCATTTAATTGAGTAACTTTTTGAGAAAAATGTACTTCTAAGAGTAGTTTTACTAAGCCGTACTTGAGTAGATTTGTGAAAAAAAACAAACAAACAAAAAAACGCTTCTCTTACTCCGCTACTTTGGGTTACACAAGACCTGTTACATTTTTCCTCTTTGTTTTACATATTACATTGAATTATTTTTCCTAACGATGCTATTGCCAAAAGTAGCAGTACTAATTTCACCAATGAGACGTCGCAACAATAATCACATGACTCCATTACATCAATCAGACGCAAGCTTGCCGTTCTCTGCCGATCACGCAAGCTTGTGCAATCAAGCGTCTTTAAAGCACCGTAACAAATGACATATTTGACATAGAGTGCTGCACTCAACATGAATCGAAAGCGTGGATTTAAAACTCTCTCCCAGTTTTTATTTGGCACCGATTGACCATGGAAAACCGGAGATATGATCCTTTTAATTTAATAAAAGCAACTATGAAGCAATTACAGTATTCACTATTCAAACTAGGAACTATTTTCTCCACTAGAGGGAAGGGCACTCATGCTCTTTGGACGAATAATGCTTCATTACTGTTCCCCCCCCCCTCTAATCTAATGATTTATTTTTTAATTATTAGGCTTAACATGGTTATGTAATGGGTTATTGTACAGTATCACTATAACAACAGTTCGTATACAAGATAAATTCGTGCTGAGAGAAAAAAATACCACTGCAAAAAAAAAAAAAAAAAAAACAACAAAAAAAAAACAGTTACTCAAAAAGTTACTTATAACTTGATTATTCTTTTCACTGGCTGCTTTTTTACTTGTACTTGAGTACATTTTTTTTGGATGACTACTTTTACTCTTACTTGAGTAATATTATTTTGGGGTAACACTACTCTTACTTGAGTCAAATTTTTGGCTACTCTACCAACCTCTGTAGACGTCCAATCATGTGGCTCTGTTTATCCTGTTGCTGTGAATTTACCGTAGTTTATCACTAGTAGACGTCCTATCCATTTGAAGTGTGAGGGTGGCAGTAGTTGAAGTTCAGAATTTTTTTTAACATCAGGCATAATCTTTGAGTTAGCTAAGGTTTAATTAGTCGGTGGAGTTGATTTCAACAAATTCTATGTAGTTTGATAGTTTCAGGGCTCCGTAGTGGCTAAGTTAGCGCGAGTCCATTAGGCTGACTTAGCATGCCACTAAAAAACAACATCTGACACATGAAAATTATCGATGGCCCATGCAATGCTATGTTTTCATGATAAAGTTATTAAAACTTAGCTTTGCATGTCAATAATTGCAGTATTAACAGCAACATTTGTAATCCAGCAGCTCTGCAAAGAAGCAGAGCAGAGTAATGTCACATCGTTTTTTTTTTTTTTCACTGCTGATTTTTTTATGTTGTAGTCAGTAGCAATTAACCAGTTTATATTGTTCCTTGTTCTTCATAGGGAATTTGTTGAAACTTTGCTTTGTTCATTTCTTCTGTCTGTTTGCACAGCCTCTAGATGCATATTTCGCCATGTTATCGGCCTTCAATTAACTCAACAGACTGATGCTGCATTCGAGGAAGGTGGAAAGTCAGAGTTTGCAACCACCAATCTGGAAAAATATCATTGGAACGCCTCCACTATTTGATCGCTTATGAGAATGCAGGTTTGCTGGAGGTCAAAATGTCTTTTAATGACCAAAATAACAAACAACGTGTCGTTATCATCCATATTTGCTGTTTACATTCGCTTGGAATGCTTTGAGGTCGCAACTGGTACCATCCGAGTGGGATAAGTCAGACTTCCCTCCTTCCTCGAACGCAGCGTGAGCACGAGTGGCCGAAGCACTCCTCTCTATTGTGGTCGTATTACGCATCTTAAAAAAATTGTCGTGCAGAATTAAATGAGTTACGGCAGTTTGGTGTGACATTGTTTTGGCTGCACGGGTGTCTTGGAACAATGATCTGCATTTTGAATTTTTTTACTATGTTTGATCTGTTAGTAGATCTGTATTATTTTCATTAGTATGCTAGGAGGGGACCATTGACTCGCGCTAGCTTAGCCACTCCAGATCCCTGAAACCAACAAATAACTTACAAACTGCACAGAATTAGTTGAAATCAACTCCACCAAGTAACCGGCTAACTCAAAGATTAAGCCTAATGTCAAAAATTCTGAACTTCCGCTTTAATATTAATATTAAATTATAAAGAATACTGAATAGGTGTTAATTTGTCTCAAATGAATGAAAATGTTAAATGAATGGCATCAAGTGGAAATGAAGGCTTACCACACCTGAAGTATTTAATTGTTGTGTCATTCAATATATGTCAGTAGCATGAATAGATATATAGCAATACAGTATATACATAGTTATTCTTAGCAAAATAAGGTGAAATATGGAATACTTTCTTGCACCACCCTTGCTTCATGGCAAAAACACACCACCTTTAAACTGGTTAAATTCCCTTGTTTTCAGTGTAAATCTAATAGAAATAAATGAAATTATTTGTAAGTGCTTCAAGTAAATTTGACTCACTTGGATTTCTTAAAATAACAATAGCTAGCTGAAAATAGGTTTAACAGACTTATTTTAAGCAATAAATTAGCATATTCAATTAAAAAAAAAAAGCTTGTTTGTTAGAAATGTTGCCAATTCAAGAACAGATATTGTTCAAAACATAATTTGAAAGAGAATTTTTCCTGATTTACTTAAAAAATGACCAACTTTTAGATGTACATATGTGCTTAATAAGAACTAACAGTAACAGTTACTTTAAATAAGGGGAATAATCTGACGCATTAATCTGTTTACCAGTCTTTAACTCTCAAAACAAGATGGAGAAAATGATTTGACTAGATTTAAGAAAAATAATCTGATTAAGAAATTATAAATTTGCTGTGTAATCTCTTCAAGCACATGAAAACGATCAACCATTCAAACTCACATTCACAACTGTAGACAATTCCATGTCCTTGATTAATTGAAAGCCCTTCACTTTAAGCATTTTAATCTTCTACTTTCTCGCCCGAATGAGACAAAACCTGCTTAGAGGCTGGGGAACAAGAATAACTGCGACATTTAGCCAATTTGAAGTCATCAATGAAGGCTGTTGCGCAACCCACCGTGTCACACTTGACAAAATCAAAATAGACACACAAGCCCCAACACTGTACTGGTTAAATAAAGGTATATTTATGGCACCGCTTTATGCTAAATAAATCCAAAACACTTTCCAACTTGTTTGGAAAATTTTCTCATTGTTTTACCCCTGTAATTTCTAGCAATTATACAAAAAATGTGAGCAGGGTTGTGTAGACTTTATTTATACACACGAGAGACAAACATGCCTATTCTGCATGTATTTAGTCTGAGTGAAAGATGTGCATGACAGGAAGTCATATAGTGAAACAGAAAATCACCACGTGTCTAGAGCAGCTATGAGGTTACTACAGGCCAAATCACATGAACATTTCGTAAGAAAAAAAGAATACAAATAGTTAACTTTTCTGACGTAGGGAACTATTACGAAAGATAATTGTATTTAATCATGATTTCATTATTTTGTTGGGCATTTTGAGTATATGTGCATGACCAAATGAGTGTAAACAAACATCATGCCTGCCATATTTCTGCACCTACAACTCTGTAATCTGATTACAGACGCATTATTATGTAATAAGCTCTGCATCTGATTGTGGACAACCCCCCTCAATGAAGAAAGAAAGCTTGTTGGTCTCCCCCATTTGGCTGGGCTCCATGACTGTGGACACACTGCCCGGTGATTCCCAGAACCAAGCCTCAAGTGTGTGTCTAACAGAACATAATGCTGTTTTTAACATTTGACCTTTCAATTGAGGACAGTGCTAGTCAAACACAGCAATCTTGCTACTTTAAAGCAACAATAGTATTGTGTATATACCGTAATTTTCGGACTATAAGCTGCTACATTTTTCCCTCAATTTGAATCCTGCAGTTTATAGTCCAGTTTGTTGATTTATTGGGTTAATAGGTAACACCTTATTTGACAGCGGCGTCATAAGACTGCTGTAAGACCATCATAATTATGAAATGACACTATCATGGGCAATAATGAATGCATATGACAGATGTCATTAAATGTCATGAGGCCAGTTATGTCACTGACTCCATTTATGTCCAGCTCAGAACTTCAAATCCATTCAAAAGTTAGATAATTTGCCAGATGACACAAAATGATATCTATCATCAGCATTCATTAATGCTCATGGCAGTGTCATTTCATAATTATGATGGTCTCATGATAGTCTTATGGTGTCATTGTCAAATAAAGTGTTACCAAATACCATAACTATGAATTAATGAAACAACCGGAACACTAACTGAAGAAATAATTCACATAGAACATGTACTTTGATGGTTATTAACATCTGCTGTGCTGCATTGCATGTTAGGAGGCATGCTGGACGACAACAGAGTTGACAGCACGTGGCAGCAGTGGTTGACTGTCTCCCTCAAGGGAGCAGTGATGGCCAAATGAAGCTGTGCAGTCAATTGGTTCAAAGCTTCATGGTGGTTCATTCGGTCTTATGACAGTCTTTTGATGCCACTGTCAAATAAAGTGTTACTGGTTAATATCTTTTAGTGTAAATATGCCATAATACAGTGAGGACAGCTGCAGCTTATAGCACAGTACCGCTTATATACGTATAAACAAATGCCGTTTTTGTTTCATATTCGGTGGGTGACAGTTTATAGTCAGGTTCACCTTATAGTCCGAAATCTACGGTACAGTATATTTTAATTAACACTGCCATTGACAGAGATAGATGTCCCATCCATTTTGACTGAGAGGAGCGAATGGACGAACTCCTCTCAGTCAAAACGGATGGGACGTCTACGTCTATTGCTGTCAATGGCACAGAAACACGACCATTTCATATGTTTTTTTTCGTTATTGCCACAAAACATACTCTGTATACATACTGTGTAACATTAATAATTCCAAGGGTGGTCCCTTGTTGCTAGGCAGAACTGCCATCAATCCATTAAAAAAAATTGTGAACTACAGGTTCATTCACACTGAAAAAGTTTTATCTAGCTGCATAGATCTACAGCAGGGGTGCCACTCTCATTTTTGTTGCGGGCCACATTTTTGTTAGGGTTTCCTTGGGAGGTCCATTATGGATATGTTCAATCAACTAATTGACAAAAAAATTGATTATCAAATGAGTCAACAGCTATTTTTGATTGTAGGGACTGTTAACCTATAATTGGCTAAATCCTCTTGTCTGAGATTCTTAATAGCAAACATTTGATTTAAAAAACTATTTATGTTATACATTTTGAAATTTAAAAAAATTGGGAAGGAATTTAGGAAATATTCTATTTTTTTTTTAAAAATTCATTTTGAAATGTATTTTTTTTCCAATTTGAAAAAGGAAACAAAACTATTAATATTACCCTTTTATTAATATTTTTTCAAATTTATTTTGCATTTTATTTTATTTTTTTTTTAAGTAAAAGAAGCAAATATTCACTACATTTATTTTTGTTTAATTTTCTATTTTACATAAAAAAAAAAATTTAAAAAAAAGAAAAAAACTACATTTTCTCTGATGAAATAAATGAAACATTTAGTCACATGATTCATTTTTTCGGGCCACACAAAATGATGCGTTTTGCATATTAATATTTTATTGACTTACATTGTTTAAATAAAAAATACAAAAAAATTATTCATTTATTCATTTATTTATCTATTTTTCATTTTAGAAACAAAGAAATAATATTCGGTGATTAAATCAGAGGAACATGAAATCTCGTGATGAACTTTCGCAGGCCACACAAAATGATGTGGCGGACCGGATCCGGCCCCCGGGCTTTGATTTTCACACTTTGTTGCTTGGCAGAGTTCATAACCAACAAGTCTAATTCGGTGACTGAAACCAGAGTCAAATACCCAACACAAAATGCACCGTAAAGATTTCTTAACAGACATTAATTTCGCAATTCCACCACTGCTCTATATTAAATATGAATTAGAAATATGTCCAACAGCACCATTTGTCTTAGCACTGCATCCATTTCCTCATGCTTTGCTTCGCTTTGCTACTTCTGTACAATGTGAGTGCAGTTGCAGAACGCAACCCAGAAAATCATTTTCTGTTATCTCGCAATATTTTTTTGCACCACACAACCGTTGAACACGTGACTATTGTGATTTGTGATCTCATAAACCCCCCCCCGCACACACACACTATCGGATGAACCCAGCCAGAGAGGGAACATGGAAACACGTGCCGACTTTTCCAAGAATTGAATGATTTACCAAGGAGTCGCCTGCAGAGAGAGTTCAGTGGGAGGAGACAATTCAGAGCGAGTAGTCTTTTGGCGGGAAAAAAACCCTTCACTTTATGGGTTTGCTTGTGCAGTTGCAGACATTTAACTCATTGGCTGCCATTGACGGCGCGATTAGTCAATGGCATATATAACATTCTTTCAATCGCTGCCACCCTCCCACTGCAAATGATTGATGGATTGGACGTCTACTAGTAATATAGTCATTTAAATTAATAGAAGAAGGCTAAAATTTTAGGGTCTGTCCAACAGTATCAAACTCAAGACTTGGGGGCCAAATTTAACCCACTACATCACATTGTGTGGCCGGCAGAAGTGAACAGAGGTGGGTAGAGTAGCCAAAAGTTTTACTCAAGTAAGAGTAATGTTATGTCAAAATAATATTACTCAAGTAAAAGTATAGGTAGTCTTTCAAAAAATGTACTCAAGTACAAGTAAAAAGGAACTTAGTGATAAGAATACTCAAGTAATGAGTAATATTGTGAGCAACTGCTTAATTTTTTATTTTCTTTAAAACAATGGTATTTTATTCTCGGCACAAAGTTATCTATATGAACAGTTTTTATAATGATACTGTACAATAAGCCATGACATAACCACACTAAGCCAAAGGAATACAAATAAATAAATTAAATTTTAGCGTTAAATAAAGACAAAAATGAAGCATTATTCGTCCAAAGAGCATGAGTGCCCTCTAGTGGTGAAAATAGTGAATAGTTTCTTCATAGTTCCCATTATAAAAGTATATATAAAAGGATCATACCTCCAGTTTTTCGTGGTCAATCAGTGTCAAATAAAAACTGGGAGAGAGGTCAAAATCCGTGCTTTCGAGTCATGTTAAGGGCGTTGCTCTATATCAAATACTTCATTTTTTACGGTGCTTTAAAAATGCCACGTGAATAGACGGGCTGGTGTGACCATAGTACGGCGAGCGTGCGTCTGATTGGTATAATGAGTCTTTGTAAAGCTACTTTTAGAAGTACATTTTTCTCAAAAAGTTACTCAAGTAAATGTAGTGTCGTACATGTAATACCTTACTACACACCTCTGGAAATGAATTATGAAGACTTCATATTTTTCGCTAAAATAAAATATAAATCAATCTTCTGTAGTCCTCAATGAAAGATTTAGGTGTACAGAAATCTGAGAATAATTAGTTTCCCCCCTGTTTTTATTTTTGATTAAAACAGATGAATGATAAAAAAACAACAACATTAAGGAAATAAAAAGAGATTGCTGACAGTTTTTTTTCTTTTTCTTTTTTAAATTAAAAACAAACAAACAAAAAAAACCCCCGAATATTTTCTAAATTTTCCCTTTGTTTTATTGTTAAAAATTTAAATAAAAAATCTAAATATAAAATTACCGTAATTACATTATTAAGAGATTTATAGCTTTCCCTTTTAAAAAATACAAATTAAAGAGAATACAAATAGTTACGGGTTACAAATGAGTTCCAGTCCTCCATTGGTGATGTAACCCGAATTTCAATGTCAATTGGAATTGACCCTTCAAGTACCCCTAAATATCCCCTAAATCTCAAAATAACTATCAAAAAACATGTATTATACGTCATATTAATAAAAAAGAAAGTAAAAAGAAGTGGAAAATGGCGGAGGAGACAAAAAAACCCGACTGGAGACAAAATGGCTGACGAGAGCGTTGTAAAGTCAAAATCACGAAAGTCGGGTATGCCGTAACCCGGGGACTACCTGTAACGCAAAGAAAATATTTATTTTCCCCAGATTTGTTTCTTTTAATTAAAAAATGTTATTCAATAGAATAAATTAAAATAAATATATGAGCGTCATTCAATAAATAAGGTGAAAATTTCAGTATAAGGACTTCTAATACTGATAGAAGCTTACTTTTTTCCTCTTTATTTTTCAACATAGTGTCCCAGCACTGTCACACACTTTTCCCATCTGTGCACAAGCTTCTGTATTCCCTCAGCCATAGACTTTATAATGTATTGACGGGACACAGGGCGCAGGGCCGATAAATAGGGCCCCTGCATTGTTGGCAAGGCCGTCAAACACAGACAAAGAGATTTTTTCATTGAAAATTCTTGTGAATAAAAGCTTAAATCCCTGAGTTCTGTATAGATATGGACGTAAAACAGTCTTGATTCTTGGTGAAAAGCAAAACAAAACAAAAAAACGTGCAGTTAGCATTTATTTTATGTAAGTATGTCGAAGTACAATACTAGTCCGTTAGTGAATTTAGCTAGCGGCCGCTTGATGTAAACTGAGCTTTTCCAGTGAAAATTCTTGTGAATAAATGCTTAAATCCCCGATATGGATGTAAACTGTTTCGATTCTTGGTTAAAAGCAAAAAAAAAAAAAAAAAAAGTGCAGTTAGCATTTATTTTACGTAAATATGTCAAAGTACCGGTCCGTTGTGGTGACGAAGGAGCTGAGCCAAAAGGCGAAGCTCTCGATTTACCGATCGATCTACGTTCCTACTCTCACCTATCGTCACGAGCTGTGGGTTGTGACTGAAAGAACAAGATCCCGGATGCAAGCGGCCGAAATGAGTCTCCTCCGCAGGGTGTCCAGGCTCTCCCTTAGAGATCGGTTGAGAAGCTCGGTCATCCGGGAGGGGCTTGGTGTCGAGCCGCTACTCCTCCGCGTTGAGAGGAGCCAGTTGAGGTGGCTCGGGCATCTGGTTCGGATGCCTCCTGGACGCCTCCCTGGAGAGGTGTTCCGGGCATGTCCCACCGGCGGGAGGCCCCGGGGTCGACCCAGGACACGCTGGAGAGACTATGTCACTCGGCTGGCCTGGGAACGCCTTGGAATCCCGCCGGAGGAGCTGGCTGAAGTGGCTGGGGAGAGGGAAGTCTGGGCTTCCCTGCTAAAGCTGCAGCCCCCGCGACCCGACTCTGGAAAAAGCAGAAGATAATGGATGGATGGATGGATGGATGTCAAAGTACAATGCTAGTCTGTCAGTTAATGTAGCTAGCGGCCGCCTGATGTAAACAGAGCTTTTCCGGTGACAATTCTTGTGAATAAATGCCTGAATCCCCGAATTCATTATAGATATGGACGTAAAACAGTCTCGATTCTTGGTTAAAAGCAAAAAAAAAAATGTGTAGTTAGCATTTATTTTACATAAATATGTTGCAGTACAATGCTAGTCTGTCACTAAATGTAGCTAGCGGCCGCCTGATGTAAACAGCTTTTCCGGTGAAAATGGACGTAAAGCAGTCTCAATTCTTGGTTAAAAGCAAAAAAAAAAACGTGCAATTACCATATATTCTACGTAAATATTGCGAACTATGATGCCAGTGCAGTAGCGGCGAATTCCTCCCATTGTTTTTTTCCACAATGTTTCAAAATGCATGCATGGTACGAAAAATATAATAATTACCCTGAATCCTCGAACAAATCACTCCTGAGACAATTCTTCCTGTTTGTATTCGGTACAAGTTTCGTACTTTTTCAACAGAAATCCGGCGTTAGATCGCTGCGTGCGTTTGTGAATAGCTCCTAATGATGTGGGCGGCCCCCTACTTGAATGAGAGGCGCAGTGCATGACCATTCTGACCCCTCGATACATTATGAAGTCTATGCCTCAGCATAAAAATCTTTGGACTGAGGTCTCAGTCAGTCATCATCACTTTCAACCTTTGTGCCATTTTACAGACATTTTTCCGGCATCATACACATAGTAATTTCAACTGGTTTGCACTCTTCAGAAACAAAAAAACTTGATAACTGACCGCTGTTCGATCCTGGAGCATGCTTCTTGGTCGGCCATCTTTGTTAATCGTCAAAACGCCAAAAAAAAAAGTTTTTTTTAATCTGCAAAAGACATTAAATCCATGTGAAAGAAAAGTAAAACGGAAAAAGTAAGCTTATTCTAGTATGAGAAGTCCTTATAATGAAAAATTCACCTCATTTATTGAATGACCCTCATACCACTAAGAAGCTTGAAAAGAGGATTCAGACAATTTTTAGTTCAACAATTTCTCTAAAAATCATGGCAGCCTTGTTGGCCCTCGTAAAGAAAACCCCAACTATGTGGCATGTGACAGACTTGAGAAGTCAGTACATGGAGTAAATGGCAAATGGTGAATGGCACCTTTCTGTATTGTATGTCAGACTATAAAAGTTATTTTTCTAGTAAAACTAGAAGCTAGACACCAACTTATTCCTGGTGACAGAAAGTCTTACTTTTCATATTGCCAGAACACAATATTCTGTAAATCTCCGAAGAGCATGTCACTGAATGAGTTCCGTAACATGAGAGTTAAAATACTAGGAACACCTCTCACAATGAATTCTTGCAATTCTATACCGTAGCAAACTACACTTAACCATTCCTGTTTAAAAAGGCACTTGAAATTGAATCCCCAAATGACTGTTTTAACTCACTCAAACCATGTTCCAAATAAACTACACGTGACCACAGGCTTTATTCATTCATATGGTGCTTCTGTGTACGCTGATGTTTCCCCTATCAGTTTAGCAAACATTTCGAGCTGGCTGCCACGTGAGCGAGAAAGAGGAAGCCGCTTTGCTGAGACAAGAGCCGTTCGATGGCCCTTCAAGGTCAAGAATGTGTTCGTTTCGTCACCACGGAGATGGGGGTGGTATTTAGCGAGAGTGGAGGGAAGGGGTTGGAGTTCCTTAACCAATCAGAAGGCAGACTGAGACACACACCACTAAAAACATTGGCCCGGCCCTCATTAAGGAATCGACAAGTGATGTCTTGTAATGAATGCAATATATCACTTTGTCTACCATTTAGTGGCCTAGTCTGATTGGACAACCCTGGAGACATCTGAAAAATGTTGTGCACTTATGTACAACCTGCGTAAGTACTTGGCTGCCATTGACGGCCCTAGACGTCCCATCCACGTCTGTGGCACTGACAGATGAGGATTCACAACCATTCCTAGATTAAATGAATTGGACGTCTATCAATGTCTATGGCAGGCAATGAGTTAAGGTGTTTGTCACCAAGAGTGCTGCAATCAAGTGTCAGAAAAGAATGTTTTTTTTAGCAATTTAGGGGAAAAAAAATGTATTTTGTCTCCATGCATCATATGAAAACGTTTAACATGTCCTGGGCATCTATCTTCCTAGGTATATTTTTTTGTCAGCACATCATCTATAGGCACCAATATTATTTTACCATTATTACACTATTATTAACATATTAAGCCCAAAAAAATACACCAAAGTCATCAAATTGTGACTAGAAAAATAAGCAGAAATCAAGCATCACCCATCTCGTCCCCATAACATAAGTGCCCAATAGTGCGCACTTATGCATGGACAAACATGTTTTTTTCTCCCATCAAAATAAAATGATCATATTTCCGGTTTCAGTGGTCTATCGGTGCCAAATAAAAACTGTGTGAGAGATTTTGAATTCTCCACTTCTAAGTAATGTTGCAGCGCTTAATGCATAATACAGTGATCCCTTGCTACTTCGCGCTTCAAACTTCGCGCCCTCGTTCCATCGCGCATTTTTTTTTTTCAATTAAAAAAATAAAATAAATAAATACAGATGAGCTGTCCCGAGCCGATCGCCGAGTCTCACTCTCCCTCCCTCTCCCCCTGGAGTTGCTTATTAAAGTAAACGATGGTTGACAGACAGTTAAGCTTCGATCTTGCCAGAGACTCGACTTTTAAAGCGCTGCATGCGTCAATCATCGTTTAACTTGTTAAACAGTTCTTGTGGCAGCTCATTGTGTGTAAGTGAGCAGCTGTGGTGGACTTACTCAATGAAGCATTTAAAAAAAAAAAAAAAAAAAAGTTTTTTTTAACTTTTTTAAAAATGGATTGCGCGCCTACTTTTTGTTGCTGTTTAAAAATAATTCTGTGGGACAGTAACAACTATTACATTTAAAGCGCTTAAAAAGCATTTATTAAGATATATGGATTAAAGCTTTTTAAATTATACTTCAGGGAAAAAGGTGAAAAACATGTCTTATATATATATTTTTCAATGATAAATCTGAATAAATACATTGAACACACACACAAAAAAAAATAATTCTGAGGCGCTACTTTACAGATTTTCACTTATCGCTGCTGGTTTTGGTCCCCATTAACCGCAAAAAACAAGGGATCACTGTAGTTCAATTTTTTTTACAGACACTATTGTGATTCATCACACCAGCGTGATCATAGGACTCCAAATAATGTAAAATCTAAATATAAGAAAAAAAAACAAATTTTCCATGTTTCAAGGATTGTGTGTAAAAATTTGATGCATTTTTTTTTTTTTAAATGTAATTTTCAAGAATGCCTTTCAACAATGTGGTTGCTATGAATGTTTTCTTACTGCGCAGTTACGAGGATAGACAACACTTTTATCATGTGCATCCCAGTGGAAAGACTCTTTTATTTTATTTATTTTTATTTTTTAAAAAATGTGTAACAGTAGAGAAAAATGTAAATGACAGAATTTCCAGGAAGTGGTCACCTGACACGGGGGCATGCATTTTATCAATGTTGGTACTATTTCAGCCAATCAAATGCAAGCATCCCAGATTATCTGCCTCTTCCCGTGATGTCATTAATACCCATTTCCACATGCACCTGTGCTCATCTATCAATGTGTTCAGTAGTGACGGGATCTGTCGTTCACTTGAGTAAACGAATCCATTCCGGTTCGTTCAGTAAAAAGATTCGTTCAAATAAATCGTTCAACGAATCGTTCGCCCCCCTCATCTCCCTCCCCGCCCAAATGAATCGTTCGGTTAGTGAACGGGAAGTGACGTTGCCGAACGAATCACCAAAGACCGCTTCGCAGTATAACTGAACGGGAAGTGACATTGCTTGGTCCCTCCCTCTCTTGCACATAGGCTCCTCATTGACCGCTCGTCTTAGTTTCAGAAATGAGTGACAGGCGATATCATTCTGCTTTCACAGACAGCCTAGTCTCCCTCCCGCTGCTGCAAAAGCGAGGGAGAACTTCCGCGTCGTCTGTCCTAGTTCTATGCGCTCAAAGTCATGGCTCGTGCTTGTATTTCGATTTAGGACACGGTTAAACATTTTCCTTTTGTGGGGGGAGTGGGGGTTTGGGGTCGGGGGTGCACGGACTTTCTTTAGCATGTTCTTGATCACATATACAATGCTGCTGCTACCAGCCAACGCAGCATGCTTGCTGTCACGAAAATAAAAATAAATCGTAAGTTTAATTTCTAAATATGGAACGACCAACACATCATATTTACCTCTCGCTCTGTTGTATTTTTGTTTTTATGCTCATCACTATTATTTTTGGCCACTATTGTTAAAACTAAAGTGTAAATAGCTAGTTGTCAAATGTGCTGCTCTGAAATAAAAACAATACTACATTCTGATATTTGCCAATTTAATTGCAAATCAGTATTAAGATGATCGTATAGAGTTTTTGCACTGGTATTAATAAATAAAATAATCCGGTCAGCTCCCCTGTCGTCCCCGCATCTCAGATCGTCAAATGCTGACGATAAATAAATGTTTGCTCTTCATGATGTCGCCTTAAGAAAAATGTAGACATATTGCGACATCTCCCGTGTCCGCGTGCGTTGTTTTTGAGTAGCATATGATGAACGGATTGACATAATTTGTCAAACCAACCAACACCCGACACGCTCTGACATGAAAAAAAATAAAACACTCGGAAAAAATTGACATGTATATACAGTTTCATTGCAAATCAGTATTATGGTGATCATACTAAATATTCTTTTTTTTCTGTGCACATGAGGTAAATATCGCTGCCATGAAGCCTCCATATAGTTGCCCCCTTCACTGCCGTCACGCGACCGCAGCTCAGCTTTTGCTTGCCTCGTAGCTACCCGTGTTTTAAATTACTGTAAATTTGATAGTATGTCGTCATAGGTAGTCCCGAGTCTGTTGAGAAAAGTAGTACACTAAACCATGCTCGCTAGATTTGTGTGGTGTTTTTGTCTGTTAGAGCAGCATTTGATAGGCTCCACGTTAACAAATATTTGACTAAGTCATTTCCTTTCATTTTTTGACCCGTTCACCGCATAGTCATTATTGGAAAGTCCAAGTTAGCAGCAAGCTAGGTCAGGAACCGGAGGACCGAGTCACTGAACGGGAAGTGACAAAACTCAGTCTTGCTCCCCTGCCTGCACGCTGGCTGCTTATTGGCCGCACGTGGAAGTGAGTGACAGATGCCCTGATTCTGTTTCCGCTCCCTCCCCTGCCCGCGATGAGGCTGCCGTCTGATTGGTCGTGTGCGATGTCAGAAGACGCTGCCGCTTGCTCAACACCCTCCCACGCAGCGAACAAGCACCAACTTCATAGAACGAATCAGTGCAGATGGTGATTAGTTCGGTTTCGTTCACCCAAACAATTCGTTCAAAAAGAACGAATCGTTCGCGACCGATACAACACTAGTGTACAGTATGCGCGTGGGTATAACTATAATATCACGAAATGGTTACGGTGCCACGTTTTGCGTTTAAACATTATTCTCCCCATTATCAGAGGTTTAAGAAATTTGCTGTTTACATACTCAAATACTTTGAACAGCTATCTTTTGCATGAAGGTAATTTATAATAGATTTTGTTATTCCTTTGAAGTAAAAGCACTGATGCCTGAGGTAAACCTTTGATTTTCACCAAGTTTGTTCTGCAAATAGTGAAACTACTACATGGTGCCTTTGAAAAATATCCATACAGTACATGCGGACAGTGGATAAAAAAAGTAAACAGCAGCGGAATAGCACAGCAAGAGGATAAACTTTGGACCCTGCTCGGTGCTGTGTAAAAGGAAGAAATGTGTAGCCTGAATCAAAAGAGCCCCAACACAGTGGTGAGGTTATGTAATGTCTTCTGTTCCCAACTGTGTCCTGAAGTGTGACGAAAGTTCCCCACATGGTGATAACAACGGTGCACATTGTTGTTGTTGTGCTCAAATGGCAGCAGTGACATAAACACACAGAGAACGTTAGTAAATCAGGACATTCACGCTGACAATGAAATAAATAAGTATGAGAGCAAAGCGCTTTTATTTATTGATTGACATTTATTTTATTTTTGTATTTATTCCCACATGTATTTTTGCATTTAAATTTAACATTTTAATACAATTTTTTATTTTGTATATATATTCATTTTTATTTCTACTTTTGTTTAATTAGCTATTTATTTTTATATTTACTTTTCATTTTTGTTTTCTTATTATTTTTGTATTTATAGTCGTTTTTATTTTGCCTTTAATTCATTTATTTTATTTTTTTTAATTTTAGCAGCTTTGGCCCTCCATAATTTGTGACGTTTTTACCCCTTTATAGGGCACTTATTGGCTGCCACTGACGGCTCTAAATGTCCAATTTATTTTGACTGGAAGAGGCTAGCATACCTTCCAGTCAAAATGGATTGGACGTTTAGCGACGCCAGTGGAATTGAAACATGACCATTCACAATCTGCCATCTCAGTTTAAATGAATTGGATGCCCATCATTGTCAATAAGTTAGATTCTACAAATAAAAGTTCAGTGTAACTGTTTATTTCTGCTTTTAATTTTATTACTCTTGTTTTAATTAAGGTTTCATTCATTTATTTAAGATTTCATTTCATTCATTAATGTATGATTGTGATATATATATACATATACCGTATATAAACACACACGTATATGGAATGTTGATTTTTTTATACATATACCGTAATTTTCGCACTATAAGGCGCACCTGACTATAAGCCGCCACCCACCAAATATGACACGAAAACGGCACTTGTTCATAGACAAACCGCCCTGGACTGTAAGCTGCAGCTGTTCTGACTGTATTATGGGATATTTACAACAAAAGATACAATGGGGCAAATAAGTCAACCACTAATTGTGCAAGTTATCCCACTTGTAAACATTAGAGAGGCCTGTAATTGTCAACATGGGTAAACCTCAACCATGAGAGACAGAATGTGGAGAAACCCCCCCAGAAAATCACATTGTTTGATTTTTAAAGAATTTATTTGCAAATCATGGTGGAAAATAAGCATTTGGTCAATACCAAAAGTTCATCTCAATACTTTGTTATGTACCCTTTGTTGGCAATAACGGAGGCCAAACGTTTTCTGTAACTCTTCACAAGCTTTTAACACACTGTTGCTGGTATTTTGACCCATTCCTTCATGCAGATCTCCTCTAGAGCAGTGATGTTTTGGGGCTGTCGTTGGAAAACACGGACTTTCAACTCCCTCCACAGATTTTCTATGGGGTTGAGATCTGGAGACCACTCCAGGACCTTGAAATGCTTCTTACGAAGACACTCCTTTGTTGCCCTGGCTGTGTGTTTGGGGTCATTGTCATGCTGAAAGACCTAGCCACATCTCATCTTCAATGCCCTTGCTGATGGAAGGAGATTTTCACTCAAAATCTTTCGATACATGGCCCCGTTCATTCTTTCCTTTACACAGATCAGTCGTTCTGGTCCCTTTGCAGAAAAACAGCCCCAAAGCATGATGTTTCCACCCCTATGCTTCATAGTGGGTATGGTGCAATTCAGTATTCTTTTTCCTCCAAACATGAGAACCTGTGTTTCTACCAAACAGTTCTATTTTGGTTTCATCTGACCATAACACATTCTCCCAGTCCTATTCTGGATCATCCAAATGCTCTCTAGCGAACCCCAGACAGGCCTGGACGTGTACTTTCTTCAGCAGAGGGACACGTCTGGCAGTGCAGGATTTGAGTCCCTGGGGGCGCGAATTGTGTTACTGATAGTAGCCTCTGCTACTGTGGTCCCAGCTCTCTGTAGGTCATTCACTAGGTCCCCGTGTGTGGTTCTGGGATTTTTGCTCCCCGTTCTTGTTATCATTTTGACGCCACGGGGTGAGATCTTGCATGGAGCCCCAGATCGAGGGAGATTATCAGTGGTCTTGTATGTCTTCCATTTTCTAATAATTGCTCCCACAGTTCATTTCTTTACACCAGGCGTTTTACCTATTGCAGATTCCAGGCGTTTTACCTATTGCAGATTCAGTCTTCCCAGCCTGGTGCAGGTCTACAATTTTGTGTCTGGTGTCCTTCGACAGCTCTTTGGTCTTGGCCATAGTGGAGTTTGGAGTGTGACTGACTGAGATTGTGGACAGGTGTCTTTTATACCGATAATGAGTTAAAACAGGTGCCATTAATACAGGTAACGAGTGGAGCCTCGTTAGACCTCGTTAGACTTCGTTAGAAGAAGTTAGACCTCTTTGACAGCCAGAAATCTTGCTTGTTTGTAGGTGACCAAATACTTATTTTCCACTCTAATTTGGAAATAAATTCTTTAAAAATCAAACAATGTGATTTTTTTTTTTTTTTTTTCACATTCTGTCACTCATGGTTGAGGTTTACCCATGTTGACAATTACAGGCCTCTCTAATCTTTTCAAGTAGGAGAACTTGCATAATTGGTGTTCCACTAAACACTTATTTGCCCCACTGTATTAACCAGTAACACATTAGTTGACAGCTACATCATAAGACTGTTATAAGACCACATGAACCACCATGAAGCTTTGAAGCAATTGGCTTCATTGCTTCAAGAAGCTTCATTTTGCCGTCAACGTTCTCTTGGGGGTGACAGCCAACCTCTGCCGCCACCTGCTGTCAACCTTGTTGTCATCCAACATGCCTACTAGCTTCAATTGCAGCGCTACAGCTGTAAATATGAAATCAAAATTCATGTTCTGTGCAAATTATTTCTTCAGTTACTGTTCCAATTGTTTCGTTAATTTTTAGTTATGGTATTTGGTAACACTTTATATGACAGTGGCGCCATAAGACTGTCTTAAGACAATTATACTTATGGCATGACACTGTCAAGAGCATTAATGAATGATTATAACAGATGTCATTTAGTATGATCTGGCAAATGATCTCACTTTTGAATGAGTGTAAAAGATCCGAGCTGGACATAAATGGAATTAGTGAAATAATTTGCCGGATGACACTTAATGACATCTTTCATAAGCATTCATTCATGCCCATGGTAATGTCATGTAATAATTATGACGGTCTTATGGCAGTCTTATGACGCCTCTGTCAAAAAAGTGTTACCTATCAACCCAAAAAAATCAACAAATAAGCCGCAGGATTCAAAATTAGAGAAAAAAGTAGCGGCTTAAAGTCTGAAAATTATGGTATTTATGTTTTTATTTATTTTTTTCAAATAAACAGAAATCGTCACTTGAACTACAAAGGCAAAATTGTTCTTTTTGCGATTCAAAAACTATAATTTGACAGGTTAAAAATAATAGCTAAAAAAAAAAACCCGACAGTTTTTAAATGTCATCTATAATCAAACTTGGATTGGATCTTAGAACTTCCTAGAACTTCGTCTTGAAATTCCACTGACGCAATATTAAATATATTTAAGAATCGCAGTCTAAATTTACCTCGAAACACATTCCAGTCATGGACTACTAGAAGGTAACTTGAGAAAGCTGGAAGACTCTTCCAATGTCACACAGCTACATACCGTAGACCATTTGCAGTATCACACATCAAACAACTGCACACTTAAAGCATGCTCACATCCATATTCAATAGATATGATGTGCTGAAAATTTTGAAGAACCATTAATACAACTTGGAATAGGGTTCTCACAACAAATTACGGGAAAAAGTGTCCTTGAAAAGATTCACACTGCAACGCCAAGTTCCACTTATCTGTACATTTATACAATTCCAGGTATTCAAAACTGTACATTGTGAAATGCAATTTACAGTAAAAAAACATCAAATGGAAAAGTCACAAAGTCTACAACCTGACACATGCAGTAAATAAGTACTGAAAATAATTATCATGCAATTACATGTACACAAAAGTATTTTGGAAAAAAAAAAAAAAAACGAAAAAATGTTGCCAAAAATCGGCTACCCTCATACAATGAATGATTGTGATGGCTTTTAAATCTGCGTAAAATAAGCCTGCAGAATATTGCATCAAGACATTGCACAAACTTGTACCTGTACCTGCATTTTCTCTCACACATTTCGTAGGAAAGTGCACAAGAAGACGTGAAGCACTTTGTTACATTCATTATTTCACTGTTTTCACATCCTTTTTTCATCAGAGCATCACTTTTGATAGAAATCCCACTCATTAATTTGTAAACTAGCCTCCCAGATTATATATGTTTTCCCGTCAGAAAGAAGAGGGGTCGGTCTTCCTTGGCATTTGCCGTCTGGAATTCGTCGCTGAGCCGGAACCGCCATTCCTCTTCCAGCTCCAGCCTGCCGACCGTCTGCCTCAAAGCGCTGCGATCTGCGCTGATAACGCACAGAGTCGCGCCTGCGGGGAGGCAGAGACAAGCGAGCGGAATTTGTTAACCAGGTGCGTTTGGAACCAAGTTACACTGCTGGCCAAAAGTATTGGCACCACTGCAATTCTGTCAAATAATGCTCAATTTCTCCCAGAAAATGATTGCAATTACAAATGCTTTGGTAGTAATATCTCCATTTATTTTGCTTGCAATGAAAAAACACAAAAGAGAATGGAAAAATGAAATTAAAAAACGATCATTGTACACAAAACTCCAAAAATGGGCTAGACAAAAGTATTGGCACCCTTTGAAAAATCATGTGTCAAATTTGTGTAATTAACAGCACCTGTTACTTACCTGAGACACGTTACAGGTGTTGGCAATAACTAAATAACACTTGCATCCAGTTTAAATGGATTAAAGTTGACTCAACCTCTGTCCCGTGTCCTTGTGTGTACCACATTGAGCATGGGGAATAAAAACAAGACCAAAAAACTGTCTGAGGATTTGAGAAGCATAATTGTGAGTAAGCATGGATGTTTCTGTGTCTACCGTGCGCAGTGTCATCAATAAGTATAAAGCCCATGGCACTGTGGCCAACCTCCCTAGATGTGGACGGAAAAGAAAAATTGACGAGAGATTTCAACGAAAGATTGTGCGGATGGTGGATAAATAACCTTGACTAACATCCAAACAAATTCAAGCTGTCCTGCAGTCCGAGGGTACAACAGTGTCAACCCGTACAATCAGTCGGTGTCTGAATGAAAAGGGACTCTATGGTAGGATACCCAGGAAGACCCCACTTCTGACCCAGAGACATAAAAAAAGCCAGGCTGGAGATTGCCAAACCTTACCTGAGGAAATCAAAAACGTTTTGGAAGAATGTTATCTGGTCAGATGAGACATAAGTAGAGCATTTTGGGAAAATGCATCAACATAGAGTGTACAGGGGAAAAAAACGAGGCCTTCAAAGAAAAGAACACGGTCCCCACAGTCAAACATGGCGGAGGTTCCCTGATATTTTGGGGTTGCTTTGCTGCCTCTGGCACTGAACTGCTTGACCATGTGCATGGCATTATGAAGTCTGAAGACTACCAACAAATTTTGCAGCGTAATGTAGGGCCCAGTGTGAGAAAGCTGGGTCTCCCTCAGAGGTCATGGGTCTTCCAGCAGGACAATGACCCAAAACACACTTCAAAAAGCACTAGAAAATGGTTGAGAGAAAGCACTCAAGACTTCTAAAGTGGCAAGCAAAGATTCCAGACCTTAATCCAATAGAACACCTGTAGAGAAATCTGAAAATGGCAGTTTGGAGAAGGTACCCTTCAAATCTCAGAGACCTGGAGCAGTTGGCCAAAGAAGTATGGTCTAAAATCCCAGCAGAGCATTGTAAGAAACTCATTGATGGATATCAGAAGCGGTTGTTCGCAGTTATTTTGTCTCAAGGTTGTGCTACCAAGTATTAGGCCGAGAGTGCCAATACTTTTGTCCGGCCCATTTTTAGAGTTTGTGTAAAATGATAATGACTTAATTTTTTTTTTCATTTTCTTTTGTGTTTTTTCATTGCAAGCAAAATAAATGAAGATATTACCGTACTACCAAAGCATTTGTAATTGCGATCACTTTCTGGGAGAAATTGAGCATTATCTGACCGAATTGCAGGGGGCATATACTTTTGGCCAGCAGTGTATTTGAATGCCGCGCGCACCTTTGAGGAAGGTGAACTTCTTGAGGAAGCTGGGTGTCACGAAGGCGTCAGCAAAACAGAGGAGAAGGCCGCTGAAGAGCAGGCCTGTGGTGCAGATGTTGACGGAGTGAGGTCTTGAACTCACAAAACACACGGTCACCTGCAAGGCCAAGGCAGGAGTGTAGGAGGTGTGCCGGACAATCGAAACAAACCCCCATAAAAAAAAACTTTGGATATGGTTTTAGTCGTACATGGAGGGCCAAAAGCCGATTCACCCTTTAATGGCCTCTCATTTAAACAGAGGTGGCTAATGTGATCTATTTATTATTATTTATTTGTTAAAATGTACTTTTAAGAGTAGTTTTACTAAGCTATACTTTTTACTTTTACTTGAGTAGATTTGTGAAGAAGAAACGCTACTCTTATTACGCTACTTTGAGCTACACTAGTCGTTACAATTTTCCTCTTTATTCTACATATTAGATTTTACTTTTACAACAATGGCTCTACGAGTTTCTCCACTGAGACATCGCAAAAAGAAACACATGACTCCATTACACCAATCAGACTCATGCTTGCCGGTCTATGATCACGTCGGCCCATTCATTCACGTGGCGTCTTTAAAGCACCGTAAAAAATTAAGTATTTGTCCTCAACATGACTCGAAATCACGGATTTTGAACCGTCTCCCAGTTTATATTTGGCACCGATTTACCACGATAAACCGGAAAGAGGGCACTCATGCTCTTTGGACGAATGATGCTTCCTTTATGTAATTTCTTTCTCTCGCTGGAATTCAATGATTTAAAAATTAAAACAAAAAAAAAATTCTTGGCTCAATGTGGTTTTGTAATAGGTTATAATACAGTATAATAATAAGAGTTCATATATGTAGATAACTGTGCTGAGAAAAAAAAATACCACTGTTCAAAAAAAGAACAACAGTGTAAGCAGTTACTCACAATGTTACTCATTACCTGAGTATTCTTTTCGATAAATACTTTTTTAAAAACTTGTACTTGAGTACATTTTTGGATGACTACTTTTACTTGAGTAGTATTATTTTGAAGTAACACTACTCTTACTTGTACTTGAGTAAACCTTTTGGCTACTCTACCCACCTTTGCATTAAGATCATTAACTGTCATTGACGACACAAGACTTCAAATACATTTCGACTGGGAGGGGGGTGAATTAACTTCCAGAAAGGCCAGTAGTAGGCGCTATTATACCACGATTTATAACGGCTCGGATGAAACCTACAGGTAAAATGTATTATTCTACACTTCACCCTATATTCCATGGACTGTTTTAATTTCTGTGCAAAGCATTGAAATCAGTGGAAAATCCTGCGATCACTGAGTCATCAGGGGACTAATTAATTTATAATTTTGATTATTTGTAAAATAAAAAAAGTGTTTAATGATCATATTTAATATATGATTATACTTGAAATCTGGCATCCACATAAGTAATATTACATTTTTGCCACACTTGTTAATAATAAGATAATAATAACACCTAATGTTAATATTGGGGCCTGCATAACCCAAAATATGATATCCATATCTGTGGACACAAGGCATTTATGATTGATATGATTTATTTTAAAGGACCATAAATAGCCACTTGCCCTATAAAGGGTTAAACTACTTTATCTTATCATTTAATTTAAGGTTTGACTTGAACAATGGCAACCCATTTGAAGACAAAAAAGTGAATTTTAAAGACAGGTGTAGAAAAACAGAAGGCAGAAAACAGTGTTATTCAAAGGAAGAAGGGATGTAAAAAAAAGTGGAAGGACGTGAGTAAAAGTGGAAGGACGTGAGTATGAATGAATAAAAAGCAACAAAATAAAAACAAAATACAACATAAAAAAAATAAAAACTGAAAATGTATTATAATGAAATTTCTGAAGTTTACAGAATATCTGACTTCTGGCCTATCATTAACATGAATAAAAATAGGTTCACTTCAACATAAAAGACCTACCAAAAAACAAACAGACGTTTTGTTTGTTTACCTCGGGACCAAGATTGATGTAACAGTCGACGGACAGGACCGGATGTTCGTAGTTCTTGGTACTAAGAGGAAAAAGCTTGTGGCTGGTGTGTTGGAGGTATTTTTCCAGGAGGAGTTGAGCCGGGGTAGCCAGGAAAAGGTGCTTGCTGTCGGGGGCGCAGACATACTGAGAGGGCCCCACCGAGGTAGGAACGTCTGTCATCTGTGGAGTTCACATTAGTTACAGAAAATGAAATGCTAGATGCTTTATGTGTCGTTACCTTTGTCTTGATGATAAATGTCCTATATCCTCCGATGGCGATCTGTTTCTTCATCACGCTGAAGTTGTTAAAACGGCAGACAAGCAGTCCGGCGCTGTGCAGCCGCAGGGTGAAGTCGACGTCGTGACAAGTGAAGCGGTTCTGGTCGTACTGGACATTCTGACTCCGGTCCACGTTGAGAAGGAGGAAGTCGTGGAGGTGACCTCTGGAGAAAGGTTCCCTCTCGTTAGGATCTGGATGCAAAGGGATGTGACAAAAACACATTGTTCAAATATCCAACATCAGACCTTTAATTTCAGTATAAAAAATATATACTTAAGAATATACCATGGGAGTATGGTAACATTAGCATTTTAAGAAGCAATTAACGGTTTAGCACGCTAATATTATCATGCTAGCTCAGTCTACTGTAACTGTTTTAATCCATAGAATACAAGTCGGTCACAACATGTAAGACAGCATGTAAACTGTTGTAAACATTTCTTTGTTTTTCACTTCCTTTGAGTATCGTATTGACCCGAATATAAGACGGTGTTTTTTGCATTGAAATAAGAATGAAAGAGGGGGTCGTCTTATATTCGTGGTCTAGACGTCATACCCATTCACGACGCTAGAAGGCGCCAGATATCATTGAAGCGATGTTCTGTCATGACAGATCTCAGCTATGCTCCCCATTCACGACGCTAGATGGCGCCAGATATCATTGAAGCGATGTTCTGTCATGACAGATCTCAGCTACGCTCAAGTTTAACCAGTTTGCATTATTTTATTGCAGTGTTTTTCCTTATTTAAATTTGTTTCAAAACCACAGTTACAGTTAGACTTCACTTTGATGGTTCATGCAGTTATTGCAATTTTGTTGTTTTATAACAATAGATTGGTTTATTTACATTTCAAAAACCAGAAGCCATTCATTTACGAATGTGAGTGCACTTTAGTTTACGTATTTAAATGTTCAGATATAAAGATTTGAATGAGGCAAAATAACATGCTTTTTCTCTCAAATATATTGTTATACTCATTTGTTTCGGATGTACTATAATTATTTTCTGTATAAAAATTAATTTGGTGTTCAAAAAGTCTTTTTTCAAACTTGAGTCTTGAAAAAGAGGGGGTCGTCTTATAATCGGGGCCGTCTTATATTCGGGCCAATACGGTAATTAATTAAAGTCACAAAAATTATCAACAGGTATCATCAATGGAGGAGTTACCCATTGAGGAAATAAAAGTACTGCATTAAGGACTTTTAGAATGAATGCTGACCTGTGAGTACACGACCGCTCCACTTCCTAATTCCACACAGGCCGTAGTGGGTCAGGTCCGGACAGCCTTCCATGTGCTGTAGCACGTGTTTCAGTGATGCGCTGTGTTCTACTGGCCCACTAAAAGCAGTAGACAGAGGATAAAAAAGACTTGATGAGTATTACTATAAGCAATTTGGATTCGTTCTTACACAGTACATGACTGCTGTCAAACTCAAGAACTTCAGTATCACAGAAATTATCATAAAATACAGTGACAATTATGTAATATGATGGGATCATGAGTGAGTGTTCTAGCAGCACAAATGCACTTTGAGCTTTAAAGTTCAAACATCTTCCTTTGAAAAGATCAAAGGGAACCTCAGACTTATAGACTTGTAGGCTCCAATAAGACTCAACTATGTTATTAAAAACACATGAAATGTTGCCGTTGATTAAAAAAATCTATAATATTTAGTACGTTTTGACCTGCGGAGGGCGCCATGTTTTAGGCGCACAATGGACGCTAATTGTCCATTGTAGATTGTCACTGTCACTCGACGAATACTATTATTACTAATACTAATACTAATACTAATGCTATTACTGCAATTTCATTTACCCGACATCCAACACATGAGCACATCGGTTAAAAGCGGCGAGTACTTACTATTTGTGTTTTTATTGTGTCTTTTTTTTACCTTTTCATTGCCTCAAAAATACTCTTTGCATGTGTTTCCCTCTCCTACTTTTAACCATTGTTTTCTTGTGATAGCTTTAAAGCAGATTGTTGATCTGTTGACCACATTATTGATGTAGCATATTTAAACCACCCTTTTTGATATTATTACGTTTTATTAGTATTATTTTATTTTTCATTTTAGTATTACTTTTTATTAGTATTATTAGTAGTACTTTCTTTGTTATGTTCTGTCTATGCATCGAAACAAAACAATCTGAAAGTGTACGGTAGTACTTTGGGTGTCAAATTTGGCTCTTGTAGCACGTTTCGCCAGTGTAGCACATTTTGGCAGAACCCCATTTTTTTTCCAACTCTAGTCTCATGTTATCCCGTCTTTCCTGTTCATTTAGCTTTTTATGCTAGGTTTGTGAAATATATACAGTGCTGTCATGCTCATTAATGTTCCTCTCGGGTTCAAATTTAAAGGTTTGAACAGATGACATGTTTATGTCGCTTGAGCCATACTCCGGAAGCGTAACCAGTGTCACTGCCCAGCGACGTCAACAACAACGGCGACCTACAAGTTAAACTAATTTTACAAATTGTATAAAACCAAAAAAATCAAGGGGTGTTTCAACATCAAATTATTTAATCACATAATAACGTTTATCTTTTAAGAACTACAAGTCTTTCTATTCGTGGATCCTTTTAAGCTTCATAACAAAAATGTTGTATGTTGTTTAATTTAATTTTAACCAAAAAACATTAATAAACTGCCACTCGTCCAACTCGAATAGATTAGACATGTACTTCTCATAATCCAATTAAAATTTACAGAAGACAGATGAGCCCACGATTGGACTTTGAGTATCATCAATGGCATTGAAAGAGTTAAATGTCATTGACTACGTTTACACAAGCGATACTGTTGAGCTCTTTAGTACTATTGAGTCTTTGCCTCCCTCTAGTGGTCAAAATACAACTCACAACAATTAAAACATGAACAATGATCAACTGCATCAGAAGCTAAGAACCAAAGTTCAAGATATTTATTTAGGTTGTCTGGTCTGACAGCATAAAAAAAAACATAAATAAACCTTTGATATACAATAGTCCTAAATATTTTTACTTTTTATGAGATTAAAAAAAAAATCTCTGAATTTAATTTGAAATACATTTGAATTTAATCCAAAATCGAGAAATTTGTTGTTGTTGAAATTTTTACCAAAAAAAGTACAATACTCTGTATCATATTACAGCAGGTTGCGAAAACATGAAAATACTTTTTATGAATAAAACCTATTTCTAGTTTTTGATGAATGCTGAGGCCAACATTTTTTGATGTTGCACCACACAGCCGTGGGTACGAGTACAAAATGTGGGAGCATGTACTTGCGTGCGTCGAAGTCGATCACGTTCCACATCACGCACGAGTCGTCCGCCAGAATAATGAAGGGCCAGACGTCACCTGTGGGGCCACTGCCCTCCTGCCGACGGCTGCGCTCCAGCTCCAGATTGTGGTACGAGAGCTCTTTAATTAGAAAGTGAGCAGCTCCTGGAAGATATCCAGCAATGCTCTTTGTCATAAAGATGCACCATGAAGAATGTTTGAATGAATGTGAGTCACAGTAAAATGCACACCAATTCCAGCTCCATTGAAGACAGGAGGCAGCACCAGCAGGATGTGATTGGGCCAGTACTTCTTATAGACTGCCATTTCGTACTCTTTGACCACCAGGATATGAAGATGTGAAGCACCGTCCATCGCGTGGTACAAGTTGAAGAGACCGTGCTCATGGCGCCCAGTGGTTGGAGTGAAGATGGGACTCTTGATGCAGTCTGGGCTCTGATGAAAAAAATGAGGATCATTACAATATTTCTAATTTAAACATCTTTTTCCATCCTTGACTGTACACTGACTCACCCGGTCGGCGGCGAGCGGCAGCCGCATACCCTCCAGTTGGCCTCCAGGTTGGTTAAAGCTAAAGTAGTGCTCTTTGGACTTGGGGATGATAAAATAGAGCTGGATCTCTTCACCGAGCAGCAGATGAGTGAACGTAAATGCATGAAGTGTAGACTCGTACATCTAGATTGGGATTTGAGAGAAGAAAACACTGATATTTAATAAAAAGACAACAAAAAGATCACTTATTTAAAAAATTATGTTGTTTTTGTTTTGTTGACCTGGTATCTGGGGTTGAAGCCCAAGTACAGATGACACTGCTCACAATGATGGTAAGTGTTAAATGCAGCATACTTTGACAGTTTGATCCTGGTTGTGCGCCTCCTGAGACACACGTCCTCCTGGTGTGCAGGGTTGCCTTGAAAAGTCAAAATGAATCAGGATTCTTTAGAAACAGTGTAACAACATACGCAATAGAATAATTTTTTAAAGGACAGGAATATTTGCCATATTTGTTTCATTATGGACAATGGTCGAAATTTGTCAGATTGTGCCTACCATCCGAAGCTGGCTTATATCCAGGGCAGTAGACTAAACTGATGTCGTCATATTTGGGGTCATGCACCGTATAGTCAAAGGGTAAAGTCTTCATAACGTCGGGGTCCGGCCACAAGGCGTTAGGTGGCTTGTATTTAACCTCATCTGCTTGGATGTCTAAAAGCAAAGAGCCCATGCACAAAGACAGCTTTAACACAAGGCAGCACAACATTTATTTCAATTTCCAGATATACTCACTAAAGTTGATTTCGTCTTCATTGTAGATATCTACTTCCATCAGCCTGATCAGCATCCGAGACAGAATACCCAGGAAATGCAGATATGCACCTGTCTTGCCCACCTGGCAATGACATTACAGTTTAAAAAGAAATACCAACACAGAATGGGTTTGACTTTTAGTACGAACAAAGAAATTACCTGTGGAGGTCCGCTGAGGAGTAGCCTGCGAGGGTGAAAGTTGTCGCTGCGTCCTTCAGTGCGATTGTTGCTGTCCATGTGGTAAGCGCGCGGGACCGTCCACTGGCGGTAGTAGAGCGACTGTTCTGTGCATGTCATCATCTTACTCAGCAAAGGCCTGCAAAAAGATGTTAATTCACAAATTTTCTGTCTAGGAATTTCCCCTGCAGAGGTAATTCACTGCCGAATCAGGTATATTTGTTCGTGTTGTGTAGTTAAGAAAAGACGAAAATGTAAAATAAAAGGCGAAAAATCGCTGCTCTCCCAGTCCAATTGGGAGGGCGGTCAATGACATTTCTATTAACTTTTTCAGTGCCATTGACAGCGCGAGACGTCCAATCCATTCAAACTGGACGGGATGTCTATTGCTGTCAGTGGCAGACAATGAGTAGGGCAAGTGAACATTTTGGTCATTAAAAAAAAAACAACTTTAATATCATTAATTATTATATTATGTTTTGTAATTACATGTTATTAAATTTTTATATTAACTTTTTACTGTTATTTTTTATTGTTATATTATTATTTATTATCATTTATATTTTTTAATGCTATTTTATTATTGTCATTTATATTATTTCATTATATATCATTACAAAAAATATTTTATTGTATTTTATTATTATTTATGTATTATTTTTAAAATATATAGTAATACATTAATTAATAAAATGTTAATTTAAGAACAAAACTAGAGTTAATGTTATTACATATTATTACTATGAAGTATTATTGTATTTTTAATACTAATATTATTATATATTAATATATATAAATAAATAAAAAAGTTAATAAAATAAAATTAATAACATTAAAATTGATGAAAATAGAAATAAACTCTAGCTAAAGTAGATTTTAAGAAAAATAAAATATGGAAACTAGCGCTGTCAATTGCAGCCAATGAATGCCCTCTAAAACATTAGGAACAATTATAAAACATACTAGTGGACATAGAGGACACATTTACAGTGGAGTCCAACTAGTATTTCTTTCTTTATTTTTTTTTTTAACCTCATTTATTAGGAGAAAGCAGCGAACAGGAAGGGATTATAGGGGAACAGAAGAAAAGAAGAAGAGACAGACTAAAGAAGCACAAACAAACGACTATTTCTAAAACATAGGAAGGCTTTGTATTTAGTATCTACATAGATCACTAACAAAACAAAGTTTTTTTCTTTAGTCACACCTGAAACTACTGGCCCACGCCACAGACATGTGCGGCAGGAACGAGGTACACCGTGGTAGGCCACTGCCGTCGTTGGCTGTGATGATGTCATAAAGCGCACGAGGAAGAAGCACCGAGGGCGGGCGACTTACTCCCCTCGCCCAAGAGCAAGTCAAATGAGGTGAGGAGGCTCGCGGCGACGAGGAGCTAGAAGACGTGGATTTGGAGGGGTGACGACGAGGCCGGACCGGAACTGGCTGCTGTGGCGGTTGCGGATGGGTTATGTGGTGCAGTGGGAGTGTTTGGAAGTAAGGTTGGGCGCTTGTAGGCACTAATGAAATCTGTGGATGGAAAATTGGCTGGACCAGGGAATAAGTCTGGGCCAGAGACTGGCTTGGGTGGAGAAGTGAGGTTTGAGGGTATAAAAAGGACTGAGAAGAGGTTTGGGGAGCGAGTTGAGCCTTTGAGGGAGACGGGGTGGTGTCCATTGTGCTCTTTGGGGCATTCGGAGATGTAGATGAGCTGCTCTGAGTAGGGAACGGGTCTGACGTGCCAACATCTGGGCTGGACTGGAGTGGCTGGTTGGAGGAGGCGGGGGAACTTTCTAAAAGGGAAGGAAAAAATGATTATTTCTTGGAAACATTTTTGCCACCATTGTCAGCGGTAGACGTCCAATTCATTTCAACTGGGAGGGTGGCCATGCACCCTCACAGTTCAAATGGATTTAACAGTCACTGACTACCGTTTTCCTGGCCCTCTTCTTCCTCATTGTCGGTGCTGCTGAGTTTTTCCGCATCACTCTCTAGCACATCACTCGCCGGCCCTGGGTTGTGCGGTGAACGAGACTCCGTCTTCAGCAGGTACGCCGCCAGTCCCAATTCTTGTTCGATAGTGGTACGTTGCAGATAGGAGCAGCTTATCACTCGAAGGTCACAGTATTTCAGTGACCTGTGGGAAGAATGTTGGGACGTAACAGGGGTGTGAATTATCAATTTCATGACGATACAATATGGATTCTTTGAATATATGCTGAAATTACAGTTTACCACCATTTGATTTTAATTTAATCAATGTACACATTTAACACAATCAGTTACATTGAAACTAAAGCAAGGGTCTCAAACTCTCATTTATCTGGCAGGCCGCTGGAAAGTCTGGGTGAGTATGAGCTGCATTAAGGATTCCCCCAAAAAGGGACTCATGTTCTCTTTGTCTAGCTTGTTGGTAAAAACACCACCAAATATTATCATTAGCTTGAGCTATGTTATATAATACGCAGGGGCCACACTTTATCTTATTAAAAAAAAGTATGCATTCATTTTTTAATTAAAAAATATTCGTTGATTTTAAAATTTGTTTTCATTAATTATATTTTTGATTGCCCATGGCAAAATATCTGTGGGGCCATCCTTATTTTTGTAGAATTATTTTCATTATTTTGAAGGTATTTATTACTACTTCATAGAGTTGTCCGATCATGACTTTTTAACCGATAACCGATATCCCAATATTGTCCAACTCCAAAAATCCTATACAGATATCAGACCGATATATGTGGTGGTGGACTAATAGCTATTTGTATTGTGATGCCCCACTGGATGCTTTGATAATGATAATGCTCATATAACAAATCCCTTGCACAGTGGTTCTTAACCTGGGTTCGATCGAACCCTAGAGGTTCGGTGAATCGGTCTCAGGGGTTCGGTGAAGCCTCTGCAGCTGAGGTCAAGACACACCAACTCATTAAGCGATGGCATGCCCCGCTTGGCCGTCACTGGCTACAGATGATCACGTGACATTGCTTGGCCAATCAGTGCTGCGAAGAATTTATTGCACTCAGGAGCGAAACAACGTGTGAATGTCATCGTAGTATGTTGTATTATTACTTTCTTCATATTTTAATCCATACTAAGTTGAGCAAAAAAGAAAGTGGTCGGACAAATATGGTCAATATGGATTCTCATGTATCACGGAACGGGATGGGAGTCAGCGTCCTAGCTGCATGATTTGCAATGCCAAGTTGAGCAACTTTGGCCTCACATCGGCAAAACTAAAGGAACACTTTAAGAAGTCGCATGGAGATGGGGAATATAAGAACACAGCATTTGCTGAATTCAAGGTGAACAGAGCCAGATTTGAATAATGGCCACTCGGTCTGCTCTTTGATTTGTACCCATTAACAAACTGATCCTCACAACATCATATGAAGTAGCATACCCGATTGCAAGGCAGGTACAGTATGTAATTTGTTGTGAGTTCATGCACTATGTTGGTTTTGTTCTGCATGGTTCATTTTGTGCACCAGTAGAAAAACTATATGTCTTGAATTTGGAAAAAAAAAAATCCTATTTAATTTTACACTAAAGTAGGGTTCCGTGTATGCACATATGAAACTGGTGGGGTTCGGTAGCCCGAACAAGCTTAAGAACCACTGCCCTTTGGAGACATCCTAATGGTCAATAAGCATAACTGCTGTGCTAAGCTGTGACCAGCCCTTGTACAAAGGCAGAAAATTTCTACATTCACTTTGTAGGCAACATACATATTGGCCCAGAACCGATAATGATAAATCGATATTATCCGATATCATTTTAAAATGCTTTTATTGGCCGATATTATCTGGTACACGATAATATCAGACAACTGTACTATTTTATTTATTTAAATGTTTTATTTACTATTTTATTTAAAATGATAATTAAAAAACAAATTCCAATGGCAAAGTATGCACCGGGCACACTATTACTACACTTTGATTTCAAACAGGGAGCTGTAAAATATTGTCCTGAATTAGCCAATGGGCTTCAAGTTAGAAGCAATGAAAACATAAAGCAATTGTGACGTTTTTGACCCTTTGGCTGCAAAAACATTTCAAACATCAGTAAAGTCAAAAGTGGGGGAAAAAAATATAGTTTTAGGATTTTAGTAGCAACAGAATCTACTGCTTCGTTCTTTTGTGCCAACCTAGGAAGTGATTCTCCTTGAGGTTCAGCTCCAGACAGGATCAAAATGCAGGGAAGCGCCTCGAGCTCCAGATAGGTACGAGGAACCCAATCAGCTTCTTGGATTTTTAGCCACAGCTACATGAAGCAAGTACACAAAAACAGAGAAGCATAAGCGAGATCATTTTGAGACTGCCACAGGAACCTTTGCTAAAGGGACAGACATATGTGCTGTACACGCAAGGTGTAAGTGATGTCATGTTTGTCACAAAATGGCTGTTATTTAAACATAATTTTCTCCATTACCATAGTTCTATAAAATAGTGATTTGCATCTTTACATCCTTTGAGTAACCATCTCTCTCATTTACTCTAGGCTTCCTTTTCCTTTAATCAGTAGTAAAACAGAACTGGTTAATTAATCAAGTAGTGAAGAAAGATGTAAATAAAAGTTTCCAGTTTTCGAGGAACTTTGAAAGGACCTTTTAAAATTGAATGGCTTTATTGATTTCCAACTTTTGCATACCTTAATTTGATCAATAAAGCTATGTCCAATATTCAGCGGCTGGCTCGGATTTCCAAGTATGATCTCGAATCTCTCTTCCAGTCCCAGCTGTCTCCTCACCCGAGACAGCCGCCGATGTGCCCACGCTGCCAGCGCCAGCGAGGGGATGCGCAGCAGGATCATGTGACCATGATGAGCGGGGCATTGCTGGGCGGCACTGAGCAGGGCCTGCACGATGGCTAAAGTCTCCACAGATGTGTGCTTGTGGAGATTGTGCGAGCCTCCGATTCTTCCGGAAACAGCCATCAGTGCTGTGCAGTAGTGGTGGATCAGAACTGTGGTTCGGATTACAGCGCTGTGCAGTTTTGGAAACCTGAAGGAAAGAGAGGATTTCTTTATACTAGTTTTAAAACAACACTCATTGAATGCCATTGACTGTGAGAGACGTCTAATCAATTTGAACTGGGAGAGCTGTCAGCGAATGATTTCTGTAGTCCTTGATCTTAAAGCTTAATTTCAGTGAGAAACATGATGTCAGTGCACATGATTTACTTTCACGGGCCACACAAAATCATTTGCTGGGCCGGAGCTGGCCCACGGGCCTTGAGTTTGACACCTGAGCCTTAAAGTATAACTTTTCATGAATGGTGTGTACCTTTCCTCCAGTGCAGATGCCATGCTCTCAAAAGACGAATCACATCGCATCAGAGGCAGGGTGCTTCCTGATCGTGTCGACTCTAAAAGCTCTGATACGCCAAAGTAGCGCGTTCTCTCATGGTACAGGTCCACATCCTAGATACATACAAAAACAAATCTCATATGCAGTTTTTGTTTTCTAGCTTACACAGAATGAAATCTTACATTACTAAAAGAAGAGGGCCAGTGGATCTCGTTGTAGGGACTGATGCGCGTATATTGTGTCTGCAGAGCAAATGGGAAAGATGTAACATGGAGGATCAGGATGTTTGGAGCATCTCTGACTTGTCTGGAATTCAGTAGCTGGTCCACGAGGCCCAGATCAGACTCTGTGTTGCAGTATGAGGCGCTGCGAAGCAGAGATAAAAGTACACAGAGGGCATAGGTAATCTCATTGGACAGAAGCATCAAAAAGTTTGTGGGTCATTCCAGAATCAGAGATATTTTGTGTACCACGTATTAAATTTTAAATGACCCACCTGCAAATGACTAAGACATGCAGTTACTGGGTAAATGTACTTGTTCTGGGACCCCCCCCCTCAAAAAAAAAATTAAGAAGATGGATGCTTGAAAATAGTTTTTAAAAAATGACATTTTTCTCTTGTCTGCACCGCTAAATGATTAGATTGTGTCTCAAATAAAACAGTCAATATGAAATTTACATTTTATCATTTTATTTTCTTGGTGTTATATTTGTTTCATCTTTGTCTGCTATAACTGTTCGAATGTTTGTTTTAATTAATAAAATATTTCAAAACTGCATTATTATTTGCACGCAACCATTTAACTATAACATTGTTTGCAGAAGGAAGAAGTGAATTACATGATATGCTGTACTTAATACTATAAAGCAGTTTCCCAAAGGAATGGGTCAAGCAAATGCACTGGATGTTCTCTTTATTTTCCATATTTTTATTTTTTATAAAATAGTTATCCTTGATTGAATGTCTCACTATACCTGCTGAAACCCTGTTATGCTTATGATCAGAATAAGATATTTATTAACTTTCTTTGGGTAAGATTTTGACTTATTTAAATATAGGGGTGACCAGACCTCCTCATTTACCCGGACATGTCCACTTTTTACATCCTGTCCCGGGCGTCCGGTGGGGTTTTATAAATTCATGAAAATATCCGGTTTTCATTACTTTTCGCGTGACCAATTAGGCTGTGTTGAAATTGACTGACAATTGACTGTGCAGAATACTACGGTACTGTGCTGCCTGTGACGTGTTCCCAGAGAGCTTGCCCAGTGGTTGGTTCCGCTGTGCTCAGTAACAGAGAAAACAGACGTCGGAGCAGTGTTCCATTGTCCCCCAAAATGCCTAAGCGCAAGTACATCGTCACAGATGAGCTGCAAAAAAATTCCCCACATACAGTGCCCTCCAAAATTATTGGCACCCCTGAAAAAGATGTGTTTTCTCATCTGAACAAAGCACACACTGGGACCGTGTGTATTTTTGTGTGAGACCAAGATTGAGCTTTTTGGCAACAAACACTAAGTGGGTCTGGCGTGCCATGAAAGATGCGCATGCTGAAAAGCACCTCATACCCACTGTGAAGTATGGGGGTGGGTCAGTGATGATGTGGGGCTGTTTCGCTTCCAAAGGCCCTGAGAACCTTGTTAGGGTGCATGGCATCATGAATGCTTTGAAATACCAGGACATTTTAAATCAAAATCTGTTGCCCTCTGCCCAAAAGCTGAAGATGGGTCGTTACTGGGTCTTTCAGCAAGACAATGACCCTAAACATATGGCCAAATCTACACAGAAATGGTTCACCAGACACAAAATCAAGCTCCTCCCATGGCCATATCAGTCCCCAGACCTTGTTTTGTTGGCAAAAGGGGGTTGTACAAAGTATTAACACAGGGGTGGTAATAATTGTGACACACATTATTTGATGTCAAATAATTTTTTCTTTATGTGGGATTTTTTCTCCACTGAATGAATGCACTTGTATTGAAGGTTGGATTAGGTCCCATATTATTTGAATAAAAAAAAATATTAGAAGCTAAAAAACACACATCTTTTTCAGGGGTGCCAATAATTATGGAGGGCACTGTACCATCACGATCGGTGCAATACAATTTCAAAGACTTGAGC
Organism: Corythoichthys intestinalis; assembly: GCF_030265065.1. NCBI lineage: Eukaryota > Metazoa > Chordata > Actinopteri > Syngnathiformes > Syngnathidae > Corythoichthys > Corythoichthys intestinalis. Next base: position 36,635,878 of record NC_080395.1, on the reverse strand, counting down.
AACCGAAAACTGCTTGGAAAGATCAGCTCTACAGCAAAATATGCATGGGCAGACTAGGAAGATAATAAAGAAAAGCAGGGAGAAGAATAAAACAGGGATGAGGAAGAAAAGTGAGGACTAAAGTGACTTTTTTTTTTTTGTTAAAGCAACACTAGGAAACTTTTCATACTTTATCAAATATTTTCAAAGCATTTGTGGTATTATGTCGACTGACAACTAGCTGAATGACACCACTTTTATATCTTGAGGGGGAATTCGATTTTTTGTCATATCTGTTTTTTTGGTGTGCCCGTTCAGATTGCCTTTGTCCATTGAGACCATTCAAGTATTACGCATGCGCACTAATTCGCAGTCCGACACGCGCTGAACAAGACGACCCGCATGCGCAGAAGCATCAAAACAAATGACACACGTCATCCGTCATTCCAGGGATATCATATTTTGCTTTTCAAAAGGAGGACACAAATAACAGACATAAATAATCCCCGTTTAGGCTGATATTCAAAGTTTATATGGATCGATAGCATGCACGCACGGTCCGTGCACGTCACACACACATAGGGGCAGTTTGCCCCGACCTCGGCCGTGTAGGCAATGTTGAAATATTGCTCACTTGGAGCAGAGTGAAAACTGAGCATTCTCAGGCTTATCCTCAACCCATTTTTATTTTTTATGACTGTTGTCAAGCCCAGCCCTTCCCCAAATGCCGTGTGTACTGCAAGCTAGGTGCTAATAACGCACAGCGGCACCGCTACGGTAAGCGTCTCTCTCGCTATTTGATGACGTAATTGCTGCATGAAATCCGATTTGGGAGAGTGGACAGTACAGACCGCCGCGACAGTCTGGAAAAATGTGGCCCAGATCGGATTTGAACCACATACGAAAGTGACCCAGATCGGATTTGAAATGGTCCAGTTCTATGCGACTTGTCACGTTCAAACCGTCAAGTTAATGCCTTACTCGAGTCGGAAAAACACGAAAAAATCGGATTCGTGCATTAAGACCTGTAGTATGAACGTAGCCTAATTAACTTTGAGGAGGGTGCAGGAACCCTGCCACACAAAAAAACTACAAATGTGCTGACTGCATACGTCCCTTCCACCTTTCCCCATTCATTATAAAGACAGAAGTAGCCACACTATGCCACACAGTTGCTAACCGTCATATGCTATTGTTTAGCCAGAACTAGATTCATTACCTTATTACCAGTGTTGTTAATCTTACTTTAAAAAAGTAATTAATTACAGTTACAAATTAATTCTCCCAAAAAGTAATTGTGTTAGTAACTCAGTTACCTGAATGTAAGCGTAATTAGTTACTTGACAAAGTAACTGGTGATAATTTTCATGCCCCCCCCCCCCCCCCCCAAAAAAAAAAATTAATTAATTTAAAAAAAAAGTTTTTGGGACAATTGGCCCTAGCCCAATTCTTTGCCCTAAACTTAACTAGACACAGGGGTATTGCGGATATTGCGATAATGAGATAGTAACCTTTGCTATGTGTGGAAGTCATTTAATGTTTTGAATCAACCGTTAAAGTTGTTAAAATTGCTCCCGTTATTGCATTAGTTCCCTTCCGTTTATTTTCGACATGTGTAAGTTTTAAAACTGTTTCATCATTTAAAGATAGATTTAAGGTAAATTTTGCTGATTTAGGAGCATTTTAGATAAAAAGTGACTTAGGTTCGCTCAGAAGGTTCTCTACAACAGAGCCTTCATGAGAAGTCTACTGCTTTAAGATGGCGGCTGTTTACTAAGGCATCTAGTTCTTTATTATATATGTTGCTAATGCCGCCGTGTCTGTCATTTGCATCTAGTTCTGTATATATGTGATATCTACCGAAACATCATGTAGGCGTACTTTGTAGGCTATCGGCTACAGTCAGGTATTATTGGAGCCACCTAGCATAGTAGCATCGCGTTTGCAAAGGCGTCACACACCCTTGCCTCCTCCACACTCCTGCTCTGCTCTCTCGTCTCCGTGAGTCCGTCTTTTTCCAGACTTTTCTCGCGTCAGTCAACAAACATCGTAACCATAGTAACGCACGCCTTTCCCGCCTCAGTAACGGTAACGGCGCTGCCAAGATAAAAAAAGTAATTCATTAGATTACTCACTACTGAAGAAAATAACGCAGTTAGTAACGCTGTTATATTCTAACGCCGTTATTAACAACATTGCTTATTACTATCATCCCTCACACAGCGGCTGGAAACAGAAATGTTATTTAATCCATCTGCAGACGACTGGGAGATTGATTTATGATTCATTGATGATTTTATAACAGTGTGGGAGTGTATTGGTCATCATGGGAAACACAGCGCTGGTCCTCATGGGAAACGGAGTCTTCCTTAAGGCAAAACACTACCACTTTTGTCCACCAGCATTGCTAAAATCGACCAAAACTGAGAAGCTACGAAGTGTTTCTTTAAATGAGTATTTTTGTTAGTTTACTGTCTGATTTACATTATTTCACTGAAAAGAAAAAAAAAAGTTTTTTATTATAGCTGGATTTTCTACAAAAGAGGTATTATTTAGAACATTGCTTCAGATTATTTATTTATTTGTACAGTAAGAATTGAAAAGACAGCTATTACTTGTTCAAGGATGATCTGCTTATACAGAAGAGGCATTTTTTTTTTTTTTTTTTAAATCGTTACTTCATTCCAGTTTTTTTTTTTTTATATTATTATTTTAGGAATAATAAAGCTTGTTGAGTAACCTCTAATAGTTTGAATTATTCTTTGTTTATACAGTATAGCTATTATTTTGTTATAAAATTACATTTTCTATCCATACGGAGGAGCCATACTTGAAATCAATTAAAGTGATGCGGCATCTATGAGTGAGCTTCGAGTATAATTTAAGTATCTCGAGACCGGGACGCGTGTCCTCTTTTTTGGAAATCACAATATGGTCACCCTACTTAAATATATCAATACGTTTGTCCTCTTGGTCGGCAGTTACAGCTAGCTAAAGAGCTAGCTTCTATATGCCTGAGAAAAAGCTAACATCAGAACAGATTTGCAACGCTTTTACGTTACAAATTCAAATATTGTAAATATCAAATAAATCGTGATACAATGTGTAATGTTGTTTTGTAAGCTGAGCTAATCAAAGCTTTGATAGTAATCTATTATAGATGAATTTTAGCAGATACCAGATAGTGAATGTTTATTTTTTAAATCTTTTGATGCCCAAATCTCTTCTAATTCTGGAATGACCAATGTTTTTAATTCTACTCTACTCATGTTTTCACCTCACAGACCTGCTGATATCCCAGTGGGCATGGTCATGGACCAGGATGTAAAGCGTGTATGAGTTGCTGTGTGCTTCCTGAATGAGACTGTCGACTCGCACTTGAGCGCCTTGATCCATCTTGACCACATAGCGCTCAGCTTCCCTCTGAGACACGCACTCTTGTTCCACACTTCCGAGTTCCTGAAGAACCCCTAAAATCCAAAGTTCAAGTCAACAAGTGGCTACACAGTAAAAAGAGGGCTGGAAGACAAAGTGTGGAAACAAACCAGAACTCCACAGGTGGAGTACAGTCTGTTGAAATGTGACTTCAGAGGGAGGGACCAGGATGAGGAAGCTGACCCTGTCAAAGGACACAAGGTCCAGGTTCTGTGTACTGGAGTCTGCTATGGCGCAAACATGAGACAGCAGTTTTCTTGCTACTGCCAACTGGATGGGCCGAATATCACGCCACTCCACAGAGTACTCTACATGTACACATAGGCGTTTAAATGGTAATTAAATTCACAAAACAATACAAGAACTGAGTAATGTGTCCATCTGTGTCACCTGAACATGTTTCCTTCGGAGTCAGAGCTCTCTCTTTAGGACTGTGTGAGTCTTTTGGACTGGGTGTGTTTTTCACACTCTTTTCCTCTGTTGATTCCTGACTGCTGGATAAGGGAGAAGGTTCGCTGCTGTCCAAGGTTGCGCTGTCCAGGAGGGAATCCATATCACCATCTACGATTCAGAAAGTTAGATGCTGATGTTCAATATTCCTCATCTACTCCCGAGGTGGGAGTCGTACAAATTGTGACAGAACAGAACATACGTAACAGAAACACAACAGAGACTAAGACATTCCAAAGAATGGAGTCAAGCACACCTTGTCCAAGGGAGCTGCAGAACTGAATGAGCTCCTGGGCTTCACCTGAGGAAAGCTGGTGGTTGATTTCTCTCAAGCCCTCATTGGGAGAAAACATATTCTCGGCCAATGAGCGACACTGGTGTTTACCTGAACCCCAAAACACACAAATACAGGTAACCCTTTATAGGGTGTCTATTTTCAGTAATTGAAAAAAAAAAAAAAATCACATAAACCCATAAATACCTGGCATCCACGTAGTAGAAATTATATTTTACATTTCAGATAAACAACATTAGGAACATTGGGTATACAAGTGTGACCTAATTAAGTCAGAATGTGATGTAAACATACAGTATGCGTATGCCGGGTCTCAATAATAATTAAGTTAATAATTATTGATCATTATTGTATTTTTTAAATACTATTTTTTTTTACATTTTATTTAAACTTAAATAATAAAACCAAAATTAAACATATTACTATTATTCTAAATTTCACAGAATTTAAATTATTCCTTGCCATAAAAACAACAAATGTCCAATTGATTTAAACTTGGAAGATTGGCTGTGAATGCACATGTTTCATTGTCACCAGCGTTTCTCAGTCAAAACGGATTCGACATCTAGCGCTGTCACATAAGCGGATTTTAAGGGGGGCAGGCCCCCCGGTGGCCGAAAAGTGTCATTGCATTTAATTGACTTTCCTATATACAGTGTATAAAAGTTGTAAAGCAATAAAACTGCAACAAAAATGAATGAAATGAACGAAAAATTTTTTTTTAATAATGGGTCAAAATTATTTTTCGAACAGATCATGTGACTAGCAACTTAGTCATTTGCTTTGCATATAAATTAAAAAAAAAAAAAATTCAAATGATTTTTTTTTTCTTTGATTGAAATGTTTTTTCTTGATTGAAGCAACTTTTCTTGGGATTAAATGATTTAGACACAAATGTCCTACCCATAATATGGCCCAAACACAAAAAGGATTGCTTCAATCAAACAAAACGTTTTCGATGAAAAATTAAGTGTTCAAACGCGAATTTTTCAATCTCAAATATTTTTTCGCATTCAAAAACTTTTGCCATCATTGACATTTTTCCTGTTTTGACTGAAGTGATTTTTCTTTTTGAAAAAAAAAATTTTTTTTGAGCAACTTATTTTTTGATTGAATAATGACAAAAATGTCCTAGCGAAAATGTGGCCCAAACACAAATCAACATTACTTCAATCAAAAAAGTTGCTTCAATCAAAAAACGACTTCAATAAAAAGAAAAAAAAAATCAAAAAAAAAAATCAAAGAAAAATAGTTTTCTCATGCATTATTTTGGGTTTCTAATTTATTTTTGCATTCAAACACTTTTTTTTTTTTTGATTGACCTGACTTTTTTGGGGGGGGGTTGAAAATATATATTTTGACTGAAGCAACTTTTTATTTTATTTTTTAATTTTTTTTATTGAAACAACTTTTTTTTGATTGAATAATAAAGACACAAATCTACTTCCATATTGCTCCGCCCAGGGGATACAATTTTTGACTGGGGTAACTACATTGGCACGACACCGGCGGGCGTACCGTATTCAATGAATGATGATCTTGGCAAAAAGTATTGCCTAAGCAGTCTGATTTAGAATTCCCCTCAAGAATGATGGGAAACAAAAAACACTCTTCTTTGTCAAGTTATTATTATAAATATTCTTGTAAGTTAACTTTATTGCTGACACTGCGTTTCGGGTCATCAACATGTTGTGCCGCCCCTGCCCCAAAAGTCAAACTCGGCCTATGCGCTGTCAATGGCAGTCAATGAGTCAAATGAGCACCCTATGAAGGATTAATATCGCTTTTCATTCTTACAAAATCCTATAATGACACAAACTCCCACCTGTGACGACCACGCAAGACTGCGTTTCGTGGCCGGACGCAGTCACAATGACTACAATGTAGTTGGTGTTTTCGAACCTTCCCTCCATCAACTTGCTAAACATCTGCTGAAGGCCTTGAGCCAAAGACCCCAATTGCTCCCCCAAAACCACCACCCCCTCTCCGCAGGACGACGCAGCCAGCTGGGCGAGCCAAGGAAGCTGGCTGGGGGTCAGAGGCTGCTGTGGTGCCAAGCCAAGATGCTGAGGGAGCCCGGGAAGGCTTGGTGGTGCCTGGAGACCCCGAAAATGCAGATTTAGATGCAGAGTATTTTATGGAATTTTCCAAAAATACCACAATATAAGAATTTAACCTCAATTCCGTAGTGCCTCCCTTGGGAGGCTTGTGTTTGTGTCTGTTGATTCTGTCTGATTTCACTGAGGTGGGACTCCCTCCATGATCTCATGAATATCTGCTCCAAATCCTCAATCAAAGGCACCTGGTCCGGGCCTTGAAAAAGTTGGGGAGAAATCAGACAACGTAATTCATCTGTGATCAAATTTCTTTTTCGTTTTAAAATATTTTAAAATTAATTTGTTAATTAAAAAAAAAAAAAGAAAAACATTAAATATTCACTTTTTATTATTAAAAAAATCTACTTCTTTAATCAACAAAAGATAAGCAAATTTACTTCTCATTTTTATTTATTGATGTTAAAAGGGAAAAGTTATAAATATTCCTTTTATACATTGTCATTTTTGTTGTTTTGTTTTTAAGTTAAAAAAGAAAAACGAAGAAAAACACTGAGTATTCTCTTTTAATATTTTAAATTAGTAACAAATGCAAATTTATTTATTTTGAAATATCACAGTAAAAACTCTCTTGTTTAAATTTATTTCTCATTTGTATGTTTTCAATTAAAAACAAAAAGTAGAAAAAAACAGTAAATATTCTTTTTTGTATCTTTTTTTTTAACATACCTCTATTGTTTTTTATTTGACTTTAACAGTAAACAATTTCTAATTCAACCTTTCTACTGTTTCAAAAGCTGTAATGTTATTTTATAAATTCAGTCATTGGCTGCCATTGATGGCGATAGACATGCAATTTTTTTTTTTTACTGGGAGAGGTGGAAACGATCATTCGCTGCCAACCACTCCCAGTCATTTGGATGTCTATCGCCGTTTATGGCCCTAAACATGATCAATTATTAACTTACACTAATAAAATGACAGCATGCCATCTAGTGGCCATTAACAACAACAAACGGAATATTTTATACTGTGTATATTTTTGTGCATCCACTCTGCTTTGTGAACATTCTGTTTTATTTCCAGTGTGTGACACTGACCTAGCTGAACAAGGTAGTAGACAGTGAGAAGAATCTGCATCTCAGTTGACAATGGCTGAATGGGCGAGGGCCCATAGTGTTGGTAGACTCTGGGGAGGGTCTGTGAGCTCAAATAGCAACTCTGCAGAAGAGAGCTGACGAGAACTTCAGTAAAATTGCCGGTCAGCTGAGGGAGAGGGCCGTGACCTGTTCCCAGGAGAGGTTTTATTTTAGCAAAAACATTATTGATTTCAAGTATCATTAATGTATTTGACCTTTAAAGATGACAGGTTGTAGTCCACAAGTGTGTAACAGCTGATCAGGCACAGCTACAGACATCCCAGAGGATGAAACTGTGGTTGAGGACCTCTGTGAGCAACTCACTGTGGCAGATGCATCTGAATGTACATATGAGGGCAAAAGTATGTCAACATTTCTTTCCTCATTTCGAACATTTTTCCCTTACCTAATCTTGTTCCATTTGTAGTAACTGTTGATGAAGGCAAGCCTGATGAAGATGGTGGCGTCTTACCGGTGCTCTCTGGCAAACCATTTGCAGATGATTCAGGGGACCAACCCTTATGCCTCTTTTTGGGGGGACCAGCATTTGTTTGCGACCCTGGGGCACAAAACGTATTGTGACATCATTTAAAAACAAAGTTACAGATGTGTTAAAAAAGAAAAAAGACATGTTGGTCATTCCAGAAAGGGAGGACATTTCAGAGTCAAAAAAAATAAAAAAATAAAATAAAAAGCCTTTGCTCATCTGGTTTTGTGCTACATATTTGTCAATAATAGGTGATAAACTATGAAAGGCTTGATTAGCTCAGTATTTGACATTAATCACAGCAATAAAATTGCAAACCTGCGTTAATGTTAGCTTTTAGCAGGAGTAGCAGCTGATCTTTGTCAAAATCACACATATGAATATACAGTGCCTGCTTTAACTAAAACCACCCAAGCATTTATAGGTTTTCATATTTTAATGAGGATAGCATGCAAACAATGACAGAAAGGGGAAAAATAAGTAAGTGAATCCTCTTCCGAGGGAGACAAAAAGCAATTGGAACTGATAAGTGGTTTAAAACTGCCCTGCCCACTACAAAACACACACTGGATAAGAATTGTCTTGATAAGAAGCATTGTCTGATGTGCATAATCGCTCGGTCAAAAGAGCTGCCTGAAGACCTGCAATCAAGGATTGTTGATTTGTATAAAGCTGGGAAAGGATACAAAACATCTCTAAAAAGCTGGATGTCCATCAGTCAGTCAGAGATGTTGTCTACAAATGGACAGAGTTTGGCACTATTGCTTCTCTCTAAAGGAGTGGCTGTCCACCAAAGATGACGCCAAGATTTCAGTGCAGAATACTCAAAGAGGTAAAAAAGAACCCTAGAGTGTCTGCTAAAGACTTACAGACATCACTGGAACAGTCCGATATCTCTGGGGTGCACATAATTTTTTTGCCCAGGTTCTCAGAGGAGGACCTGGAGATGTGACTTGGTCCTCATTGAGCTTGAGAGCCGACCCGCCTGATGCGATAAATTTATGACAAGCTTTACTTAGAGCCAATTAACTTTAATTAATTACATTAACAATTAATGCTTGATTAACACCAACTGGCACAACAAAATTGCCATTACTTTGAAGTGAAATGTAAAGAAATAAAAAGCACCAATTCAAAATAAAGGGCATTATGCGGCTCCCACATTAACTCCAACCCTTTTTAAAAGTGGGATGTCCTCCTCATAAGACCTTATTGAACGTGCATGTTTAGCTTTGTAAAATGCGAGCAAAAACACGTTTGTCAGTGCATGTCGCTGTTCATTACCTTTATTCCGCCACTTGTCCATAGGGCGAGCGGGGTCCTGTTTGACATCGATAGTTTGCTTAATTGCCACATGCTCTCTGCTTTTTCGTGCTTTTCAAAGTTTGGACGGCTGAAATTCTTTGTCCCTACATAAAATGCGCTGCTCTTATCGGCGACATTGGGATTCTCACGGCACATTTTGTACCGCATTTCCGTGCGAGCATCATTTGCTTCTAGCCATGGTACCTCCTACTTTTCAGCAAAAGTGCTTTTTTTCTGTAGCTCCGGTGACGTCTCTGTCGTCTGTCTGTCTTTTGACCATGCGGACCAATTATGTGCACCCCTGACTATAGTATATGTAAAACAATGGCCAAGAATGGTGTTCATGGGAGGACTCCACTGAAGAAGCCACTGCTGTCTAAAAAATATTGTTGCTCGTTTAATGTTCGCAAAAAGGCACTTGGACACTCCACAGAAGTTTTGGCAAAATATTTGTGGACTGTTGGAACCAAAGTTGAATTGTTAGGGATTAACACACAACGTTGTGTGTGGAGGAAAAATGGAAGAGGTCACCAACATCACCACCTCATCCCCACCGTGAAGCATGGTGGAGGGAGCATCATGATTTTTGGGCTGTTTTGCTACCTGGGGGTCTGGAAAACTTGTAATCATTAATGGAGGAATGAATTAAAAAGTTTATCAGGATGTTTTGCAGGAAACCTGAGGCCATCTCAGACAGTTGAAGCTAAAAGGAGGATGGATGCTGCAAATAGACAATGATCCAAAACACAGAAGTAAATCAACTTCAGAATGGTTTCAAAGAACAAAATACACATTCTGGAGTGGCCAAGTCAAAGTCCAGACTGGAACCCCATTGAGATGCTGTGGCATGACCTCAAGACAGCGATTCATGCCAGCCATCCCAGGAATCTGACTAAGCTACAGCAGTTTGTAGAGAAGAATGGCTCAATATTAGTCCTGATCAATGTGCCAGACTGATCTGCAGCTACAGGAAGTGTCTGGTTGAAGTTATTGCTGCTAAAGGGGTGTGGGGGGGTGGGGCAGAAAATATTAAATGTGATGGTTCGCTTTCTTATTTTTCCCCTTCTGTCATTGTTTGCATACTATCCTCATTAAAATATGAAGACCTAGAAATATTTGGCCGGTTTTGGTTAAAGCAGACACTGTTTTTTTTGTTTTTTTTTATCTGTGTGATTTTGACAAAGATCAGATCACATTTGATGGTGATTTTATGCAGAAATGTGACAAATTCCAAAAGGTTCAGATACTTTTTCATACCACTGTCGCTGTCACAGCTATTTAAGAGGACAGACTTTTATGTAATTAAGTAAAGAATAAATATAAATAATTGTCTTATTCTGATTACATTCACAACAGGGTTGCATAAGGTAAAGCCAGGCATTCAATCAAAGCTAACTTTTTTTTAATTGTACCAAAATTTTTTTAAAAAAAATTAAAGTTTAGGTAATTAGAAGGGGTGGACAAGAGAAAAAATGCGTATGGAGGTACTCCAGACTTATTTGGTATTTCTTAGTGATGCACGATAATACATTTTCCAACCGATGTCGATAACCGATAATTACCTGCCCCTTCCACCCGATAACCGATAATGTCACGCCGATAATTCTATTCAAATAAGTATGTAAAATTTTAAAGTATACAAAGATAAATGTTAATGTGCAAAAATGTAATGTAGTGCTATTTTTTTCCACATCAAATGTGAACAAGTAGTAAATTCCAACAACTAAACAATGGCAATGACATTGTGTAATGGTAAGCTTTTGGCAACAATTACTTAAGGAGTTAACACCCAAGTTGCAGAAAAATGCCTTTAAAAGTAAGCCATCCCTAACATATATCACATTACTACACTGCAAAAACACCTCCTTAAAACTAGCAGAATCGGACAAAACTGTTGATTGCGCACATTTGGAGGCTAAATCAAGTACATAATTATCGGATTGCATTATCGGTTGAATTTCGTTTCATCTGGATTATCTGTGTGACGTCATTATCGGCCGATAATTATCAGTAACCGATATTATCGTGCATCTGTAGTATTTCTACAAATATTTTTCAAGCATTCTTTAGGGTTTTTAGAAATTTGGTTTTTATTTATTTAGAAACTGCATGTTTTTGGACTTAAGTATATAGATTATTTAAAAATTAAAGGCTGGGACATAAAATGTCCTCCAATTTTGGAATACTTCCCTCCTTAAATTGTAATATTGCTATCTTGGTTCAAGTTATCTTGTTAGTTGACAGCAATACTCCAGACATTTTAAATTGTTTTAGGGTGCCCCCATGCAGATGCAGTTGTATTTTATGTGTTAACATGTCTCTTCCTCCACTACTTAACCCTCTTTTAAAATGCAGTGATGAAAAAAGTCCCACTTGTTAGAGGAACCATGAAAAAACAACATCGACAGGAAGGAAGCTTTTTCATTCAGCGAGAAAATGGGAAAAAAGAAGAGCATTTTACAACCCTGTTTTATAGAGGCCACTGAGCGAGGGAGCGAGAAGAAAGCGAGAGGGAAATTTTTAGTGCCTCAAGTGTTGGCAAATGAAATCAGGCAGACAAAGGACCATCCCCGACACAATGCTGCTGGCCGTGGTTATAACACAGGGGGCTGCGCTCCACCTTCCAGAGGTGTGAACGAACCCAGGGGGTTGATGATAGCAGACACAATGGATACTCCTGATACAAGAACTTTAGAATTTCTGATGTCAAATGTATAGAATCTCACTTATGAAAATCTTAAGTTTACTAACTCATTGGCTGTTACTGACAATAATAGATGTCCGATCCTTTTGAACTGGGACATTCGCTGCCACCCTCCCAGTTCAAAAGGATTGGACGTCGATGACTGATAAACTCATTTTACTTCACAGCAGAAGGATAAAAAGAATCACGTCATTTGACGTCTATCATCGTCAATGGCAGTGATAACATTTCCCATCATGCCAAGACAAGTACCTGTAGCAGACGGTCTCCCCGGTCCTGAATGATTTGTCACCGGCTGCATCACTGAAGATGTAGCATGGATGCCATTTGTCAGTGAGTGTGACGTATCGGAGATTTGAGGAAGACCATTAGCATGAGATGCCACTGCATTAAGACAACAAGAAGTCGAAATGATTTGATTTTTTTTTTTTTTTGACTCAGCAGAGTCAGCACATTTGTAGTCTAACACTGCCACTTTAACGTGCCTATGACAGCAAAAGGCATGTTTATTTCATATTTCACATGATATTTTATGCTCCTGAATAAAATGGACCGATTGGATGTGTGTGGAAGTGATCGTTGAATTTATTCAATTTTTTGAATCCCGCGCCATTAAAATGAGAGACTTCCTGCTCAAGTCTCGGGTTGAGGATAAATGTGAATGTGACGTCACCTGGGTCAGCATCTCACAATACAGCATTGCTTTATAGCATGCTGATTGACTGCGGATTCTGCTGATTTTGTGGAATAATTCGTTTATTTTTTGCATCACGCCAGCCAAATGTACTGCAGGGTTTTGTTGCTGCACTAGGGAGAGGCCTGTGAGCCTTTTGGGTTTCAAAAAGTTCCTGTTCACCCCGAGATTGGCCAAAACAAGTCTGACAACTGTGGGACCATTGGACTTACGAGGAAATGAGTAAACATCGGGTTTTGTATTATGTCAAATACTGGGATCATGGCACACATTTTAATACCGAGGTGGCTTTAATTTTGTGGCTGACAATGCTCCTTGTGCGCCGAGAATGCCACTCGGCTGACGACTTGTCGCACCCCCCCCTTGGTCCTCTTTGCGTGCCCACCGGGAGAGCGCTATACTCGGCTTATGCTCGTGTGGTTCTCCATATCGTCCAGACTTCCAGCCCCCTCTACCCTCTTCCTGTCCCCGACAATAAACCTCAGTTTGGGCTCGGGCAGCTATCGCTCCTGCGACGTCGGCCGGTTTGTCTGGCGGTCATTCTCCAGCTGCTTCCCCGCCAAATGAGCTCTCCTGCCCGCAGCAAGGGAACGACGAGCAGTAACTTGCTCGCCGCCGGATGGATTTCCGATCGGTGAAGACAATCGACAACCCCGCCACCATGTGACATGATCCGGGGTACTTTTGTATGATTCTTCGCTTCGAAAGGCGAGAATATGACTTGGAAACGCCCCTCAGTTTGAGTTAACATGTCGGCTAGCTGTCACGCCTCCTAGTTTATTTACGCTCTCCGAAGCCGGGGCAGGGAAATGACAAAAGTCGGACTAACTTGGGTGGCATAAAATATCGCTTGGGAGGTGCAAGAAGTCGACAGTTTTGACCATTAAGGAGTAATTTTGCCATGTCGTACTGAATAAATGCATTTTTAATATTCCATATTCCATTTAGCACAAGACTGTTATTTGTCATGACCATACCATTTATTTAGCAATTGGGGAAAAATACTTAGATAAAAAGAACATAATGTAAAAATATTGGAGTTTAAAGATTGAAACAATGACATTTTGCTGCCCTGTTTGTCACATTTTTCTCATTCGGAATAATTCCCCCTCAATGGGCTGAATTCTAAGTCAGATGAAATCGTGACCCTGCCAACGTCATCCTCCAGCTGGGGACGCTAGAGCGTTATAATGACAGGCAGGTGCTAAACGGCAGATTAAAAGACTAATTTCTCGCCATCTGCGCTTTGCCAAATTGTATATACTCGAATTGTCTCAAAATATGATTCTAATTCACATAATATTGCTATTTAAGATTTTTTTTTATGCTGTCACAGGCACTTTAGGAAACAGCTCAAAAATATGTAACGGTAAAGAAGTTGTGAAACCTGTGTAGCTGCCAGGTGCGCGTGAGGACTGCATCAAAGCCAATCTTGATGGTTGTTCATCTGTTGTCGCACGAGTCTCCGACAGACTGGAGCTCATCTGTCTTATTCGACCATCTGAAACAAAAGAGATACAGTTGTGCTCAAAACTATTCAACCCCCACTGTAGTATAGGTTTATGTTGTCATATGACGTATCTATTTTTATTTTATGCATAATTAGATCAAATGAATACTTGTAAGATCGGCAATTGCATTTGTCTACATTTCACTTAAAATCCTTATTTGATCTGATTATGAATGAGCATAGACTTCACCATCAGTTGACGTGACAGCTCCCACAATCATTGCGCCACGGCTTCCCGTTGGGGGCCGACCCAGGCATTCACTTGTATAAACTCAAACACACGCTGCATTCAAACGCCGGATTTAGGTGGATAAAGGATGAAGGTTTTGCTGCATACAAGCAGGCAGGAGTGTCTCAAGACAGAGTGATTGGTCGAGGATTCAAGGTAATTATTAAATAAAATAGCCCATTGCATCCACTTTGAAACTTTGTGAAAAAAATGCATGGCAAAAATTTGCATAACTTTAGCTCGTAATATTATATTTACAAGAATTTTCAACTTAAAAACTCTTTGTTTTGTGTTGGCTCCACATTGGTTTTACACGATAGCGTAATTCTAGCTCGAAATATTTACGTAAAATAAATGATAACTGCCTGGTATTTTGCTTTTGACCAAGAATCTAGACTGTTATATGTTCATATTAGGGCTGTCAAACGATTAAAATTTTTAATCGAGTTATTTACAGCTTAAAAATTAATTAATCATAATTAATCGCAATTCAAACCACCTCTAAAATATGCCATATTTTTCTGTAAATTAGTGTTGGAATGGAAAGATAAGACACAAGATGGATGTATACAGTACATTCAACATATGGTACATAAGTTCTGTATTTGTTTATTATAACAATAAATTAACCAGATGGCATTAACATTATTAACATTCTGTTAAAGCGATCCATGGATAGAAAGACTTGTAGTTCTTAAAAGATAAATGTTTGTACAAGTTATAGAAATTTTATATTAAAACCCCTCTTAATGTTTTCGTTTTAATAAAATTTGTAAAATTTTCAATCAAAAAACTAAACTAGTAGCCTGCCATTGTTGATGTCAATAATTACACAATGCTCATGGGTGCTGAAGCCCATGAAATCAGTCGCACCCAAGCGCCAGCAGAGGGCGACAAAACACCAAAAAACACAAGTAACAAGTAGACATTGCACTTTGCTGTCATTTTAATCTGTTTGAGTGGGGCATGTGCGTTAATTGTGTCAAATATTTTAAAGTGATTAATTTAAAAAATTAATTACCGCCTGTTAACGCGGTAATTTTGACAGCCCTGGTACATATCCATAGAAATTCGAGAATGAACGCAGTTATTCACAAGAATTTTCAACTTAAAAACCTCTTTGTTTTGTGATGGCCGCAATGTTGTATCCATACACAATAGCGTAAGTTTACATTCAAATGATCATATAATTTTCGGACAGCTGCCCGATTTTGGCAAAAAGTAGTAATTTAGACATTTCTGCATTCATACACACACAAAAAAATCGCCTTTTACACGTTTTAGTTAATGTAACATTTCAATCTAAAAACGAAGAGGGCCAGATAGCCAGCAAGACATGCCTCCGTGCTGAGGCAATAATAACATCGGAATTAAACCTAAATAAGTTGTGATTGTATATAAAAAAATGCAAATTTTGCTTTTGTTGCGTAAAATTAAGATGATTCTGCATGCTTTCCTCAAGTATTAGTTTCTGATGTTATAATTTAGTGATTTATTAGCTGTTGAAATCTTATGTCATAACTGCACTAAATTAAAAAAATTAAGTCGCTATTTCGGGCAAAAACTAATATCATATGTTATATATTGCAATTAATTCTGAAAATATAGGTAATAATCTCTGCATTTGGTGATTTGTGTGCATCTAGCGTAAAATCTGAGAATTTTATAGCCATTTTAAGTTTTGTTATACAAAAAATAACTAATCGGGATTTGATTAGCAAACGACTTTGAATTTTTTGATGTTGCTGCTCATGGAGACTTGTATATGCCTATGGGAGCTGCCCCTGTTTTGGTTTTAGGTCGCTAGCAGCTTTGGTTTTGAAAATATTTGAATTTTAAGTTTCTGAAAATAGGCCCCCTACGGACCCGCCACTAGCCCCGTGTCCAGTCAACTGATAGTGAAGTCTATGAAATGAGATTATAAATGTCAGAAATACTACACTATACTGAACTAGGGGTTGAATAATTTTGAAAAAAAAAAAAAAAACAACAACAACAACAAAAAAAACCCTGTGCATTTTACGACTATTTTTGTGTACATGTGGTGGATGATTAAAAAAAAAATTACATCTAAATTTAATAAAATTTACTACAGTGAGAAACACATTTTTTGTTGCATTAGGTCTGTCTGACAGTGTTTTTAACGTGAACCTTTTAACTTTAGGGTGTGAAATCCAAAATCGAGACCCTTTTTTTCCCCTGTATTTAACTATAAAGATAGGATATTAAACTCATTGCTTTCCATTGACGGTGATAGATGTGAAAGATTTGAACATAAAATTACTTCACTCACCACTGCTATTAATACTTTATAGTTAAAAGTTATTACTATGTTATTACCATGTAATTACAGTTTTCGCGTACTGATGACGGCGTTAGACATCAAATCCATTTTAACTGGCAGGGCTGACAGCGATCACTTGCTGCTACCCCCTTCAAGTCAAAATAGATTGGGTGTCTGGTGCTGTCAATGGCAGCCAAAGAGATAAGAAATATGAAAAATACTGAAGATATGTACTTGTTAAATATATCAAAATAAAATATTGACATACTTTGAATTATGAAGGAAACATGTATGAATGGAATGTTTATTCAACACTATTGTGTTTTTACAAAAACAATATGTCGATGGTATTTATAATTGCTGGTAAGTAGTAAACACATAGTAAGTAGGTAAATTGTTGAGAAAAACTTGCTACATGCTAGAAAAAAACTGATTGCAATTTTGGAATTTGCATTGTAATCTTAGTCTAAATCAGCATAAAATGTAAACCAACAGAATTTTGTTATTCAATTGTTACTAATGAATGTATTTATTGTAAAAAGAGATTTTACATATATAGTAGGTGTGAGCTCCTGATTAAGAGAGCACATTTTTGCATGAGTGGGATTTCATTACCTTCAGGCTAAACATTGACCTATGCTTAAGGTTTTACTACCAGTCCACCTGGACGTAAATGTTATTGCTGTTATCGGGTTTTCAAGATCGGAAGATGGCTCTAAATCCTTCCCCTTGGCATTCTTTAACCGTTTAATTATGTACATGAATCATTAAAATCAACATGCTTTTATGATTGGTGGTGAATATTGTGGAAAACAAAGGCAGAAAAACATTAACACCAGTCTGTCGATGACTGTGGCGTCAATTTGAATAACTAGTGTGATAAGACATAAGTGTAATTCCATCAACATATTTGGCCGACAATTCATAGTAGAACTGCATAATTTTTACAGTTGTAATATAATCATCTTTGATCATCTTAGTAAATCTCTATTAGGTAGTCTTACCGTGTCCTCTCCAACAGATGGGAGCTCCTTTAACCAGCACGCCTTGGTTGTTTCGATACAGATGGAACTTTAAGTGCTTCTGTTTCTTAGGCTGGGTGCTGAGTTTAAGATTAATATGGTTGGCAAAGTCTGTGAAGTAGCGGAATCCCTTTTCTCCACAGCCCATGCAACTCCCTGAGAAACCTGCGGGGAAGCACACAAGCATGATATGATGATGGTTTCCTGGCCAAGAGGTCTGCTGCGAGATCGTCCATCTTACCGAGCAGGGCATTGTGACCCCGTTCATCAGGCAGGAAACGATGGTCGACGGCGCCCACCAGCAGGCTATCAGGGAGGGAGGGTGACTTGAGTCCGATCAACATGAACCCAGGCGACACTTCCAAGGTGTCTGACGCCAACGATGACAGGCGCAGATCCCTGCCTGCCTGACAGAAGCCTAGAGGGAGGAGACTTTTAAAAAATTTTTAACATGCACTTTAGAGGGCAAACTCATATATATGTGCACAAACCGTCTGTGGTGCAGCATCCTTCAGGTGGGGGTTTCATCTGATAGGGTATTGGAGGGCTGTTTGATTCAGAACCATCTTCATCCTCCTCCTCGTCATTTTCCGTGCGGCCTGTTGAGGCATTTTGCCAATTTTTTTTTAGGTGCGATCCCCTTGCATTCACTCACAAAAGACTCTTCTGGGTTTCATCATAACTCACCATTATGTGCCAATGGCTGCTCTGCCTCAAGGTAGAGTTGGGAGAAAACTGGCCGAGGCACCACAATGTTGGACCTCAGAGATGCTTCAATAGAATTGTGAAGGACCTCCTCAAAGCGCGTGGTCCGCAGCTGGCCCGCATATGAGTTCCCCATTGGTATTCTGAGAAAAAACATAACAGTGAATAGTTAACTCTTTGGCTGTCATTGACACCACTAGACATCCAATACATTTGAACCGCTGCTAGTTTAGACAGATTGGACGTCTATTGCTGTTAAAAGGTATTTTTAAAAATTAAAAAGCAAATCTTTTGACTATCACATCACATACTGTGTGAATCACATACAGTGGGGAGAACAAGTATTTGATACACTGCCGATTTTGCTGGTTTTCCCACTAGCAAAGCATGTAGAGGTCTGTAATTTGTATCATAAGTTCTCTTCAACTGTGAGGGACGGAATCTAATACAAAAAAACAGAAAATCACATTGTATGATTTTTAAATAATGAATTAGCATTCAATTGCATGAAATAAGTATTTGATACATCACAAAAATCGAATTTAATATTAGGTACAGAAACCTTTGTTTGCTATTACAGATACCAAACGACAAGGTTTGCACACACTGCAGCAGGGATTTTGGCCCACTCCTCCATGCAGATCTTCTCCAGAGCCTTCAGGTTTCGGGGCTGCTGCCGGGCAACATGGACTTTCAGCTCCCTCCATAGATTTTCTATCGGGTTCAGATCTGGTGACTGGCTAGGCCACTCCAGGACCTTAAGATGCTTCTTACGGAGCCACTCTTTAGTTGCCTTGGCTTTGTGCTTTGGGTTGTTGTCATGCTGGAAGACCCAGCCACGACCCATCTTCAGGGCTCTCAATGAAGGAAGGAGGTTGTCAGCCAAGATCTAGCGATACATAGCCCCATCCATCCTCCCCTCAATACGGTGCAGTCGTCCTGTACCCTTGGCAGAGAAGCAGCCCCAAAAAATGATGTTTCCTCCTCCATGTTTCACAGTTGGGATGGTGTTCTTGGGGTTGTACTCGTCTTTCTTTTTCCTCCAAACAGGACGAGCCGAGTTTAGACCATAAAGTTCAATTTTGGTCTCATCCGACCACATGACCTTCTCCCATTGCTCCTTTGGATCATCCAGATCGTCAGTGGCAAACTTCAGACGTGTCTGGACATGCACTGGCTTCAGCAGCGGGACCTTGCGTGCGCTGTAGTATTTTAATCCATAACGGCGTAACGTGTTTCGATGGTTTTCTTCGAGACTGTGGTTCCAGCTCTCTTCAGGTCATTGACCAGGTCCTGCCGTGTAGTTCTGGGCTGATCCCTCACCTTCCTCATGATCAGTGATGCCCCACGAGGTGAGATCTTGCATGGAGCCCCAGAACGAGGCAGATTGACCGTCAACTTGAACTTCTTCCATTTTCTAATAATCGCTCAAACAGTTACCTTCTCACCAAGCTGCTTGCTTATTTTCCTGTGGCCCATCCCAGCCTTGTGCAGGTCTATTATTTTATCCCTGATGTCCTTACACAGCTCTTTGGTCTTGACCATTGTGGAGAGGTTGGAGTTTGTTTGAGCATGTGAACAGGTGTCTTTTATACAGGTAACAAGTTCAAACAGGCGCAGTTACTTCCGGTAATGAGTGGAGAACAGGAGGGGTTCTTAAAAAAGAACTAAGAGCCGAAATATTTACTAGTTGGTAATGTATCAAATATTTATTTCATGCAGTTAAATACAAATGTATTATTTAAAAAATATACAATGTGATTTTCTGGATTTTTGTATTAGATTCCGTCCATCACAGTTGAAGAGAACTTATGATACAAATTACAGACCACTACATGGCTTGCAAGTGGGAAAACCAGCAAAATCGGTAGTGTATCAAATACTTGTTCTCCCCACTGTACATATTGCTGGAAGTAAATGAGTTAATCCTACTTTCGCTATTTAACAGGTGTCAAACTTAAGGCGTGAGGGCCAAATCGAGTCTGCTACATCATTTTGTGTGGCTCATGGAAGTAAATCCTGCATTAACTTCATGTTTCTTGCTAAAAATAGCATTCAAATAGAAATTGGGGGGAATATTTACTGTTTTTCCTTTTTTTAAAAAAATTAAATCAAAAATGAACATTTAGGGCAGCAATGTCACTAAACGATTTATCAACATAGTTGTTGATTCATTTCATTGGCTCTGAATTACTTGATAAATTCTGGCAACTTTAGTTTGCAGTCAACGACCCTCTGAAGGAAACCACAATTTTACTAAATTCACTGCCAGCCCTCCCACTTCATACTGTATGTATTGGACATCTATTGCTGTCAATGGCAGTCAGTGAGTTCAAAAGTCCAGTAAACACCTGAATAGAACAGTTTGATACTTCAGGAGACACATCTTCCCATCCACATTAACAGCAGCTACTAATGGAGGCATGTGTCCAGACAGCATGCCATAAAATCAGCTGCACTGACAGAGTAAGGACACCCTGACCTAGACGCTACGCCCTCTTTGTTTTTCTCTGTTTTCTCTCTCCCTGCAGCGCTCTCTGGTTGACCACAGCCTCAATGAAGAAAACACTCGTTCAAACTGTGCTTAAACTCAAGCACAGAGCGTAAAGTGCATGATATATACTAGGGGTGCAACGGTACACAAAAATCTCGGTTTGGTACGTACCTCGGTTTTGAGGTCACGGTTCGGTTCATTTTCGGTACAATAAGAAAACAAAATGCAAAATATAAATGTGCTAGTTGTTTATTACACACCTTTGTGCTTTCAACAATAGGAACATTAGCCTATACAAAGCTAGAATTCTGATCAAAAAGTAGTGGGTATTTTAAGATAATCCACCAACAATTTGCCTTTCAGACCCCGCGTATTGGTCATCTTTCTTTCTGAAAGAAAGAAGAAAAAAGAAGTCCTTTGCTAAAGAGAAAAGCAATCCCAATTACAAATATTTTAACATGTATTTTACTAATGAAATGCCTCAATGAATCATTTTCTTTTCTTATGAACTGTTTTCAAAAGCTTTATTGGTGGATTTTCTCAAGTTAAAGCGCCACACAGAAATTAATACATTTAATTGTGTAACCAGGATCTGTGTATTATTCTTATGATTTAATTACAGGTGTTTTAGCTCATTTCAATTTATTTTTTTTAAATGGGCTATTATTTATTTTATTATGTGTTTATATTTTACAAATGTGATGTTGTATTCATTTATATTGTATATTTTATGTTGTATAACTTTAGTTCCTATGTGAATATTAGTTCCTACTTGTTTTGTTGTGGTAGGAGGGTTTTGTATTGAACATGGGCCGTGTTGGTGATTATTATAGCAGAGAAGACAGCAGTAAATCAACAAAGACAAGTCAACTGTGCCCCTATATACCACTCAAGAGATCTGATGGACTCAAAAGTGGGTTACGATTGCATATTAGTTTGAAAATCGACCGGATCCACCGTATTTTTACACAAGTGACTACCGGTCTGCCCGATCCTAGCTACCGGTAGTAGTATTAACGCAGGAGGGTCGCGTCCTGCGTCAAATAATAAACTCTGCCGTTCTTTTCGCGTGCGTCGTGTTGAGCCGCTTCTGGGACGCGTCTAACACGCCGCTGCACTGCGACTGGTGTGCATTGGCTGATTGACTTTAATGCCCGCGTTTCACTGCGTTCTCGCGGCGGCCACGTTGTTGCGCCGTTGACGTTTCTGGGTTCTACTGTCCTACCGTGTTGGTCCGCATTATTATAGTAGAGAAGACGGAGTAAATATAATCTACACAAAGAAACTGTAACCCGATCGACTCACAGCCTCGAAAAGTAAGGGTTACATTATGTCAGAAACTCGTTCGGTACGCCTCCGTTCCAAACCGGGCACCACGTACCGAAATGGTTCAATACAAATACATGTACCGTTACACCCTTAGTATTGACTATAATGTCACTGCTCCATGGTAATGCCACAAACAAGAATGATTAAATAAGGTATTTCTCTATGATAGGGTACAATTATTACTTTCATGTAAATCAATGTAGTACTGACTAAACTAGGTCAACCTGGAGGTAAATAACAAGGGTGGATGCTAACGCCAACATAATCCCCCCTTCTGCCCATATGCTGGCGACCCCCATTTAACTTTAGGAACATGAGAAAGCACACAGAAAGCATGCATATGCTTGCACATACGTACAAAGACAAACATGACCGTCTGACACAAGCAACCTATAGGTCAGCTACATATATAAACAAACCACTTTAGCCATTTAGTGACATACGACCTATGTTAGCGTGACTGCGTCTAGCAAACTTCATGTCAACTCTGGCCAAGAATCTTTCATTAAAAGCCACTTTTAAAAAATTAGGGAAAGGACAACACACGAAGAACTTTGTAAGAGGACAAACAGTCCGTCTCTCTACAGTGACGGACATTTATGAATTGTTTCACAGCCGGAACAAAACATTCACTGACTGAACATTTTATCAGGAACAACTATAAAAGTGGCTGTTTTGCAGATGCCCGTTCCAATCTGTCACAAAAGTGTCCAAAGAAATGAACCTTTAGTGTTTTAGAAAACATGGAATTTACTACTCCTAACTAAATGATATGTTTTGAAAAAGGAGAAGAATTGATTCTGTAATCTGTTAAAAGAAAAGTTTTCAGTGGAACTTGATACAGAGTAATATTGGGAAAGAAATGAATATTTGGTATCAGGGGAGATAAAGCAAGAGATAGAGCAGAAAATCAAAATGGAGAGAAAGCAAAATCATTGTCATTTGCTTTTTCTTTTAGCATATGCGATACATCACTGATTTATGTTTAGAAAATCAGTCATTTTATCTACAGTATTTTTTTTGAAAAACTCTCATCCTTATCCCCATCACAAAAAAAAACCCAAACAACAAAACAAAACAAAACAAAACAAACAAACAAAAAAACAACAACAAAGATTGGGGGCAAAAAAGCTGTGTTTAGTTTGTTAACCTTTCGATTGTCAGTTTCACTCAGTATCACAAGTTTTTAGATTTACAAGTTAGATGATGCTAAATTGATAAGTAAATTACACATCCAAATTACATACCCATTTCATTCCATTCCATTACACATAATGTAATGGCCATTAAAATTAGATCTTACCACTGTACTATTATACACATAAACAAAAGAGTAACCTGAGGATGGGAGACTATAAATTCAATCTATGTGGAAACTTGCATCTACAGTAATCGACTACTAGTAGCTACTAAAAATTGTTACTAAACCACAACCTGAAGTAGGGCTGGGCGATCTGGCCCAAAAATTATCACGATTCTTTTTTTATGATGTCATCCGATCTTTATTCTTTTCACTTTTTTTTTATGTTGCTGGTTTTGTAAATGCTACATTTTAATACAGTGGCGTGTACAATTAGCCTTAAGCTAGGAGGCGCTTGAAAATGACATGTATTTGTATTTTAGTGCATAACATGTGCAATTTTCTTTCTTATGTGTGTTTAACTTTACAGTTTATATTACCTGGAGTTTAATGAACCACTTTGAAAATCATCAACATTGGACTCTTTTTCAGGAACTGTTCAAAATCTAGCAAACTAGCCTGTTTGCATCAGCAGATTGTCTATTTAATATGACATTGCTGATTACTAAGATTCGAGCTCAATTTTTTTGCCATATTCCATCTCAGTCTTAAATCGCAGAACATAAAAAGCAGATAAACACACATATGGACAGCCACCTTCTGCTTTCACATGTAACCAAACAATGCAGACTGTCATTGCTTCGCACCGCTTTGTGGCGAGACAAGAGGGGAGGAAGACAGAAAAGGCCGGTCATAACACGGCCCGCGAGGAAGGAGAGGAAGTAATCACACCTTCTGGCAAAGAGCAGACTGACGTTTACAACCACGGGGAGACACAGGATGAAAGCGGGGAAATGTCCTCCTGACCAAAAACCAGGACCAATAGTCAATCAACATAACAATCCCGACCGCCAAGTGTCACTTTGCATTAGTAGCCTGTTGAAATATTTGGGGAAAAATATTAAAATATTCGAGTGTCTACCAACTGGCTTTTGAGTTTAAAACATTTATTAGGGGGAAAAAAAAGATTATTATTATTCTCATTCACTGCTATTGACAGTGATAAACATTAAATTAATTCTAACTGGGTTGGCTGGCATTGGATGGCCATATTCCTTAAAGCCGAACAGTAAGAAGTCGTTATTCTGTTCCCCTAATTTCAGTGTTGCAAGTGTTAATATGCGATAGTTACTGAATGGTCAAGGCAAAACCAGTTCATTTTTAAAGCAACTTTGGTTTGTTTATTACTGGCCTATTAATGGCAGCTGATGAGTTTGTTACCTCTTTCTTTGAATTGACGATGATAGACGTCCAATCATGTTGCTCTTTTCATCCTTTTGCTGTGAATTTAAATTTGTTTGCAACTAGTAGATGCCCTATCCATTTGAAGAGGAAGGGCTGACAGTGAAGTTGCTGCCAGCCCTTTCAGTCCAAATGGATTGAACATCAAGCGCTGACAATGACAGCCACTGAATTGAAAGATTACCAAATATAAAGGATGTGAATAAAATCTCACTGATGGGTTATTATCAAGTCAAAATGTCTGTTTGTGTTAAAAACATGTACTGAGAGTACTGTAGTTGAATCTTCCTCGAAACCTTTGTTGATCTTTTCTTTTTGCGTCCCCCCGGTCCCACCCTCCCTGACGTGGAAGTGGTAGATCCTTTTATCCCTAAATTCCCCCCCACCCCCTGCCTCCCCATCTCTTCTTCCCTTTCTGTCTCTCTTTCACCCTGGGGAGAGAGACACTATTGTGGCATTTTATGACCCCTTGGTCCCTGCCTTCCCACCACCACACTCAAGCACACAAATACAAAACCTGTAGTTAGGACCCCTTTAAACTCTGGAGGTCCCTTTCTTTCAGGATGTTACCGACACGGGCTCCTTAGCATTTCAAAACTTTGCACCTCTATTGTTTCGATCAATCAGCCACAATATTGACATGTTACCATCATGCATACGTGTCTATCCACAATTGACATATTTCAAATAACACATCCAAACTTTCTGAATTGAGGTCTCATCACCACTGAGATAACAATGTTTAAGCAAGACTTTGATGCACACTCACAAACACTAACTCCTACGCTCGAGTTGCGTGGACGCACACAAAGGGCTTGTCTTGGATAGGGGTGAAAGGTCAACCGAGGAGAGGTCAGATAAGAACCCCAGGCTCTTTCTCTATTAGCCAGGGCCGCATACCAGCTGCACACAAGCACAAACAAACGCACACACCATTCCTGCTATTCTTTCCCTCTTTTCAGTCTGACCAGCCGGATTGCAGCGTCCATCCTCCACCTTGGACAGCAGATCATGTTACACACACACACCTATGTATGCAAAAAACACACCAAGCGTGTCTGTACGCATGTACGAAAAGGGTCATCTGGTCAGTGTAGCAACGGCAGCAGCTTGAATGCATGCTGACCCACTGCCCAAACACATGCAAAGTGATGTCACACACCAGCGGACCTTCCAATGTGTGCCCAGCGCTGACCTATGACCCCCAAGAAATGCTCTCATCCACAGTTTGCTCAGCCGCCGTCAGATCGATGGCAGAGGACAGCCAACTGCCTAAATGAGGGACGGTTCAACGGCACCCCCACATCGGCACAACACTGGACATCATGTCAGCATTATTGAAATATGCCGAAACAATACGATTTGCGATACAATGTTCACGATAACGATTACCTCACAATATGACGATACAACAATTATCGATAAATTGGTCAGGAGATCCTTCTACAATATTCCACAATACAACTACTAAATCGAAAAACAAGCTATTTTGAAATAAATTAACACTGTTTATTTTGTGCACTGTGATGGACAATCTGTCAAAAAACTTTTGTATTCCTTCCTGACTATGAGAATATTTCAGTGCATAATTTAAAATATATAAATTCAGTAACGCTATATTGTTGTGTTATTTCTTATCTCACTGCCTGCCACTGACAACGATAGAGGTCCAGTTCATTTAAACCGGGAGGGCTGACTTTGAAGGCTCATGTTTGAGTGACATACAGTAGATGGCACGAGATGTTCAATTCATTTTGACTGGGAAACCCCCAAGTCCAAATCAATTGCAGCCAATAAGTTAACATAGACACTGTTGTAGTTTGAAATATTTGGTGTAGTGGATTCATGGCGGGTGCGTATCGATAGCCTATTGCACAGGTGTCAAACCGATTCCAGAAAGGGCCAAGTGAGTGCTGGATTTTTTCCCAACCGATTCCGTGAAGAGAGTTTAACCAATGAACTTCCCGCTGAAACAAGCAGCACCTGACAAAGTTTAACTGATTACACATGTAAAAGATCTGATTGGTGAAAAGGTGTCCTCTTCATTGGTTGGAAAGCAAACCTGCACCCACTTGGCCCCTTCTGGAATCGGTGTGACACCTGTGGCCTATTGGGATAAGAAGTATTGTGATACTTCGCCATATCGATATATTGTCACCCTATTTTATGCTGCTAATGATTAGTGAAGACCATGTTTTTAGGATTTAGTAGGCGCAGTAGTTCATCAATGTACTACATTTGTTGTTTTATTATCTTTTGATATTGTTACTCGTTTTATTTAATTATCATTTGTTTTATTTATGAGTTTGATAATGGTGAGTGTGTTTTGAGCACTTTACTGGAGCAGTATGACACAGTGTTACTCCAGCAAAATAGGCTCGAGGTCAGCAAGCACAACCAGAATTTATACTGTACATGAGGCACACTAGATTATAAGGTGCCCTGTTAATTTGGTGGGAAAAAATTAAGGACTTTAGGTGCATGTTATACTTGTAGTGCAAAAATACAGATTTCTTTTTGTTATTGTGACTTTTGATTTGCCCCAAGATCACCAAAGCAAGTCAATCCCCAAATTCATGACTATACGATGTGATATCAGTTCAATATACAATGATATGACAACGATACAATATTTGCCGATCTTACAATGTCCGCCACCATGATTCCCTTAAATTCAAGAGGGATCTGATTGATTTATAACAATGTTTTGTATGTATTTTGCACATTTAAATTTTGACTAAAACAAAAAATACAAGACAATTTTGATGCTGAAACATTTGAATCAAAAGTATTTTTAACAAAACGACATACCTAAAAGCTGACAACTGATCGATGTTTTGCATTTTGATCGATTTGATTGGATCGCTGCTTAACAAATCGTATTGTTCATCCCTATTTTAACATGATTTGATGGGCACTGTTTTTTTATATACTGAATGACTTTCTGAACAGAATCTGCAAGGACCTGAACACGTAAGGATTTTTCTAGTTGTGATGTCCGTGCGATGTCCAATCCATTCAGACAGGGAGGGTTGGCATCGATCATCCGCATGTCCAATCCATTCGGACTGGGAGACTTGGCAGTGATCATCCGCACACATGACCATTCCCTGCAATCCCTCCCGGTTCAAATGGATTGACAACTACTCTTGGCACAACCATCAGAGACAAAATCCTTGTGCGTTTTAACTTTTAGCCAATAAAGATGATTCTGATTTTGCTGGACCGGTTGCTTTTGCTATCATACCACACACGTCCTTGACATGTTTATTCTTTGCTTTCTTTCTCCAGCAACTCCCAGGGATCGTGTGTTGTCTAGCGTTAAGCCAATCTGGATTTTGAGCATGCACAACATGCAGTACGTTCTCTGTCATCATGACTCACAACAAGCACTGTTTATTTACGAGTCAGCACATGAATGCAGTGCGCGCACACACACAGACGCACAGCGTTTAGAAATATTTTCCAAACAAAACCCTGGTGATTTCACGGCTGGCACAAATAGAAAATGTTCATAAAACAATAAACGCTTGTGAGAGGAATATGCTTGCTACAATCGAGGTGGGTAATTGTTTGTGTTCATGGTGCAATTTGTTTTTTAAAATGAACAAAAAAGCCTTTTTCGAATAAAAATTGTCTGAATGAACAGTTTATGAAGTATGTCAAAAATACTTATACAATAGGATTTTATTATATTTTCAAATGGATTTGTTACATTTTAATGCCCAATACTTTGTGTTTAATCCTAAAACATGGTTGATTAAAATTTGAAATATTTGTATCTCAACAACGATTGGTGAGTGATATTTGCAAGAAAAAGGGAACATTTCAAAGTTAAAAATAAATAAATAAAAAATCAAATGTGTATATATTTTTTTACATGCCCCACAAAATTATAAGTTTACAAAAGCTCAGTTTGACCGACATTATGACATATGTATAAATGAACTTTGTTGGGATCCTCTTTAAAAAATAAATAATAATAAAAACTTTACTATTATATTTTGCTCTTATTCTACATTTCACAATTGCTCAATAGCTCAATATGACACCCATTATAACTAATAACATTTTTGGAAGGGGAAAAAAAAGAACTACATGAATAAAACAAACAAGGCGCCAATAATTTGTTCACGAATGTGCTAAATTGACGTTATAACGCTAAGAAGAAAAAATATTTTAGAGTTGCACTAAATAAAGAAAGTAGTCAAATAAATACAGTAAGTAAAATAATGGTTGTGAAAAGAATGACATAAATTGACGTCACGCTAAATGTTAATTTAAAATAAGTATTCGTAAAGTGTTGATTTGGTGTAAAGTGTAATATATGGCAAACCTGCCATATGTTAAACGTAAATAAACAAACACAAAGTGACTATTTTCGGCCAGCTATGAATGTTTTTGCTCATTTTCAGTATAAATACCCCTCACGCACACATTATTGATGATTTTCAGCTCGAGTGAGACAGCATCATCACCTACTGTGTAAAGGTGGACAAAATTGGGAACAAAACCCGAAAATGTCAATTTAAAAAATACTCACGTTTGCTACCAAGCGGGACAAAGTTAGTAACAAATGGTGAAGAAAAGTCGGTAAAATTCACCCTGCTGCCTCCATTTCACTGGCTCGAGACAAAGTAGGGTCGCGCGTGTCATCACTTTTGGTTTGATCTCTGCTCGAGGACAGGACCTCCCCCTCGTTTGGCGGCCATGTTGGTACGGTCCATCTCCCTACAAACTGCATCCCTGCGCCTTTTGAAACGTTTTCTGCATCACATGTTTGGTTTGTGATGCAATTTACTAGTTAGTCAATTCATTTTGTATTTATTCATCTACTGTTCAGTCACTGCCACTGACGGCGCTAGACATCCAATCCAATTTGATGGGGGACTGACCACCCTCCCAGTTAAATTGATTGGACGTCTAGAGCCGTCAATGGCAACCAAAGAGTTAAGGATTCAGCTGAAGTGTTGGTAGCTCTTTGTTAAAGTAACAGATTTGTTTAATTAAACTTTTAGTAAATTAATAATGTATTTTCATAGACTTATATTATGAAGTCTATGGTGTTTTGTAGATGTAGTAGGAAAGTCAAAATACTCTGAGAAAAGTATTTAAACGCCAGACAATTGAATGCGAAATGTTTAGTCTTACTTTATTATTACGAATAACTCATTGGCTGGAATTGACAACGATAGACGTCCAATTCATTAATAATAAAAAGACTAAAAACAGAAATACACTGTAGTTATCGCCACCCAATAATACTCCTAAGTTAAATCATTAATTCATTTATTTACTTACATTTCACCATATTTAATTATGATTTTTCGTGTTCTAATATATCTAAAATCGATTTAATTTCTAAAATGAGCCCTTCGCACACATCTGGTCCCCAAGTCTGAATTACTAGCTATATATTGCCCTCTGCTGGATAAACTATATAGACCATTTTAATTCCCAACGCAAGAAAACAATCACTCAGCAAGGGAAATGTATTTTTTTATTACAACAACACAAAGTAATTAAATGTGCTTCACATTAAAATCATCAAGGAAAAATTAGAACAAAAACAATCAATTTAGAAAGAGAAATAAAATATGAAGGTTACATTACAATCAGCAAAAAAGTAAAAAAAAAAAAAAAAAAAAAAAAAAAAAAAAAGACAAACAAACAAATAAACAAACAAACAAAAACACCAAACGAAGAAACAGCACAAACTTTGTAAATAAATTTGGCATAACATGATATGTAACAAACACAGTCTTTTAAAACTAACACTAGTGGGGGAAATATTTATTTGGACACACTGTGTAAACATTTACATTACAGGGTAGAAAAATGCAAATCAAGTCATTTATTTATTCAAGTGTAAAACACTTGCGGAATTGTAGTGTAAACCATGCTTTGCAAAAATCTCTCAGAAAACCTTTGTCAACTCTCATGACGCTAGAATGTCAACAAGTTTTTTAAAAGAACACATGGAAGTTTCACAGCACCATTACAAAACTAGCGTGACTTGACGAGAATAAAGTACTCACTCAATTACATTATATGATGGTGAGATATCGTTTTTTTGTGAAACGACAGTTCATATGACCATTAAAAACTCACCCCAAATGTACTACATGATCGTGACATATTGGGTTTTTGTCTGTTTTGCTACCACAGGCCTGGCCTGACAAATATCAATATGTAAAAATCTATGCATTTTCCTGTTTTTGTGGTTTAGAACAGGGTCTGGAAAGCGTTTCTTTTTTGTTTTCAACTAAATGGGAAAAATGTTATTAATGACAAGTACAGACCTGCTGAAAGAGATGAAAATGTACATTCCAGGAAGTGTCTGTGTATATTGTGTTGGGCAGGGGAAGCAAGAAGGGTTGGAAAGGTTGAATTAAAAAAGTAACCTGAACATTTATAGTTTTTTTTTCCAGCCGGAAAAACTTGCAATTTTTCAACAGGCATTCAAAACTGATGAAACAACTTAGGAAAAAAAGGGCGTAATGATTCAGATTAAAAAACGAAGAAAAAGACAATTCTATAGAGGAACCAAACTGGATAATATATCAGTTGTCCTGCAGATCAAATATCATATTCATTTGACACAAACATGCATTCACTCATGTTTGTATACGAATGAAATAATATTTTAAGCTGCATCAAGTTTACATTACATGGCAGGGAAACCCATACTTCATCCCCTCTGCTGACCCAACAGAGCAGTATCAATCTGTACGGTGGCGCCGCCTTGCACGCCAACACAGCATCCCCTGATGGGAGAACAGGTGTTGGACAGAGGCCAGTGGAGCAGAGCTGACTGGACTGCCATCATGTATCATGCCGATGGAAGTCGTCTGACCGGAGGGAGGCTGACCCACTCATTTACTAAAATACAGCTCAAAGGATTGGTCACCACCCCACATTTTATTCACTCATTGTTTTATACAATAACGCAGTCGCTGCCATTGGTGGCGATAGACATACAATCCAATTTGACTGGGGACTGGTATACTGGTGAAACAATGATTGCTCAATGCCGACTGTCCCAGTTCAAATAATTTAAATGTCTATCACTGTCAGTAGTAGCGAATGAGTCATGAATACTTGAGGTTATAATATTGTACTCTGGAATTGTTGAAATACTATAATGTTTTGGAATTTGGTAGTACCAAATGTATCGAGATGTTAGTTAGCTTATTGTAGATTTTTTTCTCTCTCGGAAAACTCAACTATCTGCTGTTCTTTGTGCTCATGTTAAAGGGAACCACGGACTTGTAGGCTCTAATAAGCTACAATGTTCTCTTTTTACTAAAATATGCTATTCGAAACACATAAAATATTGCCATTGATTTATAACTCTATAATATTTAGTACATTTTTTGACCTATGGAGGGCACCATGTTTCACGTGACTATTTTGGTAATGATGCGGTTAGGTTGTACTGGAAGAATTGCTGTGCTAAGTGCTTAATTTGTAAATCATAACTTGCCAGAACGCAGAGTACATATGACAGCGCAGGGATGACTAGAAGGGCACATGTCCCGGAACATACGCAGAAAATGGTGCTGAAAACAACACGCAAATGCCCACTTGCCATGCTGTTGGACTTACAAGCCTCAATTTCAGATAATATCCGTGGCATAAATGCTATGATAATTTTCAACTATTTAGGCTATACTCTGCACAGCACGGGCAACTGCCAACATAACCACTGGTGGGGCTTACAGTACACAGTCAGCAGTTAGTTTCTCAACAGGCCTAACTTGTAAAACATTAAAAAAAAAAAATAAAAAAAAATCAGAGATTACAATAAATAACACAAACCCATTCTTTTGCGAGTTTCATCCCCCCAGTCTTCTCTGGCCCCAAAGTTCCCACCGCCTTACAAATTGTGCTGCCCAAAGCCGAATTTCCCATAAGGGTACTGGCCTGTTGCTCCGGCTGTTGGTGGCCCACCTGGCTGACTGCTAGCGCTGTAGCTGGCCCCCACTCCGGGTGGTGCTGAACCAGACCAGCTGCCATGGTAGCAGCCTCCTGCACCAGCTCGGTTGTCTCTCTGTGAACCTGGCTAGCTGCTGCGGCGTTGCCTGCTGCACGTAGTCCTGCCTGTTAACATGATCGCTGCAGCTGCCCTCATCGCCGGTTGTCGCTTTTCTGACTCGTTTTGAACCATCTTCCTTTTTTTTGGGAAAAAAAAAAAAGAGTAAATGCAACTGGCTTTTTGGCATGTTGAAATATCGTTTGATCCTGGCTGCCTGTTCCCTTTATGCCACAAATTTCCAAGTTTTTTTTTTGATTTATTTATTTTTTATCAGGGGCGTGAGTTGTTGGTCCAGTTCTTCAAGAAATCAACAAATCTCCGACTCTTTCAAATGACATTAAATTTATATAAACGATATTCAACTCTAGGGATTTGTTCTGTAAATGAATTTATGCATATTATTATTTTATTTTATACCTTTTTTAAAAACGTTTTTATATTACTATTATTTTCTATACACTAAAAGGTGCCGGATCTGCCCAAATAAGTCCCGGAAAACAGGGAAGCCTGAATCAAGAGGTGCCGGATCTTGTTCTGGCAGGATCAGGAATAATTAACCCCTGGCTGTGCTCTATAGTTGCAAAGCTAATATGATGACTGGCATGATTTTGTCACATTCTGCCGCTGGTTAGATTGTTTTGTTGCAGAGCTGTGGGATGAGTTCCTGTCGTACAGTATCTGCATCCAAGTCCAGCTCATTAACAGTGCCTTTAAACTGATCCTAGGCAGGTTGCCGAGATATTGACTTGCTGCCATTTGACAGTTTGTATTCTTGAGCCCTTCGTTTGTAGTGGCATCCTTGTCTTGTTTTTTTTTTCGTTTGTCTGCCTCTCGCCGTGGTTTTCCCTCTGTTTATTTAAAAAAAATTTTTTTAATTGATCCCGACCTACCGTCACGGACCGTTTTTCGTCTCCCTTTTCACAACTGCGTGTTTTTTATGTGTTCAATTAACCCTTCTACACAATCGCTCCGTTATTGTTGTCTGTTTTTGGGTCCAACCTTTTGTTCCACATTCGCGGACCGTTTGTTGGTTTTCATCTGAGGACTTGAGTTACCCATTGCAGCGAATAGATCAATAAACAATACACATATAATCGATGTAGAAAAAAAAAATAGCAAGGCCATTGTGGTGTTAATTTAATGTTACTAAATAGTATGGTCTTTAACGCTATCTGCTTTAAGTACAAATAAAGTACACGACAGTCCTCTTATATCTCAATGTGCAAAATAAGGCATCATCATAATCTGTTGGGCAGAAAATGACACAAAGAGACAGCAATCAAACAAAATTTAATACATTCATTTGTTTTCTGTGTCGCTTACAATACGAAGTTGCCAACATAGAAAGACCGGAACAAGAAGGACGCTGCCTGGAGGGAAATAAACGATGTGCTCAATGTTTCTGGTAAGTACTTAACGCCGCAGCTAACGCAAAAAAAGGTAGCAAACGCTAAATTACGGGCTATAGTACTTAAAGCCAACAACGTACTACAACTCGGACAAAATGGGAAAACTGCTATGCTTTATTTGTTTACAATTATCTAGCGGAGCAGCGACTTGTTCGGCGCCGGCCGACGTGGAAATGCACGACATTGATGGCGTTCCTTGATAAATTTGTAGCATCGAGAAAAACCTCTACTAATTTTGGTTCGTTTGCATGTGCATAAAGTTTCGATTGCATGTGCATGTAAGGTTTCTGTGCGGTATGGAAGCAATTAAAAAAACTCGTCATATCGGCTCATAGGAATGCCATGACCTCTATATGACACTGTGACTAATGCAGCATTGTTACTATGTTTTGGGTTTTGTTTAGTTTTTTAAATTTACCTATATCTATTTAATTATTATTATTTTTTTTTTAACATGAGTCAAGACGAACATCAGAGTTTGATGGAGGACTCCACTCCTTGCATAGAGCTTATCTGTCCTGCGACTACATCCTCAATGGTCTGGCCTCCTGGAACACCTGCCTTGGGAAGCACGCTGACAGACTGCACACCAGCCATGGGTTACATCGCAGAAACGCCAGCCAAAGAGCTCTGTGCTACTCCCCTTCCACAGTTAGCTGAGGACCCCTCCTCTTTCACCCCGGCAGTCACACCACAAAGGCCGCGTGGTATGTATAAAGTTTATTAATCGACATAACCGATGTTTGTGTTGGACATGCTAGGATTGTGTTGTAATGGCATGAACCACCTCTTTTTTGTAATACAGGTAAAAAGCGAAAGGCGGGAGACTCTGGCTACACTGGCTAACTGAAAAAATAATCAAACTGCTGCGTTTCACTGTATATCATAATCATATGTAAAGCACACGACAGCTCTGAACGCTAACAATCTCCTAAATTATGTTGGAATAAGTTTGATCACACAATAATTTACTATGAAGATCTGCAAACAATAACCGGAGTTCTAGACAGCAAACACTCTCCTGCTCTGCACTAGAGTAGGAGAGTGTTTGCTGTCACTGTCACTAGACAAAGTTGCCACATGAACGCAACCGGTTTTGTTCGACTCTATTCTTATCTCATCCCGTTGTTCCTGTTCATTTTGCTTATTCTGCTAGTTTTCTTAAATATTGACAGTGCTGTCCTACTCATTAATGTTCCTCTCAGGTTCGGATTTAAAGGGCTGAACAGATGTCGATGATAATGTTTATGTCGCTAGAGTCATACTGTGAAAGCCCGGTAGCGTAACCCATAGACGTCCCTGCCCACAGTGCATTGCGATGTCAACAACAAAAGTGACCTACTACCGTAGTGAAACTAAGTTCACAAATTTTATAAAAAAGAAAACATCAAGCGGGATTTTAATATCAAAATATTGTAACTCATACTAACATTTTTCTTTAAAGAACTAGAATAGAATAGAATAGAATAGAATAGAATAGAATAGAATAGAATAGAATTCTTTCTCTCTGTGGTTCCCTTTAAGCATTAGGATTAAATTTAGAACCATGTTGTGGCATTTGGTGCCCAAAAAAAACACTATGTTGAATTGACATGACCAGCTTTTTTAAAGATACAGGTGTCAAACCGAATGTCCAAGGGTCAGATCCAGAACCACATCATCTTTTTGTGTGGACGTTGAAAGTGAATGTGCATCTACTTTGTGTTCCTTTCTATAATAAATTTCCCCTTTGTAGTCCTCAGTGAAAGATTGAGTACAGAAATAAGAATATACACAGCTTTAGTTGAAAAAAATGGAATAAATAAAACATTTAGACATTAATTAATACCATAAATATTTTACTAAATATAAATAAATAAAGAGAATATTTTGTTTTCTGCTTTTTTAATATAAAAATGTATTAGTAAATTTAAAGTAAAAGAAAGGAGAATATTTGCTATTAAGACGCTCAAAAAAGAGGAATATAATTTTTTAAACAATGTCTAAACGATATATCAACTATCAAAATAGCTATCATTTGTTAATTGTCGAATAGTCGATCAATCAAGAACACTTGAAATATGTCAATTTTTCTGTAATGAATGAATATATTACACAAGTTTTACTTTTTGAATTGAGTTACTGAAATAAATCAACTTTCAAATGATTTTCAATTTTTTTTCTTGCCTGTAACTTTTACACGGCTGTGGTCTTTTCCTAACTGTAAAAGTGATGAGACTTACACAAACTCTTCTCTGAATGGTGACCAGCATCAGAACAAAAGGTCCACGATAATGGACATAATTAACCACTATTGTGTATTATGCAGTATATACATTTCCTTCCTGAATGTTTTTTGCATTTACTTCCATTATCCTATCTTTCTGCCCAGACTGACATATTTAAAAAGTAGTTTGAGTTTTGGAAATCATTTACTCAAGCCCCTTTACAACTGGCTTTACAGCCAAAATGATACCAGGTATGATGATTTGCCAAGTCGCTGAGGAGCCATATTGGCCAAGGCAAGGCTTGCAGTTGCCGTTAATGGCTCGAATATAATATTTTATGTCCCGTTGATATAGCCACAGTGCTTAACTCAGGATGTAAAAAATAGTCAGGCCCATTCATTTTGAGTATAAACACTTCACTTTGCTTGAGGACACAGATAATGTTGTATGTGTCATCGGCGTCTATTTGACTTTTGGACGAGAGCTAAGGGATTGCTACTTTAGACATAATGATGGCACACGCCGTTTGGCTGAGAGTAATAGGTAGCTTTATTGTAAAGCGCTATCATTACACTTTTACACACTGGACTTACATTTGTTCAAGCGCACACACACATACAGTACATGCCTATCCAAAGCCATTACAAGCACTGGAAAAAAAGGCCTCATTTGAGGGAAGCAATAAAGCCTTTAATCATTTTATTACCAAAAGAGTATTTAACAAGTGGGTAATGAAACGCCAAAGGCGGGTGAGCTAAGTTTAACCTTCATAGAAGGAAGCCATGTATCACGTTGCCCCCAAGGCATGATGGGACACAAATGTCATCCTCCATTATCCAGCACACCTGAAGTGTGGCGTGGCACGCGTGGCAGGCGGGCGTTTCGCTTTGCAAGGCGAAGCTGACGGGGGAAAATTAGAGGGAATTCAATTAATGGATGTTTTTTACGCACCAGGGAGAGGGCACAGCTGCATGTACACACTCACATGCGCACACACATGGTATATTCATGCACATTTGAGCGACAGCTACATGCAAGCGCGTGATGGGCAGGGTCCTGGTTGTGGATTTCCCCACCAGATGGTGCTGTTTTTCTTCTTGTTTAGTAGTGATTCACATGAACCCATTCATACAAGAATTATGACTTTTTTTCCTGTTTTAATTCATTGAATTACCATTGACGGCGCTAGACGTTCATTCGCCCCTCCCAGTCAAAAGAGAATGGGCGTCTAGCGCAGTCAATGGCACTGATAGATGAGCATTCACCGCCAGTCCTACAAGTTAACTCATTTACTCCCAAAAACTAGGGCTGTCAACATTATCGCATTAACGGGCGGTAATTAATTTTTAAAAATTAATCACGTTAAAATATTTAACGCAATTAACGCACATGCCTCGCTCAAACGTTAAAATGACAGTACAGTGAAATGTGTACTTGTTGTGTTTTTCGGAGTTTTGTCGCCCTCTGCTGGCGCTTGGGTGCGACTGATTTTATAGGCTTCAGCACACATGAGCATTGTGTAAGTAATTATTGGCATCAACAATGGCGGGCTACTGGTTTATTTTTTGATTGAAAATTTTACAAATTTTATTAAAACGAAAACATTAAGAGGGGTTTTAATATAAAATTTCTACAACTTGTACTAACATTTATCTTTTAAGAACTACAAGTCTTTCTATCCATGGATCGCTTTAACAGAATGTTAATAATGGTAATGCCATCTTGTTGATTTATTGTTATAATAAACAAATACAGTACTCATGTACCGTATGTTGAATGTATATATCCATCTTGTGTCTCATCTTTCCATTTCAACAATAATTTACAGAAAAATATGGCATATTTTATAGATGGTTTGAAATGCGATTAATTGCGATTAATTACGATTAATTAATTTTTAAGTTGTAATTAACTCGATTAAAAATTTTAATCGTTTGACACTCCTACCAAAAACTTTTAAATACGTTCTATTTTTAATTGTTTCAGTGTCCCAAAGACGTATTTATAAGTCTATTAATTTTTTTTTCATAAAAGATATCTCTGGGTTCTGATTCAATTTAGCTCCAAAGCACAAATTTGAAAATCAAATTTCAAGCAATAAACCTGGCCACTGGAAGGCGGTAGCGCATTTGGTAAGACCAGCAACCCGATACAAAGAACGGCCAAGCCGCATGGCCGGGCGACGGCGCAAGATGACCAAATGGATGCCAGGCAGCGGACGACGAGCAGAACAACCGGTAGACGCCCGGATGCTAGGCCCTGGACGACCGAGCAGAACGACCGGTGTTCTGCCAAAATCTGCTACATCGGCGAAACGTGCTACATTAGTCGAATTTCACACCCAAAGTAGTACTGTGCGCTCTAAACTTATTTTATTTAGATGCATACAGGAATAACGTAATAAAAAATGCCTGCAGAAACTATTTAAATGTAGTTATATCAAATAAGGACGGTTTAAATATGCTATGTGACTAATGTGGTCAACTGCTTCAAAGCTAACACAAAAAAACACAATGGTTAAAAGTATGAGAGTGTAATACATGCAAAAAGTATCTTTGAGGCAGTGAAAAGGTTCTAAATAACTAAATAAAAACAAAAATAGTGAGTACTCGCCGCTTCTAACCGATGTGCGCATGCGTGTGGATGCATGCGCAAGCGCGTAGTGAGGAATGGCCGAACACCGGGACCACTAGTGCAGCAGACGATGCCCTTGAGTCCGTGCTGCTCGCGGGCAGAGCCCGCAGAGACTCAAAAAAATTCATCTTTATGAGACGGACGGCGATGAGGGAAAAGTTTAACCGCGTGTCGCGGACAGAAAGTGTCATCTTTCAGTTAGTTATGTGTAAATAAATTGTTACCTTGCTATAAAAAGCTGTATTTGTCTTGTTGTTTATCTTATTTTGTAAAAGGAAAACATTATTCAGATGTTTGGGATCTAACTAAAGCAAAAAATAACTGTGCATAAGTCAAAGTTATGTTTGAAATGTATAGTTTCACAAAAAGCTCAATTTGTCCGTTTTTTTCATCAGAAATTGGAAAATTGCTCAAACTAAGCTATTTTCTAATGCTAATTTTTAAAGAACGGAAAAAGATATGAACTTACTCTTTTTTCCTGCTGAAAGCTGAGAGTCTAATGTTTCTTCTGGTAGGTTCCGTGTTTACATAGCAATAGAACAGAATTTTTTGTGGCCCTTGCCAAATCTGTCAAAATCCAGTAAAACGGCTTGGAGCGAAGGGCCTTGCTCTGGTGAAAATGGCTGGGAGTGAATGAGAAAAGGAATTGAGTGTCTGTTGTTGTCAGTGGCAGGCAGTGAGTTAAATACTATGGAGGGAAAAAAAAAAGATTTTTAATGTATTTCTGTATTTATTGATTTTTATTTCATTAATTTAGCTTTTACTAACATTGTATTAACTTATAAGTGTGTTTATAATTGCATGAAAATAATATTAAAACTGTGATAAATAATGGTAAAAAAATAATACAATAATAATTGCTAATATTTAACTGGACTTCAGTTAAGAAAGTTGAACTCCACATATTGAGTAAACTGGACTTCAGTTTAGGTAAATATGTAATGATTTGCTCCAAACAGGGATCAAACTTAATCCGTAACAATGGCAGCAGAGTGTGCAGAAAACTGAGCTAAAACTACCCCTAAAGGCTGAGTTATGCTTCTGCGGCAGACCTATGCCGTCAAGGCAGACCCGATTCATACGATCCTCAGCCTGACGAACACATCCACAGAATCCTGTGATTGGTCTGCTCAGACTGTTGTTTCCGATTCAGCGCAATCACCGCCATTTTCAAACATTGTTGTGCTACACGCAAAAATGGACCAAGCCAACGAGCGTATCATCGAGGAGGTCCGCAAGTAAGCAATTCTTGGCAAACAATTAATGGAAGGAGATTGCTGAAAATAGGGGACTGGGGGTCAACGATTGCATAAAAAAAATGTTAAGAACCTCCGAGAAAAGTATGTGTATGTTCAGAAGCGAATGGCCACACGAAGCGGTGACACAGTCGGCCAAAAACTGCCAGCTTTTCACTTTTCGAAATTTTTGGTTGGTGCACTTTATCATTTATTTCGTACATATGTTTGCTGTGAGTCTGTGAATTATTTACATTTTACACTTTAAGTATATGAGGAATAAAGCACAGGTTTGGTTTCAAAAGAGTTGTTTTAATGTTTAATTTTAAACAACAGACAGTTCACACACTTGATACATCATCACTGATTGAGAGTGCCTCGGTGCTTATATCATAACGTGCTTACCATCATGACTTCCAACGCAGTTTGGGAAGTTCCATAGCCGCCAGAAATCTGCAATGGCTTCCCCCTGGCTGGTTGTAGGACACGGCAAAGGGATCGGACATAACGCTGGACAACGCAGCTTGCTGGTTTCCACCCGATGCTAGAATTCGCCAGTCTCGGTGATGCATCAACAGTTGGACAGACCACCTCTGCAACTGCAATCTTCTGTGTCGCCTGCACTTAAACATTTGTATGATCATCATTTATTGTTCAATGTTGATGAGCTGAAGATGCACATTCAAGCGTTCCATTTCCCTTGGCATTGTTGTGTAACTGGAAGAAAACTAGAGGAAGTCGACAAGAATTCCGAAAAACCGTACAAACACAACGCCACACCCCTATAGTGGCTTGGTGGTGAATTACAGAGCAACGTGCTCCCTTGCCGCAGAACTATCGAATGCTCATTGACGCCGTAGGGTCTACATCGTCGCTACGCCGTCACCGCAACGCAGAAGCATAACTCAGGCTTAAGTTAGCATGACTGAAAGGAAGTTTTACAATGCAATTTCAACATTTTTGACAATTCTCTTACTGAAACATTATAGACATTTAACTGAAAATCAAAACAGCAAGAATTTTTCAAGTTGGCATGTGTTGTAAAAAGTTTGAAAACCACTAAGAAGACAGTTAATAATGTCGGATCTCCTGTGCTGAGTCCTGATTTCTCTTTGTGGGTCAATTAGGGAGAAAATGAGGGAGACACTTTCAGTCTGTCGCCATAAAAGAACTAGATCCGACTACCTGGCTGCCAATTGTGCATATAATATACCATTTAACTGCCCTGCTGTCTGAGTGCATGTGTGTGTGGATAGGTGTGCACTCGTGTGAAAGAGAGACAGTGCGAGGGTGCAATGTGTGCAGTATTTAGCCATCGGAGAATGAAAACAGTGACACATTAGCCACAAAAAAAGCAATCGGCAAGTAGTTAAGCAAGGAGAAATATAGCTCCAAATACAGCAACATACATTACCTCAAACAAATTATTTGACCCACAAGAATAAATTATGTTGAACAAAAATACTCCATTTTTAATAACAAGCTTCTGCGGTACTTATAGAGGAACTGCCTCCCAAAGTTAATTGAAAAGTGTCTTGCTGCTCATTTGCATAAAAAACACATTTAAAAGGTGAAAAATTATAAATAAATATGTGGCCACCTGTGAAATATGGCTTTTGGCCTACTGGTCATTTATAACTTTGCCTTTAATTATGTGACAGGCTGGGCTTGTGCAGCTCTAATGAGAGGCTGGAGTGATGGAGGGGTCATTTTTGCATGGCTCTGTCACTATTTCAGTGCCACTGACGGCAATGGACGTCCATTCCATTTTAATTTAATTTGCATCGCACAGGTCTAATCGTTTGGTGTCCATTGCCGTCAATGGCAGATAATGAGACGCAATATAACAAACAATTTCAAAATAAAATACCTTAAAGCATGGAGAAAATGTACATAATTGAGCTTTTTGAAGATTACATTTTTTTTTTAAATTAAATTAAAAAGACCAACAATCAAAACATTTTTTTCTTGTATTTAAAGTAAATGGTAATAATTCTAATTCTAATTGCATGACCAAAATAAAGCAATAAAATAAAAAGAACTCATTTTAACACTAATGAAAAAAAAAAGAAAAAAAAAAAAAGAAAAATCAACTTTCGAGTGTGACTGAGGCCCATAACCAGTTTATATCTTTTTTAAAAATTATTTTTCACTATATTTTTTTAAATTAACAATTTCTTAAATTATAAACTGATTGATTTGTAAAAAATATTACATCCTTCAGTGCCATTGACAATGACAGATGTCCAATCATGTGGCTCTTTTCATTCACAGGTGAACTAAAATAAGTTTATAACAAGCAGACATGCAGCCAACAAATGAGAATGGTCATTCACTGGCAGCCCTGCTACTTTAAACGGATTGCACATCTATTGCCGTCAATGGCAGCCAATGAGTTAAAATTGCAATAATTATAAATATTTAAAACAGGTTCATATGAACTACAACCACCTGGTAGCCAAACAAGATGTGACGCAATGCTGCCAACTTTTGGATAGTTCGAGACACTACATAATAAGTCCGTAAATCAATCCGCAATTAAATAATCATCAATGAAAAAAAAAAAAAAAAAAAGAGGATTGACGCTTATAAATCCCTAGAAAATACCTACCAAATTTCAAGAAGAAGAGGTGGGTGACTTTTTTGAGAGATCTACAGTGGGGCAAATAAGTATTTAGCCAACCACTAATTGTGCAACTTCTCCCACTTGAAAATATTAGACAGGCATTGTTTGATTTTTAAAGAATTTATTTGCAAATCATGGTGGAAAAAAGGGATTTAGCCAATACCAAAAGTTCATCTCAATACTTTCTTATGTACCCTTTGTTGGCAATAACGAAGGCCAAACGTTTTCTGTAACTCTTCACACTGTTGCTGGTATTTTGCCCCATTCCTCCATGCAGATCCCCTCTAGAGCAGTGATGTTTTGGGGCTGTTGTTGGGCAACACGGACTTTCATCTCCCTCCACAGATTTTCTATGGGGTTGAGATCTGGAGACTGGCGAGGCCACTCCAGGACCTTGAAATGCTTCTTACGAAGCCACTCCTTTGTTGCCCTGGCTGTGTGTTTGGGATCATTGTCATGCTGAAAGACCCAGCCACGTCTCATCTTCAATGCCCTTGCTGATGGAAGGAGATTTTCACTCAAAATCTCTCGATACATGGCCCCATTAATTCTTTCCTTCAGACAGATCAGTCGTCCTGGTCGCTTTTCAGAAAAACAGCCCCAAAGCATGATGTTTCCACCCCCATGCTTCACAGTGGGTATGGTGTTCTTCGGATGCAATTCAGTATTCGTTCTCCTCCAAACACGAGAACCTGTGTTTCTACCAAAAAGTTCTATTTTGGTTTCATCTGACCATAACACATTCTCCCAGTCCTCTTCTGGATCATCCAAATGCTCTCTAGTGAACCGCAAACGGGCCTGGACGTGTACTGGCTTCAGCAGGGGGACACGTCTGGCAGTGCAGGATTTGAGTCCCTGGCAGCGCATTGTGTCACATTTGTTACTGTGGTCTCAGCTCGCTGTAGGTCATTCACTAGGTGTGGATCTGGGATTTTTGCTCACCATTCTTGTTATCATTTTGACGCCACGGGGTGAGAGCTTGCATGGAGCCCCAGATCGAGGGAGAATATCAGTGGTCCTGTATGTCTTCCATTTTCTAATAATTGCTCCCACAGTTGATTTCTTTACACCAAGCGTTTTACCGTTTGCAGATTCAGTCTTCCCAGCCTGGTGCAGGTCTACAATTATGTCTCTGGTGTCCTTCGACAGCTCTTTGGTCTTGGGCATAGTGGAGTTTGGAGTGTGACTGACTGAGCTTGTGGACAGGTGTCTTTT
Source organism: Corythoichthys intestinalis (assembly GCF_030265065.1). NCBI lineage: Eukaryota > Metazoa > Chordata > Actinopteri > Syngnathiformes > Syngnathidae > Corythoichthys > Corythoichthys intestinalis. Next base: position 36,591,857 of record NC_080395.1, on the reverse strand, counting down.
ATACCGATAATGAGTTAAAACAGGTGCCAATTATACAGGTAATGAGTGGAGCCTCGGGAGACCTCGTTAGAAGAAGTTAGACCTCTTCAACAGCCAGAAATCTTGCTTGTTTTAGGTGACCAAATACTTATTTTCCACTCTAATTTGGAAATAAATTCTTTAAAAATTAAACAATGTGATTTTCTGTTTTTTTCTCCACATTCTGTCTCTCATGGTTGAGGTTTACCCATCCTGACAATTACAGGCCTCTCTAATCTTTTCAAGTAAGACAACTTGAACAATTGGTGGTTGACTAAATACTTATTTGTCCCACTGTACAAATATTACAATAATAATTAATAACATTAAAGTTCACTTTTTTAAAATTACCCCAAAATAGTCATTTGCTTAAAGGTATAAAAGGGACAGCATATGACACCCTCCTCCTCTTTCTCCCCTATTCTCTGCTTCCTTTTATGCATCAAGAAAACAGCTTGTGTAGCCCTGCAGGTACAAAATTCACCTTCACTCTCACTCACTTCCTCTCTCCACATCTCCTTGTTTAACCCTCCATTGAGGCGGGAGGGGAGGATGGACGACGATTGGTCTCCAGCTCACTAAGTCCTATTATAAGCAGAAGAAGACCATATTTCACCCCCCCAAGAAATATTACAAGACAGACAAGCAAGCGGGGGCTAATCCCTGGGATGAAATTAGCAAACCGAGGGGTTAGCGGCAGAAACGGAGGGGGAATAGAAAAAGAGTGGGGGTGGCACACTGAGCCCTGCTAGAGGCAACTTGTCCACGGGGATAATTACAAGATGCTCCTGGGATCGGTCTGTCTTTCCTGCTATCTGTCTGTCTCTCCGGGTCGGCCTTCATTTTTTTGATGGCTCTATTTTCAACAAGGGGACCCACACTTCTCCCCATTCAATGTGTGTGTGTGTGTGTGTGTGTCCTTCCCTTTTGTGTCTCCTGTGCTTCAGTTACATAGTAGTAAAAGCTATTAAAATTGAAATTGTTCCAGGGGCAGTGAGCGGATGGGGAAGAGAAGTGACACACTCTACTGTTATGTATGTGCTCCTATAGACCCACAGGCAGGCTACACTTGCACCGCCGACTTTGTGTGCAAACAGCAAAAGTCATACCGAAACAGTTTAAAAGATTCAAATTTGCATTTTACTATGTAAGAAAATAGACGCATTACACTGGGGACACAATTTTTGTTGAGTTAGCTATTTTTTTGAACCATTTGTTTGAGTGAATCCAAAACTGATCTCACGTCAACTTTCTGAACTACAGAACAAAATGAGAAAAAAAATACTGCACTTAATATCAGTGCTTATTTTAAAAACGATGAAAAAATATTGGTGTTCAAAGAAATATTAAAGAAACAAGCTTGTTTAAAGGGAGCGACAACAACTAGTATACATGACTTCCATGAGAAAGACAGTTGCTGACTATATTTTTAAACCCTTCAGGGACAGTGTTCACTACAGTGAACATCTTTTCAAAACTTGATAAGCCTATTGATAACTTTTGCTTATTAAAAAAACTTGAATATTAGCAGTTATTATTAATATATTATAACAGTATATTTGATCATAATCATTATTATATATATTTTTTATACATATAAATACATTCATAAATTAATACAATTTTTATAAAAATGGAACCGTTCAATTTAATATGAATAGAAACAGATATACACAGTGGTTAGGGCGCCAAGTAACACTCAAAAGTAGACAATCAAGAGCTTTCACCCTTTATAAGCAATGTGTGCTTTAAAAAAAAAAATTGGAATATTAGCAATTACTATTAATATATCAAAATTCTTTAATTATAATCATTATTGTACTTTTATACATATAAAAACATTCATAAATTAATACAATGCTTAAGAAATGGAACAGATGAATCTAATATGAATAAAAAAAGATACACACAATGGTTAGGGCCCCATGTAACACTCTAAATTAGACAAACAAAAACAAAAAAAACAAAAAAACAATTTAGCCATAGTTATGAGGTAGATATCCGTGACCTATTTACAGAAACTATTTTTTTCATATTGTTTAAAAGTTTAAAATAAGTGAGTGAATAATTCTATGAGTTTTTTTTTTTTTTTAAACTAAATATTAGACATCAATTAATGATTTTAAGCTAAAAATGATAGACATTTCAAATAATAAATATAATTACATACCTTCTTTTATGGCTGGGTTGAAACAAAAGCGGTTTTGCAGTGTCTGTAAACGGGGGTCTCCAGGGTAAAACGGACAAATTAAAAATAGTTCGGGGGCTTAATGCGCCATGAAACTGCTATGGCAGTATATAGACATATTGGTCTATCAAACAAAACAATTATTTTGGCCTAAACTACAGCAGTTTTTTTTAAAGAGGTGTGCAAAAGCAGAAACTGCTTTTTCAGCCTTGTCTATGTTTTCCGCCATATATAATAGGTATATTAAGGTATATTATTCCTAGAGCTCTGAAAATGAGGAGAAAAATTCATAAAAACAACTAAATGACACCACTTTGAACTGCAGCAGCACGGAATATTGAGTAGTAACGATGTCATGAGTAAGGGCGGGCAAGCTGCCATCCTTGCATTTGATTGGCTAAAACAAAACTACCATTGATAAAATGTCTGCCCCCATGTCAGGCGCCGGCTTCCTTGAAATTCTGGCTTTTACTTACATTTTTCTCCAACATAACATATAAAAAATGTCAGTTTTTTTCCCAGTCCCCCTGTCCTCCCAATTTATTAAAGGGTACCACGGATAGAAAAAAATGTAGTTTTGAAAAGATAAATGTTAGTACGAGTTATAACAATTTTATATTAAAAACCCTCTTAATGCTTTCGTTTTAATAAAATTTGTAAGATTTAAATAAAAAAATAAACTAATAGCTCGCCATTGTTGTTGGGCTCCCTGCCGTACTTCCATAGTGTCACTCTAACTAAGGTATTGAATTAATTAGAGATAAAGCCAACAAGTACGTTTTGTCCTTCAACTGACGCCGTAGTTTCCTGTTTTACCGTGGGCTAATTTTACCTTACGTTCATTTGAGTGTGGTTCTCACAACGTGCAAGACTCCTGATAATGGCTCTCAGCATCATAATTTGTATATTGTGACTAAATATTGCCATCCTGTGTATTTGTTGAGCTAAACGAGTTGCTAAAATGTTTAGAGTTTTATCAAAGTTAAAACTTTATGTGTACTTTGCATATCTTCATTGTGTATGACAGTTCTCTTTGCATCGTTGTTTAACCGTGTGAGAATAGGGCCTCATTATTACGGATTGAAGCGTTTGTCTTTTTGTGAACATATTTTGTTGTTGTTGAGAGTTACGCCAATAAACGGCGCGGTTCAATGAACGCCTGTGTCCAATCCCCTTTCTCTGCCTCTTAGATCTCAATGTGCAAAATAAGGCATCATTATAATCTATTGGGCATTAATATATTTATTCGTTTTATGTGTCGCTTATTCACTGGGGAGCAACCAGCAGGATAATTAACAATCTGGACATCTGCTTTTACATAACCAAAATAAGGTAAGACGTCATTAGACGTCTCGGTAGAGGCAAATGTTTTTGTGTGTTGTGATGCATGGCCCATGGCTATCAGCAAAAATAATCAAAACTGCTGTGTTTCACTGTATACCAAAACATGTAAAGCACACGGCAGCTCTGGATGCTAACTATCTCCATAATAATATTGGAAAAGGTTGGATCACACAATTGTTTACTGTGTAGATCTGCAACAGTTTTTGACATCAAACATTCTCCTGCTCTCGTCACTGGAGCAGGGGTGTGCTGTCATTAGCGAACTTGACACATAGACGCTACTTGACTCATCCCTTTTGCTGTCCTTCACATTAATGTTCCACTCGGGTTCAAATTGGAAGGGCAGAACCGATGACATGTTAATGTAGTTAAAGAGTGACACGATGGACGTCTGGCAGCGTGTCTATGTGACGTCACCGCCCTGCGACTTCAACAACAAGGGCGACCTACTAGTTGAAATTTTTTTTTTTACAAATTTTATTAAGATGAAAACATTTAGAGGGGTTTTAATATCAAATTATTATAACTCGTACTAACATTCATCTTTTAAGAACTACATGTCTTTCTATCCGTGGTACCCTTTAAGACATTCTTCCTGATGGGATGCACACGACTTCGCTTGACTTTTTTTTTTTTTTTTTTTACAAAAGATATTGGTACAATGATTAAAATTGTATGCAAGTATTAGAAACATAAGTAGCTTATCTGTGGAGAAAACTTGATGTAAAAAAAAAAAAAAAAAAAGAAACACTGCAATTTTAGAAGGAACATAGCAATTTTAGTTTTAATGAAGATGAACATCTAACTCAACAAAATTGTTCCCCAATTTTGTTTAACTTTTAAATGCATGGTAGGTGTTTCAACTAATTTAAAATTGAGAAAATAAACTAGTATCCCCCTGTGTAGTGGTCAGTGAGCTTTAACCAGCAGACTGACCTCTCCCTAGGGAAAGCATGACTTTGAAAATACTGGACGCAAAAACACACGTATGTGCACTCCCGCACGCGCACAAAATGAAGACTGGAGCATGGTACAGTCATTCATCACTTTTCCAAATATAATACGCAACAGAAAAGGAAGATAAAGCTAACGTAAACACACATACTGTACCCTCATAGTGCTCATTAGCAGCTAAAGCAGCTTTTTGACTAAAATATTGAAAGCTTATATAGTTAGATCCAGAAGTACAGTAGCTGCACAATGATGAGTTTTTATAGTTTTGAATTAAAAAATGTGATTGAATTATGTTCTCGATTTAAGAGGTGTTCTTAAAAACATTAACTTTTTGGGTATGATTTAAGCGGGAGAAAATGGATGCATGGATGGATGGATACAATTACATTTAAATTTATATTACAGGAGTTCATTTATAGAATTTTATCTTATAATGCATTCAAGGGCGTAGGTTTGCATAGGGACGGTAGGGACATAACACTACCAACTTTTCAGGATGCTCAAATTGTCCCCACCAACTTTTAAGCAACTTTATTTGAATTATATAATGATTATAATTGATGATAATAATTTATAGTGTCTTCCCATATGTTGTAAGAATAGAATTGAACCTTCCATTATTAACTGAATTACTGTATTTTCATTATGTTCAGACTTACATTTACCTCTTTTCACTTGCTGAATGTGCCAGTCCATTTTTCCCCCCTCAAACGCACGTTTGATTGGCTGATTACTAGAACAAACAAGCACGCACACTCATACAACCCCGACAGAAATACATGTAAACATGCCGCTTCCTCCACCCCTTTCAAAGACGAAGGATATTAGAATTTTTTTTCGGCCAGCTGAAGCAGCAGCCACTGTAAGTAGATGTCGATGTTGTGGAGGTGGGGAACACGCCACTAATTTTGCTACTGAAAGTCCAACCTGCATGACAGTTAGCATAACATTAAACTGTGTGAACTTGCTAACCTGCAAAACTCGAGTAGGAAGCAGATTAGGCATAAGTGTCCTCCTGTCATGTATGTTGTCTACCGTTAACGTTAATTCAACTGTGCATTTATTCATTGATTAAAATATATTTATTTTCTCCATCATTCATTGAAAAATAATTATATTTGCATCCTATGCAGACATTTCTTTAAAAAAAATAACACACACAAAAACTAGGGCTGTCAAAATTATCGCGTTAACGGGCGTTAATTGATTTTTTAAATTAATCACGTAAAATATTTGACGCAATTAACGCATGCACTGAATGAACAGCTCGCACATTGCCTTAAACAGATTACAATGAGGCCGTTTATGGACATTAAGAGTGAAGAGAATGCCACCGGCCGCTTGGGGGCAGCGCCGTTCCATACTAATGTTATTTCTTCTAAACGTGGGAGAATTAGTAGTTGTGAGATGTTTATAAGCCTGTATGTACAATGCAATGCAAATTGCTTTTTGTGCTCCACACATATTTCGGTAAGTTTTCTTTCTTTTAGTGGCAATTATGTGTCTCTTGTTGTATTTTGGGTAAGATATGTACAGAGATATGTATTTTATAAAGGCGAGTGGACACAGGCGTTCTTTGGACCGCACCGTTTATTGGCATAAGCTTCTCCTTCACAACAAACATAAGTATCGTTTAGTGAAAGCACAACAAAAATAATATTCCTATCTCTCTCTCTCTCAAAAAAAAAAAAAAAAAACAATGTTCACAAAAAGAAAAGCACTTCAGTCTATAGTAATGAGGCTCTATTCTCACAGTTAAACAACAATGAAAAATGAACTGGCATTCCATATCAAAATAGCTATGCAAAATACACGTAAAACTTACTCAGACTTTGGTCACTCTATTCTTATCATTGTTATTTTTATTCTTATTATTATTATATTAACTCTACTTTTGATTGAAATTTTTACAAATTTTATTAAAACGAAAACATGAAGAGGGGTTTTAATATAAAATTACTATAACTTGTAACTATAACATTTGTCTTTTAAAAACTACAAGTCTTTCTATCCGTGGATCACTTTAACAGAAAGAATTTTAACAATGCCATTTGTGGATTTATTGTTACAATAAACACAGTACTTATGTACAGTATGTTGTATGTATATATCCGCCTTGTGTCTTATCTTTCCATTCCAACAATAATTTACAGAAAAATATGGCATATTTTATAGATGGTTTGGAATTGCGATTAATTAATTTTTAAGCTGTAATTAACTCGATTAAAAATTTTAATCCTTTGACACCCCTAACAAAAACACAACCACAGTAAATTTCCATGATATGAAGAAGGTGGGATTACCCCCATTAAAATAAATTTAACTTTTTTCATTTTTACGTAGGCAACACATCAGCATATTTCTGAGAAATATAGCCCTGACCCCCGTTCACCCAATCTGTTTGGTCTTATATATGCAGGTTATGCTGTTATAGCGTCCCTACCAATGTTGAGACCAACGACCTGTAGATGGTGCTCTATACCAGCACATCACACCGGGCATTTGTGCACGGAGTGACGACCTCAGCGCACATGAGAAATCCGCGTGTATGGGAGAAATAGAAAAACCCAGGCAGGAAGATGGTGTCGAGTACCCGATGCTACACGGCCATCTAATGACCGTCCTTCTTTGTCTTTGAGGTGGTGGCAGACGAGAGTCATCCAGCAGCAGCAACAGCAGGAGCAGCAAAAGCACAATTGCCACACAAAGTGAAGTTGCAATAGGCCATTCTTGATGTTTTGAAAGAAACTGCTGGAAGGTGAAATTTCCCAAAAAGTTGACTTATACGTTGTGGTATAATATTGTGGAAAAGTCCAATGTCCTCTTTGTAGTACTGATGAGGTAGCATTTCAAATATAAAAAAGATGCTGGACTATAAAAAGCTGTAATAAGAGATAAATACGGGACAGGTGGCCTATTAGTCACATTGAACTGCGTGTGACGATCAAATGTAGTCAAGGTCAGGTGAGTAATGGGCCCGATAACATGAAGCAGCTGCATGGCATTTTTACATATAATTACACGATAATTACGCAGGTATTACATAATTGTTATTTATGGATTTGTTTTGGTCTCGTCGAGCCACACATGGCAATGAAGATATTCACTGAGGTAACACAAGACATTTGATGGCCTCAGCAATCAATCAGCTCACGTTTAAAAAATTTTTTTATCTACGTATATTGAGATGAATAAAAATAGGCGTTTTTAAATGCATTTCTGCTGTTATTTCAGTCTAAACAATAATTTGCACTCTAAATGAATCCTCTTTCAGAAGAAAACAAATTTGGTAGGGGATACTAAAACTAAAAAAATAAAATTAAATATGTTTATTGGAAAACAGAATGTACCTTGTGTCTGTCTTGTCACGTTTTACCATATGCCGACTTGTTTCTATCAGTAGACATTAATTTAATAGATGTTAGAACAAATGTTCAGCAAATGTTTTACCCTTCACATAATATATGATTTAAAAAAATGTGTGCCCTTGACGCTGACTCAGCCTCTCAGATATATATATATATTTTTTAAACTTTAAAGTGTTAAAGATGCGCTACTTTGTGCTGTTTCATTAATATGAAGGAGAAATTGTTACATGTAACTTGTTTTTTGCTTACAAGAAACATACTTTTTCTATCACAAATGTTATTTAACTTTCTAAATCATGTAAAATTATTTGTGAGTGTAGAAATACTTTGCCCTCCACACGAAACTGGTTCACAACAAAGATTTTCAATCCCGTACAGGGACAAACAGCACATTTCAGTGATGTTTATAAAATTGGTCTTTTTACGATTATTATGCTTTAAAGACTGTGGCAAAAAATATCAAGGTAAAATTAAGGTAACAGACTCAAAAATATGTTTAAAACGATTTATTGTATTCTTATGCAAAAAACACATATGTTCATTATATTAAAAAAAAATTATATATGGAGAATAAAAAAATTGAATATGACTGAAAATGTCTAGATAAATTATATGTACTTTTACTATTGATAGAGCTAATGCTACTTGTTGTAATAATAATGAAAGGTCTCTGAATGGTTTAGTGCTGCAACGATTAATCAATTAACTTGAGTTTTCGATTTGAAAAAAAAAGATTCAAATTAAATTTTGCAGCTTCGAGTATTCGTTTAATTATTGTGGCGTTGTAATGGTTTATTTTGAAAGTCTTTGCATTTAGTTTTATTGATGTCGAGTGGATACACTGCCCTCATTTCACATGGCTGAATCCAGCTGCTCCATGTTAAAACCAACATATGCTAAGTTTTTGTTTGAGCTAATGTTTTTTTTTAATGCATTCGTAATTTAGTTTATGTTAAGAGCATTGCATTAAGAGATTTGTTAAGAGCATTGTCAAAGAAAAAAAAAAGTTAGCGTTTTATAGCATTTAAGCTAGTGTACTTTTGCTATGTAAGTTAACCAATTGTTCTTTTGTTGTACATAGATCCTTTTTATATTTTTTATACCGTTTAAGGCTCAGCTCAGGTAATTTTTCATGTTCCTTATCCGATTACTCGATTATTCGACAAACTAGTTCATCGATTAATCGACTACTAAAATAATCGATAGCTGCAGCCCCAGAATGGTTACATAAAAACTCACAGCTATTCACAATACATCCAAAATAGTTTTCATTTGAACGCCTTCCATTTTCATTTTTTTCCCGCTTTTTTCTCTTCCCACTTTTAAAAGTCCTTGAATGTGATCTTGTTTTCATTCATTTCCGATGCACTTATTTAGCCTCATCTAGTACCATTTAACTTTTGAGTGTTTTTTAAGACACACTCTCATGATCTCATCCTGTCTCGCCGCCGGCCACCCTGACTTTGTTGTGTGTATGTGTGTGTGAGTGTGTCTGTGTGTAATACTTCCTAATGGTTACAAGTAATGAATAGACCAGCCTTGGGGAGGTCTATATAAACCCATTAGCTTTAATAAAGTCTGAAGGTGTAAAATGACTCTCTGAGGTATTTCACTATACACTTAGTAGTCTCCCCAACCTAATAATACCAAGTATATTGTCCCGCTCCTCTTTTGATTGCATTGTCTGCACAATTATTTTCAATTCAGGCACTTAGAGGACAGTGGTGAGAGGCCGTGAGAGAAATAGAGGGCGCTGTGTTGTCTCCGAGCGGTGAGCAACGGCGAGAATAACCATGTTGAGTACAGAAACTGGCAAACTGCTATGACTTCCATGCAGTAGATCCACTCTCTGTGTGTGTGTCTGCTCATTTGGCGCCTCTTAATCCCTGATTCAATTTCCAGCCTTTAAACATGACGAATTACATTCCTGTCCTCACCTAATGCTTTTAACGCATCCCTCTAAGAGGCCTTAATCAGGTGAGATGGGCCCCCATGCTGCCTACACACACATACATGCAAATGGCTGTAATTACACACTCACACACAACATATGCAAGCGCGCACACGTTCATTCACTAATACACACTCAACTCCTGATTAGCCTAGCCGCCGAGCTAGCCAGCCCCGGTGAAGCCACCAGGTGGATAATGTGCTGCTTTAGCGCCTTAATTACGCCATAATCTGTTCAGCGCCCCAACCCCCTTGCGCAAGAGGACACAGTTAAAGGAGTGGGGGTGCACGGGTGGAGAACGGGGGCAGAAAAAAGGTAGCCCAGAGGCACCTTGCTTGGAAACCTCCCTTCTGTGTTTCTTTTCCTCCCCATGTTCGGACCCCGGAAAAAGACCCAACGTCTAGGGCCCCTCTGCAACTGAGCGCCTGTCATGCGGTGCGGCCCTTTGACAAATCACATGAAGGGCAGGCTGAATTTTGTAGGACGAGACAAAGCTTCAACATATGGCTGTCGCGTGTCCCTGGGTGCTCCTTGCAAAACAAGCCCCGCCACCTTCTACATTTAAAATAAACTGCATTGGCCGTCTTAATGTCTGGGTATTTCGTAGCCATGTGGACGTGTGCATGCACAGTAGGCGGAACTGTCGCATCTAATCGCTAGTACATATTCTTTTGTCTCTTTTCTCGCCACCTTGACCTTTCATCTTCAATTTTTCAAGCCTATTGATTCACAAGAGAGATCCATTCCATCGATGATCTTGTTTGGTTTGTTAGTTTAATACAGTGGGATGAGCCTAAAGTGTAGTTTACATGACTGAAAGCAAACTAGCATAAACGACACATTAAAAAAAAAAAAACTCGATTCGATGGAGGAAGAGGAGCTTTTTCAATTCCATTTAGTGTAATAACGAATAAAACACCATAGATAAAATTATTTAGGAAAAAACCCCACTATTACTCTGAAAACAATTAGGACATCACTTACTGATACAATTCAAAAACTCCCTGTAAAGTGGTATTTTTTCTTTTTAGTTTTCATATTACAATGTAATTTTTATTTTCAATTTTTAATTTCAATTTTACAAATTGAAAAACAAGATTTACAAGAAATGCCACATGCCAAAAAATCACTTACTGTCCATTCTATGGGTATTGCATTGAAAAATATGAGACAAAATGCTTTAAGAGAAAATGTAAAGAGAAGTTAAAACCATGGTGGTAATCCTGCTAGAATATCATATATGAACCATTTCATCTACAAATTTGGACGTTTTTTCCCCCTTACAAAGCACTCAAATGTTCCTTCATTTGCACCTCCCATTCAAAATGGTTTGGACATCTAGCATTGTCAATGGCACTGAAATATGAGCATTCATGGCCAGTACTCCCAGTTTAAATGAATTGTATGTCTATGGCCGTCAATGAAATGCAATGAGTTAAATACCAAGAAAAAAAAATCTACCTTAGTGTGTTACTTGGGACTGTAACCAGAGTGTAGGCCTATTTGTTTTTATTCATTTTGATTTCATCAATTCTATTTTTATTTTATTAATATTGTATTAATACACACTGTATATTTATTTACAGTCATATAAAAAACAATAATGACTGATAATTTTTTGAAAAATTGCTGAGATTTTAAAAAAGGTTTTAATGACCAAAAATAGTCAACTGTTGAATAGCTGTCCACTGTAATGACCACAAAAAATGATCACAAAATATAAATCATATTGTGATAAAAAGGTTTAATTTTATCATAATAGGGTTAGTTATAATTATATGTGAGTCATAATTTTAGGATGAAGTCATACATTTTGCCAATAAAAAAGGTTGAAATTTGGGGGGGGGGGGGGGGGGGGGGGGGGGAGTCGATTGTTTAGCGAAAACATGCAAGTAAGTAATGTCCTTCAGGGTTGATAAATATTATGGTATTTAAAAAATAGAAAGTCATAATTCAAGATAAAATATCAGCCCTTATATTTATTGTGTCATCCCACTTAGTGTCATGATTCTAGTGGATGACTCCGGTAGTTCTTAATTGACTGCTACTTGCGTATTGATAGTTTTGCATATTGATATAGTTGATTTATTATTTTTTTAATAGTTTGAATGAAAATGAGTTGCTCCTCTTCTCACCATAACAAAGATTTTTCTGCTTTCTCAAGTATTCTGATGTCAGTTAATGGATGAACGGTAGAAAGAGGTGGGTAGTAACGCATTACATTTACTCCGTTACATCTACTTGAGTAACTTCTTGAAAAAAATGTACTTCTAAGAGTACTTTTACTAAGCCATACTTTTTACTTTTTCTTGAGTAGATTTGTGAAGAACAAACAATAGTCTTACTCCGCCACTTTGGGCTACACTAGTCTTTACATTTTTCCTCTTTAAGCTACATATAAGATTTAACTTTTTTTTGCCAGAGACACCAACAATGGAGATACAATTTTCACCAATGAGATGTCGCAAAAATAATCACATCCACTATACCAATCAGCCTCAAGCTTGCTGTTCTATGATCATGCCGGCCTGTTTAATCACGTGACGTCTTTGAAGCACTCTAAAAAAGTTAAGTACTCGATATAGAGCACTGCCATCAACATGACTAGAAAGCGCAATTTAATCTCTCTCCCAGTTTTTATTTGGTGCCGATTGACCATGGAAAACCGGAAATATGATCTTTTAGTTTCATAAGAGGAAATATGTTGTCTCCACTAGAGGGCACTCATGCTATTTGAACGAATAATGCTTCATATCTGTATATTTTTTCTCTCGCTGGAATTCATTAATTTTATTTTTGTATTTCTCTTCGCTTAATGTGGCTATGTTGTAGGTTATAGTCGTCTTCAGCTTCTTTAAGGTATAATAAAAACAGTTCATATAGATAACTTTGTGCGGACAAAAAAAAAATTCCATTGTTTAAAAAAACAAGCAAACATCGTAAGCAGCTACGCACAATGTTGCGCATCACTTGCATATTCTTTTCACTTGAAGTTACATAATTTTCAGACTATAACTACTTTTTTTCCCTCATTTTGAATCCTGCAGCTTATAGTCCAATGCGACTTATTTGTTGGGTATATTGAACATGTGTCCAAGCTAGAGTTCTGTAACTTAAGTAAAGTGCAACGTAAAATTTTTTATCTATCATATGATGACTTTGACAAATTCTTTTTGAATCACCCTGTGTAATGATAACAGTTCATATAGATAACTTTGTGCTGAGAAAAAAATGCCATTGTTTAAAAATTTTTTTTAAAAAAAAATCAAACATCGTAAGCAGTAACTCACAATGTTACGCATCACTTGCATATTCTTTTCACAAAATACTTTTATACTTGTACTTGAGTACTTTTTTGGGATGACGACTTTTACTTTGAGTGATATTATTTTGAGGTAACGCTACTCTTACTTGAGAAAAAACTTTGGCTACTCTATCCACCTGTGATGATAGATGATAGACACAGAACATACAGTAGCTAGCTATATAAGACATTTAAGGATAGACAGAATTGTCCTCCAAACTAGTAAAGTTCCTCTTTTGCAAACTTAATTAATATTTGCTGGCGTGGAGAATAATTTCGCGGGTTGCTCGTCTCAGAGGGAAGCAGACCCCCGCGGGGAACAGGTGTCAGGCAGGTGTGAACTGCCCCAATGTGTGTGCGTGTCCGTGTGTGTGAGTGAGTAATGGCGCTAGCAAGTGGCCTCCGCAATCCATCATGCACGTCCCTGGCCAAGCACCTCTATGGCCGAGTGTGCACACTATCATTAAAATAGCAACGGACACACATCTACACTAAAGTACGCACAAACACGCATACAATATTAAAGAATTAGAGTTGTGCAAAATTGGATGGAATGTATTAAACCACTGTTTTCAAGTTCTCTCCAAAGTTTTCACCATTTTATTTTACGTATATGGATGTAATTTACTTATTATTACCTAAGCAGTTCCACTCTGTTTCCTCCGCATGCCACCACTTCTCCACCGTCCATCGCCTTCATGCTGCAGAAAGTCTCTGATTCCTTATTATGGGGGAGGCTGGTATTATAATTAAAAAAAACACTAAAAGTTTATTAATGATCATTAAAATGCAAAATAGCGGCAAGAGATGATAGTAGGTGCTATCAATAAAATAAAAGAAGTGACTCCCTCACTTTTGGAGTCTTAATTAGACGTCCACTCATTAATGGATGAGTGTATTTGTGTGTGTGTGTGAGTGAAGAGGAGGATACAAAATGACTTCAATTGATTAGTGGCCACTAAATAGGCTATCAGTAAGTTGGAGAGCCCCCCCCCAAAAAATGTAATTTATTGAGTTCTGCCAGTTTTATCTTCATACCAAGTAATTACGGAAGCAAAGGGGGAAAAAATGCACTTCGTTGAAGGCCTAAAGGCATCAGGCACCGTTTGACGACACAAGTGGGTGTTACTCTGCCTGACACCAGATCATTATTTTCGCTAGCTCCAGATTTACAATGACTTATACGATCAGGGGTTCATTAAGATTTGGTACAAAAAAATTAACTGTTGAATTGAATAAAAAGCTTCATTCTACGAAGTTTGCTGCTTTTTTTCTTTCTTTTTTTCTTTAACCTCGATCATCGCCGATCGCAGCGATCAAGTTAATCTTGATAAACTTGGAATTGATACACTGGAGAAAAAAGTTGTCAGAATTTAAAATTTCAAGTCAAACAATTTCACTTGAATTGTTAAGTATTGGTGGAAAACCAGCCCAAAAGAACAAGAACAACAACAAAAAAACAGGTAATCCTCTAAAACTCAAAATTTTCAGTACACTGAACTTCCTTTAAATTGTAATAACCCTCGTATTGATCACGGATACAAGCGGCCGAAATGAGTTTCCTCCGCAGGGTGTCCGGGCTCTCCCTTAGAGATCGGGTGAGAAGCTCGGTCATCCGGGAGGGGCTTGGTGTCAAGCCGCTACTCCTCCGTGTTGAGAGGAGCCAGTTGAGGTGGCTCGGGCATCTGGTTCGGATGCCTCCTGGACGCCTCCCTGGAGAGGTGTTCCGGGCATGTCCCACCGGCGGGAGGCCCCGGGGTCGACCCAGGACACACTGGAGAGACTATGTCGCTCGGCTGGCCTGGGAACGCCTTGGAATCCCGCAGGAGGAGCTGGCTGAAGTGGCTGGGGAGAGGGAAGTCTGGGCTTCCCTGCTGAAGCTGCTGCCCCCGCGACCCGACCCCGGAATAAGCGGAAGATAATGGATAGATGGATGGATGGAACCCTCGTATTGTGTTGGGACCAGAATTGACTCGTTTTCAAATTTTTTAATGCAAAAATCAATGGTACTTTTGACCAGTGTTGTTAATCTCACTTTAAAAAAGTAATTAATAAGAGTTACAAATTACTTCTCCCAAAAAGTAATTGCGTTAGTAACTCAGTTACCTGAATGTAAGAGTAATTACCGTAATTTCCCGAATATAACGCGCACTTTTTTCCCCCCAAAATCAACTTGTAAAATCATGGTGCGCATTATAAACGGGTACATAGATGGAGACAGAAATATATATATATATATCTTATATATACAGTGCCTTGCAAAAGTATTCGGCCCCCTTGAATTTGCAACCTTTCGCCACATTTCAGGCTTCAAACATAAAGATTCGAAATTTAATTTTTTGGGTCAAGAATCAACAACAAGTGGGACACAATCGTGAAGTGGAACAACATTTATTGGATAATTTAAACTTTTTGAACAAATAAAAAACTGAAAAGTGGGGCGTGCAATATTATTCGGCCCCTTTACTTTCAGTGCAGCAAACTCACTCCAGAAGTTCAGTGAGGATCTCTGAATGATCCAATGCTGTCCTAAATGACCGATGATGATAAATAGAATCCACCTGTGTGTAATCAAGTCTCCGTATAAATGCACCTGCTCTGTGATAGTCTCAGGGTTCTGTTTAAAGTGCAGAGAGCATTATGAAAACCAAGGAACACACCAGGCAGGTCCGAGATACTGTTGTGGAGAAGTTTAAAGGCGGATTTGGATACAAAAAGATTTCCCAAGCTTTAAACATCTCAAGGAGCACTGTGCAAGCCATCATATTGAAATGGAAGGAGCATCAGACCACTGCAAATCTACCAAGACCCGGCCGTCCTTCCAAACTTTCTTCTCAAACAAGGAGAAAACTGATCAGAGATGCAGCCAAGAGGCCCATGATCACTCTGGATGAACTGCAGAGATCTACAGCTGAGGTGGGAGAGTCTGTCCATAGCACAACAATCAGTCGTACACTGCACAAATCTGGCCTTTATGGAAGAGTGGCAAGAAGAAAGCCATTTCTCAAAGATATCCATAAAAAGTCTCGTTTAAAGTTTGCCACAAGCCACCTGGGAGACACACCAAACATGTGAAAGAAGGTGCTCTGGTCAGATGAACCCAAAATTGAACTTTTTGGCCACAATGCAAAACGATATGTTTGGCGTAAAAGCAACACAGCTCATCACCCTGAACACACCATCCCCACTGTCAAACATGGTGGTGGCAGCATCATGGTTTGGGCCTGCTTTTCTTCAGCAGGCACAGGGAAGATGGTTAAAATTGACGGGAAGATGGATGCAGCCAAATACAGGAACATTCTGGAAGAAAACCTGTTGGTATCTGCACAAGACCTGAGACTGGAACGGAGATTTATCTTCCAACAGGACAATGATCCAAAACATAAAGCGAAATCTACAATGGAATGGTTCAAAAATAAACGTATCCAGGTGTTAGAATGGCCAAGTCAAAGTCCAGACCTGAATCCAATTGAGAATCTGTGGAAAGAGCTGAAGATTGCTGTTCACAAACACTCTCCATCCAACCTCACTGAGCTCGAGCTGCTTTGCAAAGAAGAATGGGCAAGAATGTCAGTCTCTCGATGTGCAAAACTGATAGAAACATACCCCAAGCGACTTGCAGCTGTAATTGGAGCAAAAGGTGGCGCTACAAAGTATTAACGCAAGGGGGACGAATAATATTGCACGCCCCACTTTTCAGTTTTTTATTTGTTAAAAAAGTTTAAATTATCCAATAAATTTTGTTCCACTTCACGATTGTGTCCCACTTGTTGTTGATTCTTGACAAAAAATTAAAATTTTATATCTTTATGTTTGAAGCCTGAAATGTGGCGAAAGGTTGCAAGGTTCAAGGGGGCCGAATACTTTTGCAAGGCACTGTATATATATATATATATATACAGTGGGGAGAACAAGTATTTGATACACAGTCAATGGGAAAACCCATTGGCAGTGTATCAAATACTTGTTCTCCCCACTGTATATATATATATATAAATATATATATATATATATATATATATATATATATATATATATATATATATATAAACCGATTTTTTTTTATTGACACGGCCATGTTGTGTTGAAGAAATATATGCGGCGATCCGTTGCCGACCATTACGGTACCTGACGTCGCCATTTTGTTTCGGTAGTACTTCACTCTGATCGGCCGAATGATTTCGTCTGTGTTAAATTCTGCTTTTTTCACTCTTCATAAAGCACAGAATTTAGTTTCTTGAACTCATTTGAGTCAACGTTTATTGCAGCTCCGCAACTCGGACCATAACAAACGTAACAACACAGACTTCCTATATCTGTCCCTCGGGAAACTCAAACCCAAATAACAATAGTTCCTATTGCTACTGTCGTGTCTGTTTTATCTTGTCTTGAAAAAAAAACTAGAATACTTCGAGTGCCGTGTTCAACGTTTTATTTCTTGCTTTCAATGAACTTAAATGCCGACAGTCCTGCTATAATGCGGCGCTCTTTTGTCTAGCCTCAGTGGCCCTCTGGCTCATAGACAATCACAACATAGATATGACAATACAGCAGCATGGATCCACCAGTGCCACAACATAGAACAACATAACATAGAATACCAATATGTCACAGTGTCGACAGCGATGAACTCTCTCGGATTTCCGACTTACGTTCTCACTTTCATTTTACCGTATCAATCCATGGAAGAAACATTTATTCATCATGATGAAACGAGCAAGTTATACAGCAGCCTTTAAAAGAAAAGTCACATCTGTTTTGTTTTCTCCTAGATTCTGGTAAATTGGAGAAGTTGTCGAATCATATTATTGCTGTAAATATTGTCAGTTTATGGTAATGTTTTGAACTACCAATATGCTATGCTTGTGCTGTCTGTGTTTCACCAGTCAGTAAAATGACATTTCTGTATCTGCACACGAGCTCTGTTTTCTTGTATTCTTCTATTTATTGGTGCAAAAATTAGGGAGCGCGTTATAAACGGGTACAATAATTTCCCCTAGATTTTACAAGTAAATTTGGGGTGCGCATTATACACGGGTGCGCTTTATATTTGGGAAATTACGGTAGTTACTTGGCAAAGAAACTCGTGATAGTTCTAATGTTTGTAATGTGAGGTTTAAACGGTTTTTGGGACAAGTGACCCTAGCCCAATTCTTTACCCTAAGCTCAACTAGACACGGGTATTACGGATATTGCAATAACTAGATGGTAATCTTTGCTATTTGTGGAAGTCATTTAATGTTGTGAATCAACCTTTAAAGTTGTTAAAATTGCTCCCGTTATTGCATTAGTTCCCTTCCGTCTACTTTCAACATGTGTAACTTTTAAAACTGTTTCATCATTTAAAGATAGATTTAAGTCAAGATTTTGCTGATTAAGGAGCACTTTAGATAAAAAGTTACTTAGGGTCGCTGGGAAAGTTCTCTACAACAAAGCCTTCCTGAGAGGTCTACTGCTTTAAGATGGCGGCTGTTTACTAACGCATCTAGTTCTTTATACATGTTGCTAATGCCGCCGTGTCTGTCATTTGCATCTAGTTGTGTAATATGCGTTATCTACCGTAGCATCATGTGGCCGTAGTTTGTAGGCTATCGGCTACAGTAAGGTATTATTGGAGCCACCTAGCATCACGTTTAGAACGGCGTCACAACTCCTCCCCACTCCTGCTCTGCTCTCTTGTCTCCGTGAGTCCGTCTCTCTCAGAGTTTTCTCGCGTCATTCAACCAACATACTAATGCATAGTAATGCACGGCTTTCCCGCCTCAGTAACGGTAACGGCGTTGCCAAGATGAGAAAAGTAATTAATTAGAGTACACACTACTGAAAAAAATAACGCTGTTAGTAACGACGTTATATTCTAATGCCGTTATTAACAACACTGCTTTTGACATACCCAAATTTGAAAACGGGTCTTGACCCGAAAACAATATACTGCAAAGGTTTAGTAATTTCAGGCCTCTCTCTCTCTCTCTCTCTCTCTCTCCTTAATTTCCTTGAATTATGTCTCTCGTCATTTGCACTTTCTGTTCCTACTTATTTGTCCAAAGACATTTTGTTTTCAATTATTGCTAGTACAAGTTGTCGCTTGATGTTTAGTTCTTCGAGAATGCTTAAATTTGTTCTTCTTTCGTTCCAGTAGTCTTAGGTAAAACCACATTTCTGCAGCATGTATTTTCTTGTCCCCCTTCTATTTAATGGTTCACCCTTCTGCTCCGTTTGTCATCACTGTAAAAATGAGGCTCCTTTAGTATCTTGAGTTTCAGGGCATGCTTAATGTTCTGTCTTTCCAAATGTTGAGTTCTGTAGCGGATGAATGTTGTTGAGTCTCGATAGCTCGTTGAGTAAAGTTCGTGTTGCCGTGTCTGGCCGCTCGTGACTCTGTTAACTCAGCCGGAATGCGCACGACTCTCCAGTGTCTGTGGTGTGTCTATGCCGGAAATGCGCGCAACAACAAAATCTTCCCCCCGGAACACAACATGCTCCACATAAATTCTATAGGTGAGTTCTGTCACAAGGTAGTGGTCACCACAGTTCGATCAATTTCCTTTTTGCTGTTCTATTGATGTCTTTCGTGTAGTCTGCTGTGTTGCTTTTAATTGAACCCAAGTATTTAAAGTCTTCGACCGTCTCTAGTTGTTCTCCGTTGACTGTCAGCTGTTGGGTCTGTTGTTGTCCAATATGCATGTGTTTTGTTTTCTTAGCAATTAGTTGCAGGTGTTTGTCTTGTCCTTTTTTTGAGTCCATAAGTATATAACAGTTTGCTCCAAACAGGGATTAAACAAAAATCGCCACCGTGGCAGTGGTGCAGACAGAAAACTGAACTCAATACCCTGCTTGAATACTCATATGCCAACGCACTTTTTTGAAGTCTTCGGGAGTCTCGGCCTAAATTCACACTACTTATCATTTCAGGTTCAGTTTACTCATAAATTGAAATATTGACCACAAACTTTATGATGCAAGTTACATTAACTAATTTAATGAAGTTCGCAATATTAACCTAATAAAATGAGTTCCAAATACTCCAAAATAATTCATAGAACTTTGAGTCAGGGCAACTTTTATCTGTTTTAATTTTGTTTTATTGGTTGTAATGACTTGTAGCGTGATGCATTTTTTTCCCTCAATTTTTTTTGTATAGTACTTTCCTGCCTTTTAGTTATTATGTGTTATATCTTGCTTTGTTTTTAAAGCACTTTGAGGACCCCTCAGGTTTTCGTAAAGGGCAATATAAATAAATATTATTTGATTTGATTTCAATATTTAACTTAGCAAATCATAAAAGCATCTCTTTGTTGGTGTTATATAATTTTGACTATGAATGTTCTTGAAGCATCACCATGTTGCAGAAAACTAATAAAATTTAGTTTTTGGCTTGTATCATTTTATTTGTGTTGCTGGGTCCAAGCTAAATGAAAAAGTGCCAGCGAAAAGGTAAAAATTTAGTTTTGCTAAAATTAGAGGCTATATTCAAAATGACTGATTTTTCATCCTAGTTATGCAGAAAAATGGAGACCCTGCTGGATCCAGGGTCGGCAAAACATCGCTACATAGAAATGTTCCCGAGCAGCGACAGTGTTATCTAAATGTCCAGTTCTTTTTGAAAGCTGCGGTGGAGTGGGCCGGGCCAAAGGCGTGGCTGGGTGTTGTCTTGGGATCATCCCTCTGTGGCAGGTCAGGTTCGTGTGTCATCATTCGTGGCTGGGACGTGGTTGCCACGGCAACCGACGCAGGTCTTGACGTCCAAGGTGCCTGCGCTATCATACTGTTATCCTGGTTGGGCGAGGGTGTTCTTCGATGCTACTTGTTCTGGGACAGAGCGCCCTGCTCTTTGTCCTGGAGTGCCCGGGAGAACTGATTGCAAGAGTTGGTGCATCAATCTTGCTCATGACGCATTGGGCTTCTGTGATAAGATGGCATTGTGTATTTTTTATTCCCTCTATTGTGCTTCTTTTCATTAAACTATGGTGTATGTGCTATTTATTTTATATTAGTTTGTATCATAAAATATTAGAAATGATACTATTCCTTGATTGATTATATTACGTGTGTTAGACTAATGCAAACAGTTATATGGTGTGTGTGAGAAAGGTAACTATTCCCTTCAACGGACAATAGGCATGTTGTGTTGTACAAGCTCTGAAATGAATGATCAAAAACCTAAGGAAGCTGGCGATTTCTTCGGTAATGTTACAATAATAATAACAATTGTCACCTTAACTTATAAAGACTGGCAAACGGAGGAGGACCGCCGAGATCATAGCTCGTCTACGGCTGTAAAGTTGAGCCAGTTCACAGTTGCGCACCCCACGCTCCTATTTTTCTATCACCTATCTTCATTTCAATGCTAAGCCTCACCTTTTCCCTTTATTCACCACCTGCACTAACATTGTTGAAACCCATATTGATGTCTTCCATTGCAGGCAAAAAACAAAATATGTTTTAGTGAACAATATGTGCAAATGACCAAGATAGACCTACATTTTTATTTCAATCTTCGATCTTGATATTAAAATCATCCAGCCCTATGGTAAGGTGATTTCAGTTTATTGCGCATGATAATCTTCTGCTTTCACAAAGGCTGACGGTCCCAGGCCCTCTGCTGAGCACTTTCCAGAAAGTTTCTGTCATGTTTGTGCTCTCAGTTAACCTTTTTTCATGCCAGAATCTGAGTGAGATGGATGGGCAGGGTCATGCAACGCACCTGTGGCGTATTAGGAGCACGTTGTATTTAAAGCGCAGCTGAAGAGCTTTTCGGATTTCGGTGTAATTTTATGAATATAAACTTTAGACGAGTTTGTCCAAGCACTCATGTCATTTTTAACACGTAACTGCAAGGATAATTTGCAGTTTTTTTTCTTTGCCTAACAAAAGGAAAAGTGGTAGGCATCTAGCATCATCATTTCTCTCTGAATGATAAAAGAAATCCAAATTGTGATTTTTTTTTCTATGATGAAAACCAATAAAAAGATTTGAATAAAATTGTGATTTTTTTTTTCCCACAACTCCCTCAGAATCTTAAAACTAAAGTTAATACCTGCACCATTTTGTCTTTGGACTCATGTCTGAAGCTCTATTTAAGAGTACACTTTGATCAAGTTGCCTTAGTTCCCCCTCCTTTAACTCATGCACATGGTCACAGACTCACCTATAAGTACACTTTTACACAGGTACATATATATAGCCCGCCTCGATTTATAATGGTTAGCATGACCCTGTGCTCCCTGTGGGGGGAGGAACTAAGAGAGTTCAAATCATGGCCTAATTACGCCGCTCTCTACGCTTCAACTCCCTCTGCCCTGCACGCTCAAAAACTAGAGCACAATTTTACACAAGTTTTGTTGCTTCCCTCCAAACTCAACTGCAGTCAAAATACATGTCCTACAGACTGAATCAAATTTTCTCTTATTGAAACATGCTTCATTTTTAGATTTTATGTTAAAGGAGTAGATGGCATGAAAGACTGGGGACCAGACCAAGGTTTTCCCCACCTCTCTCAAAGTCTGCTATGATAGGCTTCAGCACAGGTGTGTCGCTAATGAGGACAAATACCAGACGAAATGGATGGAGGGAAAAATAAAGAAAATATTGCAATCTGTTTGTACGAATTGGAATAAAAGACTTTCTTCTGATCCATACAACTCAAGAAGAAAACAGTTCAAGAGAGTGTAGGCCTCTGACAAGGACAAACCCTTTACAGAAGTAAAACAAACAAACAAACAAACAAACAAACAAACAAACAAACAAACAAACAAACAAACAAACAAACAAACAAACAAACAAACATCTATATAAATACATTTTTTGTAAGCATATATAAAACTTCCACAAATGAAGTTTTGGTTTACTCTTACACACTAAATCCCATATTTCAAGATTTTTTTTCAAGTGTAAAATGTGATGCGCAATTAACGATGTCCCGATCCGATCATGTAATCGGAAATCGGGCCGATCACACCATTTTTCAGAGGATCGAAATAAGGTGAAAAGGATCGGGTTTTTGATTAACCCTTAACATGAGCAATTATCAGAGAATCCCAAAATTTGAAAAATAAGGTCCTAATGAAACCTTTTTTTCAAATTTGTAAAAAGAAAAGTCAAAATGAATATGTGTTATATATAAATATCCTATATTTTAAATATCCTGTTTTTTTTTTCTCATGGAACCTGAAGATGCATGTGTTGACTTGCATCCACCTTTTTTTTTTTTCAAAAAGAAATGTCAAAATTCTGAATTAGTCTCAAAATCATGAAATGTTAGGTGTATCAAATGTGATACATTTGGCAATAAAGGGTTAAAAAATACTTATGTTTTTCGACTTCATGCTCGTACAACCTCTCACTCTCCCTCCTGCTGCTTTTCTTGGTCAGCAGTGCAGCTGGAATTTGCCACTTAAAGTCAACGATGATTGACAGGTTTGTAGCTTTGATCTGGCTAGTGAAGGCTCTGTAGCTCTACAATCAAAGGCACAAATGTCTTAATCTTCGTTGTCTAGAGGCTGTTCTCGGCAAAGTGAGTGAATTTGAGCGGAGTCACACATATGAATCATGTGAATGTTATGGAGAGTGATTAAAAGTATGGTGTTAAAGTTAATGCAATGAAAAATGTAGGTGTGCCTACATTTTGTGCTGGTGCACCTTCAGAAGAAAATTAGGTGCACCAGTGCAACCAGTGCAAAAAATAAGTGTGGAGCCTTGGCATTATACACTCACTGGCCACTTTGTTAGGTACACCATGCTAGTAGCGGGTTGGACCCCCTTTTGCCTTCAGAACTGCCTCAATTCTTCGTGGCATAGATTGAACAAGGTGCTGGAAGCATTCATCAGAGAGTTCGGTCCATATTGACATGATGGCATCACACAGTTGGTGCAGATTTGTCGGCTGCACATCCATAATGCGAATCTCCCGTTCCACCACATCCCAAAGATGCTCTATTGGATTGAGATCTGGTGTCTGTGGAGGCCATTTGAGTACAGTGAACTCATTGTCATGTTCAAGCCAGTCTGAGATGATTCCAGCTTTATGACTGTCATATCTGTATGCCTTCTCAGTTCTTTTTTCATTCCAGCATCTGATTCAGCTGGATGGGCGGGGCCGTTGCAACACACCTGTGGCGCATTTGGAGCGCTCATTATTTAAGGACTCCGGCCACAGTCTGCGAGTGTCGGACTATTGCTTGTTTGCGTGTTACTTGCCTTGCTTACCGCTGTGTGTGCATCATCCTTCGAGCTTCCCGACGTTTCTACGATCGTGTCCTGGTTTGATCATTTTTACTTTTATGTTCTTTTGGATCTTGTAGTTAGAATTTTGTACTCTGCTATATTCGCGTTCAAGAGCGTGCTCTTTTACTTGTACCTTTTCATACTCGCGTTTTTTGGCGTGCTCCCTTAGTTGTAAATTGGTATACTCGCAATTTTGGCGTGCTCCCTTTGTTGTACTTATTAAATACAAACATTCACTATTTCTGTTTCTTGGTCTGTGATTTGGATCCGCCTCAACGGCTTGCCGTTCACAACAGAATAGTCCGACCACATGGATCCCACAGACTCGGAAAGTATTCGACATGTGCTCGCGGAACACGGGCATATGATCAGCAGGCATGATCAGTCATTGCGTGCATTAGTGAATGTGATCGGCTCGCTAACTACAAGAATTGAGAATATGACGTCACCTGTACAGCCCGTTGACGCTGCCGCGGCGCCCGATCTATCCACCCCGTCTCCAGTGGGCTCGCCGGCGACTTTTCGGGAGCCGTTGTTGCCACACCCCCATTGTTATGAGGGAGAGGCAGGTGCTTGCCAACTATTTTTGCACCAGTGCTCCCTTGTGTTTGACCAACAACCTCAAACGTTTGCGAGTGATAGATCCCGTGTAGCGTATGCAATGAGCCTCCTCGCCGGTAAAGCTGCAACATGGGCCATGGCGGTAAGCAACTCAAGACCCGCGATCCGTCATTCATTTGAAACTTTTAAGACTGAGCTCGTGAGAGTTTTCGATCATCCGGTTAAAGGCAAGGAGGCAGCCAGCCGCCTGCTGGATTTTTCCCAAGGCAATCTGACCGTAGCGGATTACTCTATTCAGTTTCACATTTTGGCCGCGGAGTGCGGTTTTGAGGAAGCAGCGCTGTGTGGAATTTTTCGGCGCGGGCTGTCTTCGGCGGTGAAAGACAAGTTGGCGGCCTGGGATGACTCATCGAATCTGCAGGAGCTGATTGAGTTGTCCGTAAATTTGGGTCATCGTCTAAAAGAGCGTGAGAGAGAGAGAGCTGCAGAGCATCGGGAACGTCGCTGGTCAACGCCGCAGAGCAGCCCGACAGCGGCCGGTCCGGACGGCTTCATCAAACCACCGTTGGTCTCTACGTCGACACGGAGGCCGGTCCCGATGGGGAAGGAGCCTATGCAACTCGGCGGCGGACATCTTTCTGCGGCGGAGCGACGAAGACGGATGATGGCAGGCTTGTGTCTGTATTGTGGCTTGCCGGGGCACCGTGTCGCCGCTTGTGACGCCACCCCTTCGCATCGACTGGAATCTTCGTTGCCTGGGGCTCCCCTCGCCCGAGGGAGTACTAGTACGAGGTTCGTACAGGACAGCAATCCCTCAAGTGAGTTGCCTCGGGACGAGTTGAAGGAACCAAGAGACTCCCAAGATGTTGTGAGACTGCAATTGCCGGGAGAAGTGTCGCACGGTGGGGTTCACTTTAGGTTTACTGCTCTAATTGATTCGGGGGCAGATGACTGTTTTATAGACCAGAGTGTTGTTGACGCGCTTAAATGTCCTTTAATAAGACTCGCTAGGCCCAAAAGGGTTTTAGACCTCAATGGGCGCCCTCTGGCGGACGTGAAGTTTATTATGCCCCCGCTCAAATTAAAGTTGTCCGGGAATCATTTTGAGGCCCGTAGCTTCTGGGTTATGCCGTGCAAATCGGCTCCGGTCGTGCTGGGGCTCTCCTGGTTGAAAGTGCATAATCCTAATATTGACTGGGCGAAGACTCAAATAGTTGCTTGGAGTACGTTCTGTTATGCGCACTGTTTACGTTCGGCGTGTCTACTTCTCGGTCAAGCAAAAACTGCTACCGAGCCTGCTAATTTGAAAAATGTTCCCGCCGAGTATCATGATCTCCAGCGTGTATTCAGTAAAGAGCAGGCTAGTACCCTGCCCCCGCACCGTCCTTACGACTGTGCCATTGATCTGCTGCCCAATGCACCGTTGCCCAGTTCGCGATTATACAAGGTCTCTAGACCGGAGCAGGAAGCTATGAGGGAATACATCTCCTCTTCTTTGGCTTCGGGCCTTATTCGCCCTTCGTCCTCACCTTTGGGGGCGGGGTTTTTCTTCATTGGCAAAAAAGATGGGGGACTTAGACTGTGCATCGACTACCGGGGTCTCAACGATATTACTGTTAAAAATAAATACCCGTTACCGTTGTTGGATTCGGCTTTCGCGCTGCTAAAATCTGCCACCATTTTCACCAAATTAGACTGCGCAGCGCTTACCACTTGGTCAGGATTCGTGAAGGAGACGAGTGGAAAACCGCTTTTAAAACCCCGCTTGGGCATTTTGAATACTTGGTCATGCCTTTCGGTCTGACAAATGCGCCCGCAGTGTTTCAGAGCCTCATCAATGACGTATTGCGTGACATGCTAAATGTGTTCTGTTTTGTTTATTTGGATGACATCTTAATTTTCTCCAGAAGCTTGCAAGAACATCGCCAACATGTTCGGATAGTTCTGCGAAGACTGTTGGAAAACCGGTTGTTTGTTAAGGCCGAGAAGTGTGAGTTTCACCGTGAGTCAATGCAGTTTCTCGGTTTTGTTGTGGAAAAAGGGCAGCTAAGGCCTGATCCAGCAAAAATTCAGGCGGTGGCAGAGTGGCCCACCCCCACCTCACGTAAACAATTACAACGTTTCCTCGGGTTTGCTAACTTTTACAGGCGTTTTATCCGCAATTATAGTATGAGGGCCGAGCCCCTTACCAGGTTGACCTCTAACAAGCGACCATTTGTGTGGTCCTCTGTGGCAGAGGCCGCATTTGTAAGCCTTAAACGAGCGTTCACAAGCTCACCTGTCCTTGTTCATGCTGACTCAGATCTCCTTTTTGTGGTCGAGGTTGACGCATCGAGTTCCGGAGTGGGGGCCATCCTTTCCCAGAGGTCTGCAGTCGACCAGAGGCTGCACCCCTGTGCATTCTACTCCCACCGCCTCAGCCCGGCCGAGGCGAATTATGATGTCGGCAACAGGGAGCTGCTAGCTATAGTCCAGGCATTGCAGGAATGGAGACACTGGTTGGAGGGCACTGAGGTACCGTTCCAGATATTCACAGACCATAAGAACTTGGAATATCTTCGTGCAGCCAAGCGCCTCAACTCTCGCCAGGCCCGCTGGGCATTGTTCCTGACCCGTTTCAACTTCCAGATTACCTACCGTCCAGGGTCAAGGAACGGGAAGCCCGATGCGCTGTCAAGGCTCCATGAGCCAGCGGAGGAAGGGTCTTCAGAGGAGTCTATTGTTCCCGAGAATCTGATCGTTGGCGCCCTACGTTGGGAAGTAGAGCGTCTTGTGGAAGAAGCCTTACGAGGGGTTAGGGTGCCTGGGGGCTGCCCTGCCGGCAAGTTGTTCGTCCCAGTTGCTCAGCGCGCAGGAGTGCTGAAGTGGGGCCACTCCTCGAAGTTTGCCTGCCACCCGGGTGTGTCCCGCACATTCTTCCTCGTTTCCCAGCGGTTTTGGTGGCCAGGCATGCGCAAGGACGTCACTGGCTATGTCTCTGCTTGTTCCGTCTGTGCTCGGAGCAAGCCAGTCCATCGTGCTCCAGCGGGCTTACTCCATCCATTGCCTGTTCCAACTCGCCCCTGGTCACATGTTGCGCTCGATTTTGTCACTGGTCTTCCACGATCCAGGGGTTGTTCGGTCATCTTGACGGTGGTGGACCGGTTTTCCAAGATGGCGCATTTCATCGCACTTCCCAAGTTACCTTCAGCCCTGGAGACCGCTGACCTGCTGGTGACACATGTTTTTCAGGCTCATGGCATCCCGTGCGACCTTGTCTCTGATAGAGGGCCCCAGTTTGTCTCACAGGTCTGGGGAGCGTTCTGCAAGGCTTTGGGGGCAACCTCACGCAAATCTTCAGGTTACCACCCACAATCCAATGGGCAGACGGAACGGGTCAACCAGGAGCTAGAGGCCGCCCTCCGTTGTGTTTGTGAACTGCATCCGGCCTCCTGGTCATCGCACCTCCCATGGGTGGAGTATGCGCGCAACACCCTTGTTTCCTCTGCTACTGGGAGGTCACCTTTCATGACCGCATATGGGTACCAACCTCCACTTTTTCCTTCCCAAGAAGCCGAAGTCATCGTGCCATCTGTCCAGGTGCACCTGCGGAGGGCCCATAGGGTCTGGAGGGACGCAAGGGCTGCACTAGTCCGCACGGCGGCCCGCAACCGGCAGATAGCTGATCGCCACCGACGGCCCGCTCCAGTCTATCGCCCAGGCCAGATGGTGTGGCTGTCAACGCGGGATTTACACCTGGCTGGGACTTCAAAGAAACTGGGCCCTCGGTTCGTGGGTCCTTTTGCTGTAGATGCTGTGGTGGACCCTGTGACTGTAAGGCTGAAGCTTCCCAGTTCGATGAAGGTTCACCCAGTTTTCCACGTCTCTCTGCTCAAGCCAGTCTCCACCTGTCCCCTGAACCCTCCGCCAGTGCCTCCTCCTGCTCCTCGCGTGATCGACGGTGGGCCGATGTACACAGTACGTGCCATTCTCGACTCTAGGAGGAGGGGTAGGGGGGTGCAGTACCTGGTCGACTGGGAAGGTTATGGCCCTGAGGAACGCCAATGGGTCCCCCGCTCCTGGATCCTCGATCCGTCGCTGCTGCGGGATTTCCACTCTCGTCATCCCACGAAACCAGGTGGTCCGCCAGGGGGCGTCCGTTGAGGGGGGGGGTTCTGTCATATCTGTATGCCTTCTCAGTTCTTTTTTCATTCCAGCATCTGATTCAGCTGGATGGGCAGGGCCGTTGCAACACACCTGTGGCGCATTTGGAGCGCTCATTATTTAAGGACTACGGCCACAGTCTGCGAGTGTCGGACTATTGCTTGTTTGCGTGTTACTTGCCTTGCTTACCGCTGTGTGTGCATCATCCTTCGAGCTTCCCGACGTTTCTACGATCGCGTCCTGGTTTGATCATTTTTACTCTTATGTTCTTTTGGATCTTGTAGTTAGAATTTTGTACTCTGCTATATTCGCGTCTCAGAGCGTGCTCTTTTAGTTGTACCTTTTCATACTCGCGTTTTTTGGCGTGCTCCCTTAGTTGTAAAATGGTATACTCGCAATTTTGGCGTGCTCCCTTTGTTGTACTTATTAAATACAAACATTCACTATTTCTGTTTCTTGGTCTGTGATTTGGATCCGCCTCAACGGCTTGCCGTTCACAACAATGACATGGCACATTATCCTGCTGAAAGTAGCCATCAGAAGTTGGGTACATTGTGGTCATAAAGGGATGAACATGGTCAGCAACAATACTCAGGTAGGCTGTGGCGTTCCAACGATGCTCAATTAGTACCAAGGGGCCCAAAGAGTGCCAAGAAAATATTCCCCACACCATTACACCACCACCAGCCTGAACCGTTGATACAAGGCAGGATGGATCCATGCTTTCATGTTGTTGACGCCAAATTCTGACCCTACCATCGGAATGTCGCAGCAGAAATCGAGACTCATCAGACCAGGCAACGTTTTTCCAATCTTCTATTGTCCAATTTCGATGAGCTTGTGCAAATTGTAGCCTCAGTTTCCTGTTCTTAGCTGAAAGGAGTGGCACCCGGCGTGGTCTTCTACTGCTGTAGCCCATCTGCCTCAAATTCCGATGTACTGTGCGTTCAGAGATGCTCTTCTGCCTACCTTGGTTGTAACGGGTGGTTATTTGAGTCACTGTTGCCTTTCTATCAGCTCGAACCAGTCTGGCCATTCTCCTCTGACCTCTGGCATCAACAAAGCATTTCCGCCCACAGAACTGCTGCTCACTGGATATCTTTTCTTTTTCGGACCATACTCTGTAAACCCTAGAGATGGTTGTGCGTGAAAATCCCAGTAGATCAGCAGCTTTTGAAATACTCTGACCAACCCTTCTGGCACCAACAACCATGCCACGTTCAAAGTCACTCAAATCACCTTTCTTCTCCATACTGATGCTCGGTTTGAACTGCAGGAGATTGTCTTAAACCATGTCTACATGCCTAAATGCACTGAGTTGCCACCATGTGATTGGATGATTAGAAATTAAATGTTAACGAGCAGTTGGACAGGTGTACCTAATAAAGTGGCCGGTGAGTGTATATCGCAATGTTAATTTTTTCCAATATCATTCAAGCCTAACATGTATAAATATATGTTTGAAAACTTTATAAGGGCTAAAATGCATTTTAAAAAACCCAGAAATAAGATGGCATTGCCAAAAAATACAAAAAAAAAAAAAAAAAAAAAAAACATTTTATGTGCCGCAGCACTCCTGGAAAAAGCGGAAGTGTCAGGCCGAGATGACAGGGCGGGCTCAGCTGCGGAGATTCAAGCAAAAACATTTATTTCGAAAACAAAGGTTCTTCCGCTGGCATGCGGATGAGGAAAAGTACCAACATAAAGCGCTCCAAACGGAGGAATAAGTCAGGACAACGACAATCAAAAGTTCTATTTTATCAACATTTTATCCCTCTCAAAATCAATCCCTAACAAATAAAAGCCATCCCCGAAATGGGATGGCCGTCTGAAAAATACCTTAAAGGGTATTACAACACCTGGGGAAATGCTAATATTCCATCATTTAGCCATAAACGCATGCCTTTTGGATTCATATCATGCCACTTCGTGTAATTACACACATCGCAAAACCATGAAAATGATAGAAATTTGGATCAATTATCAAGCGAAACCGATCGGCGCCCGAGATCC
The DNA here is from genome assembly GCF_030265065.1 of Corythoichthys intestinalis. Taxonomy (NCBI): domain Eukaryota; kingdom Metazoa; phylum Chordata; class Actinopteri; order Syngnathiformes; family Syngnathidae; genus Corythoichthys; species Corythoichthys intestinalis. Next base: position 36,560,790 of record NC_080395.1, on the reverse strand, counting down.
CGGAAATCTAGCATATTGTGTGCGTGACGTCACAACAAGGAAACAACCGGCTCAGTGCTTAGTACTGAATGGTGGCGATGATGGCGGACAATTTTGTTGTTAGTTGCTGTGACGAATCCGACGTAACGAACGTTCTTCTAATGGTGACGAGGAGAGTTATGAACCTTTCTTTGGTGTTTTGGGTTATCAATTTGAGCCTAAACGAAAGCCAATGCAGCCTAATGAAAGGATCATTGAGGGGAGCAATCACACTGATGAAACACCGGCAACGGATCGTGTGGGAAACACCGAATGGTTTGTTTTGCATTTCTTTTTGTGAAGCTGATACACTGTGACCGCAAAATAAAGTAATGTATAGAATAATTATCATTTATTGTGCTATCATAGGTTTTCGCTCTGCCAACAGACACAAATATGAATGGGATTAGAGGATTTGTTCTATGTATGTTACGAGCGATAATTTATACATGTGTCCAGTCCTATATCCAATGCGTGGTATGGTTTTTTATTATAAAAGAGTACTCACTCTGGCCATTTCGAGCTTGGCTGCTCCGCTCCGTTGGTTAGCCTGGGGTAGTGGGGTGGTCTCATTAGAGCCAGTCATCATCCTCTTTCTTGATATCTCGGGACATTTAGGTGGCTGTGCGTGTATAGTGGGCACCGCATCTGCTTTCAGCAGCAATTTCTTAGCAAAACCTGATTTCATTTGTCCATAGTTCGAATAGCTTTCAGGTGTAAAATGCGCACCAAACAAAACCGTGCCGAGGCTGGGTCTGCAAAATTAGCCCTCTTAGCACGGACGAACTTCACTCATTGTCTGCGTAGTCCAGCTCTTTTTCTCGCGTTCGTGAATTCATGGGTACTACATTGCGACAAATGGCTATTTGTACACCGCATAGCATGACAGGTTTGAACAATTTTAGCGATTTTTTAAATAAAACACGAACGCAACTCTCTCGTCGACAAACAACGATGGCACCTGCCTCGACCTTTTGTTTCCTTGTTGTGACGTCTCCGCCCCATTCGGCTGTTTCCGGAATACTTTCGGAAATGTTCGTAATTTTCGATCTATTTTCGATAATTGCTCATGAATGTGATTTTTTGTTGTTGTTAACTTTATTAATATTTGTTATCTTGCCACATAACGGTTCTATTGATATCTCACAGCCCCTTAGTATTATACCCTTTAATGAAGAAGATAATCATCATTTGTGTTGGATTTAATTCAAAATCAACAAGACTGTTGCTTTCACATGCCAGAACACTCCATAAAACCTTTAAAAAGGAAGTTATCACCATATAAAAGTAAGATTGACAGTTAGAGAGCAGACAATAAATGTCAGCAAAACATATCCAAAATCTTAGTGTGAGAAGTACATAAGGAAAACGCTGAAAAAAGACTTCCCTCTCCCGAATGAGACGCATGAGAATTGATGCAATGTCGTCAAAGCAACTTGACTCCACTTCTGCTGATATGTCAGGCCACAACCACATGAACTATAGCCTTTTCCCACAGTGCACATCTCTCTACATGTACGTGGAAGCTTACACAAGTGTGCCAAGCGTACATGCGTGACTTTGACCTACCCTACCAGAGCTTTGACTTCTTTTGAAGCAGCTGGATGGCAGAAAGAAAGCCTGGGAAAAGATAAAGAGAACAAGACTGAACAGAAGCGAAAAAGTCGTGGCCCAATTCCGAACTATACAAAATGGATGGATACACACCGTGCAGTTCTCCAATGTACATCTAAAACAATAAAAATATTGGTAAATGTGACAGCTTCTTCTTTACTTTCATCCATCAGTGAGTTCATAAAAGCCTGAACTATATTATTTGTTGTTTTGCTGCTGTGCTCCGCTTTACTCATTTTATGGCTGCGTTTGTTCATACACACAAACATACGCATGCACACACAGTCAAGTGTATTACACTGAAAAGCACAGTCAAAGCAGCTTGTTTGATGAGAATATGACACGACATGGAAATGCGATTAGATTCACTTTACAAGCTTCCCTGTGACGACAAATCACAACAATTGCATGCCGTGCTGATGATATGGCAAATCACTGTGTGTGTGTGTGCGTGTCATCTCCATGTTGTCTTACTACAAGCTGCAGTGAAAGATGGTGATGAAAATATTGAAGGCTAGCAATGACCTCATTCACTGCCATTGACAGCGATGGACGTCAAATCCATTTGATTTGGGTATGCTGGGTAAGTAGCTACCTGGAGAATCGTTCGCAATATGTTTCATATGATGGGTGCAGATCAACTACACGTCAAATTACATGTGGCGTGCCCCAAGGCTCTGTCCTGGGACCAAAACTATTCATCCTATACATAAATGACTTACATCAAGCATCTAAACTACTTAAAATGGTACTTTTTGCGGACGACACCAACATCTTTTGTTCTGGAAAGGACCTACACAGTCTATCTATGCAAATAAATACAGAATTAGCAAAACTGCAAAAATGGTTCGATGCAAATAAATTATCCCTAAATCTCGAGATAACTAAATACATTCTATTTGGAAGAAAAGGACTGAATGAGAACCTAAACATACAAATAAATAATGTTGTGATACAAAGAGTACAACAGCACAAAGTATTAGGTATTGTTCTCGATCACCGTCTAACTTGGAAGCCTCAGGTGGAGAAATTGCGCAACAAACTAGCTAGGAGCATCTTCATTCTCTATAGAGTTCAAAACATGCTAGATACGAGGGCTCTCCAAACCCTATACTGCGCGCTCATTCTGCCGCACCTCAACTACTGCGTGGAGATCTGGGGACGCACATATACATCACATCTATGTCCACTCTTTATCCTTCAAAAAAAAAAAGCCATTAGAATTATTCATAGAGCACCGTTCAGAGCACATACAAATGAACTTTTCATTAAGTCCAAGCTATTAAAATTTCATGACCTGGTTAACTACAAAATAGCTCAAATGATGTATAAGGCCAACACAAACAGTCTCCCGACTAACCTGCAAGCATTGTTCCAACTAAGAGAATCCTCCTACAACCTGAGAGGAAACAGACTGTTTTCCTATCAGACCATTAGGACTACAATGAAATTGTTCTCGATTGTAAACACTGGGGCTCGCCTATGGAATACATGTGATGCAGCGCTAACGAATATAAATTCATTAAGTTACTTCAAAAAAATGGACAAACAAAATATAATAAAACAGTACATTGACCAAAATCCGTCATAACTACAGAACGCACACACATCACAGATAAGATGTTCTCACAGCAAAGGATGCTTAAATGTCAGGGTCAGAGAATAAGACATAACACTTGCTCTTAGGATATGCCCTTCAGCAAAATCGCATTACTGAGCTGCCATTGCAACGAGAGTGCCGTGTTTGACCTGCTACAAAATGGAACTTGTAGATTGGGCATTGAGTTCTATGGATAAAATATTTTCTACAATGAGACCGACACCTAGCCAACGCCCATGTCCAGCCAACACCTTCACGTCTGGTTATGTGGAGGATGTCTGGGGAAAATGGAGGCCATTATGCGAGCCTCCATAGCACCCCCGGCCTTCCCTCCCTACACCTACTTGGACATCAACTGATACAATGAACCCACTCGAATTGACAATATGTGAAAATCCATGGCAATCAATGACTTTTGAACGAAATGTGAAGATTATGACTAGACTGATACACAATATGCTGTTTGTGCGTCCCGGGCTGATGGGGGATGGGTTTCGATAAGCATCTGCTTTTGCCGTCTTTCCTTGTCTGTCTTCGTCTTCCCTTAGGGTAAAATTCCACACTCTGAAACTGTCAATGATTTTGATGATGATGACAATGAAAATAAATTCATTCATTCATTCATTAGAGATAGATGGCATTGAATGACTATTGATTATAGTATGTACCATTGACGTCCAATCCATTTTGACGCCCAGTACATTCAACATGAATCGGACAAAAATGGATTGGACATCTAATGCCACATATACAGTATATCTAAGCACACATATACAGTGGGGTAAATAAGTATTTAGTCAACCACTAATTGTGCAAGTTCTCCCACTTGAAAATATTAGAGAGGCCTGTAATTGTCAACATGGGTAAACATCAACGATGAGAGACAGAATGTGAAAAAAAAACAGAAAATCACATTGTTTGATTTTTAAATAATTTATTTGCAAATCATGGTGGAAAATAAGTATTTGGTCAATACCAAAAGTTCATCTCAATACTTTGTTATGTACCCTTTGTTGGCAATAACGGAGCCCAAACATTTTCTGTAACTCTTCACAAGCTTTTCACACACTGTTGCTGGTATTTTGGCCCATTCCTCCATGCAGATCTCCTCTAGAGCAGTGATGTTTTGGGGCTGTCGTTGGGCAACACGGACTTTCAACTCCCTCCTCACCCCGTGGCGTCTAAATGATAACAAGAACGGTGAGCAAAAATCCCAGAACCACACGGGGGGACCTAGTGAATGACCTACAGAGAGCTGGGACCACAGTAACAAAGGCTACTATCAGTAACACAATGCGCCGCCAGGGACTCAAATCCTGCACTGCCAGACGTGTCCCCCTGCTGAAGAAAGTACACGTCCAGGCCCGTCTGCGGTTCGCTAGAGGGCATTTGGATGATCCAGAAGAGGACTGGGAGAATGTGTTATGGTCAGATGAAACCAAAAAAGAACTTTTTGGTAGAAACATGTTTGGAGGAGAAAGAATACTGAATTACATCTGAAAAACAGGTTTTCGTGTTTGGAGGAAAAAGAATACTGAATTGCACCATACCCACTGTGAAGCATGGGGGTTGAAACGTCATGCTTTGGGGCTGTTTTTCTGCAAAAGGACCAGGACGACTGATCTGTGTAAAGGAAAGAATGAATGGAGTCATGTATTGAGAGATTTTGAGTGAAAATCTCCTTCCATCAGCAAGTGCATTGAAGATGAGACGTGGCTAGGTCTTTTAGCATGACAATCATCCCAAACCCACAGCCAGGGCAACAAACAAAGGAGTGGCTTCGCATTTCAAGGTCCTGGAGTGGCCTAGCCAGTCTCCAGATCTCAACCCCATAGAAAATCTGTGGAGGGAGTTAAAAGTCCGTGTTGACCAACGACAGCCCCCAAACATCACTGCTCTAGAGGAGATCTGCATGGAGGAATGGGTCAAAATACCAGCAACAGTGTGTGAAAAGCTTGTGAAGAGTTACAGAAAATGTTTGGGCTCCGTTATTGCCAACAAATGGGTACATAACAAAGTATTGAGATGAACTTTTGGTATTGACCAAGTACTTATTTTCCACCATAATTTGCAAATACTGTAAATTGTATAATAAATAAATATGTACAAACATTTAAATGATTATATTTACATAGTTGTTTTTGATATCCATAAAAGTACCTATAAACAAAGTTGTTTGAGTTGTAACTGTTTAGTTAACAAAGTGTTTTTGTATTCGGATGAAAGTGAAGTGTCGCATTGAGATATTGACGGGCTCCAACCTTGGTCGACGCGTCTCCATGTGCTATACCCGACTAGACGACGCGAGCTGTAATAGAACTCAATTTAGCGGAAAGCGACGCTCAGAATAGATCGCTCATCCCGAGGTCACCGCACACACGCTTTGACATGAGCACAGGCGTGCACACACCTGGCTGCAGGTGGCAGGGAGCATACGACATGTCTACATTCATTGCGGCAGTGGCAGCTGACGCTTGTTTCCTCTGGTGGTGCATGGTGGCCCAAAATGAACAACGAGACACTGATGCCCAGGGCCTGACAGTGACACCTGAGTGCAGAATACACAATATTATTCATACAGCTGGGGAAAAATTATACATAGGAGACCTGTGCAAAATGAGCAGCCTCTCTGCCTTTGCTATTTTTAGCTATACAAATATTGAAATTGCACATTATTTTCTTCATGGGCTCCTAAATAAACTTATCTTTTGATGAGTATCATTGATCTGTTAGTGAATGTAAGGGGGTTTCTACATTGGGGAAGGATGATGTGCTTTTCTGATGTGATCTTCCTCCAACACGACAGGTAAATCACACTGTTGATGTCCTGTGTGCTCCAGCCAACCCTCTCTCACATGTGTGTGCTTGTATTACAATGACACTTGGCACTTTTCCCTGCAGCTTCATCCCTGACCTCACGATGACCCTGCACACACACACACACACACACACACAACCCGACACACAAACGCACACACATGCACAAATACAGGCAAAAATATGGACTTAAGTGGTTTAGAAGTAAATTTGCATGGCAATAAATTCAAAACAACTACTAAGTCATATCAATCTATACAAAATGGTGAAGGTCAATTGTGATATGAATGCAGTTAATTATGGCACAAAGTTCTTGTCCATGAAATTCAGGAAATAAACTTTGGAACGTTGTTGCTGTTTTTATTGATTTTAAACGAAGTAATTTACTTTTATTAACATTTTATGTATTTTCTTGAAAAAATATATTCATTCATTTTCCATGCCGCTTTTCCTCACGAGGGTCGCGGAGGTGCTGCAGCCTATCCCAGCTAACTACAGGCAGTAGGCACGGGACACCCTGAGCTGGTTGCCAGCCAATCGCAGGGGACTAGGAGACATACAACCATTCACGCACACATTCATACCTACGGACAATTTAGAGTGTTCAATCAAACTACCATGCATGTTTTTGGGATGTGGGAGGAAACCCACGCAGGGACAGGGAGAATATGGAAACTCCACACAGGAAGGCCGAAGCCTGGGATTGAACCCTTGATCTCAGAAGTGTGAGGCAGGCGTGTTATCCACTCAGCCACCATGCCGCCTCAAAAATATATATAAAAAATATAAAGAATACACTAAGAATTAATTATAATACATCATATTCAATCATTCGTTCATCTTCTCTATCCTCTATCCTCACAAGGGTCACGGGGGTGCTGGAGCCTATCCCAGCTAACTATGGGCAGGAGACAGGGTACACTCGAACTTGTTGCCAGCCGATCATAGTGCAATAAATCATATAAAAATAACGATATCAAAGTTTTTAATGACCAAAAATTGTCACTTAATTGTCCTCAAAAGGGTTGAAGAAAAACACAACTAACATATCTAAAAAAAGAAAAAGTAAAAATAATAAAACATGCAGAAAATGCTTTATCAAATCTAATCTAATCCAATGTAATTTAATATAAATGTGTTTAAATTGCACTCATGGTATGAAAGTTAATGTGGAAAAGTTCGCTGGAACTTAATGTCCGTGATATCGTGATGGTTCATGCGCGAAGCCATATTTGGTAAGCAGAGGGTGGAGTTGTGACACGGCGTCATTGAGAAGCGAATCTGCCATCAATAGCAATGTTGCCCAGTCACAGTTCGAACATGATCCTGAAACATCATGGCAGAATGCAAAACATATGGATGACTCAATAACAAGTGAAAAAACAAGTTTAAGTACTACTTTTGTGTTTGTAAACCAGTAAATCCAGAATGTTCCTTCAATCGCATAAAACAACAGTGTCAAACTGGCCCATGAATGTACAGTAAATAAATCATTCATTCATTTTAGCCGCTTATCCTCACAAGGGTCACGGGGGAGCTGGAGCCAATTCCAGCTAACTATGATTCGTTTGCCAGCCAATCGCAGGGCACAACGAGACGAGACGAACAACCATTCATAACTACGGACAATTTAGAGTGTTCAATCAGCCTACCATGCATGTTTTTGGGATGTCGGGGGAAACCGGAGTATCCGGAGAAAACCCACGCAGGCATGGGGAGAACATGCAAACTCCACACAGGAAGGCCGGAGCCTGGGATTAAACGCTTGATCTCAGAACTGTTAAGCGGACGTGCTAACCACTCTGCCACCATGCCACCTACACAGTAAATAATGTTTTTCACAAAATTAATTTTTTAACATGAAATTTCTGTTGACTCCAGAAATCAGAGAATACTTTCTAAAATGTACTGGATAAACAAAAAAATATAAAAAGGTGAACAAAATAAATAAATACATAAATAGAGTATATTACAATTTCCATTTTTGTTTTTTAATAATAAAAAGTTTCAACACTTTCAACACTTTTTAGTTTTCTTAAATAAAAATATTAGGCTGTCAAAATTATCGCGTTAACGGGCGGAAATTAATTTTTTAATTTAATCACTTTAAAATATTTAACGCATTTAACGCATAGGCGAAACGACCCACTCACGCATTGCTGCGAACAGACTACAATGGTGTCGTTTTAAGTATATTGAGAGCTAAGAGGCAGAGACAAGCGAATGGAGTGGACACAGGCATTCATTAGAGCTGCGCTATTTATTGGTATAAGCTTTGGAATCTCTTCCACAACAATTATAACTATTGTGGCGAGCGACGTGGGTAAGAAAGACAAGAGATGATCTTTTTCTTATCACCCTGTATTGTACGCAACACAGAGAAGATATACCATTTGCAGCCACCACTTACAGTCATGGTTGCCCAACTTCCCATCATGCATTTAGGCAGAACAGTTAAGTCGCTACAGTATCATTTACTGACAGCACAACAAATATAATATTCCTATCTCTCTCTCAAAAAAAAAAAAAGTTCACAAAAAGAAAAGCGCTCAATGCAAAGAGAACTGGCATTCCCAATCAAAATAGGTATGCACAATAATACTCAGACTTTGGTCAAACTCTATTCAAACATTTCGTTTAGCTCAACAAATACACTAAATGGCAATATTTAGTCATAATATACAAACTATCAAAATTACTATAACTTGTACTCACATTTATCTTTTAAGAATTACAAATCTTTAGATCCGTGGATCCTTTTCACAGAAAGAATGTTTATAATGTTAATGCCATCTTGTGGATTTATTGTTATAATAAAAAAATACAATACTTATGTACAGTATGTTGAATGTATACATCCGTCTTATCTTCCCATTCCAACAATAATTTACAGAAAAACATGGCACAATTCAGAGATGGTTTGAATTGCGATTAATTCTGATTAATTAATTTTTAAACTGGGATTGACTCGATTAAAAATTTTAGTCGTTTGACAGCCCTAAAAAATATTCATGAATATAATAAGAAATAAAATATATTCATATATTTTTAATAAGATCTTTAAAAAATGAGGTGTTGAACAATTTTTAGGTCAACAACGTCTCCATACTGTCATGTGCCAGCATATTGACATCATATTGGATATTCCATTACATGTGCCAGCATATTGGCTCACACTCATGCATCACAAAGCATGAATCACAAAGATAGTGTGCCAGCATATTCCATCCCACTCATGCATCACAAAGCTTCCATTACAAAGACTGTGTGCTCCTTAGTGTGTCACAAAGAAAAAATAAGAACAGTATATAAGGCACGAACAGAGTGTCAGGTCATCAGTGATTCAGCATACTCTTTCATGTCAACTGTCCATTACCGCTTGACCTGATTGTTTTCTTTGCCTGTCAACATCAACAAAATCCTGTGTCTGCGATACGCAACTGGTTCCTCCGTCCCGTACTTGACATCCAAACAACTCATTGACTATCAAAATTAGGAGTGGGAAGCTCTTGATACCTCACGATACGATACGCGATACAAAGCTCATGATAACGATGATATGACGATATGGCGATACAACGATTATTGATACATTGGTCAGGAAATCATTCTAGGAAATTCTACAAACAACTAATAAACAGAAAAACAAGCTTCTGCTTGAATGAGTTTATCACTAGTAGACGTCCAATACATTTGAACTGGGAAGGTGGCAGCGAATTAACATTCGTTCATTCGCTGCCATCCCTCCCACCTCAAACGCATTGAACGTCTGAGGGCCTCAGTAGCAGCCAATGCCAGGTAATGAGGTAATTTTGGGTTATTTAAGGTCATTTACCTATCGATTTTCAGTTACCTCCTGTAGATTTTGGGGTATTGTATGGGTTACTTCTTGTTTATTTTGAGTTACAGAACAGGAAGTGACCTGGGAATCACCCAAATGAATAGGCAGTGACTCAAACTCAACAGGAAATGACCTTTTAATGCCCTAAAATGAACACCAAGTGACTGTAAATGTCCTGAAAATCGGACAGAATGACTCAAAATGCTCTTGTTTCGAATGAACGAACGTTCCCAGTCTAAATTGATTGGGCATCGAGCACCGTCAATGCAGCTTTAGAGTTATCCCAAAACAGTACTATGGTGTAAGATTTTGGTAGCAACTTCTTAGTTCCTTTTTATGTTTTTTTTTTTTTTTTTTAGACATCGACACCTTTTTAAAACGATATCTCGATTCTTGGCAGGAGCACATCGATAACCAAATATACAAAGATACAAAGTATCACGATACATCTTCATTTCGATATTTTGTCACACCCGTATTCAAAATATTTTAGTAGTAGGCTTTGATGAAAAAAGAGGGGAAATATTCAAATTAGATGCATTTTTAACTCGGTGCATTTCTGCGAGAAAACAGACAAAAGTAGTGGTTACACCGTTAACACTAGGGTTGTTCCGATCGTGTTTTTTTGCTCCCGATCTGATCCCGATCGTTTTAGTTTGAGTATCTGCCGATCCCGATATTTCCCGATCCGATTGATTTTTTTTTTGCTCCCGATTCAATTCCAATCATTTCCGATAATTTTTCCCGATCATATACATTTTGGCAATACATTAAGAAAAAAATGAATAAAACTCGGACGAATATGTACATTCAACATACAGTACATAAGTACTGTATTTGTTTATTCTGACAATAAATCCTCAAGATGGCCTTTACATTATTAACATTCTTTCCGTGAGAGGGATCCACGGATAGAAAGACTTGTAATTCTTAAAGGATAAATGTGACTTTGTATACTGTGACTAAATATTGCCATCTTGTGTATTTGTTGAGCTTTCAGTAAATGATACTGCAGCCATTTAACTTCTTCCCAAATGCATGATGGGAAGTGCAACCATGACTGTGCGTAGGGGCACCAATTGATATATCTTCTCTGTGTTGGGAAAGAACATAGGGTGTTAAGAAAATGATCAACTACTACCTTTCTTCCCCACATTGCCTCCCATGTTATTTTAATTGCTGCGAGAGGTATTGTAAGGCTTTAGCCACATAAAAAATGGCTCCAAAGGCTGTCAAAATTCTCTCTACTCATTATACGCTGCCTTTTAGCGCTATCTATAGATAAAACGGCGGTTTTATAGATTGAACGCGACAATGCGTGAGTGGGTTGTGCAGCGTATGCGTTAATTATTTAACGTGATTAATTTTAAAAAATTAATTACCGCCGTTAACGCAATAAATTTGATAGCCCTACTTTAAGCCAAAACTACTCTGGATGAGTGTAAGACATTTTGTCTGTAAGGTTAAATACAATTAGAAAACGATTTAAATTAACAAAAAAAAAAAAAAAATTAAAAAAAGGCATGTTCGATATTTTTTTGCCAATTCCGATACTTTGAAAATGACGTGATTGGACCCGATCGATCGGGACATCTTTAGTTAACACGGTCCCTAAAAATACTGTACATACATAAATTACTTAGATTCCTATCATTTTGAAATGACACCATGGGCAACAGGTGCAAGTTTCTTTCAGCATCTGTGACAGTAGTTGAAACACAGTCAGTTCTCAGGACTGTCCAAAGCTCTTTCAATTTTAAATACAGTAAGCATTTTCCCGCAAAACACACACGAGCAAACACACACAAATGCATACCCAAGCGTCTCCCTGCAGACACTCTTAATTAGACTCCACCCGTCCCCCTCGGTCCCTGTGGCAGGCCAGACAAAGGGAGGTTCACTCGAACGGACGTGCCAGTGTGTGTGTTTCGGTGCGTGCACATATTGTGTGTTTGTGTCTGAGGGGTCTATCTTTAGCAGATGCTCATATAGGTCTCTCCGGTCTGTGTGTGTGTGAAGCAGTGGTGCTATCATTAAAGTGTCATTGAGAAGTGGCACCACTTAATTTTAGCATCTCTCTGTCTCTCTCTCTCCAGGGGCAGTGAGGGAGGTGCGGTTCGAACGAGAAGAGGAAGTGGAGAAAGAGGAGCAAGTAGAATGATGTGAAGGTTAGATAGGAGGGATTAAAAGGAACGTCAAGCATGAAAGTTTGGGAAAAATTGAATGAGTAATGATGACAAGAGGTGTTTTAAAGAACATTCACAGGGCACTCGCTGCCAGCCTCTCTCAGTCAAAATGGATTGAACGTCTCTTGCCGTCAATGGAACTGAAACATGAGCAGTTACAGACAGTCCTTCCAGTTTAACTCATTCACTTCCAGCCATTTTCACCGGTAACCGGCAACCCCCTTGGCTCCCGGCCGTTTTAGTGGATTTTGACTTATTTTGCAAGGTCCACAGAAAATTCGTTTCTATTGCCATATAAACATGGAACCCACCAAAAGACTCTCTTCTTTCAGCAGGAAAAAAAGTTAATTCATATCTTTTTCCATTCTTTAGAAATCAGCATTAGAAAATAGCTTAGTTTGACCAATTTTCCAATTTCAGATGAAAAAAATAGAGAAATTGAGCTTTTTGTAAATGCATACATTTCAAACATAACTTTGACTTTAACACAGCTATTTTTTTCATTGTGACATCCCAAACATCTGAATAATGTTTTCCTTCTACAAAATAACATAAACAACAAGACAAATAGAGGTTTTGTTGGCAAAGTAACAATTTATTTACACATAACTAAACTATTGAACTGAGAGATGACGCTGTTGTGGCTCCGACAGCCGGGGTAAACTTTTCCCTCAATGCTGCCTCTTATCAAGATGGATTTTTTTTAGTATTTCTTTTATGGTGACCACTGCATCGTGGCCAAGTTCGCCTGGGAAACTTCCTGGGGGGGAACTAGTTTGGCAGTGCGCGTTTCCGGCTGAGTCACAGGACACTGGAGGATGTGGGGGACGTGAGCAGCCGAGCATGGCGGTGCGGGCTCTGCTCAGCGAGCAGCACGGACCTGGCCTGGCATCACGGGCGTACTCCCGGTTGTTCTGCTCGGTCGTCCACCGCCTGGCATCCTGGACGTCCCTTCGGTCATCTTCCGTCAGCGCCCCCGGCAGTGCGGCCCGGCCGTTCGTACCATTAAATCGTGTTGCTGGTCTTACCAAATGTGCTACTGCCCTCCAGTGGCCAGTTTTATTGCTTTAAAATGGATTTTCAGCATTGTGCTTTGGAGCTAAGTTGCATCAGAACCTAGAGATGTCTCTTGTGAAAAAAAAAACAAAAACATAAAAGGCGTATAAATATGTCTTTGGGACACTAAAACAATTGAAAATAGAACGTATTTATTCATTTTGGGGAGCAAATGAGTTAATGAATTCAAAATCTAATCGTCGTCCATTGGAGGCAATGAGCTCAATACAATGAAAAAAAACAACAGCTTTAGTGTGTTATTGGGAGTCATAACTAGACTGTATTGCTGAAATTATTTTTGTTTAATTAACATTTTATTGATTTAATACTTTATTGATTTCATAAACGTACAATACAGTCATGATTAATAATGAAAATAATAACATAATTAGTATTGAGACCTGGCGCACACATACGCAGACATCACAATTAGGTTATGTACATATAGGCAAGACTTGAATCCTGAATTAACATTGTGGCCTATGTGATGTGTGAATATGATGTCCATGTATGTGAATGCCAGCTCAGATTCTATTTTTTTTAAATGACCAAAATAGTCCCTTGCCCGCAAAAGGCTTAAGAATTTCACAATATGGATGAGAGAGAAAAAACAAGAATATCGCAGTCTTTATAAGTTAAGGTGACAGTTTTTATTGTGGTATAATCGCAAGCTTCGTCAGGTTTTTAAACATTTATTTCAGAACTTGTGCAACACAACACGCCTACTGTCCGTGGTAGATTGAGGTACAGCACGTAAAACACATCTGCCACATTAGAACCCAATTTGTTACATTATTAAAGGAATTATTATTATATATTATATATTAATATATAATTTATTATTATTACGATTTTTATTTATAATGGATTTGTTTTGCTATGCGTAATTGCTATTTGTAATGGTACCAGCAGTATTTGTTAAGGATTTAGTGTAGGTTTTTGAGCTGTGGAACGAATGAATGGAATTATAATGTATTCTTATGGCAAAATCCTGCTGGGCATACAACCATTTCGACTTACAAACAAGGTCCTGGAACGAATTAACTTCGTATGTACAGGTATCACTGTATATGAGTTTCTGTAAGTAGAGTAGCAAATAGTTGACTACATTCTTGAACAGTGGTTCTTAGCTGGGGTTGGATGGGTAAGCCTCAGGGGTTCGGTGAAGGTTAAGAAACGCAGAGCCCTATTTTGTACGCTGAATAAATCAAAGCAAAGTGTTTTAATTTCCAGGCTTTATTGTATTTCTTTCAACTGCTACCCTTCTATCTAATGGGAGGACAAATCGGTTTGCTCAGTGGAAGGTTGACTGGCACTTAATATGAGGAAGTATGACAGACCTACAGACAACGTGAACTGCGTAGATCAGACATGTCCAAAGTCCGGCCCGGGGGCCAAATGCAGCCCGTGGTCAAATTTCATCCGGCCCCCAGCCTCTGTCGTGAAATCAATAATGTCTGGCCCGCACACAGACCGAATAAATTGCTCAGCAGTACTGCTACCAGCATATGAAGTAGCTTACACACTAAATGCTGTTTCTCATTTACCCACTAAAAGGCAGCAGCACTCTAAGCAACATTACCCCGCGTGACATTTTACTCCCAATTTTCTAAAATGGCGACAATCAACAACAACAACAAAAAGTTGACTGCGACGGCCGACGCTTCAAGGATAGGTGCAAATTGGACTATTTCTTCACTAAAATACGCAAAAACTGTGTCTGCCTCATTTGCGAAGAGACAGTCGCTGTTTTTAATGAGTTCAATGTGAGGCGATATTACCAAACAGACACGCTGACATGTATGACAACATTTCAGGGAGGATACATCGCGAGAAATTGAATCAACTTTAAAATAGTTTAATTTTACAGCGAGAAGAGATGAAAGAGAACGCCACAAAGGCGAGTTGCAACACTTTGTGGAAATTATTGATTAAAAAAAATAATAAAGCAAATGTGACACACAGAATGGCTTGCTAAAAATGTGCTTAAATATATTGTTCTACCTAAAGGACATCAGCCAAGGTCGGCCCCCCCCACATTTTTACCACACCAAATCTGGCCCCCTTTGCAAAAAGTTTGGACACCCCTGGCATAGATAATTAAAAAAAAATTTTTAAAAAAACCCCAAAACATTTGCTTCATTTTACGCCATGAAAATAGTATGTGATGCAAGGACGCAACAATAAAATGAGAATGTAGACGTGAAAACAAACAAAAAAAAAGAACAGTGTGAAATGACATGAGTTTCATTTTCCAATGTGTAAATCAACAGCAAAAGGATGAATTTTTTGTAAATTCGAAATCTGGAAGAACTTTGAAAACAGGAATTCACTTAGATGTTAGGAATGAATTCGGGGAAAAAAATGGCTTTATTATGAAATTCCGAAAGGTTCGGTGAATGCACTTGTGAAACTCGTGGGGTTTGGTACCTTTATCAAGGTTGAACCACTTTTCTTGAATAATGTTGAACACAGCTAGGCCATGTACAAAGTTGCTAATATATTGGAGAATTATCGCCACTTACTCATCTGGAGTACGGAAGTCAGTGAGCGTTGTCAAGATATCCACTCTTCAGGCGCTTTAAAATTTTTGCGTTTTCAGCCCAAAACTCCGTCGATAGTCAACGACAGAGCTCTCAGGAAAGGTTTTTGCGTTGTCAACCCCGTTGCTGTCGTCGTGTCAGTGGCTCAATACTAAAGTTTGAATTACGTTTAGTTTTTTTTTCTTACAAACACACAATGTAATTCAATCCATCCATCCTTTGTGGTGTTTATACTCACTGCTATAAAAAATAAACAACTGAAAGAAAAGAAGAAATTCATTTTGAATTCAAACTTGGGTGAACACATGAGTTCTTCCTTTTTGGGAATCCCAGTTTCAGCATATTCCCACCCCTAAACAAACACATGAATAAACCAGAATATCAAACTTTTGCCAAGGCCAAGAAAATAACACCTCTCGCACATGACGGAGGTAATAAAACAAAGTTCAAAACCCCTTGAGCTTGCTGGAGGTAGTAAGCTGCTATTTATGTAACATATGAGTGATGAGATGTGTTATATGACACATTACGGTTCCCAAATGGATGAATATTTCAGGGACATGTAAGTAAGCCGAACAAGTTAAAGGTCTTGTAAATGCAGTTTATTTTAAAGATGAGATATTCTATACGTGTATTTAATTGTCCTGACTTTTTTTTTTAGCCCCCTTGACCTTGTCAGGACCACTTTCTCCTGTGTGTCTATGTCTGTTTAATGTGTGAGTCAAATGTTTGCACGTTGTCGTAGTCTTTTAAGAGCAGGTACTGACTCGTTACACTCAACATTTGGCTATTTGGATTGTGTCTGGGAGGCTCACGTGTTGTCATAAGGCGCTTGCAAAATATTCTCCCCCAGCAGCCATCCAAGTGTTACTTTTACTGCAGGGACTTTTGAAAACTTGTTTAGGACTCGCCATTATCACATTTTCACTTCTTTTATTTTCCCTCTCATCATCTGCCTTTCATCACTTCGTCAAGGGCCGACGCTCAAGGTCGTTAAGTCGTCTTGGAGTTTGCTTTCCGGAATAGTTGGGGAAGTCAATCAAATGACTAGTATTCTCATTAATTTTTTTACATGGTCAGGATTTTATTCCTTAAAATTTCCTTGAAAAACAGTTCAAAACAGGCAAAATTACCAAAAGAGTAAAAAACATACAAATTGAAACAATGTTGCATAAATTACAATTTCTAGTCACAGAATTATTTAAAATAAATTCTGCACCGTATGTTTTCCAAGGCATTTTTCTATGCAATATACAAATACTTGACATCCACAAATTTTGTTTTTCAGGCCTCTAGAATCCCAAATATGTCTTTTAAAATGTCATTCATTTCTTTATCTAGTACCTGTCATGTTCAACTGCAAGAACGCGCAGTATAGTAACGTTGAATGAAATCTAAAATCTAGTTCCCCAAATATGTCTAAAAGTTCAGCATTTTGAAGATAAGCACACAATTTTCTCTCAAATTTAAATATTTCAAAGCAAAAGCTTGAATGTCTGTCTTTTACTTTAGGGCAACCTATTTGGTTACTTCATGTACAGTGGCACCTCGACATACGATCGCTTCGACACATGATCTTTTCGACAGCCGACGTAAAATTTGACTCGACATTTGTTTCTACATCCGACGAGATGCTCGAAATACAACGACTTATGACAGCGCCCAGTCCCGCAATACGGATGCACGGCAGATTTTCTTGTGAGAGAAATCAACATGGGTTCCAAGAAGGTTAGTGCAGGTGGTGAAAAAAGGAAAAAGGTGACGCTTACCATTGATGGAAAAGATTTAACGGGATTAATTAAAAAAATTAATTACCGCTCGTTAACGCGTTAATTTTGACAGCCCTAGTTAAAATATTTGACGCAATTACCGCACATGCCCCGCTCAAACATTAAAATGACAGCACAGTGAAATGTGTACTTGTTGTGTTTTTCCAAGTTTTGTCGCCCTCTGCTGGCGCTTGGGTGCGACTGATTTTATAGGCTTAGGCACCCATGAGCATTGTGTAAGTAATTATTGGCATCAACAATGGCAGGCTACTAGTTTATTTTTTGAATGAAAATTTTACAAATTTTATTAAAATGAAAACATTAAGAGGGGTTTTAATATAAAATTTCTATAACTTGTACTAATATTTATCTTTTAAGAACTACAAGTCTTTCTATCCATGGATCGCTTTAACAGAATGTTAATAATGGTAATGCCATCTTGTTGATTTATTGTTATAATAAACAAATATAGTATTTATGTACCGTATGTTGAATGTACTATATATCCATCTTGTGTCTCATCTTTCCATTCCAACAATAATTTTCAGAAAAATATGGCATATTTTACAGATGGTTTGAATTGCGATTAATTGCGATTAATTATGATTAATTAATTTTTAAGCTGTAATTAACTCGATTAAAATTTGTAATCATTTGACACCCCTAATTATATTCCGATTTTTATTTATAATTGAAGTAGAATGGAATACAGGGTTACGAACGAGTTCTGTTCCCATGCTGGCGACGGAACCCGAATTTCCGCGTAGGTCGTAATTAACCCTTTCAGTACCCCTAAATACCCTCTAAATCTCAAAATAACTATTCAAACATGTATTATACTTCATTGTACTGTCCTGGCCAAGACGCTGGAGCTAGGTTCTAGCTAGACAGTGAGCTAAGCTGTAATCTTTCCCCTCTCTCTCACTTTGCTGCACGACTTCTTTGTGGGAGCAAATGTGCTCTTCCTGTTGCGTGCGAGTAAACTCTTCTGCGTGTGCGCAAATAAGATGATGTGTACATGTGCTCTTACTCGCGCGTGGTAGTACGCCAAAATAAAAGCATGCATCGCAAAACAAAAGTCAACAATATAATCAAATATACATTTCATCGAAGGGCGTAACAGCCATATTAATAAAATAAAATAAAAAATAAGATACTGTGAGGTACAAAAGGTACTGTTTACGCGACTGAAGAAAGAAAGAAAAAAAAACAACAACTGGAGACAAAGTGGTGGACGAGACTCCGGTGTTGTAAAGTCGAATTACTTTTAAGTCAGGTACATCGTAACCCGGGGACTACCTGTACTCTAAATAATACTCTAAATACTCTAAAGTTAAAAACATATATATTACTTAGACTTTAGAGTGTTATTGGGGGCCATAACTGGAGTGTGTTTCTGTTTTTAATCATTTAAATTTTATTTTGGTAATTTTTTTATTAATCTATAATATATAAAAATAAAAAAATATATAATAAAGTTTGATAATCAAAATAGTACAGTTATAGTTGAGACCTGGTGGCCACATACGTGGACATCACATTTTGGGTCATGTACACTTATTTGCCAAATGTTAATATTCTGGCCTGCATGACCCCAAACACACATTTGTGGACATCAGGCCGTTATGGGTTTTACTACTTTTTTTTTACTCACCAACCCTGTTCACTTGCCCTACAAAGGTTTAACCTTTATTTTATGAAGTCAATATGTTTGATATTGTTTTAATCTATTGTGATCAGGAACAAAATATTGCTTACCGTAGTTGTAATTTTGCACGCAATGATTCCTAGTCTAATTGTGTTTGAATATATTTGAAAATGAACACGTCATGAAGGCAACACCTGGGCCTTACAAGTATAACTGCACATCTTGTGCGTGTATGTGTCGGTCAGAGACTTTTTTCATGATAAAATATGCATAGCAACGTACGGTATGAATGAAAATGGACACTAGACATGCAAAAGAGGTGCAAACAAGAGTGCCGAGTATGAACGCGAACAAGGTATGAGAAAAAAGAAGGCAAGAGGGAGTTAGGCCCTCTTCATTTATTGCTCCAGTGGAGAAGAACATGGAGCTTTCTAATGGTGTTGGTGTGGTAATAACAATAAAACCAAGATGGCAAAAAAAAAAAAGAGACGGCAAAAGAAGGACATGTTAGAACAGATGGCAAAGCATGAAGCATGTTTGCTTTCTACATTATTCTGATTTTGCTATTCAGTCTTTTTTTTTTTTTTTGCTCCGCAGCGACCATGACACACATAGACATAGACACACAAAGACAAACACACCTGTGCACTGTTGGTGCCGCGTGTCCTTGCTCTATGCTTTGTTAGGCAGGGCAGTGGCTCCGCTATAGTTGCTGTGTCAGGACTTTCTATTGGGGGGTGATTAATGTATGGAGATGGACGGCTCCTCAGCAAGCCACCTACATGATTATTTTCACTGGACATGTGACAGCTGGGTGGGTGTCATCACATGCTGAGGCAAACACACAACTTTAGGAGCCCTGTCACAATTTCACTAGATGGTATACAAGAGTTGTTTGAAATATTCAGATCATAATGTATTTAAATCCTAATACTATGTTAATTGAAGACTTTAAATTGTTAAATGTGAATGTGGTTGTGACCTTGGTGACTGCCCCTACATGCCATAAAGTGGCTTCAAAGCACTTGAAATTAAATGAGATTAAACTCCTCCCTTCACTTCAACATATTGCAAATGGTGCAAGAAATATGTTTTGCTTGCTTTGTTGTTGTTCTTCTTCTTGGTGAGAACACTAATATTGCTGCTCCTCCATAGCTAGATCAGAACGGAATTTGGTATGTACAATCATGGGCGCCGTATAGGGGTGAAAAGTGATATTGATTCTAAAGGCCCATGGCCTGATGGGGCCCACAAAGAAAATTAGAACATTAGGTTATCGTTTTCAAATTTAAATATTAATCATTATAATTTTAATTGGAATAAAACGAAGGGCTTCTTTTCTTGTTTTGTTTTTGGCAAAAAGTAAACACCCAGAGAGCATATGTATTGCCAGCCAACTCTCCCCCCGACCCTCGTATTTTCATTAAACGGTTTGGTCCGCCCTTCCTTTGATCAGACCGGGAGCAGCGGTGTGCATTTACACCAGTCAATGACTCGGAGTGTGCGGTATTGTAGAAATGTTTTCAAAAAGAAAATCGGGTTATCAAATTTATGTGCTTACTTCTTACTGATCTGAAGAAATTTTGTATAAAAGTGCTGAGAACAATCTTTACTGTTTGTAAAGTGAGGTGGGGCACACTGTTGATTGCTGCAGTTCTCTTAGCAGCTGTACTAACCACATGAGCAAAACATCCGATTTGTGGTCCGAGTCCATCTGTGTCACGTACTGAATTATTTACAGCATTATTATACAGTATTTGCAGCATTATTTATAGTCA
Source organism: Corythoichthys intestinalis (assembly GCF_030265065.1). NCBI lineage: Eukaryota > Metazoa > Chordata > Actinopteri > Syngnathiformes > Syngnathidae > Corythoichthys > Corythoichthys intestinalis. The sequence continues at coordinate 36,539,920 of NC_080395.1, read as the reverse complement.
CTGGCATGGATTGATTTGGCCAGCTTAACTTCCATTCAGTCATGGCAGTTTTTAATTTATCAATGTAGTATATGGACTACGCATCACTCTGGGCTCACGACGCTAATGGCATGGGATCTAACGTAGCACATCTAGGTTGCTATTTGATGATATCTTGTGTGTGCGTGCGAGAGTTGGCATTCGATCTAACGCAGCACATCTAGGTTGCTATTTGATGATATCTAGTGTGTGCGCGTGAGTGTTTTCTGGGAAATAAGAAGGAAAGAAAGAAAGTTAACAAACGCCACAGAGGTCACTTCTGCTCATTACTGCACAACACCAGCATATGACAATCGACTTTCATAAACAGGATGAGTGTGAAGTACGGCGCTCTTAATTTGCCTTAAGCTTTCTGATACCAAATGCTAACCGACTGTGAAAGCCATATGTGTATGAGCAGCGTATCATCGCGGATTTGCGTTGTTGTGAACACACTTATTTCTGAAGACGAAGGTGTTTATTTCGTTTGGTAAATACGAGACAAAGTCATAATGATGTCATGCATCAGGATTTGGGAATTTAGCTCACTTGGGGAGGACAGTACAGTTGCGTTCAAGTAATGCCAGTAGATGGCACCCGAAATGTTGGTACTCGTCGATACCGATACCACCAATTTGCGCGGATCGGCATCCCCTGCCGATACTGGTACCGGTGCAACTTTAATTTTGCGTTTCGGTTGTGCTTTTCTTAGCTCTTTGCTAATGAGATGTTTTGTGAAACAGCCGGAGCAGTTGTCATTTATCTTGATCTTGTTTTACTGTATACAGTGAGGGGGGGGGGAGGCACGGTTGACTTGATTTGTCTGGTGAGATTTAACTCCTCCCTTCACTTCAACACAGTGCAAATAGTGCAAAGAAAATCTTTTACGCTGCTCAGAGGGTGGTCGCTTGCTTTGTTGGTGTTGCTGTTAAGGTACATTTTCATTTGGGCAGGTGATGTAAGCAGCAAGTAATTGAGCTAATACATCTTTTAACTCAATGGCTGCCAATGACAGTGATAGACAAACCAGAGTAGCCATAAAAATGTGATGTTTTTACATTGACCACACAGTAACTTTGTCAAATTACCCCGTAAAAACACTGAAATTAAGCAACAACCATCAAACTGTTGTGACGGCTTTACAGTTTTTTTCATGAATGAACGTTTTCATAAATTAACTCATTGGCTGCCATTGACAGAAATTGACGTCCAGTTGTGAGAGACTGGCAGTGATCAAATGATCCCTTCATAGACAAGTTTCCTGAGGGAAATACGGGTGGTGCCATCCTGGAAATTTTCTGCTTCGAACTTCTGGTTTAGAAAAAAACTCATGAGTTGCGATTGAAGTTAGCAGTGTGTTGACCAAGTTAAAACTGCAAGTTCAAGCCAGAGGAACCCACGGAATCTCAAAAATGGATTCGGCACGACGTAGATGAGACGTAGATGAGATTTTATGATTGTTCTTATCACTTCTTTGATGATTCGTGGACAAAATTATAACAACCTGTCAGCCTGTGTTGACATGAGGTATAGATTGATACGCCAGCCACCTGAGTGACCAAAATGAGGTGAAATTACAAATGATATTTGCTAAAAGCAGAAGGGCTGAAACGGATTTTGTTGTTACAAGGAAATAATACAAGGTATATACATATAAACAAAAATAGTATGTCATTGTTTTTTATTGCAAATATTGATCACAAAAAAAACATTTGGACAACATGATTCTATTTCTTGTTTTATTGAATATGATTGGTGCATGTGCAAAACAGGTCAATAAATCACAATTTATAAAATTGTTGGAAGAATAGCATACGAGAACAAGATATCAGACAGCAAAGTTCTGGAGCCTCGCCAAACTTTCACCCGACATCCAGACGGGCATTCTCCCCTATCGTCGGTAATTCCAGCTCCAATAGCATATCTTAAAGTTGATGCAGTTAAAAATCTCGTAGTTGGATCTCTGGATCAAGCTGAAGGTGCGCTGCGAGGTGAGCCACCGCCTCTAGCCCCAGCCTCTCGGCCGCCCCCTGGTAGAACGACGTAGTCTCGATATACACTCACCGGCCACTTTATTAGGTACATCATGCTAGTAACAGGTTGGACTCCCTTTTGCCTTCAGAACTGCCTCAATTCTTTATGGCATGGATTCAAGAAGGTGCTGGAAGCATTCCTCAGAGAGTTTGGTCCATATTGACATGATGGCATCACACAGTTGGTGTAGATTTGTCAGCTGCACATCCATGATGCGAATCTCCCGTTCCACCACATCCCAAAGATGCTCTATTGGATTGAGATCTGGTGACTGTGGAGGCCATTTGAGTACAGTGAACTAATTTTCATGTTCAAGAAACCAGTCTGAGATGATTCCAGCTTTATGACATGGCGCATTAGCCTGCTGAAAGTAGCTATCAGAAGTTGGGTACATTGTGGTCATAAAGGGATGGACATGGTCAGCAACAACACTCAGGTAGGCTGTGGCGTTCCAACGATGCTCAATTGGTGCCAAAGAGTGCCAAGAAAATATTCCCCACACCATTACACCACCACCACCACCAGCCTGAACCGTTGATACAAGGCAGGATGGATCCATGCCTCATGTTGTTGACGCCAAATTCTGACCCTACCATTCGAATGTCGCAGCAGAAATCGAGACTCATCAGACCAGGCAACGTTTTTCCAACCTTTTATTGTCCAGTTACGATGAGCTTGTGCAAATTGTAACCTCAGTTTCCTGTTCTTAGCTGAAAGGAGTTGCACCCGGCGTGGTCTTCTGCTGCTGTGGCCCATGTGCCTCAAAGTTCGACGTACTGTGCGTTCAGAGATGCTCTTCTGCCTACCTTGGTTGTAATGGGTGGTTATTTGAGTCACTGTTGCCTTCTATCAGCTCGAACCAGTCTGGCCATTCTCCTCTGACCTCTGGCATCAACAAGGCATTTCCGCCCACAGAACTGCCGCTCACTGGATATTTTTTCTTTTTCAGACCATTCTCTGTAAACGCTAGAGATGGTTGTGCGTGAAAATCCCAGTAGATCAGCAGTTTCTGAAATACTCAGACCAGCCCTTCTGGCACCAACAACCATGCCACGTTCAAAGTCACTCAAATCACCTTTCTTCCCCATACTGATGCTCGGTTTGAACTGCAGGAGATTGTCTTAAACCATGTCTACATGCCTAAATGCACTGAGTTGCCGCCATGTAATTGGTTGATTAGAATTTAAGTGTTAACGAGCAGTTGGACAGGTGTACCTAATAAAGTGGCCGGTGAGTGTATGTCCATCAACGTACATTAAGAGTTGATGTCTTCCCTTGCCTAACAGTGTTTTCTACCTTTAAACAAATGAACAAAAACTTGTAACACTTGCGTTAACATAATTGTGCCATCTACACGTACTGATGAGCAGCAGGCTAGCAGCAGATACAGTAGTTGTACAGTAATAAACAATATTAAAGATCCCCATAATGACAATCACCATCGTAATAACAATATCAAAGGCAACAAGTCGTTTCATGCGCAAGATTTTAGCTTTTGTATTTTTTTAGCACTGGACACATGAAAATGCAAGGATAGGAAGAGCATACCTTCCATAACACAGTGGCAACATAGCTTGGTTCCACATCTGCTTTCATGAACATGTTGTCCTCCTCTGTTGTGATGATGGGAGATGGGTGCGTAATTTCCAAATTCTCTTTTTTAAGGGATTTTGATAAGTAATGTTACTCCAGCTCCACTGTTGTTTTGTTTTGAATTCTAAAAGGAAGTTGCTTGCAGACATAAGGAAGTAAAGCTGTACCTCTGAAACTTGTCTATATCAATCAAGTTGTGCATCATGTTGGAATGGTTCATAGGAACAACTCTTATAGTTGTAGATTGCAGTAGTGGTACAGAATCCCATTGCATCAAACAGAGCAAACACAAGCCTGTTGGTAACATTTTTTATCCCTCTCATCATCGATTAGAGCAAAACAAGGAAAAGCTCGAACTAACTACGCCTACACGGACAGAACACATTTGTGTTGACCTTTTGGGATTAAATAATTTCAGGTAGTCCTCAGGTTACGACAGGTCAGACTTATGCGATTTCGACTTTACGACGCCTTGTTTTGTGATGCATGCTTTTATTTTGGCGCAGGAAGCATAGAGCAGGTTGTACTTTCACACGCGAGAGAATTTAAACACCCGCCTACCCGACACACGGCAGTGATGGCACACGCACACATGAGAAAGCAGTCGGGGGAAGAGGTGACAGCCTGCGCGCACATTTGTTGCTTGTGAAACATCCAGAGGTGACGGCTGTATAAAACTCCTTTTGTACTGTTTGTTGTGCGTTTTCAGTTGTGGTCAAATACTCGGGGCGAGTTTCTGTGATTGCTTTTGTTGATTTGCGGATGCTAACTGAAACATGCTAATCGTTTGTTATTGCTGTATCAGCAGTAGGGGTGTGCCATCTAAGGCCCCTTATGATTTGATTTGATTCGATTACAATTCAGGGTGCTACCATTCGATTATTGAACGATTATCACAGCATTAACGATGATCATGATTGTCATGATTTTCGATGCATCTTTCCCAACTACCTTTCATGATTTCTTTTTTCTTACTATGTAGCTACTTCATACTTTTAAGCCAGGTATATTTGTCAGTATTCATTCATTAAAGTAACCAAACAAATTTATGTCTGTTACTTTTTATCTCCAATCAGGTAATCATCCAACAGGAACAAAGGAAACATGCCCATACAACACAAAGCTGTCCTTCAGCGGCTCTTTTTCACAAAAAGGTGCAAAAACATTAACTGTTTCAAAGGCAATACTTACTTATATCTCTATTAACAATATAATACAAATTACTCTGATGGAATGAATGCCACATTTTCTGGAAAACATTAAACATAAAGTGCCTAGAGAAATAAATAAGACTTCTTAGACTTCTTTTAACCAGAATACTTTGATTTCACAGCTTTCTGTGCATTTACCCAAAAAAGAAAAACACTTTTACTGCGAGCAGCAGCAGTAGTGTTCCTGCGATTAGGTTATGATGGAAGATAATCATTTTTTGCACATTTATGAATCATAATCGAATCGACACATGTCGAATCTCGATGAATCTAAAAATCGATGTATTGGCATGTCGCTAATCAGCAGCTACTGTACTTGTAAACACAAATTTGAATTGCTGTTATTGAAGATGAGACTGATTTAATTTAATTTTATTTTATTTTCCTTCTGCAAGTGTTGATGTCATGAGCAGTTAAACAAAGTCAGCAAACCATACAGACTTCTGACATCGTCATTTCGGAGCTTAGCTCACTGTCTAGCAAGGACTTAGCTCCAACTTCTTGGCAAGGACAGTACAATTCCGTACGTATAATACATGTTTTTGGATATTTTCTTCTTCTTCTTAAATTTAGAGGGTGTTTTGAGGTATTTAAAGGTTTAATTTCGACTTACGCGGAAATCCGGGTTACATCGCCAGCGCAGGAGCGGAACTCGTTCGTAAACCGGGACTATCTGTATTAATTTCTGAGCCAAACAAATAATAAAGAAATCTGACTCAGAGAACCAATGCATATAAACTTCTAGATTAATATAATTTAAATATAAATATAATTTATATTCTTTCATAAATAACAGAGAAGTAGAGATTTTAATTAGTATCAGAGAGAAAAAGAGAAAGGAAACAAAAAGAAGGAAAAAGAATTAAATACAAAAAAAGGAAAAGAAAAGAAATTGAATAAGATTAAGAACAGCAGCATCGACAACAAAAAAACAAAAGTAGCAACAACAAAGCGAGTGACCTTTCAACTCACCAATTAGGATGATTTAAACTGATTTTAACTAAAAGCAACTTTAAAAAGGAAATTCAGTCAACAGTCAGCCAGAAGATTGTATAGTTTCCATCAAACCTACAGTTTTTGGAAGAATGTGGAAAAAACATGACATATATAACAATGCCCGGCTCACATCAATTGTTCGTTGATGAGTGTAATTAACAAGGAAAATTTGTGCGCTAACTGTGGACCAAATGGTGTGCCAGCTTGGCATTTCTGCCCACACGGTGGATAAGTGCGTTGTGATGAGGCCACTGAGACAGCAGATAAATTAGCTTTGGGAAGCAAATGAAAGTGCAAGATATACTGGAGCGCCCTGTGCGGGTTCATGTAGCGACTAGTCACACACACCACATGTGCGCACACACATAGAAGCTAAAGCTTCCCTCCCTTCCTTCACTGCTTGCATGCCATCCATCCATCAGGCCATCTCAGGGAGCTGCCCGCGGTTCCACTGGCTGGTTTAATTGTTAATGCTAATTGCTATTTATTGGCTCAGATGCAAATGATAGGCCGGCCAAAGTGAAATTTTATGAGGAGCGAACTCCCCCTCTCGCACAAATTGAAAAAGTGAAACAAGAGGAAGAGGGAAATGAGGCGAGAAGAGAGGAGCTTAATGGCGGCTCTTTAATGGCGGAGAGCAAAAAATTAAGACTGATTTAAGACACGCGGCTAAATCCCCCCACCAACACCCCAAATCCTCTGTGATCCCCTCAATGGGAGACACATTTGGCAGTGAAGTAGAGGCAAGCGCAAGAGAAATTAGAAGACAATTTAGGCGGGATAGTTTTGTTGTTAATATTACGCACAAACACATCTGTCTTTGGAGCTTTGGCTTGATGATATTGCTCAAGTAAAGTTTGGAATACAAAACTCTCGCAAGCTGGAAGTGAGCAAACATGTTCAAGTCTGTTTTACTCAACAACATTGTTGGTAAACTGCAGTTTTTGCCAAAAACGAGGCAGTACATCACAAAATATATTTTCAATAATCACTTATAAAATGTAAAACAGACCACAAGTCTAATTTAATGATGAATATATATTGATCCCTCGTTTTTCGCAGTTAATCGGGACCAGAACCCTTCGCGATAAGTGAAAAACTGCGAAGTAGCGCAGCACCGCCCCCCACCCAAAAAACCCCCCAAAAAACAATCGTGTGTTTGTGTTTAATGTATTTATTCAGATCTGGCAAAGAGATACATATAAGACATGTTTTTTCACTTTTTTTGCCAAAGTATAATTAAAAATAATTACGATTTTTGTGATATTATGTGAGTTTTAAACATGTACTGTCCCATTGAATTATTTCTAAACAAGAATAAAGTAATAGAAAAATGCTTGGCTTTATTAAATGCTTCATTGAGTGAGTCAACTTAAATCCGCTCAAGTTGCTCACTTACACACAATGAGTTGCCACAGCAACTGTTTAACAAGTTGAACGATGATTGAGGCATGCAGCGCTTTGAAGTTCGTGTCTGTGGCAAGCTCAAACCCAAATATCTTTCAATCATCGTTAACTTAATAAGCAACTCCAGTGCACTGCCTGACTATCAAAGAGCAGGGAGAGGCTGAGAGGGAGAGTGAGGGGCAGTTTAAATGGCGACTCTGCGACATGAAGACGCAATGACTGTGTTGCGGAGTTGCCACGTGTGCATATGGTGTTGGCGATGACGGAAAGCGAAGACGAAAAATTCTGAATCCTGCCTCCAAAGTGGAAGAACTCGATTGCGGGGGATTGTTATTTGGTATTGGGATTGGTATTTTTTTTTTTTCTAATTGAAAATAGAAGAGAGTAGAATGGCTACGAGCTCGGCGGTCCTCCTCCGGTCGCCAGACTTTATCAGTTAAGGTGACAATTATTATTACAATTGTAACATCGCCCAAGAAATTGCCAGCTTTGTCACACGGAGAAGTGAAAGTAAAAACATACACTCTCACTCACTATGTCGTCAACTACGCGGTGTGTTCAGGTACACTACGCAAAATACATCCGCCACATTAGAACCTGATTCTATTCCATTATAACAGGTTTATCATTATTATTATTATATTATTAGTCCGATTTTTAGTCATAATTTATTTGTTTTGCTCTTTGTAATCGCTATTTGGAATAGTAACAACAGTATTTATCAATGTAGGATTTTGGGATGTGGAATGAATTAATGGAATTATAATGTATTCTTATTGGAAAATCCTGCTCGACGTATGACCATTTCGTCTTACAAACAAGGTCCTGGAACGAATTAACTTCGTATGTAGAGGTACCACTGTATATGTTCTTAAAACCAGTTTAAAATGTTGAATCCAGAATACTTAAAAAAAAAAGGTCTCCAAACTTTTCCACATAGGGCCGCAGTGCATACATTCTAAAGAAGTTGAGCATCTCCTATGTCCGGCACAATCTCCAGACCTCAACAATATTGAGCATTTTTCAATCAGTTTTAGAGATTCAAATCAGACGTCGATTTCCATCGGCATCGTCTTTAAACTAGTGAAGAATGACTTAAAATTCAACAAGTTCTATGAATCAATACTTCGGAGAATTGACACAAAAGGTGGAGCTACACCATAATAAATTATTGTTGATTTTTTAAAGGCCATTCCATTATTTTGTCCAACCCCTGTAACTTCTCAGTTGTAAATATCAGATTTCTTAATTATAATTTTTGTTAAGTCAAAGTAGGACATGTGACACAAATCTGCTTTTACTTCGGAAAACAACAGTTCACCTTAATGCCAATTTTCGGAGATCTGTCTAAACTGGCTTCTTAATAAGGCTGCAACAACTAATTGATTAAATCGATTGAAATCGATTAATTAATTAGTTCCCAATGAATTTGATAATCAATACAGTTGAAGACTACAGTTAAGTCAGGAAGCTGTAATAATATATTTTTGGAGGAAATAGTCATACATTTTGTCGTCATTGTTCCTTACAACATGTCTGACACAGGGTAAGTTATGAAGGTAATTGAAAAAAGTGACATTTATCGGATTAATTGTTTAATAGGCCGATTAATCGATTAAGAAAATAATCGTTAGATGCAGCCTTAGACAAAAACTTGATTAAAAAAAAAAGTTTTTCATCAAAACTTGAAAATTTAAGTAATAGGTTGACTTGAAATTTCAAAGTTCGACTCACTATTTTTAACAGTGTAGAGAGTGAGTTAAGTTCTCGATACATCACTGAATTTCGATTTTTTTTTTCCTTCTCCAAAAACTCATAAATTGTATCTTAAGTCCAAAAAAACAACATTTTATTAGCTTACTAGTTTATCACACTGGTAGTTAGTGTCATTCTGCATTCATACAAAATAAGTTAAGATGTTGAATTTTAGAAAAATTGGAGACTTCCATGTGCATTGTGTGTTAAGAGGAGCTGGGATCATTCCTAACTGATATCATTCAAACGTACTGCAACGACAGGTCACGATCATTCATACTGACATTGTCACACTGTGACTGAGTGGCAATTAATTTCGTTTTGCCTGCACAAAATTTAGACGACTCATTCCTAATTTTAACGGCATAGTTTAGTGACAATCAACTGCGTTGTTTTTAGTCACAAACAAAACAACCAATTAATGACACATAGCAATGGATCAGACAAAGCCAAATGATGCCAGATACCTGACCAGATAATGGTATAAGAGGAAAAAGCATCTTGGAGAATGACACCTGGCTTAGGTCAAACAACACCCGTTTTCTAATACACCCTAAAAGGCAACCCTCTATTTGCACTGCACATTATCTTAATGTAGTCCACAGAACGTGCGCATGCATAGGTGTGTGTCCCGGCTTTTTTAGGCTGCCTCATTTGTTTTCCATCCAGCCACTGCTCCCTCCTTCCCAGCATGCCTCGCTCTATCACTCTGTCTGATTGAAGGCCCCTGGCCGCATCCTCAAGGTGCGATCGCCCCTTCGCCAATTAAAGACCAATCCAATCGCATCTGAGCACACAGTGTGTCTGTGTGTGGGTCGTTCGCCACGGTGTGTGTCTGTATGTATATATGTATGCACCATATGCATGAGGAAGCTCACACCTGTGAGTGTGTGTGTGCGGAATGGAGGTTAATGCAGTTAGGGTTATTTCACAGTCCATTAAGAAGCTTATGTTGACCTGATGACCTGAAAGCCAACAACACAGAATCCATTATCATGACAAAAAGAATGTGTGTGTGTGTTGGGTGTGTTTGACTGCCGACTCTATTTGACACTGGCCCACAAAAAAAATGTTAGGATGTGAAAAAGACACACAACTTCTGTTTATGGAGGTAATTGTTGGAATAAAATTAGACTAGGAAGATTTCTATGAATATTGATATATGTTATAATATATATGTATGAAATTAAAATACAGTGGTACCTCAACATACGAAGTGAATCCGTTCCAGAACCTTGTTTGTAAGTCGAAATAGTTGTATGTCGAGCAGGATTTTCCCATACGAATACATTATAATTGAATCATTTCGTTCCACAGCCCTAAAACCTACACTAAATTCTTAATACTGATGTCACTATTGCAAATACCTATTACAAAGAGCAAAAGAAATACATTATTAATAAAAATTGGAATAATAATAGTAATAATAATAATAAACATACCGGGTTCTAATGTGGCGGACGCTTTTTGATGTACCTGGACGCACCGCGTGGCTGACTTGAAGAAGCCATTTTACTTTCGTTTTGTTTATTTGCAGCGGGGGACAGAAGCCTGTTGTGTTGCACAGGTGATGGAATAAATGATTAGAAACCTGACAAAGCTAGCGATTTCTTTGGCAATGTTACCACAATAATAATTGCCACCTTAACTTATAAAGACTGGCGAATGGAGGGGGACAACCGAGATCATAGACCGTCTACAGCTATGTTGTTGAGCCATATCACGGATTCTTGCAGTCGGATATCCAGGCATGAATGACGTCACAAGCCACAACAAAGCGTCGCCATATTGAAATGGGGGCAAAACACGAGTCACAAGCAGTTGCTCTGTCGCGCATTGTGGTACAAACGCTTTGAACTTTTGTCTTATTTGCGGTCTTTTTTTTCCGTCAGAATGACTAAAAGTTGCCGTGTTGCGGGTTGTAACACAAGGAAGAGTTCGAAGCCGCATTTGAAGTTCTTCATTTTTCCTTGTGAGAAGAAAAGGACAAGCAAATGGCTGAAAGCAATCAATCGAGGAGCAGTAAAAGAAGACGGTTCCGTGGACCAGGCACATTTACGTTTGCAGCCGACATTTTATTACTGGTGAGTAAACTTTAATCGATTTTTTTTGCCCCAGTTAGCTGCTAGGATTTAATAGACTAGGCAGTGGTTATTATTACCGTAACCGACAACTCCCAAAGCGGTATTTTTCTTTTGCCGTGAACTGCTCTGATCGGTCAATTGGTATATTATTGGCCTGGTGGGAATTGGTTATTTTGCCGTGACGTGTTCACGGTTATCTAACGCTTGGAGGCGAATTACCGGTTACGGCAGAAATAATCACTCCGTATATACTACCAGTTTTCTTAGTTCCACACAGCATATATTCCACGTAATTGATAAAGGTCAACTTCCTGGGTGACTTTATGAGGTAGTTGTAGATGTTTCCGAACTCCACTGCAGGCAATTCCTTTGGATTGTTTATCCAGCTATCAGCTGTGACTTTGTATGGGCAGATTTGCAGGCCAATACACGCTAATTTTAAGTTGTATCGCCTCCCCGCTTCTGTCAGCAGTGACTCGTGATAATAATAAGTCATTTTTAAGACATTTTTATGAAAAAAAAACACGCAACACACAGCTGAAATATATGAATTTTACACAACGTTTGTCTACGGATGTTTACCTGTGCGTGCCCCCATCTCAAAATGGCGACACGTTGCTATGCGAGATGACGTCATCGTGACAAAACGCCGACTCTGAGAATGCGCACTCCACGCTCACATTTTTCTATCATATCCATCTTCATGTCAATGGTAAGCATCACTTTTTCTCCCTTTTTTCACCACCTGCAATAACATGGTTGGAACCAAAGTTGATTTCCCTCACAAGAAAATATGGCCTGCGTCCGTGTTGCGGGCAAACGAAGAGACTGCGGTGCTGTCATAGATCGTCGTATTTCGAGCATGTCGTTGGATGTAGAAACAAATGGCGAGTCAAATTTTACGTCGGATGTCGAAAAGATCGTGTGTCGAAGCGATCGTATGTCGAGGTACCACTGTATTTGAATGAAAGAAAGTATGGAATGAGGATAATGCATAAAACAATTTGGTCACCAGTTCAGAGGGTAGCAAGTCTGCTGGGATACGAAATACGAATTAAAACAAACAAAAAAAAATACAATTTGCATTCTTTTGGCGGTAATGACTCTTACAATATGAAGTAAACGAGTATTTACAGTTGTGGTCAAAAGTTTACATACACTTGTGAAGAACATAATGTCATGGCTCTCTTGAGTTTCCAGTTATTTCTACAACTCAGATTTTTCTCTGATAGAGTGATTGGAACAGATACTTCTTTGTCACAAAAAACATTCATGAAGTTTGGTTCTTTTATGACTTTATTTTGGGTGAACAGAAAAAAGTGATCAAATCTGCTGGGTCAAAAATATACATACAGCAGCGCTAATATTTGGTAACATGTCCCTTGGCCATTTTCACTTCAATTAGGCGCTTTTGGTAGCCATCCACAAGCTTCTGGCAGGCTTCTGGTTGAATCTTTGACCACTCCTCTTAACATAATTGGTGCAGTTCAGTTAAATTTGATGGCTTTCTGACATGGACTTGTTTCTTCAGCATTGTCCACAAGTTCTCAATGGGGTTTAAGTCAGGACTTTGGGAAGGCCATTCGAAAACCTTAATTCTAGCCTGATTTAGCCATTCCATTACCACTTTTGATGTGTGTTTGGGGTCATTGTCCTGTTGGAACACCCGACTGCGCCCAAGACCCAATCTTCGGGCTGATGACTTTAGGTTATCTTGAAGAATTCGAAGGTAATCCTCCTCCTTCATTATCCCATTTACTCTCTGTAAAGCACCAGTTCCATTGGCAGCAAAACAGCCCCACAGCATAATACTACCACCACCGTGCTTGACGGTAGGCATGGTGTACTTGGGGTTAAAGGCCTCACCTTTTCTCCTCCAAACATATTGCTGGGCATTGTGGCCAAACAGCTCGATTTTTGTTTCGTCTGACCACAGAACTTTCCTCCAGAAGGTCTCATCTTTGTCCATGTGATCAGCAGCAACTTCAGTCGAGCCTTAATGTGCCGCTTTTGGAGCAAGGGCTTCCTTCTTGCACGGCAGCCTCTCAGTCCATGGAGATACAAAACACGCTTGACTGTGGACACTGACACCTGTGTTCCAGCAGCTTCTAATTCTTGGCAGATCTGCTTTTTGATGATTCTCGGTTGAATCTTCACCCTCCTGACCAATTTTCTCTCAGCAGCAGGTGATAGCTTGCGTTTTCTTCCTGATCGTGGCAGTGACAAAACAGTGCCATGCACTTTATACTTACAAACAATTGTTTGCACTGTTGCTCTTGGGACCAGCAGCTGCTTTGAAATGGCTCCAAGTGACTTTCCTGACTTGTTCAAGTCAATGATTCGCTTTTTCAGATCCATGTATGTATATTTTTGACCCAGCAGATTTGATCACTTTTTCTGTTAACCCATGATAAAGTCATAAAAGAACCAAACTTCATGAATGTTTTTTGTGACAAAGAAGTATCTGTTCCAATCACTCTATCGGAGAAAAATCAGAGTTGTAGAAATAACTGGAAACTCAAGAGAGCCATGACATTATGTTCTTCACAAGTGTATGTAAACTTTTGACCACAACTGTAGGTCAGGGATGGGCGGTATACAAATACAGTGATATGAAAAAGTATCTTAACCTTTTCTTACGTTTCTGCATAAAATCACCATCAAATGGGATCTTTGTCAAAATCACACAGGTAAAAATAAAGCGTCTGCTTTAACTAAAACCACCCAAACATTTATAGGTTTTCATATTTTAATTAGGACAGCACGCAAACAATGACAGAAGGGGGAAAAATAAGTAAGTGAACCCTCTACCTAAGGAGAATTAAAGAGCAATCGAAACCAATTTTTAACAAACAATTTAAGTCAGGTGTGTGCCCAATCACTGATGAGTGGTTTAAAGCTGCCCTGCCCAATATAAAACACATACCTGATAAGAATTGTCTTGATGAGAAGCATTGTCTAATCTGCATCATGGCTCAGTCAAAAGAGCTGTCTGTAGACCTGCGCTCAATGACTATTAATTTGTATAAAGCTGGGAAAGGATACAATATCATCTCTAAAAGTCTGGATGTTCATCAATCTACAGTGAGAGAAGTTGTCTTCCCTTCCAAGGAGTTGCCGTCCACCAAAGATGATGCCAAGAGTTCAGCAAGGAATACTCAGAAAGGTAGAAAGAACCCTAGAGTGTCTGCTAAACACTTACAGGAATCACTGGCACAGTCCAATATCTCTGTGCACACATCATCGATATGTAAAACTATGGCCAAAAATGGTGCTCGTGGGAGGACTCCATGGAGGAAGCCACTGCTGTCTAAAAAACACATTGTTGCTGGTTTCATATACGCAAAAAGGCACTTGGATATTCCACAGAAGTTTTGGCAAAATATTTTGTGGACTGATGAAACAAAAGTTATATTGTTTGGGAGTAACACACAATGTAATGTGTGGAGGAAAATGGAACAGCTCACCAACATCAACACCTCATCCCCACTGTGAAGCATGGTGGAGGGAGCATCATGATTTGGGGCTGTTTTGCTGACTAAGGGCCTGGACAACTTGCAATCAGGATGTTTTGCAGGAAAACCTGAGGCCGTTTGTCGGACAGTTGAAGCTAAAAAGAGGATGGATGCTGCAACAATACAATGATCCAAAACACAGAAATAAATCAACTTCAGAATGGTTTCAGAAGAACAAAATACACGTTCTAGAGTGGCCAAGTCAAAGTCCAGACTTGTACCCCATTGAGATGCTGTGGCATGACCTAAAGACGGCGATTCATGCCAGACATCCCAGCAATCTGACTGAACTAACGCCGTTTTCTAGAGAAAAATGGGCCAAGATTAGTCCTGATCGATGTGCCAGACTGATCTGCAGCTACAAGAAGTGTCTGGTTGAAGATATTGCTGCCAAAGGGGGTGGGGGGGCACAAAATATTAAATGTGATGGTTCACCTAATTATTTTTTTCTTCTGACATTGTTTGCATACTCTTCATTAAAATATGAAAACCAATAAATGTTTGGGTGGTTTTAGTTAAAGCAGACACTGTTTTTTCATCTGTGTGATTTTGACAAAAATCAGATCACATCTGATGTAGATTTTATACAGAAATGTGAGGAATTCCAAAAGGTTCAGATACTTTTTCATACTACTGTACATATATTCAAAATTTGTATCATCAGGACAACAGGAAATACAATTAAAAATGCCATCATATTTTGTATTAAAGTACTTCAATGTCTATTTTACGTATATTAGTGTATTCAAAATACAAACTGATAATGTAGAGGTAAAACCTGAGGCATCATTTATATAGCCAATTTACATTACTATATTAACATTCTACATACTTTGGAAGTTTTCTGAAAGATTTGGTCCTTTTTTCCAATTGCTACTAAAGTCTGACACATCCAAATTTCAAGCTGCAATGGCATCTCCAAAAAATAGACAACAAAAAAATGATTCAAAAAGCAATGCTGGCTTGTTGCAGAAGGTGAGACTGCTTGTGTCACTGTTCCAACAATGGAAGAAGACATTTTTTAAAAAAGACCCTGAGGTTTTAGAGAGGTCTTCACTTAAAGGCTGAGGTTGAATTACTTTGCAGATCAAAAGAAGGACTTCTCGGTAACTTGTATGGAGCAGCTCATAAAATCCGATCAGAATCAATAGTTATTTCATTCCACTCATCTGCTCCAATAGAGTTGTTATTTTGAATTGCTGGATTTAAAAATAGTTCTCATAGAAGTCGACTAAATACCATCCTCTTTGAAAAAATTGTTTTCCTAAAAGGTATCAACTAAATTTAAATCAAATCAATTAATAAAATACACAGCATAGATCTCCATTTGATCGCGTTTTAATTTTTGCTATCACTGGGTTGTAATAATCAGTTTATTAGTACTTAGGGTGTAGATTGTCCAAATAATGGCTGCCCATAATTTTGTCAAAATAAGATTGCATTGTACGTAGTATATTTTAACCGAAATGTGGATTTGAAATATGTGTGTCAAACTAGGTTTTTGGTATTGCGTTTCAATGTATTCTCAGCCCATCTCTGTTTAACCAGACCAATTCCATAAATTATTAAAATTTTTTTTTAGTTATGATTAAATCTCTCTGTTCATCCACTTACAGTATTTCTCTAACACAGCCTTTAGACGCACACACACACAAACACACGCTCACGTATGCATAAATGCATGCACATACTTATTACTTTGGACTTTGCGGCCCAAGCAGTTGTTGACTCCTCAGGTACTTATCAAGCTGATGGATGTGCAGGTGGGGGGAGGGGGGAGAAACTCCTCCCCCCTGGGGACACCCTACCTTAATCAGACACACACACACACACACACCTACACACACACACACACACACATGTATGCACACAGTATAACATACAGCAAATTGCATAATGAAGAAGGACCTTGTAGAATAGCAGTGACATGTTAGATATGGCAAAGAAAGTTCATTTACATATTGCAAGGCAGCTGTAAATATTATACTTTAGTTTTATATATCAAATTTTACATACAGTTATTAAGAATGAATATTAATCGTGAACAAAAGTAACTTTTCCGGAGTAACACATTAAAAAGTCAGTGCGTCAGTTGATTTCCGATAATGCAACATAACACACACATACTGTATAATGTAATAGCACAATATTTTTCACACCTATTGCTTTTTATGAGCGAGTATGACAGCACATCTAACCTTAACGCAATAATAGACATTTAATTCGGCAATAATTCACATTGCAATCCAAATGAACTCATCCCTTGGTTTAACTCGACAGAGAACATTGAATTTTAAAATTATATTTAGTCATTTGTCTTTCCAGTTTCACCTCTGTGACTCGCAGTCTGCACACTAACTCGATTTTAACAACTCTGGAAGCTGTTTATCAGTAAAGGCAACACAACGCTCTGTCGTGAAGTACTGTCCAAAAGACACACACATACACACTAGGATGACAAGGCGCTCTAAATTGTCCTTCACACAGCTCTCCCTGCGTATTGACCGCGTGTCTTTTTTTCTCAAGCCGACATTATTGTCAAATTGTTTCTCAAACGGGACACAATTGAAAAGGCGGACAGTTGTTCAATGGCTGGAGTTTGACCATTGATTGCCAATATGGCCGACAATGCCTCTGACGGCTGGAAAAGTTCACTCGGCACCACACTCATGCACACTGTACACACTCACACAGGAAGAGAGTAGTGTCTATGCAAATGCACACCGGTCGCTTTTCATTTAAATATTGCCCCTGTCCCAAAGCATCCTATTACGTGATACAGTGTGATAGCCACAGATCAATGCAAGCCAAGGAGACACTGTGCAGACACACAAATGCGCAAGGTGTGTGTGTGCAGCCTGCAGGCAGATGCTATCTGTAGTAGACGCTTGTTATTCTCTCATATGGAAGATCATTAGCACTATAGGATGAAAAAAAGAAAAAAAATACATTGAAAACACATGCAGATGGATACAATTCCCCTGCAGAAATCAGCATATTAAAGCATTTTTAACTGATAAATACCACACACAACACACACAGACGACTCGGTTCAGTGAAACATATACGGACATCATTAAAAGCACGAAAATACATCACGATAAACTTTATTGTAAGTGTACAGTGTTTTTTGGACTATAAGTCACACTTTTTTTCCATAGTTGAGTTGTGCAGGCCAAGAGCGTACAGTAGGTTTGGTCTCAATATTTGTAGGGACGATATCACAGCATAACCTGCATTTACATTTTTTGCTGGGGATGGGACATTAATAAGACCAAACAGATTGGGTGAACAGCAATCAGGGCCACATTTCTCACCAATAAGAACCTAATTAATTGATATGCTAAATGATTAATGCAAAAATAAATCTGTATTGATTTATACCAACTCTAATACTGCAAATTTTAGAGTGCGTCTTAATCTGATACTTTTTCTTAAATCTAGTCGAATAATTTTCATCATTTTGTTTTGAGTTTTAAATTACACTAGTTAAGAGATTAATGCGTCAGATTCTTCCACTTACATTAAGTAAATATTATCATTTGTTCTTATTAAGCCCATGCATCTAGAAGTCGGTCATTTTTCACCTAAATAAAGAAAAAAAAAAAGCTTTTCAAATAATCTTCTGAACAATATTCTTGAATTAAGAAACTTTCTGACGAACAAGTTTTGTTTAGCATTAAATATACAAACCTTTTGCGAAAATATTTCTGTTAAGCTTATTTTCAGCTAGCTATTTTTCATATTTCAAGAAGTCTGAGTAGAATTGACTTGTTTCTAGTAGATTTACACTGAAAACAAGAGAATTTAAGTTTTTTTTTTTTTTTTTTAGTTTTAAGGAGGTAGGTTTTTGCAGTGTATAAGTATTGGTTCAGTTGATACACTGTTTGATTCCAACCTTTGTTTTCGAAAACTACTAAAGAAACTTTTTGAAAACTTCCAGAATAAATGTCTGGATATTATTAGCAAATTAAAATTACATTATTTGAACACAAATTATATTAGCATACACAAGAAATACAAACTTATTGATCATCTCTAAAGTATCCAGGAATGCAAAAAAACCCAAAACATTTGTCTTAATACCACTCAAAATTGTAGTCCAAATACAGTGGTACCTTTACATACAAAGTTAATCCGTTCCAGGACCTTGTTTGTAAGTCGAAATGGTCGTATGTCGAGCAGGATTTTCCCGTAGGAATACATTATAATTCCATTAATTCGTTCCACAGCCCAAAAACCTTCACTAAATCCTTAAAAAATACTGCTGGTACTATTACAAATGGCAATTACACATAGCAAAACAAATAAATTATAAATCAAAATCGTAATAATAATAATAATAATAATAATAATTCCTGTATTAATGTAACGAATCGGGTTCTAATGTGGCGGACGTTTTTTGCTGACCCTGAACGCACCGCGGGGCTGACGTGCCAGAGACAGACCGGTGAGCTTGAGTTTCACTTTCACTTTGAATGTTTTCTTGAGAACACCGTCAATTGCGGCAGACAGAAGGTGTTTTTGTTTTGAATAAGTTGTGAAATAAATGATAAAAACGTGCCGAAGTTGGCGATTTCTCTGGAGATGTTACCGCAATAAGAATTGTCAGCTTAACTTATAAAGACTGGCGAACGATGGTCGGAGGAGGACCGTGGAGATGTATTGTTGAGCCATTTCACGGATGCCCACCCTACGCTCATATTTTTCTGTCATTTGCATCTTCATTTAGAAGGTAAGCGTCAACTTTTTCCTTCTTTCACCACCTGTACCAACCTTTTCTGAAACCAGTGTTGATTTGTCACACAAGAAAATCCGCCGTGCATTCGTCTGCGGTGCTGCCATTGTCGTCGTATTTCGAGCATGTCGTCGGATGTAGAAACAAATGGCGAGTCAAATTTTACGTCGGATGTCAAAAAGTTCGTGTGTCGAAGCGACCGTATGTAGAGGTACCACTGTAAATTGAATATAACAAAAAAACTTAGGGGATAACAAAAATAAATAAAAATGGAGCCTTCCTTTAGGAAAAACACTACTGCTTTTGTCCACAAGCACAGCCAAACTCAGCAAAAAATTAAAGCTCCTTTGGGCTGCTTTAAGACCACATAAGTTAAAAAAAAAAAACTGGGGAGAAAGTTGTAAACCTTGGTTCACAACATTTCTTACAGGTAAGGAGAGTTCACGATATCTCTCAAAGTTTAATTACCGTTAACGTAGTAGAAAACACATACAGGAGGACACAGCAGCTTCCTGCACAGGTTAGCAAGTTCGGTTGGTTATGCTAACTCTGATTCAGGTGGGACTTTCAATTGCAAAATTAGTGGTGCCTTTCCCACCTTCACAACAATAACTTCTTACACTACTTACGGGGGCTGCTGGCTGAAAAAAAAAAAAAAAAACTTCTAATATTCGAAGCGGGTGGAGGAGGTAACGTCATTTCGTACTGTGAGAGTGTGCTTATTTAGGTGGGGGAGGAGGGGGCGGGGGGGTTAAGTTATCAGCCAATCAAACGTGCGTTTGAGGAAAAAACACGGACTGGTAAATTCAACAAGTGATAAATGGGTAAATGTACGTCTGAACATAATGAAAATAATTCACTTAATAATGGTATTCTATCCTTAATTCTACATTCTATCGTTATAACATATGGGAAGACAATCGAAATGACGTATATAACTGAATACATTATATAATGCAAACAAGGTTGCTTAAAAGTTGGTGGGGACAATTTGAGCATCCAGAAAGTTGGTAGTGTTTTGGCCAGTTATCTGAAAAACTGTTAATATGTTCTGTTAACATATGCCTATTAAGCCTGTTGTTCTCAATTGTATTGTTATTACTTTCATGCATAACTTTTTTTGCGCAGTCTTTGATCAAATAAAATTACTCCCAAAACAGCAACTTTCACTTCAGGGTGACTCATATTTGTTTTGTTTTTTTTCCCTCTTCATTGTGCATTTTCTGTCTGGTGCGACTTACACTTAAGTGAAACATATAGTCAGAAATTTTTTGCTTCAACTATAATTATCTATGTATGACACGCTCTTATGTTGTCAGGCGCAATAAAGTGAAAACAGTGTTGATTATACAGTGTATTATGTTTATTTTTTATCCAAGATTTTACAAAACTAAGTTATTTTAGTTAAAAAAATAAAATAAAATAAACAACTTTGCAGTTTTATACTTTCATACACCCCTCATATGTAGATTAGTAAAAGTAGTAATGTGAACAACTTTGAGAAAGTATTTAAAAAATCAGTAGTACATACAATTTATTCAACAAAGTGCTTATCATATTATGCCAAATGTTACTCAAAACATTTGCTGTACAGTATCTTGGTATCATAAGGTTAGTGGTGTCAAACTTGCGGCCCGAGTGCCCAGATACGGCCCTCAACATCATTTTATGTTGCCTGATGAATTTTGAAATAGAAAATTTAAATATAATTTCTGCAGGCTCCAATGAAAGATTTCAGGGCTACAGAAATCAGAAAAATATTTAATCTTTTCCCCCCAAAGAAATTGAAGTAAAAGCTTCCTTTTTAAAGAAAAAAAATATAAAGAGCATAATAATGTTTTTCTTTTTTAAATTCATCACGAAGGAAAACTAAATAATTAAAGGAGAGAACAATGCAAATAGTAGAGTAAGTCAATAAAAAAAATATTTAAAAAAAAAAAAAATACAGTTTTTCTCTGTTTTTTTTCTCCAAATAAAACATGAAAATTAAAAAAAAAAAACATTGCGGCAGCCTTACTTGTCATACTACGTAATGGCACTCGTAACTACATTGTGGCCCGCAACAAAGATAACATTGACACACCTGTCCAAAACTAGATTATTAATGAATGCCTTTCCAGGGGAAAATACTGCATTAGCATGCAAACAGACAGAATACAATAGTGATAAAAAACAACGTTTTTTTTCTATTAGCTCAAGTCATGTATTTTGTAGCAATAAATGTTAGTCACTGTTACGTTGTAATAGTGTTGTCTTGTGTGTTTCCCATCTCCCTGTGTTTGTGTGTGTGTGTGCAAACTACAGCAGAAAGTGCATGTGGCGCTATAGATTAATGTGTACCACCAGTGTGGAGGTTTCTGCTGAGAATGGCCGCTCTCCTCGGCCTAATGATGCCACATCCATCCTGCAGCGCCACGTAGGTGTGTGCGCATGTGTGTGTTGCATATGTATCCACGAGTCTAGCGTCCTGAGGGGGGCGCGGAAGCCTTCTGATCACTCTTTATTTGGCTGGGAGCATGTGTGTGTCCATATGCGCGTGTCCAGGGTCCTACGTGGCCATTAATATTAAATATAGATACCCTTGTCATCCTTTGATCCCATATCCTCCTCTCAGGGAGGAGAGAGGTGAGGAGGGAGGAGGTGAAATGAGGAGGGGAGCAGAAGGTTGGGGTGACGGATAGTTTAGGCTGCAGGATGAGAAGTTTTCGGGAAGAAAGGACATGCAGAAAAGTTATGGGAATAAATTGAAAAATGAAAGGTACAAAAATGACTAATTCAGAAAATGTGTTAACTCTTTATAGGGCATTGAACTCATAGGCTGTTTTGACCATTTTGACTTGGATAGGCTGGCAGCAGATGATCGCAGCCACTTGTACAGTGGTATGAAAAAGTATCTGAACCCTTTGGAATTTTTTTCCACATTTCTGCATAAAATCACCATCAAATGCAATCTGATCTTTGTCAAAATCACACAGATGTAAAAACAGTAGAGCAGGGAATCTTTGGGCACCTGACGATTCGATTACGATTCAGAGGCTCCGATTCGATTATAAAACGATTATTGATGCACCCCCCTCCTTTTTTTTTTATTTTTTTTAAAATGTTTTGTACATTAGTTCCAAAATTGTTCAAAAATACTCTCAGGCTTAACCAAACTACTATTTCAGTATCAAGTTAACATATAGCAGTAAACAAATATACAAAAATAATAGTAAATAAAAAACTCCAGTCCCCATTCTGTATCAGCAGCTTTAAACTACATTCAATTGATTTAATGTTGTGAATCAACCGTTAAAGTTGTTAAAATTGCTCCCATTATTTCCATAATTTCCCTTTTGTCTACTTTCGACATGTGAAAGTTTTAAAACTATTTTAAAGATAGATTCAAGTCAATATTTTACCGATTTAGGAGTATATTAGATAAAAAGTTAATTAGGTTTGCTTGGAAGGTTCACTACAACAGCCTTGCAGGGAAGTGTACTGCTTTAAGATGGCAGCCGTTTACTAACGCCCGCATCTAGCTTTTTGTAGATGTTCTGCTAACGCTACCGAATCTATTATGCATCTAGTCCTATATACATGATATCTACCGTAACATTATGTGGATGTACTTTGAAGCATCTTTTCGGCAGCAGTCAGGTGTGTTGTTGTGTTTTTTTAACCCTAACCCATTGGCATTGGCGAGGAGCCGGGTAATGAGAAGCATGATGTTTAGCTACTCTCGCTCCATTCCTCATTCCGAAGACCGCACGGCGCGCTGAGTGTGTTGTACTTCCGCTTTACTTGGCATATTTCAATAATCGGAATTTGGATGTTTGTGAATCGTTCTCGAATCTTCCACGGTCGAATCGCGAATAATCTAAGAATCGGAAATTTTGCACACCTCTAAAAAACAGTGTCTGCTTTAACTAAAAGCAACCAAACATTTTCGGTTTTCATATTTTAATGAGGATAGTATGCAAACAATGAGATAAGGGGGAAGAATAAGTCAGTGAACCCTCTGCCTAAGGAGACTTAAAGAGCAATTAAAACCATTTTTTACCAAGCAATTTAAGTCAGGTGTGTGCCCAATCACTGATGAGTGGTGTAAAGCTACCCTGCCCACTATAAAACACACACCTGGTAGGAAGTTTCTTGATGAGAAGCATTGCCTGATGTGCATCATGGCTCGGTCAAAAGAGCTGTCTGAAGACCTGCAGTCAAGGATTACTGATTTGTAAAAAGCTGGGAAAGGATAGAAAACCATCTCTAAAAGTCTGGATGTCCATCAATCGACAGTCAGAGAAGTTGTCTACGAATGGAGAGAGTTTGGCACTGTTGCGTCTCTCCCAAGGAGTGGCAGTCCACTAAAGATGATGCCAAGAGTTCAGCGCAGAATACTCAGAGAGGTAGAAAGAACCCTAGAGTGTCTGCTAAAGACTTACAGAAATCGCTGGCACAGTCCAATATCTCTGTGCACACATCAACTATATGTAAAACTATGGCCAAGAATGGTGTTCATGGGAGGACTCCACAGAGGAAGCCACTGCCGTTTAAAAAAAACCCATTATTGCTCGTTTAATGTTCGCAAAAAGGTACTTGGACACTCCACAGACGTTTTGGCAAATATTTTGTGAACTGATGAAACCAAAGTTGAATTGTTTGGGATTAACACAAAATGTTATGTGTGGAGGAAAAATGGAACAGCTCAACTACATCAACATCTCGTCCCCACCGTGAAGCATGGTGGAGGGAGCTGATTTGGGGCTGTTTTGAAGCCTCAGGGCCTGGACAAGTTGCGATAATTACTGGAAGAATCAATTAAAAAGTTTATCAGGATGTTTTGCGGGAAAACCTGAGGCTGTCTGTCAGACAGTTGAAGCTAAAATGAGGATGGATGCTACAACAAGACAATGATCCAAAACACAGAAGTAAATCACTTTCAGAAAGGTTTCAAAAGATGCTGTGGCATGAACTAAAGACAGCGATTCATCCCAGACATCCCAGGAATCTGACTGAACTACAGCATTTTTGTAGAGAAGAATGGGCCAAGATTAGTCCTGGTCTGGTTGAAGTTATTGCTACCAAAGGGGGGCCACAAAATATTAAATGTGATGGTTCACCCCCCCGCCCCCCCTTCTGTCATTGTATGCATACTATCCTCATTAAAATATGTAAACCTATAATTGTTTGGGTGGTTTTACTTAAAGCAGACACGGTTTTTTTCCTCAGTGTGATTTTGAAAAAGATCAGATCACATTTGATGGGGATTTTATGCAGAAATGTAAGAAATTCCAAAAGGTTCAGATACTTTTTCATACCACTGTACTTTGTAGACCAGATATTAATAATCTGGCTTAAATGACAAGTCCCCCTAATTTTCCACTAGGGTTGTTCCGATCATGTTTTTTTGCTACCGATCCGATTGCTTTTTTTTTGCTCCCGATTCAATTCCAATCTTTCCCGATAATTTTTCCCGATCATATACAGTACATTTTGGCAATATATATATTCAACATACAGTACATAAGTACTGTATTTGTTTATTATGACAATAAATCCTCAAGATGGCATTTACATTATTAACATTTTTTCTGTGAGAGGGATCCACGGATAGAAAGACGTGTGACTTTGTATGTTGTGACTAAATATTGCCATCTAGTGTATTTGTTGAGCTCTCAGTAAATGATACTGCAGCCATGCCCCAATACATGATGGGAAGTGGAACCATGATGGCAAGTGGAACCATGACGGTGCGTCGTGCTACCAATGGATATTTCTTCTCTGCTTTGGGAAATAACTCAAGGTGTTAAGACAAAAATCAATTGCCACCTTGCTTCCCCATATTGCTTCCCATGATATTTCTAATCATAGGGAGAGGGATTGCAAGGCTGTAGCCAATTGAAGAAAGGCTCCAAAGGCTGCCAAAATTCACTCTACTCATTTAGCGCTGCCTTTTATCTCTCTATATAGGTAAAACGGAGTCATTACAGACTGAGCGCGACAATGAGTGAGAGGATCGTGCCACGCATACATTAATTGCGTTAATTATTTTAACATGACACAATTTTTAATAAATTAATTGCCGCCGTTATCGGGATGCTTTTGATAACCCTACCTTAAGCCTAAACTAAAGACTCTGGATGAGTGTAACATATTATGTCTGTAACGTTAAATACAATTAGAAAACGATTTATTTAATATGTATGTATTTGTATATATATATTGTATATATTTATACACTCACCGGCCACTTTATTAGGTATACCTGTCCAACTGCTCGTTAGCACTTAATTTCTAATCAGTCAATCACATGGCGGCAACTCAGTGCATTTAGGCATGTAGACATGGTTTAAGACAATCTCCTGCAGTTCAAACGGAGCATTAGTATGGGGAAGAAAGGTGATTTGAGTGACTTTGAACGTGGCATGGTTGTTGCTGCCAGAAGGGCTGGTCTGAGTATTTCAGAAACTGCTGATCTACTGGGATTTTTACGCACAATCATCTCTAGGGTTTACAGAGAATGGTCCGAAAAAGAAAAAATATCCAGTGAGCGGCAGTTCTGTGGGCGGAAATGCCTTGTTGATGCCAGAGGTCAGAGGAGAATAGCCAGACTGGTTCGAGCTGATAGAAAGGCAACAGTGACTTAAATAACCACCTGTTACAACAAAGGTCGGCAGAAGAGCATCTCTGAACGCACAGTACGTCGAACTTTGAGGCAGATGGGCTACAGCAGTAGAAGACCACGCCGGGTGCCACTCCTTTCAGCTAAGAACAGGAAACTGAGGCTACAATTTGCACAAGCTCATCGAAATTGGACAATAGAAGATTGGAAAAACGTTGCCTGGTCTGATGAGTCTCGATTTCTGCTGCGACATTCGGATGGTAGGGTCAGAATTTGGCGTCAACAACATGAAACCATGGATCCATCCTGCCTTGTATCAACGGTTCAGGCTGGTGGTGTAATGGTGTGGGGAATATTTTCTTGGCACTCTTTGGGCCCCTTGGTACCAAATGAGCATCGTTAGAATGCCACCGCCTACCTGAGTATTGTTGCTGAACATGTCCATCCCTCAATGACCTCAATGTACCCAACTTCTGATGGCTACTTTCAGCAGGATAATGCGCTATGTCATAAAGCTGGAATCATCTCAGACTGGTTTCTTGAACATGACAATGAGTTCACTGTACTCAAATGGCCTCCATAGTCACCAGATCTCAATCCAACAGAGCATCTTTGGGATGTGGTGGAACGGGAGACTCGCATCATGGAAGTGCAGCCGACAAATCTGCACCAACTGTGTGATGCCATCATGTCAATATTGACCAAACTCTCTGAGGAATGCTTCCAGCACCTTGTTGAATCTATGTCACGAAGAATTGAGGCAGTTCTGAAGGCAAAAGGGGGTCCAACCCGTTACTAGCATGGTGTACCTAATAAAGTGGCCGGTGAGTATATATATATTATTATATTATTATTATATATATATTAGGGCTGTCAAAATTATCGCGTTAACGCGCGGTAATTAATTTTTTAAATTAATCACGTTAAAATATTTGACGCAATTAACGCACATGTCCCGCTCAGACAGTATTCTGCCTTTTGGTAAGTTTTACAGCAAGGCTTTTTGTTCTGTCTAACAGCGAACTCTTGTGGTCGCTTTGCGACATGGTTTATTGTTTTCTTGCCAGTTCAATATGGCTGCACGACGTCTCGGGCTGACGCCTACGTTGTAATGTTGTGCTTATATGATCCTTGGACAAGATTTGTCCGTAAGTATGGTTGTTGTAAAGAATGTACATATGTTAGTAAGCGAAATGTTATATATGTTATAAATGTTATAATGTTAGACGCTTTTTGTTTATGTTTAGTGAACCTGTATAGCGTGCTAAGCTAACGTTGTTGCTAATGCAATGCTTGTGTACTTTTTTTTTTTAGTTTTACGACGGTCTAAAGAGGACAATGGTTTGAGGCCATTTTATTAATAAATCAGATGAAAAAGGAAGAAGTCTGATTATTAAGGCGTCGTTCACTAGCTGTCTAGCTTTGGAAAAAGTAGACGCTTTGGAATGAGGACAGCATAGACAGATTTAAATGACAGTAGAGTGAAATGCCCACTACAGTCCTTATGTACCGTATGTTGAATGTATATATTCATCTTGTGTCTTATCTTTCCATTCCAACAATTTATTTTACAGAATATATATATAATTTACAGAAAAATATGGCATATTTTATAGATGGTTTGAATTGAGATTAATTGCGATTAATTACGAATAATTAATTTTTAAGCTGTAATTAACTCGATTAAAAATTTTAATCGTTTGACAGCCCTAATATATATTAAATAAGTAGGGCTGTCAAACGATTAAAATTTTTAATCGAGTTAATTACAGCTTAAAAATTAATTAATCGTAATTAATCGCAATTCAAACCATCTATAAAATATGCCATTTTTTTCTGTAAATTATTGTTGGAATGGAAAGATAAGACAATATGGATATATACATTCAACATACAGTACATAAGGACTGTATTTGTTTGTTATAACAATAATTCAACAAGATGGTATTAACATTATTAACATTCTGTTAAAGTGATCCATGTGTAACCCCTGTGTCAGCGCCGCCCCGCGTTCCGCTCCCACCTCTGACTAGGCTGGGACGCGAACCCGCGCGCCAACGACGCTTCCACTCGGCAGGCAAGATCGGTAACCACTGCACCAATAAGCTCGAGCCAACGGCACAGCCGCTAGTGTCCTCATATGAAGGAATCGGCAGGGAGGTTTCCACGCTCCACATGGACTTGCGTGTACCCGTTACACTCACCCCCCGAAACCTTCGCTGCCGAGCCGGGTCCACGGCACCATTGTAACCCCTGTGTCAGCGCCGCCCCGCGTTCCGCTCCCACCTCTGACTAGGCCGGGACGCGACCCCGCGCGCCAACGACGCTTCCACTCGCCAGGCAAGATCGGTAACCACTGCACCAATATGCTCGAGCCAATGGCACAGCCGCTAGCGTCCTTACATGAAGGAATCGGCAGGGAGGTTTCCACGCTCCACATGGACTTGCGTGTACCCGTTACACATGGATAGAAAGACTTGTAGTTCTTAAAAAATGAATATTAGTACAAGTTATAGAAATGTTATATTAAAACGCCTCTTAATGTTTTTGTTTTAATAAAATTTGTAAAATTTTCAATCAAAAAATAAAGTAGTAGCCCTATTCTGTCCTCAATGTGTGTGAGTACACAAATTGACAGATAGCGAACATAAGTTCCAAAAAGAAATCAGACGGTGTGGCAAAGTTGCATGGGCTTTACTGAAGTCATCTCTTTTTGACAGGAGCACGTTTCTTGTATTTTTGTAAAACTGAAAATAACAAGGCAATGTGTCAATAACTTGCATAAATCACAAAATAACATAAAATGTACACACACGTGTCCATTTGAGCAGTAGCACTAGCCACTTAGCTCACAAGCATCTAACAATGTAACTGCATTTCACCATATATGTGAACAAATTCAAATACACATCATCAATAACTATCTAATGCTCATGAATATAAACAAAGGAGGAATATAACTCACAAGCGA
The DNA here is from genome assembly GCF_030265065.1 of Corythoichthys intestinalis. Taxonomy (NCBI): domain Eukaryota; kingdom Metazoa; phylum Chordata; class Actinopteri; order Syngnathiformes; family Syngnathidae; genus Corythoichthys; species Corythoichthys intestinalis. The sequence continues at coordinate 36,510,994 of NC_080395.1, read as the reverse complement.
TGCATGTATTAGACACAAACAATGTGATGGGACTATGAGAACTGCCACTGAATACTGGATGCGGACGTTAGCTAGTCTGAATAGCACTGTCTATTAGTTTTTTTTTTTTTTATTTTTTTATTTTTTTTTTTTTATTTCAAACAATAACATACACACATGATACAAACTGTGCAAGACAAGCATCAAAACCTACATGAGAAAAGAGGAAAAAAAAAAAAAAGACAACAAATAACTGAGGCACTTTGTACATAGTGTACTACTCATGAGTCGTGGCAGAATGCTATCACAAACATAAGGCACTTCAATTGCCGTATTCACATTATTACAAAAAAAAAATACAAACATTAAGAGTCAGCCAATGACAGATCCCTGAGATATTGTAGTGTGCAAATACTCTTCTTGTTCTTCATATGTTTAAGCGTAACTATATAAGACTCAAAGTCCAAAAGAAATAGTCGAAAATATGGCACAGACCTTGAAAATCTCACTTTGTGCAAGTAAAATTTACCAAGCAGCAACATCAAATTAACTACAAATGATAAAGGTTTAACATCAGATTTATACCCTACAATTAACACACTTAGTTCAATGACAATCGTTTGTCCAGTTTTTACACCAAAAAAATGCACAAGATCTTTCCAAAATGCAGTTGTCACAGGACAGAAGTAAAAAAGATGTACAAGTGTCTCTGGTTCAGATTTACAGAAAGAGCACTTATCGTCAATGTCCATGAATTTGGCAATCACACTATTGCAGGGATAGATATTGTGGAGTATTTTGAATTGTAGTTCTCTTATTTTATTTGAAATGCAAAATTGAAAGGGGCACAACCAAGCTTTTCGCCAGTTAACCACATTAAAAAATGAATTCCAAAACGATTTTCCTCTAGGATAAATTTTTTCGTAACTATGGAGAACATTCCTAATATGCTTGTTTGTACATTTTTTATCAAGAATATCAACTCCCGCAATTGTCAGAGATGGCATTTGAAGCTTATTTTTCTGATATGTAAGATGACATTTCATCAATTCAGCTATACCTTGAGGAATAGCTTTCACAACAGAGTTGTATTCCTGAAACTTCAGAGGAAAAGATTTCTCTTTCATAAAGTTTTCATAAGTATAAACACTACCCTTATTATCAAACATATCTGAGATATAAATTATACCCCTGTCTATCCAATCTTTATTGTATAGTGTTTTACGCCGAATAGTAATATTTGAATTGTTCCAGATTATTTCTTTATGCGGTGAGAAATTATGAACATGACACAATTTCCAAGCTAATAAAGCTTGCTGATAAAATTTTGATAATTTTACAGGTAACTTTGCCACAGCAAAATTGCATTTCAAGAGAAAATCTAAACCACCCACAATTCTAAATACATTGTGTGGAATAAAATTCCAGAGTGACTTCGGTCTTTCCATACATTTCTTAAGCCATTTAATTTTGAAAGTGGAATTGAGATGAAAAAAATCCAAAATTTCCAAACCACCTTCTGCCCTTTCTAGCCTAAGAATTTCTTTTTTCAGAAGGTGACGTTTATTTTTCCAAACAAAATGAACAAACAAATTATTGATCTCCCTACAAAATTTTTCATTTACAAACAGTGAAAGAGCGGGATACACAAATCTTGACACACCCTCTGCTTTGGATAGTAAGACTCTTCCGTAAATCGAAAGGTCTCGTTGCAGCCACAAATTGAAAATTGATTTCGCTTTCTGAATTCTAGAGGAAAAATTTAGGTGCTGTCTCTGAGAAGAGCTTTTGGTTATATGAACACCTAGGTATTTAATGGTTTGTTTGACCGGAATACCAGATATAAAATGCTCAACAGTGTCATGCAGACACAATATTTCAGATTTATTGATATTAAGCTTAAGACCTGAGGCGTCAGAAAAGTCCTGAGTTGCCAGCAGTGCTGCACTAATTTGAGATTTGTCTCGCAGAAATAAAACTGTGTCATCTGCAAGCTGTGAAATCTTTACCTCCTGTTCAAATATACATAGGCCACGGACATTTGGATTCTTTGTAATGTGCAAAAATAGGAGTTCCGCCGCAATAATAAATAAAAAACAAGAAATCGGGCAGCCTTGACGAACACCTCTCGAGACAGAGAATCTTTTAGGCATCGTGGGATACAAAATAACGGAGCTGTTAATGTCATTATAGAACATGGCAATAATATTAATGAACTCGTTCCCAAAACCAAAGATTTCCAATGTTTGAAGGATAAAAGGATGTTCTATTGAATCAAAAGCCTTATAAAAATCAAGAAAAAGCATCAATGCATCAGTTTCTATTAAATCAGCATAATCTACTAGATCCAATACAAGCCTAACATTATCACAAATATGACGCTCTGCCATGAAGCCATTTTGATTTTCACTTATTATTTCCTTTAAATATTTTTTCAGTCGCCTTGCATAAACTTGAGCAATTATTTTGTAATCATTATTTAGAAGAGAGATGGGTCTCCAGTTTTCAATTGACAAAAGGTCTTTCCCAGGTTTTGGTATTAGGGTCAACAAACCTTGTTTCATTGTTGCCGTCATCTCTTTTCTTTTTATACATTCTTTCAACATAAGCAATAGGTGTCCACCTATTAAATCCCAAAAACAAAGGTAGAACTCACTAGTTAGACCGTCATTTCCGGGAGTCTTCCCTGGACTCATAGAACGGACAACTTCAGATATTTCATCGTAGGTGACCTCAGCATCACAAGCACTTCTAAAGTTCTCTGATATTGTAGGTGTAAATTCTCTAATTTGGCTGAGAAAAATTTCGCATTTGGTCTGACTAAATTGTGATTTGTACAGGTCATTGTAAAATGCTGTAATATAATCAGAGATTACCTTGGGTTCTGAATTTCTCACACCATTAATGTTGAGAGTTGTAATATTGTTTCTCTTCCGATTTCTTTTTTCTAATGCAAAGAAATAACTTGAATTTTTCTCTCCATTTTCTAACCATTTGGCTCTAGACCTAACGAACGCCCCTTTTGCCATGTTAACGTACATTTTATCCAAAGACTCTTTAAGAGTATCTAAAGATTTCAATTCTTCTTCCGATAGGTTCTGCTTCGTAATTAACAGCTGAAGTTCATTAAATATAGAGGTCATTTTGCAGGAGCTTTCTTTTTTTAACTCTTTACTTCTACATATTGCTGTATGTCTAACTTTAAACTTGAAAAACTCCCACTTTTGAATTGGAGTCATTTCTTTATTACCAAATATCTCACTTACAAGTAATACCACCCTTTTCTTAAAGCACTCATCATCTAACAAAGTATTATTCAATTTCCAGTAACCTCTACAACTTACATCACTAATTTGACCTTTCAATCTTAATCTTATCAATTTATGGTCCGAAAACGGAGCATGGGAATGACTAACCTCCTTCACAAATTGCAAACCTGTAGAAGACATTAGCCAAATGTCTATACGTGATTGTAAAGACCTCGTTGAGTTTGTCCACGTGTACTCAGAACCATTCGGGTACATAAACCTCCACACGTCTGTGAGCAACAATGCATTTGAGAGAAACCTTGTGGAATTAAATCCCGTCCTTAAAAACCTCGGTGGGTGTCTATCTTTTTCATCATCAGAAGCATCATTGAAATCCCCTCCCATGACAACAAGTGCTTCTTTATGTTTCAGCTTTAACGTGTCAACAACTTCAGTCAGTTTGGAAAAAATAAGTTTTGCGTGGGTAACGTTATTTGGTCCATAAACATTTCCAATAATGAAGATCAAATTATCCACTCTTAAAACTACAACAACCCACCGACCATCGTCTGATGTTACAGTTTCCAAAACTTCGCCTTTACACTTGTTAAACAAAATCGCAACACCTGCAGAATGGTTAGAACCATGAGAAAAAAGTATAGTATCACCCCATTGTGATTTCCAAAACCTCTCATCCTCCTTATTTGAATGAATTTCCTGTAGGAATATAATATCTGCATTGCAATTTCTGGCAAATAAAAAAATAGCTTTCCTCTTAATACTGTCACGTAAACCTCTAACATTTAAGGAACATAAATTTAGTGCCTCAAAAATAAAAGACGACATTGCAAAAAAGACAAGACTCGTCTGCAAAACAAGTTGCAGAATAAACAGTAAGCTAACTTTAAACCTCAACTATACGTACCATCATAACGATATCACATTCTAAACCATCCCTGAAACATTACCTTGCAATTCTACTACTGGTTGTAGAGTTCAAGGTAGTGTCTCTAAGTTATCTTCTTTCCTTCAATGTAGGCGTCGGGGCCACGGAAGCCTGCCCGTTTCCCTTGCTTTCTGGCCTTTTCAATCAAAGGCCACAGTCTATTCCTCTCCATCCTGTCAGCATATGTCAGATCTTCTTTAAGATACAGCTTCCTCTCCCTCAAGACGACGTTGTCCTTTGCAATTCTCCAAATCTTGCTTCTGTAGGATCTCATGGTGAACTGGACGATGACAGGCCGGTTTGAGTCGACTCGGGAAACCCCAACTCTGTGCACCGTGTCGATAAGAAATCCCATTTTTTCCTTATCCTCTGGCGTAAGAAGGGCAAACAGAGACATTATTTCAGCTCTGACGTTTTCATCCGGCCTTTCCTTCATCCCGTGGATCCTCAGGTTCCAGCGCCTGCTGTACCGCTCTGCGTCGTCACTTTTCTGCTGAATCTTGGCAATTTGCTCCGAGTTTGTTTTTATCCGATCTTCGTTGCATTGTACTTGCACTTCCACCGTTTTCAGATGGTTGTGCACATCTTCAATGAATTTGTTAGTGTTAGACAGTTTTTCATCAAATGTATCAAAACGGGCTGTTAGCTCAAGCACAGCATTCAATATGTCATCAGTGGATGCGCTTCTATTCATGTCTTTCACACGCTGTTTCTTGGATTCTGGGCTTTTCGTAGGTGTGATTGGTAGCGGAGTGAGTGAGCCATCAAACTTTCCAACGTCTTCGAGAAGCAGTGAAGCACTGCATTTCACATCTTTCGCTCTTTTCGCCATGCTGCAACAGCCGCACTCAGCACTGCGCCCAACGTAGTTTCTGCGCCCAACGTAGCTTAGCTATAGCCACTTGCAGCTTAGCTGTAGCGCCACGCAGCTTCACAAAGTAAGCGCCGCCGAAAACAAACGCCTCACTCACAATGTCACCTGCTTAGCTTGTCCTTAGAATAGCCCCAGTTTGCAGGTATTGTCAGTACTGGTTTAATTTTTCTTTGTTGACGGGGTACATTATATAGCCTCGGAGCACCTCAAAAACACGCCTCGCTGGCCGCCATCTTGGCTCCGCACTGTCTATTAGTGTGAGTTCGCGTCGACATATAATCACGTCAGAAAAGCGCGCCGAAACCCAAATAATCAGCTGCACTGAATCGCCAGCAGAGGGCGACATTACGCCACATAACTTATGCAAGTCACACCCAAGCGCCAGCAGAGGGCGGAAAAACTCCATAAAACACAATTAACAAGTTGGCCTTTCACTGTACTGACATTTAAATCTGTCTGAACGGGCCTAGTGCGTTAATTGCGTCAAATTATTTAACGTGATTAATTAAACAAATTAATTAACGCCCATTAACGCGATAATTTTGACAGCCCTAAAAAAAAGACATGGCCGATATTTTTTTGCCGATTCTGATACTTTGAAAATGACGTGATCGGACCCGATTGATCGGGACATCTCTACTTTCCACCATTAAAGTGTCTTAATCATATAAATAACTTAAAAATAAATGAATGAAAAATATGAAATCATTTACAAGGGAAATGAAAAATCAACACAATTTTTGTGGTATTTAAGTTTGCACACACGCTCATGAAAATCTCATTGGAATATGGCTGTCATAAAATTTAAATTCATATCAAATTACAGTGTACAGTATAGGGCTAAAAGGACAATGAGGCTCCAAAAAATGTTAAAAAAAAATAGTTGATTGAACTTCAAATTTAAAGTATACCAATTTCATCTAACTTTTAAAGTTTTGATGGGAAACTAAAAGTTATTACCGGGTTAAAAACTCAATATTTGAAGTAAACTATTATTCTATTACTACTGTTATTATTGTCAATCAATCATATTCAGGAGTTTGTTTAACAAAAAAACTAACGAAAAAACATTAGTTAATTTAAAACTATTTGTAACTCTTTATAGGGCACTCATCCAACTCATTGGCTGCCATTGACGGCATGAGAAAATTTTAACAATGAGAGGTTGACAGCGAATGATCGCTGCCATGACTTGAATACTAAAATAAATAAATAAATACAACAAAGCTATAGACTGGTGTTATTGTGGCCCATAACCAATTATTTATTTTACGTTCACAACGGATGGATGAATGAATAATTTAGTGTGTATTAAAGATTTTATTAATTTTTAATTTATTAGTTCATAAAAACATTTTAAGAAATAATGATCCCAAAAAATTCTTTAATAATACACTTGTATACCAAATGTTAATATTGTGGCATACATAATGTTCAGCTCTTTATGAGGTTGAGGTGAAATTTTTTGGTGTTTTTTTCTCATTACTACAAAATTGTCATTTGTCCTTAAAACGGTTACGTAAACTGGACTTCTAGTAGATAGCTAGAACTTGAGTTAAGAATACTCAAAATAAGCTACTTGAGAGAATTTAAGAATTTGAGTTGTTTTATTTTCTTTACAGTGTAGTATGTGACAACCATGTCTTTCGTTATGTCTGTCCAGACCATAGAGTAATGTGGTAAGCCAGAAACCCTATCATAATAAGAAATAAATCCAAAAATAATTACGTTTTCATTTTGCAAAAATGTGATTAAGACCAATGATGTGACCTTTTAGAACAGTTTTACCACATTGTTGACAATATTTTCAAAATTTGGTGAAAACACACCTCTCATCACCAAAGCACAGTGTCGGCAGTGTGATGCTTTGAGGTTATTATTAAAAGTCAACTTAGAAAATGAATGGGTGACACTTTCTAAGATTTGCTTCAAATCTGTCCTGAATGTACACAACTGTACATGTAGTCTAATGATGAAATAAAGCAGTCAGGAAGGAATTGTGAGATAAGAGGGAATAAAGAGGGACTACGAGGGTTTTAGGGATGGGAGGGTGGTCTTCTGATTGATTAGACAGAGTGTTGGGGGAAAGACAACAGAGGGAGGAATCCATCACACGAGCGCAGGAAAGCCCCAGTGCAGGAAGACAGGAATCATTCTGAGGTAGAAGAGGTCGGGAAAGGATAAAGAAACCCAAAAGGAGGCTAAATGGAACAGACGGACGGAAATGAAGAAAGACAGCGACGTATCCAAAAACGTCGGACTGAGATGTGAGCGACGTGATTGAGAGATGAAGAGAAGGAAAAACAACAGCTTTGACCTGTCATGCGCCTGTAATGAAGGAGACGAGAGTGGAAGACAGCAAAAGGAGGAGTGACACTTTGATTTTACTAGCCAAGCCGCTCATTCCCATATTCCCTGGCAAGCTCTCACCTGATGGAAAGATGGCAGGAAATCAATAGTCCATGTGCGTAATGGAGTAATGACTCTCACCGCGTGTGTGTGAGTGTATGCGTGTCCTATCCCTAAGCAATCACACACAGCTTAAGCCAGCCCCAAGTGGTCAGGACCACTTTAAGTAACAACTTCATTATTGCAGCCACACACAGACACATACACAGACAGCACAAGTAGGCACACAAAAAATCTCAAATTGCAGGGAACCACAAAAATCTCAAGAGGGGTAAAAATTTTAATTTAAAATGGGGATTTCCCAATTTTTTGACAGGATTCAAAGTGATCCGCAGGTCTATATTATTGTGGGGTGTTTAAATTCTTAGTCCAAAATACTGTAAGATATTGTATTGCTGAGCAAAACTGAATATATAATATATATTCGAATATATTTATGGACATGTTCATTAGAGCAGAGTGATATTTGTTGAGTTCTTGTATCTTTTGATACTATGTCAATGAAAAATCTAGCTGACAATAGCACCAACATAGTTAATAGTTAATGTAGGCCTTCAATGTATTTCTTGTTGTTGTCTTTCTTTTCTTGTGTTTCTTTTCTTCTGTCCCCCCATAAACCCTTCCTGTTCGCTGTTTTGTCATAATATACGAGATATGTTGAATGATCACAATGGGAGTAAGTCATATTCTCAATGTGAAACATTAAAACTGTTCAGACCAACCGGACACTTAGACTTCCATTCTCCATGTCAAACAGCTGAACAGGACAGGTTTAACAGGAAAAAAAGGACATGTAGTCATCAACGGTCCCACAAAAATGTTCATCTGGCAACTAATCCAGAGACTCAGATTAATATAAAGACATGTTTATACCAACAGATTCAACTCAGCAAGTGCAAGTGACCCAGGACGTTGAAGGAGCTCCTGCAGAAAAGACTGATGCTCCCCACATCTATGCTGCAGAGAGAAAAGTAACATTTTGACAAAGGAAGGCCCATCGCAGCTAGACGGCAGCGCGGCCCAAGCGGTGGCGGCCCCCTCTGTTTACTAGCGGCTAATTAATTCGCCACATATGCTGGTAACATCTGTCGCCCGTGACCTGCCGGGAGAGCAGAGGACGGACTGCTGCAACCCCCTCCAAACTTCACATACAGACTAAAAATGTACAGTAGAAACGTCTAGTGAATGTACAATGTTTCACACAATCTCCTTGTGTTGTGCTCATTACCTCGGCCAGTAAGTAAAACCCACAGAAGGCAAGGTTATGTTTTCGGTTCCACATGTTGTTTGTATGTCTGCATGATTGTCTTCAAGATAACTCAAGAACGAATAAAGGTATTATCATCAAACTTGTAGGATATGTTTGTATTACGGAACCGAGGAAGTGATTACGTTTTGGGGTCAAAAAAGCTATTTTGCGATAACTTAATAGCAGACTAGCCTTTTAGCCACCAACTCAAATTTGGTGACAGGTTATGTGATGAAAAGAGAGAGGGTCAAAGGCAGTGTTGTTAATCTTCTTTTAAAAAAGTAATTCATTACAGTTACAAATTAATTCTGCCAAAAAGTAATTGAGTTAAAATCTCAGTTACCTCAATGTATGCATAAGCATACAGTGCCCTCCATAATTATTGGTACCCCTGAAAAAGATGTGTTTTTTAGCTTCTAATATATATATATATGTTTTTATTCAAATAATATGGGACCTTAATGGAAAAAAAGAGAAAACTCCAACCTTCAGTACAAGTGCATTCATTCAGTGAGGAAAAAATCCCACATAAAGAAAAATTTATTTGACATCAAATAATGTGTGTCACATTTATTAGCACCCCTGGTGTTAATATTTTGTACAACCCCCTTTTGCCAACAAAAAAAGGTCTGGGGACTGTAATGGCTATGGGAGGAGCTTGAATTTGTGTCTGGTGAACCATTTCTGTGTAGATTTGGCCATATGTTTAGGATCATTGTCTTGCTGAAAGACTCAGTGACGACCCATCTTCAGCTTTCGGGCAGAGGGCAACAGATTTTGATTTAAAATGTCCTGGTATTTCAAAGCATTGACCAACGGTCCCAGTTGAAGCCTGGGACTGTGGGACCAAGATTGAGCTTTTTGGCAACAAACACTCTAAGTGGGTCTGGCGTGCCACGAACGATACGCATGCTGTAAAGCACCTCATACCCACTGTGAAGTATGGGGGTGGGTCAGTGATGCTGTGGGGCTGTTTCGCTTCCAAAGGCCCTGAGAACCTTGTTAGGGTGCATGGCATCATGAATGCCAAATTTGGTTTTTGACTTCACAGGTGTGCCTTGTCCGGGTTGATTAGTGGAATTTATTGCTCTATCAATGGGGTTGGGACCTTCATTTGTGTTGCATTGAATGAAGTGTGTCCAAATATTACAGATGGTACGTACAGATGGCAAATTTTAGTAATACTGTATATATAAACAAATTTGACTAAGAACTTTTCTAAACTTTTTTTCAACCTTCAATATAACGAATTCATCTTCACTGTGAAGTAAAAACAAAAAAACTAAACCCTATATTTTATAATATATTTTAATAACATTGGGCTTAAAATCATACAAACTTTAGGTAATTGGAGGTAAGTTTCTGTGTTTATGACTCTATACACACAGCAGTACACTGTATAATGTGTGATAATATATCAACAGGCATTAACATGTATCATGTCTAAAAGTATCTGTCTACCAGGTTGTCCTTCATGCTGCACAAACTTGGCCACAGAAACAAAGTGAACTTGCACAAGTGAGCAAACCGCAGCACAAGCAGAAAAACTCACAGCAGCCAATCAGATTCATTACCCTCTGCTATCCCACAATCCCCCGGGGCGCCAATGGAGACAAAGACAAACTCACTCCCCCTCATGTCCTCCGTCTCCCTCCTCTGTTTCCCTAATGCACACCTTCACCCAAAATTGGGTTTATTTAGGAAGAGTGATGTGCCATGTCTGACTGCACATGTAAAAAATAAAAACGTAATGAGGGGGTTGATTATTTGTCTATTACATTATTGTTTTAGGATTACTGTTAAGCCACATGCTCACCACACCAAAGAATGTCTGGCAAGAACGTATAAGACCTTGTCTCCGGCTTGTGATCGTTGTTACGAATCCCTCGCTAGTTATGTTCACATGTTTTGGTAATGCCCAACCTGTCAAAATTTCGGTAATAAATCCTTTCCACCTTATCTGCAATTTTGGGAGTACTGGTTCTGCCGAATCCCTTCACAGCTAAATTTGGGGTTCCGCTGCCCCTACTCTGCCTCTCTTCTTCTCAGAAAGACGCCTTGGCCATTGCCACTTTCCTTGCCTGAAGAAATTTTGTTTTTAAACTTTAAAAATTACGTTGACAATCTGGGGTCAATCAGAAAATGTTGAGGATGTCTGGAATCCATTTTTTGCTATGGTTATTGATGAGTCATTTTCCAGACACCAGACTTAGCATTTGATTTTTCAGTGGTTTGAAAAAGTATCTGAACCTTTCTGATTTCTGCATAAAATGTGAACCATCACATTTAATATTTTGTGACCCCCCCCCACCCCCTTGGCAGCAATAACTTCAACCAGATGCTTCCTTTAGTTGCAGATCAGTCTGGCACATTCATCAGGACTAATCTTGGCCCATTCTTCTCTGCAAAACTGCTGTGGTGCAGTGAGATTCCTGGGATGTCTGGCATGAATCGCTGTCTTTAGGTCAAGCCCCACCATCTCAATGGGGTTCAAGTCTGAACTTTTACTTGGCCACTCCAGAACGTGTATTTTGTTCTTCTGAAACCATTCTGAAGTTGATTTACTTCTGTGTTTTGGATCATTGTCTTGTTGCAGCATCCATCCTCTTTTTAGCTTCAACTGTCGAACAGACGGGCTCAGGTTTTCCTACAAAACATCCTGATAAAATTTTGAATTAATTATTTCATTAATGGTTGCAAGTTGTCCAGGCCCTGAGGCAAGACAGCCCCAAATCATGATGCTCCCTCCACCCTGCTTCACGGTGGGTGATGAGGTGTTGATGTTGGCGAGCTGTTCCATTTTTCCTCCACACATGACGTTGTGTCTTACTCCCAAACAATTCAACTTTGGTTTAATCAGTCAACAAAATATTTTCCCCAAACCTCTATGGAGTTTTGCGAACATTAAATGAGCAACAATGTTTTTTTTAGACAGCGGTGGCTTCCTCCGTGGAGTCCTCCCATGAACACCATTCTTGACCATAGTTTTAAATATAAGTGATGTGTGCACAGAGATATTGGACTGTGCCAGTGATTTCTGTTAGTCTTTAGCAGACACTGTTTTTTTTTTTTTTTTTTACCTTTCTGAGTATTCTGCGCTGAACTCTTGGCATCATCTTTGGTGGACGGCCACTCCTTGGGAGAGAAGCAACAGTGCCAAACTCTCTCCATTTATAGACAACTTCTCTGACTGTCGATTGATGAACATCCAGACTTTTAGAGATGGTTTTGTATCCTTTCCCAACTTTATACAAATCAGCAATCCTTGATCGCAGGTCTTCAGACAGCTATATTGACCGAGCCATGATGCAAATCAGAAAATGCTTCTCACCAAGACAGTTCTTACCAGGTCTGTGTTTTCTAGTAGGTAGGGCAGCTTTAAACCACTCATCAGTGATTGGGCACACACCTGACTTAAATTGTTTGTTAAAATTGGGTTCAAATGCTCTTTAAGTCTTCTTAGGCAGAGGGTTCACTTACTTATTGTTTGCATGCAATCCTCATTAAAATATGAAAACATATAAATGTTTGGGTGGTTTTACTTAAAGACCAAATGTGAAGTAATTTCATAACATGCCAAATAGGGTCACAATTAAAGTAATTAAATATTGTCCAACAAATAAAGCATGAAAAAATAATTTCTATGTTGTATATTTGACAAAATAATCACGTTTCCGAAGTTCAAGCCTGAAAGGGGACGAACCCGGAAGTGATACGTCACACCGAGAATAGCGATGGCAACGCTCCATACAGCCGCCATACAAAGCCCTTCAAACAATGATTCAAACAGCGATATAAGCGATAGATCGAGCGCAAGGGAGGAGAAGGGAGAGTTTTTGAAGAGTTGTAGGAAGAAGAGGAGATTGGAATTTTATGTTGGACCTAACATGTATTAGCCAGACGCTAATCAGGATGCAAACAATGTGCCTAGACTACCTGACATGGAATGAAGACAAGACCCATCGAGATTACAAGATTGGTAAAATATAGGCCGTTATTATTTTCATGATTTGAAGATGCAGGCATTTGCACATAAATTTATGTTTTTGTCTATCTGATCACATTGTTTAAAAAAATAATAATCAGACTTCATGTTCATTTTGGCAGATCCGGCAGCTCTCGTGCATATAAAATAATAATATAAAAATGTTGGGGGGAAAGAAGGAGATGAGTTGTTGATGGCTTTCTCCACTTTATTGTGACAACAATAAGAAAACAAAATAATAGCGGACTGCCGCCACATTCGACCGTGAAGTTTTGCTTCTCGCTTATCTCCCATTCGCCTCCTACTACTCACAGCTCTCCAGTCCCAGCGTCTCTTAAACAGATCGTGCATAGTGTCTTGTTATGAGCTTTTTGTTGACAAAGGTATCGAACACACGACATGCTGACAACTTTGTTTCTTTATTAACACATGGAGCTAACAGTGCAAACACAGCTTGGGGCTCTCGGCAGGCTGTGCGGAGCGATAGATAGAGCCTGTGGCCCTGTGCCTCTCTATCACTCCCGTGTCACGTGACCAAAACAAGAGTAATGTTGCGTGCACTTCAGGGAGCCTCGAAAAACATTATATCAGAATATTACATGCAGTTAGGTATGGAGGACCAGGAGTGCAAAAATTCAATAAATAAATACACAATTAAATAAATAATTAAAAGTGTCATTAAAATGCTTTTATTTCAATATTTATTTATTTATTTCAATATTTATTTCAATTTTTATTTATTTATTTCAATTTATATTTATTTCAATTTTTATTTATTTATTTCGATTTATATTTATTTATTTCAATTTTTATTTATTTATTTATTTCAATTTATATTTATTTATTTCGATTCATATTTATTTATTTCAATTTTTATTTATTTATTTCAATTTATATTTATTTCAAAATTTATTTCGATTTGTATTTATTTATTTCAATTTTTATTCATTTATTTCAACTTTTATTTATTTATTTCGATTTTTATTTATTCATTTCAATTTTTATTCATTTATTTCAACTTTTATGCATTTATTTCATTATTTATTTATTTCAATTTTTATTTATGTAGTTGATCATTTATTTATTTATTTCAACATTTATTTATTTCACTTTTTATTTATTTCATTCTTGCACGCTTGTTCCCCGTGTGGCCGCATGAAATAATTTTATCCGTCATTGGCTCATCAAACTCGGTGGGCGGGCGTGAACTAAGCGGGGTTTGAGTTGATCGAGTAATAAGCGATTGCTTCGTCCTATTTCTTCCCAACATGGCGGCGTTATCTGAGATTTTGCATGAGCTCTCTCGGGACATGTTAGATTTCTCAGAACAAATTGAAGCAGGAAATTTGGACCCTGAGTACGTGTCCTACAAAACAGAGCAATTAATTAACGTTATTGGCATCATCTCGGCTCTGTCAGATCAAGATGATGATAGAAGAGTTTTCGATAGTTTAGAACTGCGGTCAAACCAGCCTCCACTCGTAAAAACGAAGTCAAACCAGCCGCCCCTCATTTGGATTATTGTTTGCATTATGTGCATTACGGTAATGCAATGCGCTGGCTTCAGAATGCAATGAGGTGGCTTCAGAGCGCAAGTCCCTTTATTAAATATATGAAGAAAAAAAACGGTGACCTATTCGACAACGGGTCAACTTTAGAGAGACACAGGAGCACCCCTGGACCCAAACTAAATCATTATGATGTAAAAATGATGTCGGAGTTCAGAGTAAAACTACTTAGAAAACTGCTAGTTATTTCTGTCATTTAGCCTTATTTCAAAACTTGATAAAAAAATAATAACAAAATCAGGGAGATATCCAAGGACCGTTCCACTTCTGAGGTATACTAGAGTTTCCTGTAAGCAGACATAAGCCCGTTTAAAGGCGCTGGCCCGCGCGATGTAGAACCTACAGACTGGACTCCACCATGGGCTGCTGGTGGAGTTCTCCTCACAGTTTCCTCTCTACACTGACCACGCTACTAATCTTCGTCGTCTTTGTGATTTTGAGGGAGCAATTATTTTTCAGATTATACGGATCTACACTGCCACCTTATGTATCGGGTGTACATAAAAATTAGCCAATGCCTCAGGCGTCAATCTATTATCTGAGATCGACTAGTTAAGACTTGCTTTGCTGAGCAACCAATCAGACGTTAGAAACTTTGACGAGCAAACGTGACAGATAAAATTATTTCATGGTTGCAACTCCGGAGGAACAAGAGTGCAAGAATGAAATAAATAAAAAGTGAAATAAATACATGTTGAAATGAAAAAATAAATTATGAAATAAATAAAAATTGAAATAAATAAATAAATGAATGAAAATTGAAATAAATAAATAAAAATCGAAATACCTTTTGAAATAAATAAATAAAAATTGAAATAAATAAATAAAAGTTGAAATAAATGAATAAAAATCGAAATAAATAAATAAAAATCTAAATAAATTTTGAAATAAATATAAATTGGAATAAATAAAAATTGAAATAAATAAATATGAATCGAAATAAATATAAATTGAAATAAATAAATAAAAATTGAAATAAATATAAATCGAAATAAATAAAAATTGAAATAAATAAATATAAATTGAAATAAATAAATAAAAATTGAAATAAATAAATATAAATTGAAATAAATAAAAATTGAAATAAATATTGAAATAAATAAATAAATATTGAAATAAAAGCATTTAAATGACACTTTTAATTATTTATTTAATTGTGTATTTATTTAGTGAATTTTTGCACTCCTGGTCCTCCATAGTTAGGACATTACAGTATAGAATAAAATAATAATATGCATAAATTCATTTACACAACAAATCCCAAGAATTGCATGTAGTTTATGAAAATTAACGTCATATGAATGAGTCGGAGATTTGTTGGTGCACTGAGAAGCTGGACCAAGAAATCACACTCCTGACATTTATAAATATATTAAAAAAAAAAAAACTAAATTTGCGGCATCTTGGGAGCAAGCGGCCAGGATCAAACGGTATTTCAACATGCCAAAAAGACTGTTGCATTTACTGTCTTTTTTCAAAAAGAAGGAAGATGGTTCAAAACGAGTCAGAAAAGCACATAGAAAAGAAAGAAAAAAAGGAAAGTCCCACAGCATGGCAAGCGGACATTTGCGTTTTGCTTTCAGCACCATTTTCTGCATAATGTAATGTCCGTAACTGGGTGCGGCCCCGTGAAGGGGCCATCGGACAGCAGAGTGGTGAGTAGCGGGAAGTGAGGAGAAGAGTGCAGTGTGAGAGAGAAGTTGGCGGTCGCATGTTGCAGCAGTCCGCTGTTATTTTTGTTATTTGTTATCTAACTGTTGCCACAATAAAGTGAAGGAAGCCATCATTCACTCCTCTCCTTTCTATTTCCCTATTCGGGCTATTAAAATATGTTCCGGGACCTGTCCACGTGCCGTCATCCCTGCGCTGTCATATGTACTTTGCGTTCCGGCACCTTATGATTTACAAATTAAGCACTGTTCCACAACAGTTGGCAGCTCTGCTTTGACAAAGTTATCAGTCATCTATCCAAATATCACATTTACTTTTTTGCAAATCCTTGATCATAAGCAGACCAGTTGAGGAAGCAGGCATCTTCGAAGTCTTTGTAGCAGAGAACACGACTCGATGATGGCGTAAAATTCATTCGCTTAGTGCGACCAAAAGATGTCGTGCCCTGCTATCCTTTGGCCAGTCATACAAGTTTTCTTTAGATTGAGAACAATACATCGCCACGCACCGCCGTGGCATCTTACCGAGAAGCAATGCAACAATACTGTGTGCATGGCGGACTTCCCTCGCAGTTCTCGGTGTGACGTCATATCCGAAGATTTCTGAAGATTGTTGAAGAAAAGCATTTCCGTTGTCAAGAGCGTTGCTATGGGTTAAACAAAGAATCTGGAAGGGTTGCATTAAAAAAAATAACGAAAATATTCTTATAATTGTTTAGCCATTGATATTATTCAAAAACATGGTTGGCCAACCTTACTTCACATTTGGTCTTTTAACCAGACACTGTTTTACATCTGTGTGATTTTCACAAAGATCAGATCACATTTGATGGTGATTTCATGCAGAAATGTGAGAAATTCCAAAAGGTTCAGATACTTTTTCATACCACTGTATTTGCCTGGACGTTGTCTTATAAGGTAACTTACAATGGTCAACAGTCACATTTTACATTACTGTTTTGTAATGCTGCTCTAAACCAATTAAAATACAAACGAAAAAAAAAAAAAAACGCTTAAAATGAAGATTATACAAATTGGACTAAGGTGCTCATGTCATTTTTGAGACTGGACTACGTTACTTCCCTCAAAGACGAATAGGGTTCCAACCGATGCTACGTGCCTCTAAAGAAGAACGTTTCAAGATTAACATGGTTTGTAAGATGGATTTAAAAAGGATGGATATTGACAGTTGTTACCATAGGAGGCTATGCTGGTACTGAATAGCCGTTTTCAATTAGCACTAAGATTTATTGGCAACGAAGGCGTCGCCCAATGCTTGATGGCATTATAGAAGAAAACTTTAAGGCTAGTGAGCAGTTTGACAGATTTAAATGGAACGGAAAGCTACAGTGCGCTGCAACAAAGCTGCTGCGATGGATAGCGTCGACAGACGTAAGCTCTGAATTCATTAAATACTATGGGGATTTTTAAGAGGACTTCTTCCACTGCAGGTTTACCAAAAATAATAATTTGCCTGATAAGGGGGTTAACCTTTGGATTTTTGTCTCCTCCTCGCTCGTTCACCTTATCGCCATGAGAGGAGCTGCATCCTGGTTGAGGCAGAGGCGCTTTAAGCAGTCTCTACAGCAATCTAGCCCATGTTAATGCACTACTTCTCCTCCCTAGGTGTGTGTACATCTCAACGTTCGCGTAAGTACATGGACGCGTGTTCAAAACGCACTTCTGGATAGAACCTCAAAAGACAAACATTCAGGTTTGAGGTTTTAACTTTTGTGGTATGCGATGCTTAGACAATGGAAAGGAAAACTTCTCACCTCGGCTGTCCTTGTTCACCTTAAGGGGAATCAATTATATAGCTGTATTGCTATTGCATAGGCTTGCTGAGTTACCACCTTGGCTGCAACATGAGGACTTTCACAACCACCAGAAATCTACCTCCCAACTAAACCGCTGTGTCATCCACCGCAACAGTGGACCAGTCAGTCATCCAGCTGGTGAAGAAGTGTCTTGAGCTACTATTCAGTCAGCAAAGCTCTGTCCCCCTAGCTCTCCCTTCCAACCTGTCCCTGCTAATTTGGTGAAGAATCAATTAAGGCAGTGTTTGCTGAGTTCTCCTTGCCTTCAGCTCATCTGCTCCTCTCTAATGCAATTGTCCCGTGTGCTGCGTGCAGAGCGGCATAATAAAGTGATAAGGCTAATCAGGTTGGCTGCTCTTCTCCTATCCCCATACGCACACTACACTTATTCTATTAGATGTGTAATGAGATTCTGCACTCCATCAACACGATGCCACTATGCGTGTGTATGCGTGTGTGTGTGTGAAAGAGTTGTGTGTTGAAGCCAGAGCGCTTCTGTTCTTGCAGAGGAAATTTGCTCCATTTACATTCTATCATTAGCTTGAAACAAATGTGCCCTTGAGCTTCGCGCCCTCGTCTCTCTCTGGGCCTGCAAACACTTTACTTTGGCAGGCCATCATAGCGATGTACACACACACTTGGCAATAACTAACACACACTTTAATAGAACTGAAAACCTACTGCGTTATACAAATATGATCATTAGCTGTGGGATTCATTTCTCGTCACGTAAACAAGCTTGTAAGCAAATAAGTTGTTTAGCTATCGACAACCACATCCGACTTGCCACACGAGAAAAACCTCACCTGAGAGCACACAGGGAGGCACACACTTTCCCACATCCCTCCCCCAGCCGGTGCAGACAAGTGCAGAGAGTGATGGTCGACTAGATGTAGAGGACACAAGGTTCTGTGATGTGTAGAACAGTTCTGGTCAATGGGCCAGATAATGAGTTGCCATAAACAGCGGCAGTCCTCCACTGTCCACCTCAGCTCATTAGCGCGGCTAGCATATGTAATCAGAGTGGCGCTGGGCCGTGTCCTAATGTACTCCACTCAAAGATGGGGCCTGGCCCGCAGGGGGGGTCACAAGAAGGTAAGAATGGATCAGTGGACCATCCTCGGGAAGCTTTTTTGATTGCTTCTCAAAGCTGAGAACTCCCTCCGCCTAAAGTAAGAGGCTTGAAAGTTCTTATTAAATTTAAAGTATAGTACGGTGCAAAGTTTTCTTCCTCTCATTTTGACAAAGAAATTTTTTGTAATTCCTCTAAAAATAATTTAGTTGTTATTATTTCATCTGTTTTTCAAATTTATTCATTTGTTTGTAGGGTTATGGTTAGGTTTCTTTATTTGGTTTCGTGGCTAACCATGATTCACCTAAATGACTTCATTGACGACTATGAATTTGCAGACACCTTAAAACATTTTATACTGGGAAGTTATTAAAATGATTTATTTATTACAAAAGTGATCCCAGTAACCCAGGGCGTAGCTTTGCATAGGGACGGTAGCGACATAAAACTACCCACTTTTCAGGATGCTCAAATTCTCCCCACCAACTTTTAAGCAACCATATTTGAATTATATAATGATTATAACTGATGATAATCATTAATGATAATAATTTATAATGTTTTCCCATATGTTGTTCGAATAGAATTGACCCTTCCATTATTAAGTGAATTACTGTATTTTCACTATGTTCAGACTTACATTTACCCCTTTTCACTCGCTGAAAATCCCGGTCCATTTTTCCCCTCAAACGCACGTTTGATTGGCTGATGACTAAAACATACAAACACGCACACTCACACACCCCCGACAGAAATACATGTCACCATGCCGCCTTCTCCACCCCCTTCAAAGATGAGGGATATGAGAATTTTTTTCGGACAGCCGCAGTAGCAGCCACTGTAAGTAGACGTCAATGTTGTGGAGGTGGGGAACACACCACTAATTTTGCTATTGAAAGTCCGACATGCATCACAGTTAGCATAACATTAAACAGTGTGAACTTGCTAAACTGTAAAACTCGAGGAAGAAGCAGCTTAGAGATAAGTGTCCTCCTGTGCTATATGTGTTTTCTACCGTTATCGTAAATTCAAGTGTGCACTTATTAATTAATTAAGATATATTTATTTTCTCCATCATTCATTTAAAAATAATTTTATCTGCAGCCTATGCAGATATTTCTTTAACCCCCCCCCCCGTCCAAAAGAAAATAACACAAAAAACAACCACTGTAAATTTCCTTTATATGAAGAAAGGGGGATTTCCTAGGCAACACATCAGCATATTTGTGAGAAATGTAGCCCTGACCCCCGTTCACACAATCTGTTTAGTCTTATCAATGCCCCGTCCACTTACTTCCCTCAAAGACAAATAGGGTTCCAACCAATGCTACGTGCCGCTAAAGAAAAACGTTTCGATTGCAAGTTGTCCAGGCCCCGAGGCATCAAAACAGCCCCAAATCATGATGCTCCCTCCATCATGCTTCACGGAGGGGATGAGGTCTTGATGTTGGTGAGCTGTTCCATTTTTGCTTCACACATGACATTGTGTGTTACTCCCAAACAATTCAACTTTAGTTTCATCAGTCCATAAAATATATTGCCAACACTTCTGTGGAGTGTCCAAGTGCCTTTTTGCGAACATTAAACAAGTTTTTTTTAGACAGCAGTGGCTTCCTCTGTGGAGTCCTCCCATGAACACCATTCTTGGCCATAGTTTTACATATAGTTGATGTGTGCACATAGATATTGGACTGTGCCAGTGATTTCTGTAAATCTTTAGCAGATACTCTACAGTTCTTTTTTTACCTCTCTCAGTATTCTACTCTGAACTCTTGGCGTCATCTTTGGTGGACGGCCACTCCTCGGGGGAAAAGCAACAGTGCTAAACTCTCTCCATTTGTAGACAACTTCCCTGACTGTCGATTGATGAACATCCAGACTTTTAGAGATGGTTTTGTATCCTTCCCAGCTTTCTACAAATCAATAATCTTTGACTGCAGGTCTTCAGACAGCTCTTTTGACCGAGCCATAATGCACATCAGGCAATGCTTCTCATCAAGACAATTCTTACCAGGTGTGTGTTTCATAGTGGGCAGGGCAACTTTAAACCACTCATCAGTGATTGGGCAACCACCTGACTTAAATTGTTTGGTAAAAATTGGTTTCAATTGCTCTTTAAGTCTCCTTAGGCAGAGGGTTCACTTATTTTTCCCACTTTCTGTCATTGTTTGCATGCTCTCCTCATTAAATATGAAAAACTATAAATGTTTGGGTTTTAGTTAAAGCAGACACTGTTTTTACATCTGTGTGATTTTGACAAAGATCTTATGATTTATTTTATGCAAAAATGGGAGAAATTCCAAAAGATTCAAGATACTTTTTCATACCACTGTAACGTGTTACTTTTACAAAACAAGCAATCACTTTACTGCAAAAAAATTACTGCAAAATAGACTTTTCATGAGCGAAACATGGGCGGTGCCATTTTTGACATTTTCTGCTACGGACTTCTGGTTTAGACAGAACGCAATGGATTGCTGTTGAAGTAGACAAAGTTTTAAACTTCTAAATCAAAACAGAGGAACCCACGGAATCTCTAAAAATGGATTCAGCACGACGTACATGAGACTCCGGGACTTTCTGTGCTGTGCTTGGTTGTGTGAACTCCCGGAAGCGCCTATATATATATGCTTGGAAGTAAAATGTTTTGAACAGTGTCCAGCTTTAAAGCGCCAGAGTGAATCTACCTTGCCATACATCTTAAATCCAAACCACCAGTAGATTAAGGATTTGGCTCGCAGCTTTACCCTCAAAATGATCCATTTAAAAGATTGCATGTTTGTTCTTATCTCTTCGTTCATCGGTCGTGGACAAAGTTCTAACAATCTGTGCAGCCTGTGTTAACATGGGGTGTAGATTGATACGCCGGGCACGTGAGTGACCAAAATGGTCACTTTGTACTAGAAGGAGACTGGCTGAGTGTGGGGTGGACAGGTCTCTTTAACCAGCTCAAAGAGATGCTAGAAATGGACATTCGTAAATGGAGTGGAGGTGAATTTTTAAGGCAGGTAAACAGATCTTGGATAGCCAGAATTCCTGCTGATTGGCAGGTGTTCCAGTTTTTCCGATTTTGTCTTAAACAGTGAACATGTACCTACGATGTAAAATTCAGACCTCCCTATTGTCTTTAAGTGGGGAACTTGCCAAATCGCAGGGCGGTCTGATACTTATATTCCCTATTGGATTAGGAGGTATGCACACTTGTGAAACCACCTTATTTCTTTTGTTTGAACTTCACCTCTCAAAACGATTATTAATATATAGCGGATTGTACAGATTATATGCCACATTAATGGAGGGGGAAAAAACCAAATGATCTTAGTTTCATTTTTGTACATTACAAAACCCACTTATTTGTACAGGCGTGTGTGGACTTCTTAAATCCCTTGTACACACATTTCTCTTTTTCTCTCTCTCACACACAGACACACGCTTACAAACAGCATCAGTATCAAGTTGCGCACATCCTCATTAACTCCGCGAGTGTGATAAAACACCATTCTCTCTCATCCCAGCCGAGATTCTACGAAGAGAAGATAGTATTTCAAGCCGCTGATTTTGTAATTATAGCTTTATTTGAAGAAAACAAGGGAGCACTTAATAAGCAAATGAGAGTGATAATAACTTGCAATATGGATCGGCCCTAACAGAGTAGATTATAGAGGCGAACCCCTGCCGGGAGCCCAAGACGGCGGAAAGACTTGTAAATAATGTGACAGAACGAGTAAATTATGAAGCTAAATACTCAAAGTGGTAATTATGTCTTGTCTTTGAATAGACAGAGATGAGTGGGTTTGTGGATGATCGGATAAAAAAGCAAGTTAACAGCCTTCCTTCTTCTCTGTCATTTGCTCACACAACATAGACACTCCACGCTTGGGCTTCTGGATGTGTCCATCTTGATGTGTCCATTGTGCTGCACTTCACTAAACTTTTAAAAAGCTGTTCCAGTCACTACCTCCAGTGTTTTATTTGAACTAATGATTCACCTTTGAAGTCCAGTTTTAATGCAAGCCTTGATGAGAGAACCACAGTTCCTCAGGATCACCAGGGGGGCTCTTAAGGAGACTCTGAAGAGAAATTGCATTGTGGGAAATGTAGGAGTCAGTGTTATTAAGGAAGACTAATACATACATTATGAATTTTCTTCCACCTTGGACTGTCCTTTGGACACCCACATGACACAAAGAGATTTGGACATTGGTTTTATAAAATACAAAAAATGGATTTTAAATAAACGGGGTTTGAGATTTGATTTACCGTATTTTTCGGACTATAAGTCAAAGTTTTTTTTTTGCATAGTTTGGCTGGGGGTGTGACTTATACTCAGGGGTGACTTATTTGTGAAATTATTAACGCTTTATTATATCATTTCACATGTTATTTTGGTGTTTTGGAGTGACACTGATGGTTTGGTAAACTTATTAGCATGTTCTTTATGCTATAGTTATGTGATTAACTCTTAATAGCTATGGGCACATTCGCGTTCTACCTTTGGCAATGTGTGTTCAATTGTATTATTGACTTTTTTATATGCATGCTCTTAGTTTGTGGCGCTTTCACGCCCAAGTGGGGGCGCACTCGCACTTGCTTAAGCGAAGAAGAGCGCTCACACGCCAAAAGGAGGCGGACAGCTACGCAGCGTTTGAGTTAGTGGGGGGGGGGGGGGGGGGGGGGGGGGGCAGAGAGAGAGAGAGAAACACGGCTGCGAACCTACGTTCATTGTTTATGCTTGTAAAATATCTCTACAGAGGCAGCGCCTGTGTGTACCATCTTTTCTGTTGTTGTGTTTTCCACCCGCAATCGAACACTTAGAGCCAGTTGTGTGGTTGTTTGAACGATGTGCTAATGCTAGCGAAAGCATGCTAACCGTTTGTGTCATTGGTGTAATAGCAGCTAATTATCATTTATTTACGTTGATGCGAACCGGTTTGGTATCGAGGACGTAATGGATTTGTATAATTTCTATTTTTAGTTTCACTCTTCAAATGACGGTTTCATAACGACGGCCAAAATAAAGTCAGCAAATTATACATACGGCCAGCATCATCATTTGGGAGTTTAGCTCGCTGTATAGCCAGGACTGAGCCGTTTTATTGTATTTTTAATTTTAAATTGCCTTTCAAGATGACATATCTGTTCTATGCGTTGGATTTTATTAAGTAAACTTCCCCCAAAAATGCGACTTATACTCCGGTGCGACATATATGTTTTTTTCCTCTTTGTTGGGCATTTTATGGCTGGTGCGACTTATACTCAGGTGCAACTTAGGCTCCGAAAAATATGGTAACAGGCTTCACAAAAAATGGCACACTGTCCAATTTTAATAGGACTTAAGTGTTTGCTCAAAGTAAAACACAGTAGTTGCAAACATAAATATCATGTTCTGAAAATGATTGCAGCTATGAAGCGCTTTAAGTCTACGCTTCGTTATCCGGCCTTCAGCTTTCAGTAACTGAATTACCGGTACATATGGTGACTGGCTTCAATATTGAAAATAATTTATTCAAAACTGAGGATGGAATCATGCTTTCATTGGAAATTAAAAAAAAAAAATCATAGTGCGGAAGTAGAATACACTGAAGAAATTTGGCAAAGTATTGCTTTTATGAATGTAAAAAATATGCACTTCTTTTGGATTTTCTTTAAACTTTTACTGAGAACAATAACTAGGAAACAGTCTTTTTGTAGTTTTCTGCCAAAAATGAGTGCTTTTAAGTGTAACATGTAACAATGTACCCATTAACACAAAACAAAGGAAACGACACACTGGTTACTACATGAGTCACATTTTTTCCTCATAAGTAAAAAAAAAAATGGTGACGGCCAAAAAACGGACCTTAAAAACTAGATTTTTTTCTTTGTTGACAAACTCCTTCACTGTTAAATCCACTAGTTGGCCATAATATAACGAGCGGGTTTGCCAAAGGGAAAATACAACAGAAGAAAAAGAAGGTGGAGGTGGGAGATGTGTGGAGCGGATTATATTTGAGGTAGTGAGAAAACTTGGCAACACTTGAGAACAATGGTGAAAAGGACAATAACTAATAATAATAATAATAATAATAATAATAATACTTTCTTTCCCACAAACCTGCCGTCACTGTTTCAATGGAGGCCGATGGGGGAATAAGTCAGACTCAGGGGCTCGACATAGGGGAGGCGATGAGCGATGGCGAAATGCGAAAGTCATCACTGTTGAGCTGAAAGCCAAACCACAGGGCACGATGCGACTGCAGCGGTAAGCGACAGCTACACGCACTGCCCTCGGCCTGTGCGTCAATGCTAGTCTCTGATTAGTAATGATTTTGCAGGGCATTTTATAATTTCCATTCTTTTTTGAGCGCCAACACCTTCCCATATCGCTGCTTTATTATTTACAGTATGTCCTGGAAATCATGCCAATTATGTCCTGGAAAGCATGCCATGTATCATAAAGTATGTGCTGGTCCCACGCTGCTAAAATGATACGCTCCTCCATGCTGACAAAGGCACACGTCTTCAATTTTTTTTTGTCATTTCAGTTTTTTTGGCGTGCCCATTCAGACTGCCTTTGTCCGTTGAGCTTGTTCAAGTATCACGTATGCGCACTAATTCGCAGCCCGAGATAGCTGAGCAAACTGACCCACGTGTGCAGGAGCATCAAAACAAATGACTACACATGATGCACACACACTCACACACATACGGACAGTTTGCCCCGACTTCCGGGCGTGTAAGCAATCTTAAAATATGGCTAATTTGGAGCAGAGAGAAAACTGAGTATTCTCAGCCTTAACGCACTGATGCACCACTACCTTAGTGCCCCGTCTCTCCCGTCTCTTTGCTGACGTAATTGCGGCATGAATTCCGATTTGGGGGACTTGACAGTTCAGATAGCAGCCACTTTCTGGAAAAATGTCACCGAAATCGGATTTTAACAACATACGAAAGTGACCAAGATCGGATTTGAAATGGTCAACTTTTATGCTTTTGCCGTTCAGACGGTCAAGTTAATGCCTCACTCGAGTCGGGAAAAACATGAAAAAATCGGATGCGTGCATTAAGACCTTTGGTATGAACCTAGCCAAAGTGTGGCGTGAGGATGTGAATTTCCTGGTTGGCCAGTCTCCTTGCAGGGGATTTGTTGATCAATAAATTGTTGCTGATTGCTTGCAAAGCCAGGTGACAGACAGACAAATTCGCTTGCTCACCTAATTTCTAAGTAGTATACTGGTTGATGTCAAAACTGACAGAGAATATAATATAGAATCATAATGTATATTCATACGAATATATTATAGATTCATAAGTTTGTACAGTGAAACAGTGAAAATTAGAGGAAAACTTTGCATGTCGATTTACTGTGTGCACCCCTGAATGCTCTGCTTGCCCCCCTAAAATTTTAAGTTAGGGGCCACTGTGCTCCTAGTAAAAAAAATGTCTGGAGCCCTGATGGGTCATTGGCATTCACTTACCGATGGCATGATTGAAGCTGGACATTCACGAGGAAAAGGAACATACTTTATTATTAACAGTAAAAAAGTATTAATGCAAGTTATAAGCTACAGAATGACCAGACTCTTTAACAAGAAACTGTGAGCCCTGGTGACAAGCAGCAAAGACGTTAAAGGCATAACGTAATATAATGTACGTGTTAACCCATCAAACCAGCGCTGTTCATGCTAGTCACACTTATAAGTTTTGACTTTTCAACCTCAATTTAACACACTTGACCTGTCACTTACCCCGGCTGCTTGCCCACTTCCGCTCTGTGACTCTCTATTCAGTCCTGCCCATCTACTGACTGTTTTGACATTGTTACTGAATCTCTTTAGATTTGTCTGCATTTACAGGATATGAAATTGACTTGTAAAGGTGAAACAAGTATTCACAGAGGGTCTTGGCATTCAAGGTTGATTTCATATTAGTCGCTATCATGGCTGTCTTGCCTGTTTGCATTTAAAAAGATGAGGATATGTCGTGTGTATGTGAGTGGAATTGGGCCTTGTGCCTCTGCCATTCAGTTGGCTATACAGATGTCACAATTTCACTTTCTATACGTGGTTATATTTGACATATGCTTAACAGGGGCCGAGGGGATTGCTCGCAGTGTTGTGTTCATATGTATGTGCGTGCGTGCGTGTGTGTGTGTATGTGTCTCCCCGAGCAGCCGTCTGCGCTTTTGAACCAATCCAATGAAGTTGTCTGGCTGTCTGCGGATGACAGCTTCATTATCTTGTATAAAAGTGGGACAAATGGAGCCTTGTCTATCTGGATCACAGCAGATGTAAGCATGCACGGCTGAACAAAACAAATTTAACACATACATACAATCAGGCTTTTAGATTGCGTTGTTCATGCTTTAAGTAGAGTGGAACATTTAAATCTGAACATCCTAACAGTGGTAATATTCGGAAGGCCGCCAAGTACAGTATATGCGTCGTAAGCTTAGTGAGAATATTGTTTGAAATTTTTTCTTTTGCTAGTTGTATTCACCCTGCAACCCCCGTGAGGATAAGCAGTTCAGAAGATGAATGAATCAATAGTTGTATTCCTGGTGGCATGGTGATTGAGTGGTTAATAGGTCCAACTCAAAGTACTGAGGTCAAAGGTTTAATCCCGGGCTCCGGCCTTCCAGTACGGAGTTTGCATGTTCTTCAAGTTCTTGGTTGGGTTTTCACCGGGTATTCCATTTTTTACCCACATCCACCAGCTAACTTTGCCGATATACAACATATCTGTGCAAAACTTCCCGTGTTTCTTGAGTCGTACCCTGAAGGGTCCTCTGTAGGGGTCATTTGCGTCAAACCTATAGCGCCAACTTGTGGCAACAGAAAGTTACTCATTTTACTAACACACGTCCAGTTCCTTTCAGGTTGGTCAACGTAGTTACAAGACCTTTTGTAATACATAAATACTACAAAACACGATCATCCAACTACTTAACCCTAAACATTCCACTCACACGCACTAATGTTGGCAGAACTGGCTTTAGCTATTAGGCTCCTCTTAAATGGAATGAATTGCATTCTACTCTTAGACTACAGTCAATCATTCATCTTGGTGATTTTAAATCTCTTTTGTCTGATGTTTTTACTGATTATTGTAACTGTTTCCGTTAGTGTATTTTGTGTTGTTTGATATTTGTGAGTTTTTTTGTGCTCAGGCCTCTCTTGTAAAATAGATATTAATCTCAATGAGACTACCTGATAAAATAAAGATTAATTAAAAATTTTTTTTTTTTTAAATCCTACATTTTAATGCCCATGTCCACGTCTCTGTCTGTTGCCATGACGACCCTTTGTTCACCATTAAAAGAAAGTAGCTTTCTTCAGGGACTCAGGTAGTTTATAGAGCCATGAAATTTGGCATACTTGCTCGACTTGACCCAATTAGAAGATTCATTTTGGTTTTGAATAAGAACGTGGCTGCACAGTTTAGTAGCGCTTTCTTTTTTGTAGAACCCTCTTCAATAGGGTTTTTTTCACCTAGGTGTGTGAATGTATTTCTCATCTCAGGAGATCCAAAATCATCTCGGTCAGCCATGCCCACAACACAAAAGAGGTTCCACACAAAAAAAGAGGCCAGTTTCGACCACGTTAGCTTCTCATGAGATGATAAGAGCGGGACGATCTTCCACTACCCTGAGCAGCACGCCGTCCGAGTTGCGTGATGTCCATGTTGCGCCAAACTGCGGGGGCCCGTTCGGTCCTGATTGCAGGCCTAGTTCGTTTTAAAATACTGTAGTCAATATTTAAAAGTATCAGTTAAGAATATTAAAATTAGTGCTGCAATGTTTAATCGAATAACTCAAGTATTCGATTAGAAAAAAAGATTCGAATTAAATTTTGCTGCTTCGAGCATTCGTTTAATTAAAGTGGCGTTGTTATGGTAAATTTTAAAGTGTTTGTATTTAGTTTTATTGATTTGGGTGGATACACTGCCCTCTTGTCTGGCTCATTTCACATGGCTGAATCCAGCTGTTTTTCTTTGAGCTAATGTTTTTTCTAATGCATTCGTTATTTAGTTTATAGGTATATTTACCTGTTTTTTGTAGGAATATGTGTCTGAACCATTTGTTAAGAGCATTGTAAAAAAAAAAAAAAGTTAGCGTTTTATAGCATTTAAGCTAGTGGACGTTTTTATCCGATTACTTGATTATTCGAACTAACTAGTTCATCATTTAATCGACTACTGAAATAATCGATAGTTGCAGCCCTAATTAAAATTCTCCCTGCCCGTCTAATCAGGGTTTTATGACGGTGACGGTTTGACTAATTTACTGTCCTTAAGTGTTTTGTTTGTGTGTGGTGGCAGTTGGGATTGTTAAATGATGACCGTGTCTAAATTTTAATCATAGAGAGATTGTCTGTTGTTCTGAAATGAGGTGATTGTGTCTATGTGTGTATGTATTGGGGGGTTGGGAGCCCTGGCACATGTCAAACAGTTGATGCTTCACACGGGTCTGCTGACAACTCTCTTAGTAACTGTACACTGTAGGGGGGGAGACAGGTGAGTATGCGTGTGTGTGTGTATGAAATAGAGAGGGGAAACAGACGTGACCTACCCCCCTCTATCCCTTCCCATCTGCATCCTGACATCTGACAGGGGCATCACACCAGATCACTGTTTGTGTGTGTGTGGCACATCAAATCCAGTGGAAAGGTAATAGCATGTAAATGACCCCACATATGTCATCCATGAGAAGATGGCAATGGACACACACATCCGCTCACCCACTCTCTCCCTCCAACACATACACTTGACACCCTCAGGGCTGGGGGTCTCGGCCTCTGTCTTATATCTTTGGGTCAGTTTCACACACTCCTGACAGGGTCACACACCTCTCCTGTCATTATTAACCTGTGGTAAAAACGCCACACGGCCTAACATTGAAGGAGTGTTTTGATCTGTGAGTGATGTAGAGAGAGGGAGCAAGAGCAGAGAATTGTGGGTCAGAAGGCGATTGAGACATGGACATATGGAGAAACAGAGGTATGTATGGAGATATAGATAGAAGTCCAGTCACCATGTTATTTGTGTGTGTGTCCTCCGGGCTTTACCTATCACATTAGCAATATGACAGATTCGCCAGCCTCCTCTCTCATTTCCTGTCAATCAAGCAGAGTACGTCACAGGCGGCCAACAATACCCTCACGTTAAAAGGGGAAAACCATCCAATTACAGTCTTAACATGCTGCTCATGCGCTTTGGGACATTTTCACGTATATATGTGGACATTTAGCACCGCTTAAAAGACCCTGCTTCCCATCTGCAGCCATTTCCTTGCAGCTATTTTCAATACCTATAGAGAGAATTTCCACTTTAATACAGGGAGGGTATTATGCAAAACTGCCACCACAGAGGACAGAATTAAACTCGGGCTATTTTGAATAGCTGGTGAATCCTAGCAAAACTACAAACAAAGGTTTGTGGAATGAAAAATGAAGTGAATATCAATATTTCAGGCTGTTAAACTTTGAGATGCATCCATTCATAGATTGAAAAACAACAATTCATGATCACATTCACACACCTTGAACTCTTGGATCCCACTTAATGTTGCATGTGTGCTGAATGTCCAGTAATAAGATTCATTGTGAGAGTGGGTCATTATGATGACCGAGTGATAAGCACAACTGCTTCAAAGTTCTGAGATTTTAGGGTTCTCCCAGGGTTTGCACTCCACCAGGAAACCTCCCTCAAGCTCCCGCTATCAACAGCTGTCTCCCCTCATTTGCATAGGCTCTCTTGCCACTAATGGAATTAACAACACGTTTCCCGAGGTGAAGACCTACACACATGCTGTACACTGGCCACACACTGTCTGTGTATGCAAGATACTGTATTTGATGGGGACACGCAAAGGTCAATCAGGTGTTAGGTAAAGGTTGTTTTTCTGCTAACTAACCTAACACAATGTGACAGACAACAAATTCATGTCAAATGCACACACCTGCCACCACTCAAAAGCTATGTTCACCCTGCAGGCTAATATGAGCCAATTCCGATTTTACTGCCCTTTACATTCATCTTGAGTGAGATACTTTCTTGACAGTCTAAGGCCATGTCTACACGTAGCAGAGTATTTGGCAAAAAGAAAAACTTTTTCGACGATTTGGCCTATCATCCACATGTACACGCACATTTAAACGAGGGTTCTTAAGAACGTCGGCCAAATTGAAGATGTGCGAATTCTGCGTTTCTGGCGGTATCAAGTGGAGACTGATAACTGAAGATTTAACTGTGCAAATGTCACTGGCTGCAACAAACTTTGTCCCTACGTCACACATGAGACCAATGTTTACATTTGGAGTAAATTAGACAGGTGGTTTTTTGCTTCCGTAATTATTTTGTCCAGACGTATTAGGGCAGGATCCTTTGTTTAAAAAAAAAAAAAACCCGCTAGGTGTAGACATGGCCTGAAAAGAAGTCGCATGGAGGAAGCGGATATTTTCAAATCTGTTCTGGCCCAATTTCATATGTGAATTTAAATCCAATATGGGAATATGGCTGCTTTCTTCAGTCTAGAGCCCACAAACCGATATTCAGGCGATCGTGATGACGTCGATTTTTTTATTGCATAGCAACGGTTGAATATGGTGAGGGTGGGGTGAAGTAGTGGGAAATCAAAACACGGGCGACAGAATGGACAGACGTGCGCAGCGCAGGCAGAGTGAGGTGGAACAACTAATAAACTGAGGGCTCACAGCGCAAATGGTCAGTGTACTATTCTAATTTAGACCGGTACATTGCATAATGGTTATTTTCAAAAGTTTTTGAATTTCTCCTCCACAAGGCTATTTTGGTTCATCTTTAGGTCGAGACTTATGTGTGAAGTTTGGTGCCATTCGGTACGCAATTACTGTCCGCGCCCTCCATAATGGTTTTTCCCTATTGCTTTAACCACAATGAACCGAAAAAGTGATCCGAAATGAATAACCGTGCCTTTCTTTGTGTGTTTGTAGGTCGTCAAACCGCTTGGTTCTGTTTTCATTTTGCGTTACTTTAGGTGAGACTTTATCTCTTATTCCTCACCCTTAGGGCAACACATAAAGAGCGGTCACTAGTGGACAACTTGAGGGCTTGGGCGTAGACACTAAATAAAGGACTATCAACGTGATTTTTTTTTTTTGTAGTTGTTATTGTCTAGGAAAGGAACAAATATAACCTTGTGGAGCAGCAATTTTCCAAAGATCATTTTTTTTGGACAGGTCGACTGCGTTTCTTGGTCACTTTACTCAGCACATGGTTTGGATGTGTCCGGTAGTCTGAACAGTCACACAAAAAGATAGAATAAAAAAAATAAAATCAGAGTCAAAAGATCTGCATCTGAATATAACCTAAGCTTTTTGTTGTTTTTTTGTAGAAGCCTGAACATTTCCTGTTAGTACCAACTGCTGTTTAAACTTTTCATTATCCCTTCAACCTTGACTAAGGCCTTAGGTCCACGAGCTCTCAAAGTAGCTGCCACCGTCATTCTTCACTCCAGGTATGGTGGTCTTTTGCTTCATACATTTTTTCAATAGAGTTGGTGGTTTGCTGTGAGAGTTTTCTGATGTTATAATCTTGGTCCTACAAAGTTTGGGAAACACTGTTATAGGGTGACCTAGTGAGGTATATATTAGTGTCTTCTTTTGTCCGTGACCTTGACAAAGTCTCACTGGCACCCAGTCAGCATTCTCTTTGCACCTTTCCTCTGCTCTTTCAACTGTCTCTTCTTCCTCTCTCCGCCAATTGTTTCCCTTTTGTTTTGTCCTCCATCTCTCTGTCAGCGACTCGCGTCCATCAATACAACACTGTCAGTCAGCGCAGTGACAATTGGCATCTGTCGATACAGGGTCCAGCGATGGCCATCTATAGTCAACGTTTCAACTCGTGAAATGTTATCAGCTGCCAATACACACTTACATTCCCATCCCTTGACACATACTGTACTACACACATACATTATTCTCTATGCAATCACATCACACTTGCTCATCGCTGATGCAGAGAAATTTGGTTTGATAGCAAAAAAGGCTTGATCAGATGTGGAAACAAAGGAACACCTTCTGACTTTTCCATCTATACATGAATAAGTCACCACAGACAGTTCCATCCATGCTAACACCTGGCTCCCCCTGCTGGAGACCTGTAAGACCCTTGGTAGTGACACTGAAGCACATTAGCATTCATTAATTGATCCAATCATCCATGTAGTCATTTAATCACTCCTCCCACTTTCCAACAACCTTTTATCTTTACTTCTTTTCCCTACATTTTCTGCTCTATATTTACTGCCACTACTTGTATCCTTGAAGCCTTCCTGAATGCCCTGCCTCTTCTTCATTCCCTCACCTATACAGTAGTATAGTACATGTCCTCTTTTTAAAGGCATCTGCCGCCAGACAGATTACTGCTATTTTACAACTTTGCATGTAAAAGGTGAAAAGTTGTACTTAACCTTTATGTTATGTTATAGATTGGCTAATGGACGTGTACACTCACTGAGCACTTTAGCTACACCACCATAGTATGAAGATAAAACACAGGAATCGCTCTCATGTACTCTAATGAGGTGGGTAAAATATCAAGAATAGCACTGCATTTTTATGCCAATTTTAACCACAACCATTAATAAATATTGAGATACATTTTTGAGATATAAGTGCTGTATGGAAGTGGTGATATTAATTCAATTTAGTTCATAACGGGTAGCAGTTTCACAAATAGTGCACAATTCCTCAAGAAGCTTCGATTTGTTCAATGCTACTTTTAGTTGAGGCTTACTGTCAAACCAAACATGGAACAAGTAAAAATACACCTTGTGCATTTAACCCTCTGATACATTAATTATAACATCCTTGGTCAAGATTTTTCCTTGGTCAAGATTTTTTTTCTTTTGTTTTTATTGTTCTTAGGACATGAAAATAAACAATTTTTTTATTTTTCCAAAAATATGATTTTTTTCAGAAAGTTACAGACATGTCCAATCCAGTGGACTCCATGCAACTGCATACTCAACATAAAACAAGGTAAATTTACTATCAAAAATGAATTAACTTGTGTTCTATTTGTAATATAAATACCCATGATCTCTTTTATGCTTTGAAGGCATGAATAAGAGAACAAATGAAACTTCTAGTTGGGGGTACTCCTACACCTAAGTACCAATGTCTCTGTTGTTGTCTGGCTGCCACTCATCGTCACTGCTGTTTCCTGGGCTATTCTGTAAACTGCCTTATTCTTTGCTGCTTTTGAAGTCTACAAAATAAGATAAAATGCATGTAGTAATGTAAACTACAACTAATCTGCACAAAAATGTACATTTTAAATTAACTGCTTATAAATATAACAATTACATACTAACTTATAACTAAAACAGTCATAAAAACAGTGACATAATTATGTAACGTGTTCAAAAATATACTGGGGGATGCATGATGTCTACTTATTGGACACATGATTAATCATACATTTTTATATATTATACACAGATATTTCATATTTCATATTTCAAACAGATATAATCTTTCCCTGGATGTTACTGTATATCATATTTATTTATTTATTTATTTTTCATCACTGTAGCTCTCTAGGCATAGACGTAATGACAGGATATGCCAGTTGTAGTCTACAGAGGTGGCAGGTTGTCTCGGATTCAGAGGATATTTACTTGCAGTTACACTGACTAATAACTGAATTTACCTCAAAGAGTATGGCAGCAGAGAGCACTCTTGAGGTTGCTATACAGTTAAACCATAGAAACCAATGCATTAAAGAGAAAGGTACGTTTCCATAGCTGTCCACTGCAGTGACCACTATGCACCAGAGCAGGGGTCGGGAACCTATGGCTTGCGAGCCAGAGCCAGTCTTTTGACGGCTGCATCTGGCTCGCAGACAGATCTCTAATTACTTAAAAAAAAAAAGAAAAAAAAAAGTTTGGTTATACTCCTTTGCATCCCCAAGGGGCCGCTGTCCCATTTCAATATGACTGACATTGCCAATTTAGTGCAGAAGTAGAAGTGGGTGAGTTTAAGGGTAGAGAGACAGGTGTAAAGAGAGAGTTGCGCTGGAGCACTGTGTTGAATGGCTGGGTGTCCCCCACTGGTTTTTGTTTGTGTTAATAAAGTCTCCGATAAAAAAAACCCATCCGACACATCTATGTGTTTTTATACACTATGCCACCTCCCCGAAGGAAGAACCGGACATAGGAGCGACGACGAACGAGCCGCTGATATAGGGAATGGGACGTACTACGTCATTGTTTGGACGTGCCTCCATGCTGGCAATATGATTCACTTCCGGGCCGGCAGAGTCAATGCGGATTGTAACGTGTGGTAGTGCTAAGCTAACTCTTTCGGTGTTTTAGAAAGAAAATATGGGTGCTTATTGTTGCGTTACCGGGTGCAACAGCGTCTCCTACGACAAAAAAAAGGGTTAGGAAAAATGGACTCACTTCTCACCGTTTTCCTGCATGGAGGACCAAATATCAGATCACGAAGGTACGACGGATGGCTGGATTGCAGCGGTTCGTCGGAAAAGCATTTATGATCATATTTCTGCTGGAATGAGAGTGTGTTCCAGTCATCTCTACTCTTGTAAGTTGAACGCTTTATCCACTTTTGGTTTCAATACGTTTTTGTTTTTTTACACCGTTGTGTAAATCTGCCTCGGTAGCAATGCTCGCCTACTACGACTCACCTACCTGTTGTGTTCCTAGGTAAACCTGCTGACAACACATCCCGATTGGTCACCATCTCTCTTCTTGGATCATTTGACAAAGAAAATTTGTTCAATGGAGTGGTTCCATTTGTCCTGTGTCGGACTCAAACAAGCCCCTGCAGCAGACGCCATCTGGGTCTGCCCTTCTCGTCGATGAACTGCGGGCTTTTAATTTGTGAAAATGCAAGAACTTTAATGCACATATTTATTCTGCCTGGCTATTTAACTATGGCCAGTGACGTTTTTTTTTTTTTTTTTTTAAAACCACTTTGACAAAGACACGTTTCATTGTAATGTTGAATTTATATATTCTATTATTATTTTTAAATTATAATATTCTTATTTGCACTTATGTAGACTTTAGACTGTCAATTCAAATAGTGTTGGAAAAGTTGCAATACCTAAAATAGAAATGCAAGAACTGTAAAGTACATATTTATACACCTTTATTTACCTAAGGCCACTGGATGTTTTTTAACTGCTTTGAAAAATACAGGTTTTGTTGTGATCTTGTATTTATATAGTATATAGCTTTTTATAATGTATTATGTATTGTAATATTTGCTGCCCCCTGCCAGAGTGTCGGCCATTTTGTACTAAAAGGATTTTAAACTGTCAGTTCAAATACTGTGTTGGAGACTAGTACTTGCAATACTTAAAATGGAAATGCAAGAACTTTAAAGCACATATTTATCCTGTCTGGCAATTTACCCAAGGCCGGTAAATAGTGTTTTAAACTGCTTTGACAAAGACACGTTTATTGTGATCTTGTATTTGTGTATTACTTATAATTATATAATATTTGCTGCCACCGTCAGAGGGTGGGCCTTGTTTGCACTAATTTAAAGATTTTAAACTGTCAATTCAAATATCGTATTGGAGAAATTGCATTACTTGAAATAAATCTATTGCAACTTATCAGTCCCAGTTCTTGTCTACAACACTGTCCAAAAATTGTCAATGCATATTCCAAATAGAATAACAAAATTAAGTCACCTGACTTTGTAATTATTACACCTGTTTATTATGAAGACCTGAAGTAAACAACAAGCAGTTACAGTTTGTCAAGAAGTTGTTCAAGTCATGTTTTGGTATTCATATTTTATTGACTTTTCACAACAACACTTGGGATCGTGTTTGTAAGAGCAGAGCAAACTGAAGTTTCAGCGTGCACTCTTCGCCTTTCCAACCTCTCATAACGCTCCGATGTGGTGCGCTTGACCTCAGAATAACCCAAGAAGAGATATGGTGACCAATCGGGATGTGTTGTCAGCATTTCATATGCAGGTTTTCCTAGTAACACAACAGGTAGGTGAGGAGGAGGAGAAGGTTAGCATTGCTACCGAGGCAGATTTACACAACAGTAAAAAAAACAAAAAAAAACGTATTGAAACCAAAACGGATAAATCGTTCAACTTACAAGAGTAGAGATGAGGGGAATACACTCTCATTCCAGCAGAAATATGCCATCCGTCGTGCCTTCGTGATCTGATATTTGGTCCTCCATGCAGGAAAACGGTGAAAAGTGAGTCCAGTTTTCCTCGCCCTTTTTTTAGTCGTAGGAGAAGCTGTTGCACCCGGTAACACAACAATACACACCCATAATTTATTTCTAAAACACCGAAAGAGTTAGCTTAGCACGACCACACGTTACAATCCACATTGAGTCTGCCGGCCCGGAAGTGAATCATATTGCCAGCATGGAGGCGCGTCCAAACAATGACGTAGTACGTCCCATTCCCTATTGCTAGTCCACTCACGACAATGATTGGTAACAGCGCGAAACGGCGACGGTCACCGGCGACTAGAAAGCCAGTTTGCAGTAATTTTAGTGGGAAAGTGGCAAACATACATGTCATTATGTCTATCTAGTTAACTATCTATCAATTGCATCGGCAACGCAGATGAGGCAGAGACACTGTTCAACTGGAGTTGCCCTATTTTGCTGTCGAAAATAGCGGCCGATGTGCTCATGTGCGTGAGATCAGGAAGTTCCCTCGTTTTCAGTTTCATTTTCCGCGTTGTCACTTGCCAGCTAATTTTCGAAACCCTTTTGAAGAGATGAGGAGTATCGTACTTATCAGCAGGACATAAGGACATAAATGCGGCACAGTTTTTTTTCTCTCACTTTGGATGAGTCAACAGATGTAAGCAAATTCCAGTTTAGCGTGATTGCCAGGTTTTGACTGAAAGGGACAACAAGAGGGGAGGATTTATTCAAGTCCTTCACTGAGTTCGCTAAAGAAAAAAAAATCTACCGATGGATTAACTTGTTTCGTGAACATGAAAAGAGACGCATCCTAAGTTTCTCAACGCCTGCATGAAGCTTAACCCCACTAAGTATCAACCACATTACAAAGCCATCAGCAAAACCATGCGGCACCAGAAGTCGCATTAATGGTAAGAAAAGTCATCATTGATTAGCAACAGCATAACAATATTATTAAAAAGAATTGAGAGACTTGTTGTACTTTAAAAGTGTTACACGGAATGACATTTAAAAATATATGGTGTTCATGGCTCTCTCAGCCAAAAAGGTTTCCGACCCGTGCACCAGAGGGTTAAAACAACCAAACCTAGGAATTAATGCAAATTCAATACAAAAAGCAGTTGACAAACTAAAAGTTAACATCTACAGTTGCTCTTTGAGACTTCTTTATGAAACAAACACAAACAAAGGAGCAACACTTCAACAGATAACACTAATAAATACTCCCAGGCTTATATACTTTATCCTCTATAAAAGATAACTTATAAGTACCGTGGTACCTCTACATACGAAGTTACTGTATTTTTCGGACTATAAGTCGCAGTTTTTTTTCATAGTTTAGCTGGGGGTGCGACTTATACTCTGGAGCGACATGTGTAAAATTATTTCCACATCATATCATTTTACATGTTATTTTGGTGTTTTTGAGTGACACTGATGGCTTAGTAAACTTGTTAGCAAGTTCTTTACGCTATACTGAATAACTCTTAATAGCGATGTTATGTTAACATACCGGCCACGTTCGCATTTCGTTGTTCATACATCATGTAACATTATCATGCTGTGCACCTTTTCAGCCAGTTGTTCTCTATTGTATTTTTTTTTTAAAATTGCCTTTCACGATGACATATCTGTTCTATGTGTTGGATTTTATCAAGTAAATTTCCCTCAAAAATGCGACTTATACTGCACTGCCACTTATATGTTTTTTTCCCTCTTCATTGTGCATTTTTGGGCTGATGCGACTTACATTTAAATGCGACATATATTCTGAAAAATAAGGTAATTCGTTCCCGGACCTTGTTTGTAAGTTGAAATGGTCGAATGTCGAGCAGGATTTTACCATAAGAATACTTTATAATTCCATTAATTCATTCCACAGCCCGAAAACCTACGATATATCCTTAATCCTTCACACTGCTGGCACTAGTGCAAATAGCAATTACACAGAGCAAAACAAACAATAAAATAATAGTAATTTTTTATTTTTTCATCTTAAACTGACACTCAAGCATTGGAATTATCGATTCCAGAAAAT
Source organism: Corythoichthys intestinalis (assembly GCF_030265065.1). NCBI lineage: Eukaryota > Metazoa > Chordata > Actinopteri > Syngnathiformes > Syngnathidae > Corythoichthys > Corythoichthys intestinalis. The sequence continues at coordinate 36,471,961 of NC_080395.1, read as the reverse complement.
GCAAATTTCCTTTAGAACCCACAGTAATGAAAACAAAAACAAACTCCTTTGAGCCTTCAGTAAAGAGCCTCTTACTCCAAACAGCAGGACAATATAAAGCAACATATTAACAGAAGGCGGTTGTGTCCAACACTTAAAGAGGAAAACAATCATTTCCTTTGTAAAATGTTCTCGGGCGGCACTTGATGATCGTGACAGACGCGACAGATAAATGTGGCACAGCAGATTAAAACGATCTTTCCTGGCAAGCGCTGGAAAAAGGGCAACAAATGTGTATCTGCTCGCACGCATTACGCACATGGCATCCATCCGTCTGAGAAATGTGATTACAAATGAGAGTGTGAGCGAGTGAGCTGAGTGCCACAGCTGGCATGGCATCTGGTTTGGCATATCGTTGCTCGGCCTCGCCCGCCGCCTGCACCACGCTCTAATGTGGCTGTCGACAAGCCCATTAAGAAGCCATTACTAAATGCTCGGTCTCTGCTAAACCTTCCAGGCCTTACAACGTAGGCCTGCGGGAGTGCCCGTGGCATAGAGAGGGAGGGCAGATACAAAAGTGAGGAAATATGCATTGGTGCTTTACAAAAACACACATTTCTTTATTATCTTGATCATATATATTAAAAAAAATAGTGGATATTTGGTATCCTTGCATAATGCAGAAAATAGTTAAATTGTTTTTAGCCAGGATACCAGCAATTTTGCAGGATAAGTATTATACAAGTACAGTTCAGTGGCAAAAGTGCAATTTTGGGAAGATGTATTTTACTTGAGAGCAGAATATACACATACTAGTACATGGTCACAATAATGCTCAAAATGTGAGAATTTTTCTGTATCTAAAAAACTGCTGTTTATAGTGAAAATTGTTGTCATCAGAATTCATGCTCGTTTCTGTATCTTAAAAACTGCTGTTTATAGTGAAAATTGTTGTCATCAGAATTCGTGCTCGTAACTCAAACCTTTGTTTAGAAATCAAGATTTTAAAAAATTCTAAAAGGCAGCTTTTACTGAAAAACTGGAAAGGTGGAGGGCACATTCAAACTGCTTAATACTGGGCTCGTGTCTAAGAAACAGTGCTAAACCTGTGTCTTGGCGTCTGGATGCTTCTGTAGCTCTGTGAACTTGACAAGTGGGGCACGATGATGCTGGGTGGGAGCATTACCTTCGAGGCCATTGAGAGCTGGTGATCGCTGATCCTGAAGAGTATTCTGATAAGATGGTCAAAGAGGTCTGTTGAAAAATTTTTAAAATTGTATTGTATTAGTCTCCAGAGTAGCAACCACTGAAGAGTTACAGTATGTCAGCACTTTGGTGTTTATAGCTAATGGACATACTTGCGAGTCAAATTTGGATTTCAAAATACTTATTTGAAAATAAATAAATAAAAACAAGGGTTATAGGGCTGTTATCGTGTCAATTTATACCTTAAATAACTTTAATAACAGTAGCTACGAGTTCTATGTATATGTTACAATTGTTGTGCATATAGATGAAATTTATGCTTTCCTTATTATAGTTAGTCACCAGATAGGATAACTTGTGTCTAGTTAGCCTTTGCTTTGTCCTAAGTCATGTGGCCTATGTATTCTATTTTATGTTCTATATTTCTTTCCTGCCTCTCCTATCGTATTGTCTTCCCCTGAGTAAAGAGGTTTGCTATCACAGCAACTGGGGGAGCAGCTACCAACCTTCACAAAAGCTACATCGCCTTCCTGCGTGTTTGTTTTAGCCAAGCTAGGTGTAGATAAACCTAGCTTCAAATCTAACATTATTAAACAAGAATTTAAAGAGGCAGGGAAGTCATTTTCCAATATTTGTCACAGTATCATGCTTAAGATAAGGTTTAATAGGTTATAGCTACAAATTTTGGAATTAGGAGGTCCTACTGAAAGCTTTCTGCCTGAGTACGCACGGAACCTTGCTGAAGTGGGATTGTCAAATGATTGAATATTATATTTTGTATTATTGTGTAATCGTCAAGGTGTTGACTCTTGACACCAAATGACCAACCTTACAATCCGATAACAACCACTCCACTGATGGCCAGTGAAGTTTTACTAACTTAAGTAAAAGTACAGATACAAGGGCGAAAAAAAAAAAAAACAATGTAGTATCTAAGAATTTTTTTTACAAGTACAAAAGTACCTCCTTTCAAATTTACAAGTAAAAAGTAAAAGTATATTCTCCTCATGCAACCCTCCTAAAATGTAGCTTAACGGTGGATTGCAAGCAACTATCAGGTGCATACCCCCACCTACTGTACAAGAGTGTGCAGCACCCATCTGAAGGTGGGTTGCTCTCCTGTTGGTTTTTATTGATCAATATCTTTCACCGGCATCTTGCATGTACTCGTGTTGCTGCCTCTAGTGCTCAATTACGGTATAGTTGCACGGGGCTTATCAGTTGCGTCGGTGACATGAAAACGAAACTATCAATTCACAATGAGAAAAACAAAACAAAACAAAAAATAATAAAAATAACGTTTAACGCAGGCGACAGAAATGTAGTGGAGTAAAAAAGTACAGATACGTGCTCTAAAGCGCGAAGTAAAAATTATCACTTCATATTTGGACTCAAGTAAAGTACAGATACACAAAAAATGCACTTAAGCACAGTAACAAAGTACTTTTACTTCGTTACATTCTACCACTGCAGACGGCCAATCAGAACAACGAGTTTAAAAATTAAACACTGAATATTCAAATTGGATCCAGGGAGCCACATATTAATGACTATCAAACTTTTGCAGAAACCCAAGCCAAGGCTGTCATGCAAACCTGGTAAAATGGCATTCGAGGTTATGAGAAATTATGTACTGTATTTTTTGGACTATAAATCGCATCTGAGTATAAGTCCCACCAGGCAAAAAATGCGCAATGAAAAGGAAAAAAACATACATAAGTCGCACTGGCATATAAGTTGCATTTTTTGGGGGAAATTTATTTGATAGAATCCAGGACCAAGAACAGACATGTAATATTGAAAGGCAATTTAAAATACAATAGAGAACAATAGGCTAAATAGGTGTATGGTATGCTAACATTACATGACGCTAGAAGTCAGATCAGGCCTAAAAAAGTCCAGCCCGACTCGACCGGCCCGCGGGTATTAAAGCCTGACCCGGCCACAGCCTGGGCAATTAACTTGATTTGCTTGCCTAAGTCCGAACCCCCCCCCCAAAAAAAATTTTATGTTTTATTTGTGAGGACTCAGGAGACGGAGGAAATGCGGGATGCGATGCATATGTGGTTGTGTTTTGTGTGATCACATTTGTATGTATGCGTGTGCATACATGCATAATGATAACAAATTAAAGCCTATATTTTGTAATGAATTTTCCCAGTTAAACAAGACTCTAAGATGAATATTCAATAAATATTTATATCTTTTAAATTTTGTGTCTGTTCTAACAGACGGATAGCGGATTTGACATTTAATCTCTTCGAGCTGGCAGAAAAAAATGCAAGTTTTCTCAATGTTTAAATAGTCTACATATTTTTATGATCATTATAAATGCATTTACGCAACGAAATAACGCTAGAAATATAGTTCTCGTATGAGATCAAAGCATCCCATTCGTTTTGTTATTCAGCAAAGCCGACACAAGTTTCTGTATAGCATCTTCAACAATCAATTTAAAGTCTTCCCTTACCTCACTCATACCACGGTGCATGCTTCCCGTTTCAATTCCCCCGTCTTTGTTTTTCACTATAACTGCTCCATATGGAAAAGGAAATACTAGGATGCCACTCGTGGAGGGCGCTAGAGCGGGAGGGGAAGATCGAAAAAAGAGCAGGGCCACGCGCGTTCACGTGCACAAGCATGCATAGCGCCTTCTGTTTTATCCAAATTATTTTTTTATTTAACATCCATACATTGTTTTATTATAAATATTTAAATATATTAAAAAAAAAAAAAAAAAAAGTTTGCGAGAGAGAAGTCCGTCCCAACTTGACCAGAAAAAAATCACACATAAGTCGCTCCAGAGTATAAATCGCAACCCCTACCAAACTATGAAAAAAAAACTGCAACCTATAGTCAGAAAAATACGGTATACATATTAAAATCTAATTCATCAAATTACAGTTTTCTCACTATTTTATGCATAAACAGGTGAAACAAATTGAGGTGATCTGGTTTAAGTGCTAACCAGTTCAGGGTGTCCCCTGCCTACTGCCCATAGTTGGCTGGGATAGGCTCCAGTCTCACGTGAAATCGTCTACTGAAAGGGTTTCAGTCTTTTGTACTGTAAAAAGTCCACAAAGAAAATGCAAATCCATTGCCAGATTTAATGCTCATGATACTGACTAAACTGAGATTTTGCATGATGTTGGTGAATTCGTCAATTTCCCAATTTTACTACTTCAGGAGCATGTGATTGTAAAGGTCCCTCTGTCTTTTCACAGTATGCCTATTTGTATGAGTGTATGTCTCTATGTGAGTCTCTCAGCTTGTGGGTGAATCACTCAGTGCCTCTAAGCAAATGAGAGACACATAAACACGATACTTAACTGTGAAACCGAGTGATGGTGTAACATGGTTTTCCTTCAAACGACTACACTAGTTACAAATGCTCAATTGTGTGTGTATAAGTTTGTGTGTGAGCAAGGGAAAAAGAGACAGAAAAGAGTGGCTACTGGTACTAAGCAAAATCCTTAATTATGGTTGTAAGCGTCAACATTTCTAGCAGCAGACTAATGATGAAAGACTGGGATGGTTAAAAAAATGACATTCTTTTCTGTTGTCGCTAGAAAAAAATAGAGTATATTACAACCTGTACTTCTCACTGATTTCAAAGATTAAATAAACAACTTTGTGACACCAGAAAATATCAAGCAGGCATCTTGCACAGACATAGACACACAAGATGTAGAACAGATCATCATAAAGGGAGCACAGATGGTAAAAAAGTGAGATTTTGTAACTGATGGAAGTGAGTGGTAGTTGTAAACGAGTGCAAAGTTTTGATGAAGGACAAACTAATGTCAGGGACTGAGGCTGTTGGAGCTTGCTGCTCCGCGGCTAGCACATGCGATCCCGCCTGTCACTCACACTCCATCGCCATGACAATCATCGTTGCGCTGACGCCCGGGAGCGGGGACAAGCCTGTCCTTGTAACAAACAGTGGCCCTCCGTGATTTGAAGCCGACAACTTCCATGAAGACCGCATGCAAATATAATGGACAAATCTACACGGTGAAATAAATAGTATGACATGAATAATTTTCGGCAACCGGATTGGTTGACATTTTGTCAACTTGTCTGTATTAAACAAGTTAATAAAATATCTTTTTTTAGTTTACGTTTTTGCTTTCATCCCATTGGTGTCGAGTTTTCCACTTTAACGCATACATACGTCTGTATTATAAGCATTTAATGGATGCAGGTGTGTGAAGGGTGTGCTTACATATCATTATTCTGTATGTCTGACAGAGGAGTGAAAGTGGCAGAAGGGCACTTGGCTTTTTTTTGTGTGTGTGTCATCTGTGCCAAGGGGCAGGGAGCAGGGACTTGTCAAGCTGTAGAAAAGATGGCGAAGTGGACGGTGATGCCAGCCCTCTGTGACAGCTCTTTCACACACACGTACTAACACGACCACCCCCCAAAAAAAAAAAACGTACGCTTGAACCCAACCCTCAAACCTACCCTCGTACACACACTATAACTGTGAAAGCTGCGATGCAGGAAGAAAACAAGACTGGTGGAATCTTCTTCTAACTGGAGGCCGATTGGTGTGTGCGTTTGTGTGTGTGGGAGGGGATGAGGTGGGCTTGCAGGGAGGGAGGGCGGGGGTTCAAAGTGTCACATCAATTTGTGGCTGTGCTGTTTCTGAAAGAGGCTAACCCCCCTGCCACTTGAGTTTAGCACAACAGTGCACAGCATACTGGCAGACAGCACACATACAGTACACACCAACATAAGCATGCACACACGCACGGTATAATTGCAGATCTTTGATGAATGCAAATATGCCAATTTGCAAAGATTTGTCCAGCTTCAAATCTTTTTTGCTAGTCATGAAAAAGTCTGACCGTTGAGGTATAACAGGGACAATGGCGCACAATCTAATTGGAATAAAATAAAGGCATTACAAAATATTTGCAGACAACCCCTAACTTCCTCTCTCGCAGCCACCGAAGGCCCACCATTTTTGGTTTGGCTCGGTGTCAAATCCTGGCTGTCAGGCAAAACTCATATTTGAGCAACAATCTCCAAAAATGGAGCCCATCGAGCCGGATTGACACTAGCTCCCAGTTCTGTGTTGTTTTGGGCTGCTTTTTAAATTTTGGTCTTAGTCTTTTGGATGGAAATACTTATTAGTCTTAGTCATATTTTAGTTATTTAATTTTTTTTAAATTTCAAAAAGTGTGCGTCTTTGTCTAGTTTTAGTCAACGAAAACTTAAATTTTGTCTAGTTTTAATTGACAATTCTCAAAATGTTTTCGTCTATAAACTACGTTTTAGTCCATGAATAATTAAAGGAATAAATAAAAAGTTTCCAAGAATTTCGAATTAACACTGACAGGCGAGCACCAATGTTCCCTCTAAGCTGCGCGCGTGCGCAATCGCGCACTGCTGGCACCTACTTTGCGCACAAGAAATACAATGCCGCGCACAAAAAAAAAAAAAATCAGCAGAAACGTATGTTGTAACTCGGTGACAGGTGTCCAGCAAATGATACGATAAGGTTCACTTCCGCTACGCAGCCAATCATAGCATTGACATTGCTTGTGTATTGCCCAGCCTACACGCGCGGTGTAGGTTAGCAAACTGACAACAGTGCGTGAGTGCGGCGGAGTTGAGAGACGTAAAGGCCAACCCCTTATCATGGCGAAACGGACGGGCAGCGACACATCCACTCACCAAGCCAAAGTAAAAAAGAAATGCGGTTCACATAAGAAGGAGTGGCTGTCGGAGCATGTGCAAATAGACGAACAAGCGGTGAAACTGAAGCCAAAGTACCAAGTGAGTTTTCAGAGGGAAAAATGTGGACTGAATGGAAATTCGACTACCTCAAGTGTCATATTCAGCAGAAAAGTCATTTGAAAGCTGTTGAAAATTACAAAAACTCAAGATGCGACAGGGGATTGGTACATTATTGCGGGAGAATGCAAAAGACCGACAGAGGAGAAACGAGCTGTCCCACAAAACAAAATCTGACCCAGAGCAAGTTGAAGTTCTCATTGACAATATTTTACTTGCCATCGAAATGAATGCGTCAATGGTGTCAGTTCAACAAATCCGCAATCACATGGCAAAGTATGTGAGTATACCAGAAAGCTGGCGAAGGAAAAACTATGCCTTTGAATTTGTAAACTCAATCAATGATATAGTGGAGAACGAGACTATGTGCAGTGTTAAAAATGCACCCTGGAATACACTGATAGTAGATGAGAGCACTGACATATCAGTACACCAAATGCAAGTCCTATATATTAAGACGTGAAAAATAAGGTACAATTTAAGTCAGATTGGTGTGTATTCCAGTGACATTTATTAAGATATTTTAATTATGGATATTAATCATTAAATGCTCTTACTACTAAATAATTTACGGGCAGTAGAAATGCTAATAGGTGTGAAAAGGCGTGATACTGCTGTGTGGCCGCGATGTACCGTATTTTTCGGACTATAAATCGCAGTTTTTTTCTTAGTTTGGCAGAGGGTGCGTCTTATTTTCTGGAGCGACTTATATGTGAACTTATTCACACATTATTATATCACTGTTGCTAGTTAGCATGTTCTTTATGCTATAGTTATCTGAATAACTCTAAATAGCTATGTTACATTGACATACCAGGTATGTTCTCAGTTCGTTGTTTATGAGTCATGTAATGTTATCATACCGTACACTTATTCAGCCTGTTGTTCTCTATTGTATTTTTATTCTAAATTGCCTTTCAAAATGACATGTCTGTTCTTGGTGGTATACCAAATAAATTTCCCCCCAAAATGCAACTTATACGCCAGTGCGACATAGATGTTTTTACCTTTTCAATGCACATTTTTTGGCTGGTGTGACTTGTAGTCCAAAAAATACGGTGCACATCTGATGTTGCTCACCGTGGGCCGCAGTGTGCTCAGGGAGATTGTGTGTTTGCTCAGACACATGAAAAATTAGAGGGAACATTGGCGAGCACATAATTTTAGAGTCTAAAGGAATATCAACATCTTCATAATGATATTACACACTCAGCAGTAAAACAAAACATTACGTGCAATTACTTAAACTCACTTGGACACCACAAACTGTAAGTAAAAAGTTTTCCAAGAGTTTAATAAGACACCGAGTCGCTGCACTAAATGCTAATGCTAACGTGAACACTATGCTAACACTACAAGTTAGTTTAGTGTGTGATGATGACTCATTACAGACCTTCAAATGCTAAAGCAACATGGCATAGCCAAGATAAGAAAACAAAATTTACCAAACAGCACCTGAGACGTTTTTCACAAAAGGAGCCTGGAATGGACACACGCTTAAGCCAGTGTTTGTTGGAGGCGCAGCACGTCACATGAGTGACACAACCAAACACTACTAAAATGCGTGCTAACTACACATACAATGAAACAATATCACACATTGTGAACTTATGACAGAAACTGGGGAATTTTCGTCTCATTCTCGTCTCGTCAGACGACAACTGGCATCCATCTCTTTATGTTTTAGTCTCTTGTGTTTTAGTCACGTTTTGAGCTTTCCTCGTTACGTTATAATCATCAACACTGGCTTGATGCCTTTTTCATAATTTTTGGAAGAAAATTTTTCTCGTCGTCGTGGCAACCCAATTTTTGGCTTAGCTGATGCAAGAAGGTAGGTGTCAAATCCTGCTTTTCAGGTGAAATTCAACTTGCCTCCTTTTGCAGTATATATTTTATAAACCTTACAGCAACAAGTGATGAAGGAGATGAGCCACAAGGCGAAGCTCTCGATTTACCAGTCGATCTATGTTCCTACTCTCACCTATGGTGGGTCGTGACCGAAAGGACGAGATCCCGGATACAAGCGGCCGAAATGAGTTTTCTCCGCAGGGTGTCGGGACTCTCCTTTAGAGATAGGGTGAGAAGCTCAGTCATCCAGGATGACCGCTAGTCCTCTGCGTTGAGAGAAGCCAGTTGAGGTGGCTCGGCATTTGGTTCGGATGTCTCCTGGACGCCTCCCTGGAGAGATGTTCCGGGCATGTCCCACCAACGGGAGGCCCAGGACACGCTGGAGAGACTATGTCTCTCAGCTGGCCTGGGAATGCCTTGGGATCCCGCCGAAGGAGCTAGTTGAAGTGGCTGGGGAGAGGGAAGTCTGGGCTTCCCTGCTAAAGCTGCTGCCCCCGCGACCCGACCCAGGATTAAGCGGCAGATGATGGATGGATGGATGGATACAGCAACAACAGCTAACTTATTGTTAAATTCCAATACAGCCATTTTACACTAGATTATACAAACCAACAACGCCGACTCCATCGCAAGCCGGAAGTTGCAATGGACTTGCAAACAGCCGAATGGCTGTCGCTAAGGAAAGTGAATCCAAAATCCAACATTAGCGCTGTAAATCTGTTGATAAAATTAAATTAAAAAAAACTGAGGAGCTCAAGCAAATTCGTGCTCCTTGAAGGAGACCAAAGACATGATCTGTGGATTGGAAATTTTCACAGGTTGGATTTATACCGGGAAAAAAAAAAAAAAATACAGTATATATAGATAAATATCTATAACATGGTGGTGGTGGTGCGAATCCACAGGGGTGACCTCGGACCACTAGCACTATGCTTCCCCATTGACAGGCCTCTGGATATCATTATGCAGCTAGAAAGCAGGTGTGCTCCAATCAACAGTTTACCATCACATCTCTTTTTGTCTTCCTCAACTGTCCATGTTGACAAGTTGCTCCTCAATGAATAAAAGACGCTGTGCAACAAAATATGAGATTGAGTTATTTGTTTCAATATTCTCCGGGAAAGACTCCTCTCCCTCTCTTTTTTCCACTTTTTTTGCTCTCTCCTCCGCAAACTGAAACCAATTAGTGAGCAGAGCACTTGTAGCGGAGAATGTAGGGCAAGCGAGGAGTAATAAAAAAGTATTGACTTTTCGGCGACTGTACGCGGCGTGAAAGGGGTGCCGCGGCCTTGTCCGACATGAAAGGAGCTCCATTAATTTCACTTATTTCACCCGGGCCCCTGTCAGGAGGCCCTAATGCCTCCTATGCACGCTTCTCGCATGCAGCCACTGCTCAGACAGCGCGACGCAGCAGCCAAGCCTTCTTATCAAATGAGTTGACATTAAAAATCTGAACAAGAGAGAGTGCATGCCCAAAAGAAAAGAGTAATTTTTAATCACCTTCTTGAGACACATAGCGAGGTGCTTCATACGAAGCTAATTTTTCACCTCCTCCTATTGATTTCTACTCTCATGTGAAGGCCTGCTTTGGCGGAAATTGACCTACAGTCCCAAAACAATGACACTTTTGGTTTAGCTGATATTCATTAAGAGCCAATGAACATTAACTACTATCGGGCTCACTCTTTCCACAACATTTTCTTTTTTATTTATTGTTTTTTTAGTGGAGGGGTTAGATTGACTCGAACACTGTTGGTTTAATTCTCTAGGGGTATTCACATTATAAAATTTTAGATTCAAGACAGAAAATAAACATTTCCCATTGTGACAAAAACATGTTTTGGAGTATCACAATATTTTTTTGAATTAAAAAAAAAAAAAAAAGATAAAATTCAGTTTCCCACCGAGATGGTAAATTGTCTGTGAAAATTGAGAATGCCATTTAAGGTGAATGTAGGCAAGTACGAACACATCACAACCAAAACAACGGCAGACGAATTTTGTCTGAGCCAGTGTTGTTTTTGGCAGCCATTAATTTTCGTCTTAGTCTTCTGGACGATAATACTTATTAGTCTTGGTCATATTTTAGTCATCTCAAAATGTGTTTGTCTTCATCTAGTTTTTGTTGACAAAATCTCAAAACTAATTTTGTCTAGTTGTAGTCGACGCTTACTAAAAATGTTTTTGTCTGTAAAATAAAAAACTAAAAAAATAAATACATGTTTCCAACTATTTCAGAAAATGAAATGAAATGGACAGACGAGCACATATTGTAGCGTCTACAAGGACAACGCCCACTTCGTGATAATTGTCAGGTATGAAACGGAGGAACCAGTTGCGTATCGCGAACATAGGATTTTATTGATGTTGGCAGAAAACAATCAAATCAAGTGGTAATGGACAGCCGACATGCAGGAGTGTGCTGATTCTCTGACGACCTGACACAGAAAAATATGCGTCCATGCTTTATATACAGAGCTGGTAACTGTCATGTTTTTGTTCTCAGTTGTTCTTTGTGACATGTTTGTGTTCTCAGTTGTTCTTTGAGACACTTTAAGGGGTACACAGTCTTTGTGAAACATGGCTGTGATGGAATATGCTGACAATTACCCACCTGGACGCCACTGTATGTACAAAAAAGCTTGTCCAAGAGTATAATAGGACGCTCGCTTTTGGCATTAGCCTAATGCTAACGTGAACATGAATGCTATGCTAACACTACAAGTTAAATATAGTGTGTGATGATCACTCAGCACAGACCTTTTAAGTCTAAAGCAACATTGCATATTCTCTCTGGCCAAGATAAGAAAACAAATATTACCGTGTGTTCAAGCCTTGAGACTGGAGAGGGCACATAAGTGACATGACCAGACCCTGCTAGATCCTGGTTAACTACACATAAAATGTCACACATTGTGAACATGTGATGGAAACTATTGCGCATTTTCGTCTCGTTCTCGTCTTGTCAGAAGAAAATTTGCATTAGGCACGTTATGTTTAGGGGCCGTTTACAAGGTGACTCTCCGAGAATAAAAAAAATTTCAAATTTGCATTTATATAGTTCCATCTCCATTCAAACAATGTCGCAATTCCGCATGAAAACGATGTAGTATTCATGCCAGGCCCTAGGGGGCAGTGCAGATTTACAAGGCAATACCGAATGATGCACTTTTACCCGCACCAAACACCTCAGCCTGGAAGAAAACATACCCGCCCACTCCAAGCAATGGCATTTTTGTTTTGCTCCAAAAGGCACAAAAAATGGAAACATTCAACATATTGAAGATATACAGAATGTGGAAAAAAAAACCCAGAAAATCACATTGTTTGATTTTTAAAGAATTTATTTGCAAATCATGGTGGAAAATAAGTATTTGGTCAAGATTAAAAGTTCATCTCAATACTTTGTTATGTACCCTTTGTTGGCAATAACGGAAGCCGAACGTTTTATGTAACTCTTCACGAGCTTTTCACACACTGTTGCAGGTATTTTGGCCCATTCCTCCATGCAGATCTCCTCTAGAGCACTGATGTTTTGGGGCTGTCGTTGGGCAACACGGACTTTCAAATCCCTCCACAGATTTTCCATAGGTTGAGATCTGGAGACTAGCTAAGCCACTCCAGGACCTTGAAATGCTTCTTACGAAGCCACTCCTTTGTTGCCCTGGTTGTGTGTTTGGGATCATTGTCATGCTAAAAGACCCAGCCACGTCTCATCTTCAATGCCCTTGCTGATGGAAGGACATTTTTCACTCAAAATCTCTCGATACATGGCCCCATTCATTCTTTCCTCTGCACAGATCAGACGTCCTGGTCCCTTTGCAGAAAAACAGCCCCAAAGCATGATGTTTCCACCCCCATGCTTCACAGTGCGTATGGTGTTCTTCGGATGCAATTCAGTATTCTTTCTCCTCCAAACACGAGAACCTGTGTTTCTACCAAAAAGTTCTATTTTGGTTTCATCTGACCATAACACATTCTCCCAGTCCTCTTCTGGATCATCCAAATGTTCTCTAGTGAACCACAGACGGGCCTGGACATGTACTGGCTTCACAGGGGGACACGTCTGGCAGTGCTGCATTTGAGTCCCTGGCGGCGCATTGTGTTACTGATAGTAGCCGTTTTTACTGTGGTCCCAGCTCTCTGTAGGTCATTCATTAGGTCCCCCGGTGTGGTTCTGGGATTTTTGCTCACCGTTCTTGTTATCATTTTGACGCCACGGGGTGAGATCTTGCATGGAGCCCCAGATCGAGGGAGATTATCAGTGGTCTTGTATGTCTTCCATTTTTTAATAATTGCTCCCACAGTTGATTTCTTTACACCAAGCGTTTTACCTATAGCAGATTCAGTTTCCCAGCCTGGTCCAGGTCTACAATTTTGTCTCTGGTGTCCTTCGACAGCTCATTGGTCTTGGCCATAGTGGAGTTTGGAGTGTGACTGACTGAGGTTGTGAACAGGTGTCTATTATTCCGATATAATGAGTTAAAACAGGTGCCATTAATACAGGTAACGAGTGGAGCCTTGTTAGACCTCGTTAGACCTCGTTAGAAGAAGTTAGACCTCTTTGACGGCCAGAAATCTTATTTTCCACTCTAATTTGGAAATAAATTCTTTAAAAATCAAACAATGTGATTTTCTGTTTTTTCCCCACATTCTGTCTCTCATGGTTGAGGTTTACCCATGTTGACAATTACAGGCCTCTCTAATCTTTTCAAGTCGGAGAACTTGCACAATTGGTGGTTGACTAAGTACTTATTTGCCCCACTGTATGTATATATATATATATATATATATATATATATATATATATATATATATATATATATACACCTTTCTGTGCTGTTCACATACAAGTACTGTCACTCTCACAATATAAAAAAACCCTTACTGTTCTAAATTTGAACTAATTAGGAACTTGTGTGAAACTAATAGATTTATAGTTTTAACTTAGGAGATAAATACTTTATTTTACAAATCAGATCCAAAGGCGTTTTATATATTAAGGCAAAATAGTATACAAATAAATATGTAAGTAAGTTGTATGCCAATGAACTCATTAATTTAAAACCAGTTTTATTAATATCTTTTCAAAGCTTACCTTTGAAAGTAATAAAACCTGTTTAGGATTGTGCAAGTGTAATGACGTCTCTGGTGCGTTAATTTGAATTCAGATATTCAGTGAGCTATAGTAATCTTGCTTCTTGAGGCCGACCCACTGCCAACTAGTAAGCATGTGTGTGATTGTTTACATACATTCAGAGACAGTGGTAGTGTGTACGTGTTTATGTGTGTGCTTACAGGAAAGGAGTGAAGAGTGAGAAGCTATCTCCAGACAGAAACTAATCAGTGTGTGTGAGATAAGAAAGCAGCCTTTATGGTGTATGGTAATCACCCTCGCCACGACCACTACCCCCTTGGTCTGTCACCACCATGCATAATCACAACGACTTATTCACATGATTGATGAAATATGCATCTGTGAAATCTGAGCTGCTTTTGTTATCATCCTGTTTTTTTCCTTGTACCCCCCTTTCCCATCCCTCCTTGTGTGTCTTTCCATTTCTACCAACCTTTCTTGTCTTGCTCAGCCTTTCTACATATCTCCTCCTCCTGTGCAGGGCACAAAGAGGTCTAGAAACATGTACAAACACAAAATTACACACACAGCATGAGGTCCCTCTTGCAACTACGTTCATGCACACACACAGTCTCTGAAGTTTTACCATGTATGTGAAGGAAGGGGACTATAGGGAAATTAAAATGGGAACGATAAGTAAAAAAAAAAAATGTTTTACTGCAGTTTTATTCACATTTTTCCCTGTATATTTATTTTTTTCTCTCGTATTTCTTGTACTTTTGCTGTTCTATACAAGTTTTAATGATTGTATGACATTGCTTGTCAATAGAAATAAAAAAGAACTAGAAGCAAGGACGTCCATATGTTTTCTTTCTTTTGCTTTAAAAGGCATAAAACCGCAAAAAATAAAATATTAAATAGTTCCGCTTTGAATGTCGGAATCAAAAGATTGCATCTTCGCCTTTCGTTTTCGCCGTCACGATGTAAAGGTGAGCCCATTCCGCAATACAATTGTTGCGTCTTGGTGTTGCAGCATCACCATGTAAATGGCCAATAGGGCACAAACTCAAGGAAGGGCATGACAGTACTGTTTTATTGCTGGGTGTGTATAATCATATAGTTGGCGTTGTCCTTGTAGACGCTACAATATGTGCTAGTCTGTCAATCTTCATTTAAAATTGTTGGATATTTTTTGCACTAAAACAGAAGAACAAATTTTGAGTAAATGTCGACTTAAACTGGACGAAGGCAAACACATTTTGAAATGACTAAAATATGACTAAGACTAATAAGGATTATAGTCCAAAAGACTAAGGCGAAAATTACAAAGGGCTGCCAAAAATAACACTGATGCCCGATTTTACATAGGAGCACAGATGCTTCGGCTAGAGAGTCCCAATAATCAAATTATCTGAAAAGCTTTAATAGAAATTTTGATATGAATGTTTTTCTTATGAACTTTTAAATTATCTTATCCTGTTAAAAAATTATTTTAAAAAATAAATAAATTGAGAACACAAGATTCACAACCATTTTTGCACTGAAATATAAGGTTTCATTTTGTATGCAAATCAGAATATTTGAAGTGAAGTCACAGATAACGTCACACATGAGGTGCATGGTGATTAAAAAAAACAAACAAAAAAACTTGCAAGTTATAAAGAAAAAAACAACTGATGAAATTCAAGCAGAAAGCAGTAAACAAAGCGGAATAATATCTCGGAAACTTGTCTATAGCAAAAAAGAAAAATCCTACAAATGCTGTTAATTATCAAGTGCATTATTTGTCTTATTAATATTATTAAAGGTGCCAATTAAGTGATTGTTCGGGGTCGATTGAATACATTTTGGGGGATCGTAATAGGTGATCAGTGAATCACTAAGGGGCAGTTTACATGGCGACTCTGCGACACAAAGACGCAATGACTGAGTTGCGGACTCGCCTCGTGTGCATATGGTGTCGGCGAAGACAGAAGGCGCAGACAAAAAATTCTGAATCCTGCCTCCAAAGTGGAAGAATCCGATTGCGGAGGGTTGAGGGGGGCTTCCTCGGCATGCATATCAAAGGCTGCTGCGGCGCGAGACCGCGTCGTTAACGTCAGCACTAGTACATGTCACATTGGGGTGCTACTAAACATTAAAAACAGCAAATATGGCGGAATGTCGGCTTTAATTTACTGTTTTAATAATATTTTTAAATTAAATATGTTGAACGTTTCAATTTTTGTGCCTTTTTGAACAAAAGTAAAATGACATTGCTTCGAGTGGGCGGGCATATTTTTTTTCCGGGCTGAGGGAGCTTGGTGGGGTCAAAGTGCATCATTCTCTGTCGCCCAGTAAATCTGCACTGCCCCCTAGGGCCTGGCATGAATACTACATTGTTTTCATGCGGAATCGCGACATTGTTCAAATGGAGACGCAAATGGAAATGCAAATTTGACATTTTGCATATTCTCGGAGAGTCACTATGTAAACGGCCCCTAAAAATATAACCAATCTTGTCCACAGATCACATCTACAGCTGAGCATATATATGCACGTCTGGCTTTTCAAAAATCAGTGGAAAAAAATATTGATTGGTGCACCTCTAATTCATCTTATTTTTTTTTTCAATTGTCATGACTAAACAACAACTAAAACCAGACAAACTAACAAAAACTATGTAACTTACACACTGAAGAGGAGAGAAATATTGGAATGAAGGCCGCAACAAGAATTTCCTTTTCAAGTAAAACTGCAGATTGGGGGAAGTTGTGTGCAGAGACTGAGGTTTAGATTAAGATTGGGGCTGGTGAATTAAGGAACCCAGCCTCGGGGTGCTGTTACATATCAATAATGAGAAACTGGGAAGAAAAGGAGGGGTATGGGTGGTTGTCTTTGCTCCTTGGCACACATCTTAGATTAAATATGCACAATTCCAATGCAAAATGGGATAGGAGCCTGCAAGGCCGAGTGAACGTCTAATCCCCTACGCTGGAGTTGTTTCAGGCGGGGTTAACAGGCTCATCAGTCAACACAGGCTGCTTAACACAGGACATCAATGCCATTTGCACATTTAAGTGTTTGTGATTGCTTTGCTTTACAGGTCCCACTGACACCCCGACTCCCCCCTTTACACTTACACCCTGTGCTGACTGGCAAAAACTCTTGAGGTTTATACACATGCAAGCACACATACTGTATGAACCATATATACTAACACTGTAAAAATTTGACCTTCGGGTAAAAAGGTCAGCTACGACATTAAATACAAAGATATAAATGGACATTATAAAGAATATCTGGTAACATTTGAATGCTTATGACAGTGTCAGACTCACAATTGTGTCGTGAAATCTGTCATGATGAATGTGAATGAACGTTAATGACGATGTCATTAAGTGTTGTATAGCTAACTTTAGCAAAGTTCCTAAACCCTAACCTAAAGACAGTTGAAACAATATTACCTTTACATCAAAAGTGACAGTTTCATGAAAGAAACGTAATGATCTGTAATAAGCATTTATTCATATTCATAACAGGTGTCACATGATGATTATGACAGTCTTGTTGTAACACTGTCGTAAGATGCATTCAAATAAAGTGTAACCTATATAGCACAAATGTAGTCCCTATGTACCTCAAGCGAGTACAGACAATTTGATAAAGCATAAGTGCTGTACAAAAAAAAAAAAAAAAGTCTACACTTTCATTACAAGAAATGTTAAAAAATTACATTAGGCTAGTTACAGTGACGGTTTAACTAATTTGTCGTTATAGCAGGCGGCAAGCTAGAGCCAGCCTCTTTAAGAAAAACTGGAAAAACACTAGAGTGAAGAAAATGTGGACATCAGGGAAAAGAAGAACTCACTGTACATTGGTAACCTTGGCCTTGTAAGCAAAGCAGTACTCGTCTACTGTGTTCACAAAGTAGACAAAACACAGTGGTATGGGGACAATAAATGATTATGTGTGACGATATGAAGTAAAAAGATATTTTTTATGTGAATAAAAGGAAATATATATCTTCACTTCCGTAATGGGATTCTTCTCTCTTATTTGCCTATTGTTGATATTTCAATTTGGGTGTCACAGTATGACGACGTGTACAGGTGCGATGGTGTTATTGTTGTTTCGTGGGTCGACGTTCGAGCCAAAACAGCACAAGTTCTTTCGCGTTTTTTTTTTTTTTTTTTTTAGCCCACAGACGATTCACTACATTAGTAGAACATTAAAGCACAGCTCTCCTCATGTTTTTTTGTGACGAAGAGAGAGCTAGGCGATAGGCACCATCGATCTCTTGAAATAAGACATTGCCTCACTCAAAAGTTAAGTAATTTTTTCCTTTTTCCTTTGCATTATGATGTATTATCTACTTCATTAAAGGTATTAACGGTCAGTTTAGGTAGGTTGAATGATTCAAATGTGTTTGGCTGTTGTTTTATTCTGGTTTACCCCGATTTAAAATTTAATGTGGGGTGTCAGTAGTGCTTGGAGCAGATAAGGGCATTTACATGTAAAACGTGTCTCTATTTAAGGAATTTTCAGGTTACGAGACTATTTCCAAAACCAACCAACGTCGTAAGTAGATTTACCACTGTATACATACTGTACTGCTGACCAAAAGCACTGGCACCCCTGCAGTTCTGTCAGATGCTAAATTTCTCTCAGAAAATGATTGCAATTACATTGCTTTGGTAGTAATATCTTCTTTTGCTTGCAATGAAAAAACACAAAAGAGAATGGGAAAAAATTAAATCAAGGATATTTAAACAAAACTCCAAAAATGGGCCAGGCAAAAGTATTGGCATCCTTTGAAAAATCATGTGATGCTTCTCTAATTTGTGTAATTAACAGCACCTGTTACTTACCTGTGGCACATAACCGGTGGTGGCAATAACTAAATCACACTTGCTGCCAGTTAAAATGGATTAAAGTTGACTCAACCTCTGTCCTGTGTCCTTGTGTGTACCGCATTGAGCATGGAGAAAAAAAAAAGAATACCAAAGAACTGTCTGAGGACATGCGTAGCAAAATTTTGATGAAGCATGGGCAATCTCAAGGCTACAAGTCCATCTCCAAAGACCTGAATGTTCATGTGTCTATCGGGTGCAGTGTCAACAATAAGTGTAAAGCCCATGGCACTGTGGCCAACCTCCCTAGATGTGGACGGAAAAGAAAAATTGACTAGAGATTTCAACGAAAAATTGTGCAGATGGTGGATAAAGAACCTCGACTAACATTAGGGCTGCAGCTATCGAATATTTTAGTAATCGAGTAATTGACTGAAAATTCTATCGATTAATCGAGTAATCGGATAAAACAAATATATTTTTAGGTGAAGAGCAATTATAAATATACATGAGAAAACAAAACATTTCATCTAATCTTGAACCATTTTCAGTCAATCAATGTCTTTATTTTCGATGTAAATTGTTGAAAACAGCCAACAATTGCCTCTCAGATGTAACTAGAATAAAAAAAAAGACTAAATCACTGCTTTCACTCAAAAACCTTTAGATCTTATTAAAAAAAATATATATATACCTAAAAATGCCGTTACGCTTGATAACACACATCACTTAGAAGTTAGGATTTTTTGCCACGAGTTTCAATTGAATTTCTATTTGTGTCAAGCCATTTTTAAGTTCTAGTTAAGTTTTAAGTTTGTCTAAACTGTAAGTCCTGATAGGATTTTGAATTTTTGCAGTGTTCAAAATTAATGTATGATACAGGCTGTATTGGAGCACATTAGGGACCAGTGCTACTTGGTGTTTTATCCAGCAATGCCAACTGAGCTAAAATTGATAGTTAGCATTATTGAGTTTTTATTTTACACCCTCACCACCCCACAACGCTGTTATGTTAAAGCCTGTATGTAAGACACGTTAGCCACGCATCGACAGTGGTCATAATTAATAGAAACCTAGCCCTCCGCAGGGCTAACGTTGCTTGAGTTAGCGACAGTAACGTTAATCTTTATTTATTAGCGCTTAGCGCTCTTTATTAGCGCTTAGCGCTCTACTGCTTTAAGATGGCGGCTGTTTACTAACGCTGCCTAGACGCGGCCGAGTCTGTCATTTCGCATCTAGTTCAACATACATGTGATCTCTAAGAGACTCATCAGACGCTACCAACCAACGTAGCATCTTGCGGGCTAGTATTTAGCAACGTCGGCGTCGTTTGTAGCGGCTGTCGGTTGCAGTAAGTTTTTTTTTTTTTTTTTGCTTCTTCCTCCACGCACGTGACATCAGCGCGTTGTTTCGCATTAAAAGTAGTCCGAGCAAAACGTGATGCTTAAAGCTGTCAAAATAAACGATTACTCGAGGTGAATAAAATTACTCGGATCAGTTTTTAAACTCGAGTTGCTCGAGTATTCGTTTCAGCTCTAACTAACATCCAAACAAGTTCAAGCTATCCTGCAGTCCGAGGATACAGCAGTGTCAACCCTTACTATCCGTTGGGGCTCTCTGGTCGAATGCCCAGGAAGACCCCACTTCTGACCCAGAGACATACAAAAAGCCAGGCCGGAGTTTGCCAAAACCTACCTGAGAAAGCCAAAAAAGTTTTGAAGAATGTTCTCTGGTCAGCTCAGACAAAAGTAGAACTTTTTGAACTTGTAATTGCAATCATTTTCTGGGAGAAATTGATCATTATCTGACAGAATTACAGGGGTGCCAATACTTTTGGCCAGCAGTGTATATTATATACTAGTATATTTAAATAATATAAATCTGATTTCTACCACAGTCAAGAAACTCACTTCCAAATAGGCTAAACAGTCCAGAGCAAGTTCATGTTTCATAAAGCCTATGAATAAAAGACATTGACATAATCCTCAATCACTTTCTGATAGTTATAATAAAAAATTAAATGACCCAAGTTCTTAGCAATGGTCAACAGCTTTAAAAATAACTATTCAACTCTTATGTCATTCAACCACTCGCGTGTCAAGGAGACATCTCTGTTAATTACTTAATCGAGATTGCATACTTTAAGTCCTGCACGCGTGCACGCTAGGCTACGATCTTTATCCTACATGTTGAAGGCCTCTCAGTGTAAAATGCCACGATAATGGAGGGGAAGTATGGGCTAATTGAAAAACACACACTCCTGAGTGGGACAGAGAACGGCAGGGGGAATGTTTTACGACTGTGCAAATGAAGGGGCTGCAGAGTTTTACGTACGCTGTAAAATTGTTATGGAGAATTAGCGTTCTTTCTTTCCCACTGCAGTAACCTGTACACTTATACAGAATGACAGATGATAGATGGACGCACATGATAACAGGAAATGCATAATCTGAAGTATACTGTGAATGAAGGCATCCCTTCAAGCATAAGCTCTCCCCTTTTGTCCTACCAGTACACATTATTCATAATTATATCTAATTTTCAGGTATTAATTGCAGATGAATATTGTTCTCATCAAATCGATTCAGCATACATTACATATTCTGAAGACGATTCTGGTTGAAAGCTGGAAACAAAAGGGTGTTCCACCTCTTGGTAATGTACCACTGCCAACTACAAATAAACTTACAATACATTACTAAAGCTTTATGTAGCCCCTATCTATACCCTCCTGTATGTACACCGATAGGAGCTGCAATCTAGGT
Source organism: Corythoichthys intestinalis (assembly GCF_030265065.1). Classification (NCBI taxonomy): domain Eukaryota; kingdom Metazoa; phylum Chordata; class Actinopteri; order Syngnathiformes; family Syngnathidae; genus Corythoichthys; species Corythoichthys intestinalis. Next base: position 36,450,452 of record NC_080395.1, on the reverse strand, counting down.
TCGGTTTATTTGGTTTGGCTACGATAACCACGTCTAACATCAGGTTTAGGCAATCGGAATGCTTTTTTTTGTATATTTTTTAATGAACAATATTAACAACAATTTTTTTAACAATTAAACAACAATGAATTAGAAATAACACACTATAAAATTCACAACAAGAAAGATAGAAAAAAAAAATAGTCTTGAGTCTCAGTCAATTGTTTTGTCAGTCAAAATTTGTCCAATATTAGTTGTAGTGGCAACTAATTCAATGTCTCAGTTTTTCTATTGCAATAGTTTTCAATGTTCGTTGGAGTGCACTCTTTTCGAAGAAAAAAATGTATGTATCAGTCCGATGACTGATACAATCCTACCACACAGACAGTCCGTCTGTTATTCCAGAATTTTCGATGTTCTTGGTTCTTCAAATCACTCTGGGTTAGCTCGCCATCGTTGAATCCAATCTGATGATCTTTCTTTTTTTTCCAATCAGAAAAAAAACCTGACCTGTATTTAACACAGGTCTTGGGTTACAATCTTTTCAGTTTCAATGTTTCAGTTTCATTTTTGTTGTACAACTTTTTCAAACACTACTGAGTGTAAACACTCAAGAATATACTTCTAGTCATTTACAAAGCATTTTGTACGCAATAAATGACATTTCCATTAAACAACATTAATAATTACATTTCTTTTCCTTTCAAATGGAACTATAGTTTATACCATTTCAAACAGCAGTATATTTTGATAAAATTATCTCACCGAATAGTCTTAACTGACGACGCCTGGTCCTCTTCTTCTCACACAAGGCTTTTGGCCTGCATGAATAAGGCGCTAGCAGTTAGCCATGAATGCAAATTTAGCATTAGCGAATTAGCGAATCGTTTCCACATCTTACCGAGTGGTTTCTGCTCAATATTTTCACCACGTGACCGTCTGAATTCGCTTCACGCAACAGACGCCACACAGCAACAGTTGATGCATTCGTCAATTTGCTTTTTTTTCTCTTTTTCTCATTTCTTTCTGGGCGAACAAAACTTTTCCCCCTTAGTTAGAAAAGCCAACGTTCCAAAAGGAAGTGCGCATGCGCTGACGTCATAGTTGTGAGTCTCTGACTTCATTCAAATGTCGCTCATGCCCTCTATTGTTGTTATTGGGTATAACGCTTTAATATTTTTCTCTGGCCTACATTATTGGGTATAATGCTTCAATATTTTGCTCTGGGCTACATCCTCCCCCCCTTATATAACATGAGTCCCTTCATGTGCTTCTGTTCTCAATCTCTCTTCAAACATTTCGCCTAATGCTGTATTGAAACCATCGAAAACAGTTTGAATCAAAGAAAGGAATGGTTTTCCTAACTGAGAATAAGTAAGTTTTTCAGGTGGTTTTCGTTGGCGTACAGATCTGCGTAATGATTGTTGGGAATATTGATCACTTTCACCTGTATCTTCTGCAGGTAAAGGGTTACTCTCTTGTGTAACCTCTGCAAATTCAGCTGAACTTTGGAAGGAGTTGTCAACAAGAACTTGATCAGTTTTGCTTCCCATTTCATTTTCTTTTGCATTAGTTAGGTCCTCTGTTTCAATCCTAAACACATTCTCTTCCATTTCGGTTAGTGGATTTTCAGTTTGTATTCCATTTTCTTCATTTGGCTCGGAATCATTAGAATGTGATTGACATTCTCCTGCTAAATCGTGGGATAAGTGTCCATTTTCTTCCACAACCGATTTTTGGAATTGAGTGTTGATCAACTCTGACAGATTGGGTTGTTTCACCGGAATTGATTTTTCCATTTCCACATCGGGTACTTTTTCCAAGTTTGGTACAGGTTTTAATCTATCCTTTGTTGGTATTGTTAGTTTTACCATGGGTTCGACAGGGTGAAACACCGTCTCAATGTCCGGGGAACAGAACTGAATTTCATCTTCATCCTCATCAAGAGAATGAAATTGATGGTCATCATCCATTTGCGTGTCATTTCTTGTTCTACTCTTGGTGGTAGTCTTTGGCTTAGCAAGTGTTTCCTCATTTTCGGGAAGAAATCCACAAGGTAACAATAGATCCCGGTGCAAAGTACGTGTTGGTCCATCTTGACCTTCAGGGCACACAGTATACACTGGCAAATCACTTGCTCTCTTTTGGACAACATAAATGGTTGACTCCCAACGATCAGCAAGTTTATTCTTACCCCTGAGACGGACATTACGCACTAGTACCCTATCGCCTATCTCTAGAGTACTTTCTCTTATCCGCACATCAAAGGTTTTCTTGTTCTTGTCAGCCACTTTATTTGCATTTTCTGTCGCAATCTGGTAGCTTGATTTCAGGTAAGATTTCAAATTTTTCACATATTGAGCGTGTGTTGGAATGGAGCCCTCCTTGACCGGCAACCCAAAAGCTATGTCAATCGGTAACCGTGGTTGCCGGCCAAACATGAGTTCATAGGGTGTGAACCCTGTTACGTCATTTTTCGTGCAGTTGTATGCGTGAGTTAGAGGTTTCACATAATCACGCCACTTCATCTTTTGTTTCTCTTGTAGAGTTCCCAGCATACTGAGAAGCGTACGGTTGTACCGCTCAACTGGGTTTCCTCGTGGATGATATGGACTTGTCCTTATTTTCTTTATACCGAGTAAGGTACAAAGTTCTTTGATGAGCACAGATTCAAAATCACGACCTTGATCACTCAGTAGACGTTCGGGAAATCCGTAGTGGATGAAAAATTGTTCCCATAAGCAACGTGCTACTGTAGATGCTTTCTGGTCTCTCGTTGGGATAGCTACTGCATACTTTGTAAAATGGTCAGTAATAACGAGAACATCTTTTGTGTTGTGACTGTCTGGCTCTAATGACAAAAAGTCCATACAGACTAGCTCCATTGGACGGCTAGTTGTGATGGAGACCAAAGGTGCAGCTTTGTCTGGTTGTTTCTTTCTTTTAACACATCGTGCACAGGTTTTGATTTTGAGCTCAATCTCAGACGCCATTTTTGGCCAGTAAAACCGGGATCTGACCAAATCAAGAGTACGATCTATTCCAAGATGACCCATCTCATCATGCAGACTAGTGAAAATGGATGATCTCAATGCACGTGGAAGAACAAATTGATACACTATTGTGTTGCCACAATGCCGTTTCTTGAATAAAAGTCCATTTTTCAGTTCTAGACGAGGTAACTCTCTAAGCATCAGACAAAGCTCTGGCAGCTCTAACTTTAAGCTGTCAGGTACGGGATCCCCTGACTCAAGGGACTTAATGACAGTAGAAATCACAGGATCTGCTTGCTGTAGTCTAGCTAATTCAGCATCACTATACTTTGGGAATGTGAAAAGTTCATCAGATATCTCTCCATCTTCTTCAAAGGCGGCTGGAATAGCATCCGGATGGAGTGCTAGTGACTCTATAAAACAAGGAGACTGACCTAGCTCTTCTTCTTGTACCAAAGTATGATGTTGACAGCTTGCCTTGACTACGTCTTCAGAAACTAAATGGTGTGAGGTGAAATCACGAATTCTCATCATTTCGTCTTGAGAGATTTGGTCATTGATCAATTCTCCATGTGGCCTTCTTGATAACCCATCAGCATCCTGGTTTTGTTTTCCCGCCCGGTATTTGATATCAAAGGAGTAAGTAGACAGGTTGGCCAACCAACGGTAACTGGTTGCATCTAGCTTTGCAGTGGTGAGAATGTACCTGAGTGGATTGTTGTCTGTTACAACCGTGAATGTATTTCCATACAGGTAATCGTGAAACTTCTCAGTAACAGCCCATTTTAAAGCTAGAAATTCCGGCTTGTGTGCTGGGTATCGGGCTTCGCTCTTTGAAAGACCCCTACTCGCATAAGCAATAACTCTGTTCTGCCCATCCTGCTCCTGATACAATGCCGCCCCAAGTCCCGTTGTGCTGGCGTCCGTATGAAGGACGTAAGGTTTCTCGGGATTAGCAAAACCGAGAACTGGAGATGACGTTAATTTCTCGATTATGTCTTCAAATGCATTTTGACAATCAGCTGTCCATCTTTCTCCGAATTGGCCTTTTGGGTCGTGGTACTGATCGGCATTTTTATATACTTTGGTCATTTTACGGCTAGGTGGGTAGCCTGGCAAAAGGTTGGTTAAGGGCTTTGTGATTTTTGAATATCCCTCCACATACCGGCGATAGTACCCAGCGAAGCCTAAAAATGATCTCAGTTCCTTAAGTGTCTGAGGTTTCGGCCAGGTTTTTAAAGCTTCGATCTTTGTTGGATCGGTTTCCACTCCATTTCGAGACACAATATGTCCGAGGTATCGAACTGACGTTTGAAAAAAACGGCACTTCTCTGGTGACAATTTCAAACCATTTTCTCGTAACCGTTCAAGAACTTTGGCTAAACGAATCTCATGTTCCTCTAAAGTTTTTGAAAAAACTATTATGTCGTCAAGGAAAACCAAAACTTCGCGCAAGTTGATGTCACCCATGCACTTCTCCATTAAGCGCTGGAAGGTGCTTGGCGCATTAGTTATTCCCTGTGGCATTCTATTCCACTCCCAGAAACCAAGCGGACATACAAATGCTGTTTTCGCCTTGTCGCTCTCCTCCATCTCTATCTGATAGTAGCCCGATTTTAAATCCATAACCGAGAACCATTGAGACCCATTGAGTGCCGAGAATGATTCTTCAAGGTTAGGTAAAGCGTACGCATCTTTGATAGTCTGGCTGTTCAATTTTCGATAATCGACACACAAACGAATATCACCATTCTTCTTTTTTACAACAACAATAGGAGATGAGAATGGTGATTCTGATTCGCGTATAACCCCAGCATCTAGGAGCGTTTGGAGGTGACGTCTTACAGCGTTGTAATCCTGAGGATGTATAGGACGAGGTCTCTGTTTAAAAGGAGTATCCTCTTTTAGCTGTATTCTGTGTTTAACTTTAGTTGCATGACCAAAATCGAGATCATCATGAGAGAAAACATCAGAGTATGTATTCAAGTTTTTAATGATTCTAGCCTTCCACTCTTCTGGAAGTGGGGAATCTCCAAAATCAAATTTTAGACTTCCTGATGTGTCATATGTCTGTTGATTTGTCGGTTTAGCAAACTCTTCAGAACTTCCTTCACATTTCTGACTTAGCGGAACGTTCTGGATGTCAGTAATTTTCTGGGGTACACTAAGTTTGGCAACAACACAATTAATGGGCAAAGAAATATCACGGTTGGTCTCATTATTAAGCACAACTGGAATTTTGTGTGGGAAACAGGCCGGTAGAGTAATGAGACAACTGTCAATAAAGATTCCACCCGGTAATGATGACAGGGTGGGTTGTTCAAGCAATGCCCATTTTTCATTGCTGACACCACTGACATTAACAAACCCGTCTAATACAACTTTTTGACCAGCTGGAATAACATCTGGTTTCCTGCTTCGCAATTTTACAAACCCAAACTGGTCATCTTGTTGATCCTGTCTAAATCGTAAAATCCTCAGTACTTGATGATAACCACAATAAGGGTTAATTGAAGGTATGGAGTCACAGTACTGTTCATAAAGTGGATCTAAAGTGTTAGTTCCAATCAGTATTGGAGTGTCGCTGTTGGAGCGAACATCTGGCACAACCAAGGCTAGAGTTTGAATTTGAGGTTCACAATCAATGAACTCTTTAGGAAATTGTACATTTAACTGTACATAACCAGCATAGGAGACCAAATCACCAGTTGCTCCTTCCACTTCAAGAATATCACTAATTGGGTGCATTATTTGGTCTGACATGTGCAAATTGTAAAACGATTTTGAAACCGTGGTGACCTGTGAACCGGTATCGAGTAGTGAATTACATTCAATTCCATTGACTTTAATGTTAGCTGCAGTTTTGGTGCCAACAAGCCCTTTTGGAATTGTTCTTGTTTGGACTGTTTGGTGTTGTTTTAGTGAAATTCTGGATTTGTGCACAGTGTTAGTTTTGGGACTTTCTTTCACTTCTGTTCCCATTTGCCCCTCAATGGAAACAGCTACGTTTAAATTATCTGCTGCGTTGCTCTTCTCCCAAGCTTCTTGTTTGGCTTTCAGCTCTTGTCTCTTGGCATTCACAAGTGCAGGGTCGGGAGGATTGTTGCAAGATGTTTTAATGTGTCCGTCTTCACCACAGTGAAAGCAATACCATGGTCTTGGTCGTTTGGACACAGAGCTAGGTTTGGCTGGAGATTGCTTCACACTAGATGATTCCTTCCTGTCACTAGGCTTTTTGTTTTTGGTTTTCTCTCCTTGGTTCATTGTAGGTTTATTTTCTTTGAGTTGCATTAATGTTGCAATTTGAGACTGAAGACTGACAAGTTGCTTCTGAATTTTCTGTAGTTCTGTAGGTTGTTTGTTCATTTCAGCAGTTGAGATGCTATCAGTCTTGTCACAAAAACTGATATTGTGAGCTTGGGTTTGGGCTTTGGGTTTTGTGAAGCCCAAATGTTGTTTCATTCGTGTGGCTTTTGTAGCTTGCTTATCTTCCTCTGTGCGCAGCAGCCATAAGAGTTCAGAGAAACTGGGTGGGTCTTTAACCTTACTTTCTAGCTGAAGCTGTCTTATAAGGTCATTATCCCAGCATCCCCTACAGAACTGTTTTAAAAGCTGCTTATCTGCATCAATGACTGAAATTGCCTTCATTTGTACAGATTTGTTCAAAACATTCTGAAGTCTTTGAAGATAGTTGGATGCTGCTTCACCAGCATTTTGGTTCAGACTAAGGAATTTGGCGAACAATTCATCGCTATCCTCCACTGTAGCAAATGCAGCATCAAGAAGTTCTAAATACGCTCTGGAATTTGAGTGTGGACCTAACGACTTGACAACACTCGCAGCTGGAGATGATAAACTGTCAACAATTTTCCTTACGATCTGTCTATCTGAAATTGTGGAATCTGCTAAATAAAACTCAACACTATCTCGCCAAGTGTCATAGTCTACTTCAAAATTTGGACATGGCATCCTACCTGAAAATGGTCGCAACCTTGCAGTGGAAATACTCTGCGAAGAGGTATCTGGGGTTTTGACAATGTGTTCGACAACTAAACGTTGCACTTCTGGTGGGATAATCTGTTCAGATGGAAGTTTTCTGTTGGATTCTGAAGTTACTGTGGCTGGAGCAATGTTCTCATTTACTTCTGAACTAATAGTTCTGAATGTATCAGGTTCATGTCCTTCAACATCAGCAGGCTCTTCGTTTGACTCTCCAATAACTTCCGTTATTCTAGTTAAGCCCTCTCTCAAAATATTCTCAAATGATTTACCACTTATTTTCGCCATGGTTTTAAGATCAGACAAAAATTTGTCTGCAATGTCATTGCCTTTCTCATTAGAATATGTATTGGCTAATGCATCAACATGGTGAACTACTGTGGTGTTTGCTTCGGCGGTTCTGTCAAATGGCAGCTTTAGAAATTCAACAGCTGCACCAGTTTTGAACTCTACTATTAGATGATCCGGCAACTGCGGAATTACAATATGTCTCTCTATAGCGCCATATTGTTTCAAGTAATCCATTATCTCCTCATCTACCACTGTATTAGACAAACCAGTGATAATCACAGAATTTGGAACCTTTACATTTTCTTTCTCAATGATGTCCATTTTTTTTTTTAAAGGACACCCAAAAAATGTTTAGTATTCAACTGAGTGCAAGAATTACATAAACCTGATGCAGTGCAGTAATCGTATCAAAGTATCTCCTGGCTAGCTCGCCACTTTTTATGTAGCCCCTATCTATACCCTCCTGTATGTACACCGATAGGAGCTGCAATCTAGGTTCGGTTTATTTGGTTTGGCTACGATAACCACGTCTAACATCAGGTTTAGGCAATCGGAATGCTTTTTTTTGTATATTTTTTAATGAACAATATTAACAACAATTTTTTTAACAATTAAACAACAATGAATTAGAAATAACACACTATAAAATTCACAACAAGAAAGATAGAAAAAAAAAATAGTCTTGAGTCTCAGTCAATTGTTTTGTCAGTCAAAATTTGTCCAATATTAGTTGTAGTGGCAACTAATTCAATGTCTCAGTTTTTCTATTGCAATAGTTTTCAATGTTCGTTGGAGTGCACTCTTTTCGAAGAAAAAAATGTATGTATCAGTCCGATGACTGATACAATCCTACCACACAGACAGTCCGTCTGTTATTCCAGAATTTTCGATGTTCTTGGTTCTTCAAATCACTCTGGGTTAGCTCGCCATCGTTGAATCCAATCTGATGATCTTTCTTTTTTTTCCAATCAGAAAAAAAACCTGACCTGTATTTAACACAGGTCTTGGGTTACAATCTTTTCAGTTTCAATGTTTCAGTTTCATTTTTGTTGTACAACTTTTTCAAACACTACTGAGTGTAAACACTCAAGAATATACTTCTAGTCATTTACAAAGCATTTTGTACGCAATAAATGACATTTCCATTAAACAACATTAATAATTACATTTCTTTTCCTTTCAAATGGAACTATAGTTTATACCATTTCAAACAGCAGTATATTTTGATAAAATTATCTCACCGAATAGTCTTAACTGACGACGCCTGGTCCTCTTCTTCTCACACAAGGCTTTTGGCCTGCATGAATAAGGCGCTAGCAGTTAGCCATGAATGCAAATTTAGCATTAGCGAATTAGCGAATCGTTTCCACATCTTACCGAGTGGTTTCTGCTCAATATTTTCACCACGTGACCGTCTGAATTCGCTTCACGCAACAGACGCCACACAGCAACAGTTGATGCATTCGTCAATTTGCTTTTTTTTCTCTTTTTCTCATTTCTTTCTGGGCGAACAAAACTTTTCCCCCTTAGTTAGAAAAGCCAACGTTCCAAAAGGAAGTGCGCATGCGCTGACGTCATAGTTGTGAGTCTCTGACTTCATTCAAATGTCGCTCATGCCCTCTATTGTTGTTATTGGGTATAACGCTTTAATATTTTTCTCTGGCCTACATTATTGGGTATAATGCTTCAATATTTTGCTCTGGGCTACATTTAACTTCATAAAGCAAAGGTGAACATTATTGGCTTGTAAAGACAAAATGTCTCTGGTACTGGATCAAATAGGCTTTTGCAGGTTTACCTGAAAGGTCAATATGTAATGTATGTCGGTTGGCAAGGATTGCCTAGTATTTGCACAGGTTAAAGAATGCATTTGATGGCTATGCATGTGTTCTGTTGTGCATTGCAGACATGGTCCTGGTCAGCTTTTGAAAGTTGTGATGGGAGCCGGTCTAATATGAGGGGAAAGATATGCTGGGAGCGCAAGAAAACACAGACGTGACCACTCAGTCTAGTGTATTTGATTAGCACGTGGCCTCCTAATTAGCTATCCTTTATGGTTACAGGCAGTACCGCTGGTGACATGGCTAATAACGAAGCCACGAAATTAGCCTAGACAAAGAAGGCTTTCCCATAACTGCATTTGAAATTACTCATTAGTCATGCAGATAGCAGGAATCACGAACAAACCATAGTATTTAATATTATCACTGGATCTATTTCACCGAATTCATTTTTTCTTTTCCCTATTTTGAACTATTTTAACTCGGCTAACAAGAGAAACGTGACAATTTTTTATCACACAAACAATAGCTTAGTTCAGTGTGCAACATTTTGTATCTCGTTCTCACTAAATCTCTGGTCAATTATTCACTTAGGAATGTTAAAAATCAAATATGTTACAAATCTGCAAAATAGACAAGTCAAACACCACAAAATGTAATAGAAATAGGGTTTCAACAGCTGATAGAGAGTACTTCACACTGTTCCTTTGTTTTTATTTTTTTGCTTTTTTTTTTTTTGCTCTATTCCCCTGTGACCTAACCAGTAAATAGTTATTAGTCTTTATATGTATATGGCGGATAACACTCAGGTGACTTGAAGTTCCGCTCTGAGCCCCAATTTGACCAAATTTCAAAATTGTCCTATATGCATGTGTGATACATCATTGGAAAGCTTGAAATCTCAATTTTCTGGGGGAAGAAAAATTTTGAACAGGAGTGCATTATTAAACAAAAAAAATTAAACAGCAAAACCCTAACTGGAGGTGAGAGCACGAGAGAGCATAATTAAAGACGCCATGACTTTAACGAGATATTATCGCATCCTTCCATCTTTTTGATCCAAAAACTCCATGTAGCATGTATCACCGAGTGTCAAGACACAGCTGTGAATGGCCACAGCCGGATTTTTGGGAAATGTTATGGGTGAAACTTGGTAATAAAGTGGGGAGAACAAGTATTTTACACTGCCGGTTTTGCTGGTTTTCCCACTTGCAAAGCATGTAGAGGTCTGTAATTTGTATCATAAATTCTCTTCAACTGTGAGGGACGGAATTTTAAAATAATAATTTTGCATTTAATTGCATAAAATAAGTATTTGATACATCACAAAAATCGAACTTAATATTTGGTACAGAAACCTTTGTTTGCTATTACAGATACCAAACGTTTCCTGTAGTCCTTGACAAGGTTTGCACACACTGCAGCAGGGATTTTGGCCCAATCCTCGATGCAGATCTTCTCCAGAGCCTTCAGGTTTCAGGGCTGCTGCCGGGCAACACGGACTTTCAGCTCCTTCCATAGATTTTCTATCGGGTTCAGATCTGGTGACTGGCTAGGCCACTCCAGGACCTTAAGATGCTTCTTACGGAGCCACTCTTTAGTTGCCTTGGCTGTGTGCTTTGGGTCGTTGTCATGCTGGAAGACCCAGCCATGACCCATCTTCAGAGCTCTCACTGAAGGAAGGAGGTTGTCAGCCAAGATCTGGCAATACATAGCCCCATCCATCCTCCCCTCAATATGGTGCAGTCGTCCTGTACCCTTGGCAGAGAAGCAGCCCCAAAAAATGATGTTTCCTCCTCCATGTTTCACGGTTGGGATGGTGTTCTTGGGGTTGTACTCATCCTTCTTTTTCCTCCAAACACGACGAGCCGAGTTTGACCAAAAAGTTCAATTTTGGGCTCATCTGATCACATGACCTTCTCCCAATGCTCGTCTGGATCATCCAGATGGTCAGTGGCAAACTTCAGACGTGTCTGGACATGCACTGGCTTCAGCAGCGGGACCTTGCGTGCGCTGTAGGATTTTAATCCATGACAGTGTAATGTGTTTCCGATGGTTTTCTTCGAGACTGTGGTTCCAGCTCTCTTCAGGTCATTGACCAGGTCCTGCCGTGTAGTTCTGGGCTGATCCCTCACCTTCCTCATGATCAGTGATGCCCCACGAGGTGAGATCTTGCATGGAGCCCCAGAACAAGGCAGATTGACCGTCAACTTGAACTTCTTCCATTTTCTAATAATCGCTCCAACAGTTGTTACCTTCTCACCAAGCTGCTTGCTTATTTTCCTGTAGCCCATCCTAGCCTCGTGCAGGTCTATTATTTTATCCCTGATGTCCTTACACAGCTCTTTGGTCTTGGCCATTGTGGAGAGGTTGGAGTTTGTTTGTTTGAGCATGTGAACAGGTGTCTTTTATACAGGTAACAAGTTCAAACAGGTGCAGTTATTTCCGGTAATGAGTGGAGAACAGGAGGGGTTCTTAAAAAACAACTAAGAGCCGAAATATTTACTAAGTTGGTAATGTATCAAATACTTATTTCAAATTTATTATTTAAAAATTATACAATGTGATTTTCTGGATTTTTGTATTAGATTCTGTCCCTCACTGTTGAAGAGAACTTATGATACAAATTACAGACCTCTACATGGCTTGCAAGTGGGAAAACCAGCAAAATCGGCAGTGTATAAAATACTTGTTCTCCCCACTGTACAACAAGGGTCGCGATGCAGAAATCACAGACATCAAGGAGTGGTCGAGATTTTCTTTTTCATATATTTACCGTTTTAAACGTTTTTTTTTTCTTTCAAATTTTCTTTGTTTGGATCGATTATTTATCATCTCAAATAACGGGGAAAATGCGACAGTAACAAAAAAAATACAATTAAGCGATAGTTACAAGGTAGATATCCGTGACTTATTTAAAGACGCAATTTTTTTCATCGTGACGTAATTTGTTTAAAATTTTAAATTTTTGCGAGTGAATACTTTTTTAAAGTCGTTTTTGAATCAAATATTAGACATCAACTAATGTTTCTAAGCTAAAAATGACAGACATTTCGAATAATAAATATAAGTACTTACCTTATTTTTATGGCTGGGTTGAAACAAAAGCGTTTGCGCGACATCTGTAAACGGGGTTTTCCAGGGTAAAACGGACAAATTAAAAATAGTTCGGGGGCTTAATGGGCCATGAATCTGCTATGGCAGCATATAGACATATTGTTCTATCAAACACAACAGTTCTTTTGGCCTAAAATACAGCAGTTTATTTTAAAGAGGGGTGCAAGGTTGTTGGACCTTGAGTCTGTTAATAAATCTATCTATCTATCTATCTATCTATCTATCTATGCTGACGTGTGTGATGATCACTCAGCACATATAGTACCTTTAAAGGCTAAAGCAACAGGGCATCTATAGCCTAGAAACACAAAGCTCACCAACCAGCACATGACATGTGTTTCACAAAAGACAAGTCTGGAGCGTGGAGAGGACATCGGTGAGTAAGCGTTTGTGTGGGGCAGGTGGGGTGGCCGTTCGCAGCACAGCACATGAGTGACATGACCAAACACTGCTATGATGCGTGCTAACTACACATACGCTAAGAACATGTCACACATTGTGAACTTGAGAATGAGATGAAAATTCGCCAAAGTTTCCGTCATGTCTTGTCAGACGAAAACTGGCATTCGTCTCGTTATGTTTTAGTCTCCCAAGACTTGATTTTAGCTCGTCATTGTCGCGTCATCTTCATGAAAAAATTGTTCGTTGACCAAATATTTTCGTTATCGTCACCGTTGACAAAAACACTGGACCCAAATGGAGACAAGTACATACTCGAAATGATGAGTAGTCTCACGGAAATATATTTTTGTTGTGAAATGTTCTTAATGGGCAAACAGAGAATTTTAGCCAATTATTGTAGTTTGCGCATATAGTCATACAACAAAAGAGTGCTGACTTGCATGAAGCTTATCTTTGTAAAAGGCCCTGTGTAATGAGGGCAAGGACACATAGACGATGGAGAAAGGGCGAGCACCCCTTGGTCTAAGATGGGGGCCATTGAATTCCTGGAGAGGTAGGGGCTGTCATCAGTGTGATTATGTGTGGATGGCTGTAAGTCGTGACAGGCTACACCACATTAACACTGACAGCCTTTCTTGCTGTGACACAGATGGGTATGGTAAATAAAGGTCCAGAAGTCATGGGCTATTTCCAGAGCTGTGATGGTCAAGCCAGAGAGGCAGAGTATGCAGTTAGCAAAAATTGGGCTATGCTAATGACGGGACTTCAGGCTACAAAGCAAGGCTTAAGGTGATGATTACAAGCAGAGCAGGGTAATGTGGCAGGGTGGGTGATAGGGCTTCGGCTGGGATTTGAAAATAATTAGGAGCGTGGTTGGATAGCATAGCCAGATAATGTGGCTGCAGGGGAGGCATGGCCCCGGCACAGTATGAAGATGATGAGTATCAAGGCTGAGCTGTCCACTCCATCGGCCTTCTGAGCTGTGACAAAAAGCTCTGCTGGCTGCTGCTGTGGCTGGAGGTGCTTCCAACGATAGGACCTACGCACTAATTACCACACAGGCAGAGAAGAGTGCGCAAATAGAGGTAGAGAGGCACACAAGGATGAAGCAACAGACGGCAATATGCTCAGAAGAGCGCTGACTGCCAGCATTAAAATAGAAGTGGGCTAAGAATAGTAATTGACGCTGTCTCCACAACATTGTCCTGCAAAAGCAGCCACGTTATTCGATCAAGGGTGGGTTAAAGCACCACACCAACTCAACTTTTATAATTGTGCTCAAATAAAAAGCCAAAATAGCCCCTTAAAGGGAACCAGGGATAGAAAGAAAGATAAATGTTAGTACGGGTTATAATACTTTGATATTAAAACCCCTCTTAACTCATTTGCTTCCAAAAACGTAAAAATACGTTCTATTTTTAATTGCTTCAGTGTCCCAAAAACTTATTTATACGTCTTTTACGTTTTTTTTTCCACAATCGGTATCTATAGGTTCCCATGTATCTCAGATATAATGCACAAAGCTCAAAACCCATTTTAAAGCAATAAAACTGGCCACTGGAGGGCAGTAGCGCATTTGGTAAGACCTACAACCCTATTCAACGGCAACCAACGGCCAATCCGCAAAGCCGGGGAGACGGCAGAAGACGACTGAATGGATGACTGGCGGCGGACGACCGAGCAGAACAACCGGTAGAACGCCCGGGATGCTAGGCGCTGGACGACCTAGCAGAACGACCGGGACCACTAGATGCCGTACAGTCCGTGCTGCTCGAGAGCAAAGCCCTCAGAGACTCAAAAAAATTCATCTTTTTGAAACAGGCGGCGATGAGGGAAAAGTTTAACCCGCTGCAGTGGCCAACACAACGTCACCTTTCAGTTAGTTATGTCTAAATAAATTGTTACTTTGCTATCAAAAGCTCTATTTGTCTTGTTGTTTCTGTTTTTTTATGTAAAAGGAAAACATTATTCAGATGTTTGGGATGTAACTAAAGCATAAAATAGCTGTGTTAAAGTCAAAGTCAAAGTTATGTTTGAAATGTAAAAACTCAATTTCTCCGTTTTTTCATCAGAAATTGGAAAAATGCTCAAACTGAGCTATTTTCTAATGCTGTTTTCTAAAGAATGTAAAAAAAATATTTGAATTGACTTTTTTTTCTGCTGAAAGAAGAGAGTCTAATCTTTCTTTTGGTGGGTTCCATGTTTGTATAGCAATCGAACAGAATTTTCTGTGGGCTTTTACGTGACAAAAATAAGGTAATAATAATAATAATAATAATAATAATAATAATACATTTTATTTATAACGCACTTTACATTTGAAAAACAAATCTCAAAGTGCACCTTGCCCAAATAAATAAATAAATAAATAAATAAACATTAGATGCCATTAGACGTCTCGGTAGAGGCAAATTGCATCAATGTTTTCGTGTGCTGTGATGCACGGGCTATCTGCAAAAACAATCAAACTGCTGTGTTAAGCTGTATACCCTAATCATATGTAAAACACACAACAGCTCTGAATGCTAACTATGTCCATAATAATATTGGAATAGGTTGGATCACACAATAGTTTACCGTGAAGATCTGCAAACACTTTTTGACATCAAACACTTTCCTGCTCTCGTCACTAGAGCAGGAGAGTGCTGTCACTAGCCAACTTGATACATGAACGCTATTTGTCTCATCCAGTCTTTCCTGTTTATTTTGCTTTTGCTGTTCTTCTCATTAATGTTTCACTTAGGTTCAAATTGGAAGGGCAGACCCGATGACATGTTTAGTAAGTTAAAGAGTGACACTGTGGAAGTTCGTCAGCGTCCCCATGTGACGTCACCGCCCTATGACGGCAACAACAATGGTGACCTACTAGTTAAAATAATTTTACAAATTTTATTAAAACGAAAACATTAAGAATGGTTTTAATAACAAATTATTATAACTCGCAATAACATTTATCTTTTAAGAACTTCATGTCTTTCTATCCATGGTACCCTTTAATTTTTACTTTGGAGAGACTGCACTGTAAGAGTTATTTGGAGAACTAGCACCTCTCATAGATGAACTATTAAACATTGACAACCTTTTGCTAACCCCAGTCAGATGACCACCACAGGAAAATATAAATAGATAATAATCTTTTTATTATTGATAATACTAATTAATTTGATTGGATTTGACAGCACTCTAAGCACATATAGTTGTTGTTGTTGTATTTAAAGGTGGTTTTTAATTTAAAGGTACAACTTGTGAAGGTTAGAGGGGCATGTTACGTTTCAAAACACTTAGTCTTTACAGTTCAGGTTGGGTTGTGTGTTGTCTAACCAAATTAATGATAAATACAACCTTATGCTTGGTTGGTTGAAGTCAAGGCAACGGTTCAGTGTCTAAAAAGGTGATCTCTTGATGATCAGCAACTGAATCAGTACTAATCTTGTCATTGCGTTAAAGACACCGTTATTTAATCTGCATTTTACAAAGCCTGAATAGACCAGATGATCAAAACAGATTGTACTCCTCCAGCCCGAGATGTCAGCTGAGAAGACCCCATTCACCCACCCTCTCAATCCCCATTCTTATTTATCTCCACTTCCTGGGGCCATGTTAGTTCATTCCCGTGACGCTGCTCTCTCCTTCTCTCGCTCTTCGCTTTCTCTTTCTCTCTCGCTTGTTTCACTCCTTGTTTCCGGGCAATTGGGCCTGGGTGCTTCTGGTGGTGGGGGGTAAGAGGTTGGGGTGGAACTGCTGGGAAGTTTGTGTGTGTGTGCATGCACATATATGTATGCGTGTGCATGCTGGGAAGTGAGCTAATAAAGGATGGTGATCCATGAAAGGCCTTGAGCAAAGACACAGTCAATTACCTAATGCCTGGACCAGACCGCAGGGCCCACGCGCACACTCTCACTCTCCGACATGCAGGCACACCCACACACACACAACCATGCGTACACCTCATTTACGTATACATGGAGAGGGGGCAATGGAGGGCATAACTGGGAATTGTGTTGGCGTATGTGGGTGGGTGTACATATGCGTGTGATAGAGAACTGCAATTTATTAAATTGCTGTCACTTTTGACAAATTTGTGCAACTCAAATTGAAAGGGCTTGACTGCACCAAGTCTGTGTTTTTCCATTTTTATTTGAAGGTGTTGTGTTACACTTCAGACAGGAGAACTAGCAATCCTGCATCAACCCCATTTATGGTTTATTTCTATATGAACTCAATTTATTTGTAGCTGGAAAAGGCCTCCATCCAGGTGAACATGACCCTTAACAGTATACTGCATTTTGAGGTACATTATCTCTGCACTCCGTTCATCCAACTTTTTAGTGGATGGCTCATCTCCAAGAATAAGTTTAAGTGGTTGAAAAAAAATTATATTGTAAAATTCTATTCATAATTGCCAACCTACCTTCCTTTTGGTGTCAATTTATGAGTGCTATACAAAGAAGTTGGCATTTTGTGGATTAGAGATGGGGTTACTCCTCTGGTCCAAAAGGTGGCGCAGACTTCCTGGGTCTCTGGTTGGGCAAGAACAGTACAGAGCAAAAACAAGATAAGAGCTAAATTAAAATACTGTATGTACACGGGTCATTCCCATAAATGGCGCAATTTTAGTTCCCAGTATAAAAAAAACAAAACAAAAAACAAATGCGCAATAAATTTTAACAGTAAAAGAAAATCTTTTTACAACAGAAAATGAGAGCATCAGGAAGTGGGTTTCTAATATTTTCATTATTCATTATCTTCCTGCCAAATAGTTAAATCAAGGTCTGATGTACCAATTCAATCACAAGCTGTTATTACACCTGGCATTGCTGATAGCCACTAAATTTCCATGTCAGACGCTCTTGTGCTTGTCTATGTAGCTTCAGTTTGATTGAAGCGGCGCTAAATACCAAAGAAGAGTACAATGGCAATAAAACTGGGTGGTCTTTTGTTCTGTTGCCACGGAAATTACAGTGAGCAAGATCTAACTGAGGGTTAATACAAGCACTTCACACACAACTGAGTAGATTAGCCCGGGAGTAGTAATGAGGTTATAATCATATGTTTAACGAAGTCACAATTGCACTGCAGCAACACTTGTTTCATATATACCCCCCCCCCCCCCCCCCCACACACACACACACACACACTCACACACTCATCTTAATTACATGGAAAAGCCTGTAACACCATGGGTACGAAAGCAGTATTATAATAATCACCAGGCATCCACCCATTACATGTAATAATGGGGATGTGTTCATTTGGTACTTCATGTTGAATACATGTGCTTGTGTTAAATGTGTAAACACATTATTTACGTATATTTAGTATAGGAAGCACCCACAACATTATGTAAACCTGCAAGACTGATAGATGCTTTGTTTCTCTTTTCTTTGGGTAAATCTTCCATTTCAAAGATTATAAGCCACTCTTTGGAGGACGTCATCATGCCCTTATGCAAAAAATGTATCACTTTGGTATACTGTAGTTTACATTGGAGAACTAGTGTGGAACTTAAATGCATCATGTTGTGTACATTTTTAATATTTTGGCCCCCGAGGGTTGTGACAGGAATGTTTATAAGTAAGTTTCCTTTTAGGGCCAGGTTTAGTTTCGCACTTTCTTTCAAATGATTTCCAAAGAAGATTAGGCAATATCCTTTATATCTGTGGTACACCTTTGAAATTGTATATTTAATAATTAGTGTTATTTCCAAAATTAGTTCAAGCCTTCTGTCTGGACTTTGCATGTTGTGCTTAATTAAGGTTTTGAATTAACAATCAGTGTGAATGTATATAATGTATAACTTGTGTGACTCACAGTGTGCCATCACAAAGTTGCAACTCATTCGGAGTCTCCTCTAGGTGTGCGCACGAGGTCTGCATTCCCACAGCTGGCTCAGGAAAATGTTCACCTTGCTCCCACATCTCCCTGGGGTCTCTTATCCGGACCTGAAATAATCACAGAGAATCCCAAGTATCAAATAATGATACAGTAACTGTTTCTTTCCAATTCAGCCTCCCGCCTCTGTCTTTGTCTGATCCCTATCTCATAGGTGGTAATGGTTTACAGCTAAAAGCAGAGGCCAATCCCTTCCTGTGACACAGAGACCAAGAGATAGGGCAAGAGGGAAAGAGTTGAGAGGGAAAAAATTACGCAGAGTAAATCCAAGGCATTCTGAGGATGACTGAGGGATGAAAAAGATTAGTGCAAAGCAAGATGAACAGATAAAGATGAAGACAAAACAAGAAATGTGCTCAAATAAGTGTATGACGGCTCGGCTCCAACTAATCATTGAGTCAAGATTGCAGACAAACGTACATCATGTCACCGAAATACATGTTTTTATTTTTATTTTTTAATGACATTACTCAATGAATAATTTGCATTTCTTGAGACAGCCACTAGCTTGTGGACTCATGTATTGCATTCATTTAGAAATATTTAAATCGATACTAAAAAATCTTTAATTTAAAGCTCTTGTAACACTTTTCCCTTGTATGTTACTTTTTGTTTCTTTTCAGTGTGACCCCTATCCACTTTTGTAAAACAGATTACTGGACTGCATATACTCTTTAATTTTCTAGTTTAAATGGCGATACTCGCATTCATGTGTAGCTTGTAAAATGTTTAATTAGACAGTGCCGAACATATCAAACAGCTGCAACATGCTGTTGCTATGCTGAGGTCACCTTGTTGGCTGTTAAAAAGGCAAGATGGGAAGAAGATGGAGGGAGAAGTAGGTGTGAGGGAACCTGTCCTTGCCCCTATCGTCAGAGGATCAGTGGCCCTGCCTGACCACTTCCACAGGCTGCACCTCAACCTTATCCATCACTACCAGATAGTTATCATGCTTGTTTGGGATTCTTGCAAAAATAAATAAAAAATGGTCAGTCTACAGTAATTAGTCAGAATACAGTATATCAAATGGCAGCTATTTATCTATTTTTTGTATTGTATTAGCATTCAGTTCAAAACATTTATTGTTATTATTAAATACCTGCCTGCAACCCTATTGTTGAACAGTTGTATAGAAAAATCCACAGAAGAATGGATGGCTGGATTCAACCTTTAAATCTTTGACAAGAAAGATTGAAATGCACTTTTTAGGATTCACCTATGCAACCCCTCAATTACATATTAAAGTTAAGACGTTTTTTGCGTTAAGTTCAACAATGACATTTTTTACACTAGTATCACAAATAAAATTGTTTTAAAATGGGGCATACCAGAGATACACCTGGATTTGACCTCACACCTTTATTGGTCCTAACAGCTAAGATTGTGTAGTTGATTTGTAGGTTTTATGCGAGGCCAATCAACTTTGCAGAACCGTGTATAAATGGTCTGAGAGGTTTCACTGCTAATAGAAGATGACTTTATTTTGAATAACAAAAAAACAAAAAACAAAAAAAAAACACTTGGACTAATATACCACTAAGCGTATTTGTGAACTGAGGCTTTTGGTGAAGGACAGTGAATGTGCAATTTTAATTGAATAGCATCTTACGTGCTGTTTTCCACTAGTGATGGGTGGAAGTACGACCCTGGATGAACAGCAGGCTCTGGTTTTGCCCCTTGGAGATTCAGCAGTCCGATGAAAACTGCCGACTGGTGTAGCTTCAGGTGTGAGCTGATCGCATTCCCTAGCGACTAGTCTGATGGGGGCCTGGTATGTGACCTGCCTCAGAAGTGACTCCATCTCATGAGGGGCCACCCTGAATGGAGAGTTGAACACCCCTGGGCGCTAAAGACCGAGTGGGGGGGAAGAGATAAGTTATTCTATCGAAGAACAATATAAAGAGAGTGGTTCTCTTCCAAATTTGCCAATGTCACACTAATACTGTATACATAATGTTGCATGATGAAGACACAAAAAACATACAGCTGATCAAATGTCAATTCATTCAGGTCCACAAATATTGGTATATTACTAAAATTCAGTATTTTGTGTTTCTAAAAAACATCACGATAAATTGGAAATTAATGAAAAAAATGTACTTTCACTTCCAAGTTTCAGCATTAATTTGAGAGTGTTCATTCAACACAAATGGAGCAGAAGGGCACAGAAAAAAACTGTGGTGGATAACCATCAGTGGTGGAATGTAACTAAGTAAAAGTACTTTGTTACTGTACTTAAGTACATTTTGGGTATCTGTACTTTACTTGAGTACAAAAATGAAGTGGTACCTTTTACTTCACCACATTTTACAGCATTTATCTGTACTTTTTACTTCAATACTTTTAAAACTGTCACCTGTGTTAAACGTTACTTTTGTTTGTGTTTCTCTGATTGTGAATTCATAGTTTCGTTTTCATGCCTACAGCGCAATCAATAAGCCCCGTGCAACTATACTGTTATTGAGCACTAGAGGGAGCAACATGAGTACAAGCAAGATAAGGCAGGTGAACAAGATATTGACCGATGAAACAACATCAGTGAGAGCAGCGTGCCTTCATATGGGTGCTGCACACTCTTTTACAGTAGGTGGGGGTATGCGCCTCCATTAAGATAAAAGTTTTCTGTGCTTGTTAAGCTTCTGTTTAAAGCACAGTCAATTTTGTAATTTATTTACATTCTGCACAGTTATATGATATATTTATATTAAAAATATATAAAAATATATATATCACATTTTTCGCATCGGAAGAAAATACTTTTACTTTTTACTTGTAAATTTTAAAGCAAGTACCTTTGTACTTTTACCTAAATATTTTTTTTTCTTTGATAATTGTACTTTTACTTTTTTTTGCCCCTCTATCTGTACTTTTAATTAAGTAAAAAAAGTGAGTACTTCATCTACCACTGATGACCATAAAAGTATTTTCCTGGTGAGAAAAACACCTTCATAACACTTGGCCAGATTAGGAATGTACTGTATGTGTGTCAAATGGATTATTCAACCAGCGTGAATAGAAAGGGTTTAAACCAGCGGTGTCAAACAGATTCCACAAAGAGCCTCAGTGGGTTCTGGTCTTTGTTCCAACAGATCCAGCAAAAACAGTTCAACCAATGAGGTTTCTGCCAAAACAAGCAGCATCTAACTGCAATCAACTGATTACACTTGTAAGACACCAGATTGATGAAAAGGTACGCATCTCGTTTGGTTGGAATGAATCCAGCACCCACTGCGGCCCTTTGAGGACCGGTTTGACACCACTGGTTTAAATGATGTACAGTGATCCCTTGTTACTTCGCGCTTTAAACTTCGCGCCCTCAGTCTATTGCGTTTTTTTGTTTGTTTTGTTTTTAATTAAAAATAAATAAGTGCAGTATTTTATAGAGCTGTCACGATCCGAAGCTGTCACGATCCAATCACATAGTCTCTCACTCTTGCTCCTGCCGCTTTTCTTGGTCAGGCATGCACTGGAGTTGCTTATTAAAGTTAATGATGATTGACAGATGTTAAGGTTTGATCTTTCCAGAAATGCTCAAAGCCGAAACTTCTAAGCGCCGCATGCGTCGATCGTTTAACTTGTTAAACAGTTGTTGTAGAAACTCATTGTGTTAAGTGTGTTAAGTGACCAGCTTGAGCGGGTTTGAGTGGACTCACTCAATGAAGCGTTTAATAAGACAAGTATTTTTCTACTTTATTCTTGTTTAGAAATAATTTAGTGGGACAGTAACCTGTTTAAAATGTATCATAATTATTACATTTCAAGTGCTTAAAAAACATTTAAAAAAATACTTTTTAAAGAAATTATACTTTAGGAAAAAAAAGTCAAAAAACATGTCTTGTATGTATCTTTCCAATGCTAAATCTGAATAAATACTCCAAACACACAAATTTATTTTTGCGGGGTTTTGGGGCGCAACTAAGCAGTTTTTCACTTACCGCGGCGGTTTCTGGTCCCCATTAACCGCGAAAAACCAGAGATCACTGTAAACCATTGGCAAGCCTCAAAAACAGGAATGGTAGATTGTCGAATAATTTTAGATTCCCCTTCTGGGGTAAAAAAAAACATCATATAGACAGATGAGACAAAATCCAACTTGTGCCATCGTGATGGGAAATGATTTGCTAAAGGCCCCCAAATATACTACATCATCAGTGAAGCATTATGGTGGGAGTATCATGGCATAGGCATGTGCAGTATGATTAACAATGGAATTAGGTTCCTTTTATTTACTGATGATGTGACTGTTGACAGAGGCAGCTAGTAGGCTGAATGTTGAAGTGTTATATGCGATATAATTTGCTCACATTTAGTCAAACGCTTCAGAACTCTTTCAATTGTAATTAGTGGAAATGCAGCGACCCAAAACAACTAAACAATGTTTTGAGTGTTGTAGTGTTCATGCCAATAATCTGACCTGAATCTGATTAAGTATGTATTTCAATTGCTGCAAATAAAAATGAAGGAAAATTAACACGAGCTTTTGATGGATTCGATGGAAACCAGACGTCAGGCTGAAATTGATTGAAAGTATTTGTAAGCAAGTATTGTTAAGTTGTCTCATTACTTTTGGTTCCTTAAGAAGCGTGAAGCTTTAAAAATGATGTAATCCCTTAAACCATTCACCATTCAAGTCAATTTTTAAAAAATTTTAAATCCATGGCTGTGGTGTTTTCATTCAAAGAGATTTGCGTTGATGTCCCAATATTTATGGACCTGACTCTACACATAGATGATCTGAAGTGAACTTTGTTTCAGAGGGCTTTAGCAAGAAATATTCACACCACAGTGATCCTTTTGCATGCATGTTAATTACAAGACCAAAGCTCTGCGTTGGAGGAATCTACTTTATATGCTAATAACACCACTTACTATTTAGGACACTGTTGTAAATGAGAAAAGGGCTTAAGTTGGAAATGAGACTACCGTGTCTCAGCTCTCTTCAAAATATTATATTTGTAGACTGGTTAATTCATGATGGTTTGTTTAATAACGGAAGGGATTTAGTTTGTATTTTAAAAACAAACTCAAGTAATTATTGTTGAATAAAAAGCTGGACAATTGGATATCAGAGCATGAGGGTATTCCAAAAATTTTGTATGTATTTTTACTTACCGGTACTAAGCGTGAAACTACCTACGTTCGTACACACAAACACAAAGTAGCACACAAAATTTCTTAATAATATCTATCGCCAATTTTCTACATTAACCGATAGGGACTTGGAAAAATATTAGATACAAAACAAAAACAAACAAAACCACACAAATATTGACACTAACATGTCACTTGCCACAAATACAATCACACATGCACACCCCTACACGCACCTAATCCCACAGTAGCTATGGGAAGAGCAATGATGTTGACCCCAAGAACACAGCATCTCTATCTCTGTCAGAGGGACTTGGGGCCTTTTGGTAAGTTGTGAGTATCCCTGTGTGTGTGCGTGTGCGTGCATGTGTGTGGGCAAGGGTCCGAGAAGTGCAGAAGGATGAACTGTGTGGGAGAGCCATCTATTCACTACTGACAAGGTCAGCGCTATGAAGGGAAAGAGTCCCTTGCCATATGCAGAAAGGGAGAACAGAATATACAGTATGTAGAGAAATGAATGGACGAACATAAGACTGTGGGGGCACCACAACTTTTCCTCTGGACTAAAAATCTTAGTAATTAACTAATTGGCTGCCACTGACGATGCTAAATGTCTAATCTATTTTAACTGCGAGCATTGGTGCTTTTGGCAGCTCTTTTAATTTTTGTCTTAGTCTTTTGGACAAAAATACTTATTAGTCTTAGTCATATTTTAGTCAAATCAAAATGTTTTCATCTTCGTTTAGTTTTAGTCAACAGACAAATTTTGTCTAGTTTTAGTCAGCAATTGTCAAAATGTTTTCGTCTATAAACTTCAAAAGTTTTAGTCTGTGAATAAATAAATAATAAATAAAATGTTTCCAACAATTTCGAATGAACATTGACAGACGAGCACATACTTGTAAAATCTACAGGGACATCGATATCTTCATGATGATAATACACACTCAGCAGGAAAACAACACATTATTTGCAATTAATTAAACTCATCTGGATGCCAATAACTGTATGTAAAAAGATTTCCAGGAGTTTAAGAAGACACTCACCGAATCACCGCACTAAATGCCAATGCTAATGTGAACGATATGTTAACGCAAACGCTATGCTAACGCTACAAGTTAGTTTAGTGTAGTGGTGTCCAAACTATTCCACATAGGGCCGCAGTGGGTGCTGGATTTTATTCCTACAAAACAAGATGACATCTCTTCATCAATCTGGTGTCTCACAAGTGTAATCAGTTGATTGCAGTCAGGAGCTGCTTGTTTTAGCACAAACTTCATTGGTTAAACTGTCTGTGCTCGATTGGTAGGAACAAAAACCAGGACCCACAGCGGCCCTTGCGGACAGGTTTGGACACCCATGGTTTAGTGTGGGATGACCACTCAGCACAAAAAGGCTAAAGCAACATGGCATAGCCAAGATAAGAAAACAAAACTTATTAAGCAGCACCAGACACATTTTCACAAAAGGAGCCAGGAATGGGCACACGCTTAAGCCTGTGTGTGTGGCGGGGTTGAGGCGCAGCACGTCACATGAGTGGCACAATCAAACACTGCTAAAATGTGTGCTAACTACACATATGATAAGAAAATATCTCAAACTGTGAACTTATGACGGAAACATTGCCAAATTTTCGTCTTAGTCTTTTTATTTTTATTATTTTTTCACATGGCAATGTGCACTTTGAGATTTTTTTTTTCAAATGTGAAGTGCGTTAAAAACAAAATCTATTACTATTATTATTATTATTATTCAAGTTTAAATGGACGTCTATCATTGTCAATGACAGGCAATGAGTTAATAAAGTTAGAATACTCAAGTTGTCCAATAATGACTTTTTAATCAATAAGCGATACCCCGATATTGTCAGTCTCTAAAGATCTGATACCGATATTAAACAGATATCAATATATGAGGTCGTGGACTCCACACATTATGATGCGCAGGTCAAATGGCCTGCTCACATAACAAATCTTAAGTTCTCAGTTTAAATTTGGGAAACAATTAATGGTCATTAAGCATAACTGCTGTGCTAAGTTGTGACCAGCCCTTGTAGAAAGGCAGAAGGCTTCTACATTCACTTTGAAGGCAACATGCATATAGGCCCAAAACCGATAACGAAAAACCGATGTCGATATTATCCGATATCATTATAGACCCTACCCACCGACGTCATAAAACCATGTGCTCGCTGTATGGTTCCGCCCACTTGTCCGTCATTTTGTCTCGTATTAGCATTGGTTTCAATTGATCGAGGAATTTAAAATGCATTTCATGGAAGACCCGGTGCTTTCTGATGCCGTAAACTCACTGGATGTGTTGCATAAAAGGCGTTATGCGGAAAAACTTCGTTCTATACAGTCGCCAGATCCATATTTGATGCCTAAATCGATGATTTTTGACCAGCTGCCTTCGCCGTCTCTGCCTGACCCTGATATTTACAACTATCTTGTCCACACAAAATCAGTCTATTCTCACGAAAGTTTGAAAAACTTTAAGAGCTTGGAGGCTTATAAATGCTACGTTGCTGGTTGGGTGAAACAGGTCCTCGTACACGAAAATTCGGCAGGAATCTTGTGCTCGGAAGGTGAGTTACGAAATTTTCAATTCAAAATCTTTTGTTCTTGCTAACATCCACTGTCAAGTCTAATGTATTTCATGTCATTTGTCAATGGAGCTAGGGCTTTTAATGTTTATATGGTTTAGCGATAGCACTCTCACTACATACATACGTGTATGCTGTCGGCGATTAGCCTAGCAATGATCTTAATTGTGGTTGTCAGCCCAAAACCCTCTAAATATATATTAAATGCATCTTACCAGATGTAAAATGACTACTACATAATCTGTGGTAATCGTTTGGAGCCCAGTTTTCTCGTCGAATTGCAGCAGCCCATCTCGCTCTCTCCTCTCCGTGTCTCTCGGAATCCGGTAGAACTTCAAGTCTCTCCGTCTATCTTCTCTGTTATTGCAACCGACCGCCACACACGCCTTCACCATTTTGATTTTTAATGTTAACGAGCAGAAAAACACGCCGTAAATAGAAGGAATGTACGTAGCCGTAACAGGTCAACACGATGTGTTGACGGACAAGTGGGCGGCACCAGTCAGGAGAGTGGAGTTGTGACGTCACGTGGGTAGGGTCTATAAAAATGCTTTTATCGGCCAATATTATCGGACGATAATATCGGACATATTATCGACTACCTGATAATATTGGACAACTCAATAAAATACACAACCTAATTAGAATTTTGAAATGTGAATATAAATGTTTTTAATGATAATGTAGGTTGTGTAGTGCATTGTCAATTGAGGGGCAAATAAGTATTTACTCAACCACTAATTGTACAAGTTCTCCACTTGAAAATAATAAAGAGGCCTGTAATTATCAACATGGGTAAACTTCAACCATGAGAGACAGAATGTGGGCAACCCCCCCCCAGAAAATCACATTGTTTGATTTTTAACGAATTTATTTGCAAATCATGGTGGAAAATAAGTATTTGGTCAATACCAAAAGTTCATCTCAACACTTTGTTATTTACCCTTTGTTGGCAATAACGGAGGCCAAACGTTTTCTGTAACTCTTCACAAGCTTTTCACACACTGTTGCTGGTATTTTGGCCCATTCCTCCATGCAGATCTCCTCTAGAGCAGTGATGTTTTGGGGCTGTTGTTGGGCAACACGGACTTTCAAATCCCTCCACAGATTTTCCATAGGTTGAGATCTGGAGACTGGCTAAGCCACTTCAGGACCTTGAAATGCTTCTTACGAAGCCACTCCTTTGTTGCCCTGGCTGTGTTTCTGATGGAAGGAGATTTTCACTCAAAATCTCTCGATACATGGCACCATTCATTCTTTCCTTTACACAGATCAGTTGTCCTGGTCCCTTGGGAGAAAAACAGCCCAAAAGCATGATGTTTCCACCCCCATGCTTCACAGTGGGTATGGTGTTCTTCGGATGCAATTCAGTATTCTTTCTCCTCCAAACACGAGAACCTGTGTTTCTACCAAAAGTTCTATTTTGGTTTCATCTGACCATAACACATTCTTACAGTCCTCTTCTGGATCATCCAAATGCTCTCTAGCGAACCGCAGACGGGCCTGGACGTGTACTGGCTTCAGCAGGGGGACACGTCTGGCAGTGCAGGGTTTGAGTCCCTGGTGGCGCATTGTGTTACTGATAGTAGCCTTTGTTATTGTGGTCCTAGCTCGCTGTAGGTCATTCACTAGGTCCCCCCGTGTGGTTCTGGGATTTTTGCTCACCGTTTTTGTTATCATTTTGACGCCACGGGGTGAGTTCTTGCATGGAACACTTGATCGAGGGAGATTATTAGTGGTCTTGTATGTCTTCCAATTTCTAATAATTGCTACCACAGTTGATTTCTTTACACCAAGCGGTTTTCCTATTGCAGATTCAGTCTTCCCAGCCTGGTGCAGGTCTACAATTTTGTCTCTGGTATCCTTCGACAGCTCTTTTGTCTTGGCCATAGTGGCGGTTGGAGTCTGACATTGTGGACAGGTGTCTTTTATACCAATAACGAGTTAAAACAGGTGCCATTAATACAAGTAATGAGTGGAGCCTCGTTAGACCTCGTTAGAAGAAGACCTCTTTGACGGCCAGAAATCTTGCTTGTCTGTAGGTGACCAAATACTTATTTTCCACACTAATTTGGAAATTAATTCTTTACTAATCAGACAATGTGTTTTTTTTTCACATTCTGTCTCTCATGGTTGAGGTTTACCCATGTTGACAATTACAGGCCTCTCTAATCTTTTCAAGTAGGAGAACTTGCACAATTGGCGGTTGACTAAATAGTTATTTGCTCCACTGTACGTCACTGCCAACTTCCTACAATAGACAGCAAATGCTTTGTGATTATTTGAACCACACATAAACTATGTGGCTTTGTGTCACCTTTTCTCCAGCAGACGAATCAGAAGCATTGGTTTAGGAGAAACATAGTACTGTAGCATCCCAATCTACTGACACACATTGTTTGACTGTACAGTATTTTGTCGGATCTTACAGCCCCCCCCCCCCCCAAGAAAAAACTTGTTCGCTTTCAGCTGATATTCTAATAATAAGGACATAACTGCCAAAGTCGCAGCAGACACATTGCATGCAGACGAATACATTAAACTGTTATTACGAAAGAACGTGGGATCTCCAACTGGACCATTAATTGTACCTGATCATGGTCAAATCTACAGACACTGTGAGAGTGGGTTGTGTGTCCTCAACCAACCTGTTTTGTACTGAGTACGTGATGCCATCTGTAAGCTTGGTACATTTTGGCTTTCTGCTCATTCAACTTTTTCAGACAGATTCTTTCCTTCTTTTGGAGCTCCTCAAGTTCATCCATCTCTCTCCTGAAACAACAAAATGATTACCGTAGTATTATTGATTATTTCAACCTTAAACATTTTCGTGGTGCACCTCCATGCGCACTGCTGAAAATATTCACAAGCAATATTTCAAGCTAAAATAATTGTGATCATGTGTTTTTGTGTGTTTTAATTGCCAAATATAATCTTGATTTTCCATGTCTTATAAAGATAGTACAGCCGAACGCTTAATGCTTTCGTGGACATATGAAGATTTGAGTACATATAGGACAATTAATGTGGAGCTGTGCCTGTGTATTTATCATGCAGCGTTTGGTGGTAATTCCCTGAAGTGTCCTTCAGATGAATGAAAATGTGCCTGATAATAAGAGGCTGGGACAGCAGAGGTACCGTGGGAGAAAAACAAGAACAGGAGGGAGAAAAAGTGAGCGAGTGTGAAGGTATAAGTAGGAGGATGATGAATATATTTCATCACAACAGCCAGGACAGGTCTGTCTATGACATCTGTTAAGCCAAGCTGCTTAAATGGGATGCATTAAAAGCCCATACACAGCAATTTCATCCGGCAATCACAAAGCCTTATTGTTACAAGGGGGTAATAACTTAAAAGTGGGAATTGGAAACAATTACTAAAACACTCATATCACAGTAATGTGGAAACACGCACAACGCGTACAGCCAATCTATTTCCTCAAGAGCAATTCCAGTACGAGTTGGCTTAGCTCATCAACAATTCGCAGCAATTTTCACAGCTTCCACTCCACTGTTGTAGCCAACTTCTATTTTCAATTACAGACCTCAACAGACGAATCAGAATATTCTTAGTGGGTCTGTAATGGCAGGTTAATACATTCATCGGCTAGTGGCATTTAAAAAGAAATCACAACACGGTCCCCGCTGCCTTTGCATTCTCATTTCTTTCTCAGCATCAGATTAAATTACAAAATAAATGAAATATGCAGAACATTACCCACACGCTTAGGTGGTGTGTGAGTGTGTGTGTGTGTGCTTGGGTGTTAAACTAAGTAGTTTAAGACTTTGTGTATGTTTATGTATGATAGTGTGTATATGCATAAATATATAGAGGTTGCTTGGCCTCTATTTGTTGCCCTGCTAACAGGAATATGACTTATTAATTTGAAATATAAAGTTTGGGTCTACTCTGGGACAGCAAGGTTCGCAAACTAATTGAATGTGCACACCTAACAGAGTACTTTATCAGTGCAGTTATGTTCATTTATGCATTACTTTTTAAATGGATATTGTTCAAAATTTATGGTGAGTGACTGCCAAAGTTGACAATAACAGCAAGTGTCAATATTCATATAGTTTTCAAAGGGTTTTCATGATTGTGCGTTCTGCATTGAACATTGCAATAAGGACGAATGTGCGTGTATGTATGTGTGTCGGCCGAACGGGTGACCTTTGTTTCCCTGCCCCCAGCCTCAACGTTATTAATTGCTGTGTAGTGGACAAAAGCCAAACAGATTTGTAACGGCTGAAGGGACCTCGATCTGTGTCGACCCAACCAGCCGACACAACATACAACCCTCATTAGCCCTGTTCGGCACGCTGAACATGCACTTAGTGTGTGCGTGCGTGTATATGTGAATAAATAAATGCCGAATGTTAAAGAGGAAAACATTCTTAAAACTCCATTCTAAGCAGAACACCGTGTCAACACATGATTTAAGTTTTTATTTTTTTTGCAGATAATACATTCATCTCATGGGGTGTCACTAGGAATTTGGGGTCCTGGGATAAAGACTTCTTACTTTAAGCACTATCATGTCATTGCTGAGAAATGAGAATCTGTAACTACTTTATGCCAAAAGGTTTATTATTGCTTTCAGTTGCAAATAACTGCTTTTGGCAATGGGCTGATGAAATGAAGCTACCTGTATCACTTAAACATAGTTCCTTGGTACCAAGATGCCACATGTGGGCACCAAAGCAACTGCAAATATGCATGGGAACACATCTCGGGCCCCTTTATATCACTATGTCTTACTTATCTTGCTAATGTGCAATCCCTGCAAAAAACCTATTTGAAAGTCTAAATGGGAGGGCCCTGTTGAACATTTTGGAGTAATACACACCTCAGGATGCCTCACCAAACTTTCTGTTTTGAGTTGCCCTCACCTTGAGAATTTAAGATTTAAAGCTTCCCAATGAGATTTCACTTCAGTAAAAACGAACCCTTTGGATACTCTTTGCATTTTCTTGGGATTTTTTGCTGCATGGAAAGAGGTGCAATGTACACTGTGAAGTAAGCCTAAACAAATTCTACATATTTCCCATTTACCTCTGTTGGGGTTTTGGGGCTTTCTCTTTTAGATGTTCACATTAATAGATGTAAATGTCTTTCAACTGTGGGCCTGCATAAAGCCCTTTGAGAAATTTGTCGTGATTAAGGCCAAATTGATTATGGTCTGACGTAAGACCCCAGCAATACTTTTTCCATGACTACAGTATTTAACCATTTAAATAGCAGTTAACTATTTAAAGCGAATGATAGCACCTTTATTATGTCCAACCCAGTGGAGTCTTGTTTGGTAAATTTAGATTGATATTTTTATGTTGTGTAATAGTGGAGAAAAACATAAATGAAAGTCATTATACCAGGAAGTGGTCGCCTGACATGAGATTAGCCATTGTCTCAATACCGGTACAATTTTAGCCAATCAAATGTGAGTATCCAAATTTCCCGCCCTTTCTCGTTACGTCATT
This sequence comes from Corythoichthys intestinalis, assembly GCF_030265065.1. NCBI lineage: Eukaryota > Metazoa > Chordata > Actinopteri > Syngnathiformes > Syngnathidae > Corythoichthys > Corythoichthys intestinalis. The sequence continues at coordinate 36,418,824 of NC_080395.1, read as the reverse complement.
ATGCCCATTACCATCTCTGCACAAGTCAGTGTCAGTACCAGTGTGTGTGGGTAGAACTGACATCACAAAATGTTTGCGCCTTTAAACGGTGTCTTTTTTTGTGTTTACACATTATGCTTTACATTATCAGAGGTGTAAAACAAAAAATGCAATTTGCATGCATACACTAAGCAAACATGTTTTATAAATGGATGCCATTTGTTCTGTGTTGTATCTCCCTTTAACTTTATTTGAAAGGTTTTATTTTCAATTTATTGGTAAAAAAATGCCTGCAATTCTATGATTACCGTATTTTTCGGACTACACGTCGCACCTGAGTATAAATCGCACCAGCCATAAAATGCCCAACGAAGAGAAAAAAACATATCCAAGTCGCACCGGAGTATAAGTCCCATTTTTGGGGGAAATTTACTTGATAAAATCCAACACATAGAACACACGTGTCATCTTGACAGCCAATTTAATATAAAAATACAATAGAGAACAACATGCTGAATAAGTGTACAGCGTACAGTGCATGAACAACGAAATGCACATATACTGTCCAACAGGACGCTACGGCTCGGTCCTGGCTATTCACCGGGCTAAACTCCCAAATGACAATGCTGGACGTCCGTATAATTTGCTGAATCAATTTGGTCCTCGATACCAAACAAGTTCGCATTGACATAAATAAATGATAATTAGGTGCTTTTACAGCAATGACATGACACAAACGGATAGCATGCGTTCGCTTGCATTAGCGTATCGTTCAAACAACCACACAACTGGCTCTAAGTGTCCGATCGCGGGTGGAAAACACACAACAACAGAAAAAATGATCCACACAGGCGTTGCCTCTGTAGAGATATTTTACAAGCATAAACAATGAACGTAGGTTCGCAGCTGTGTTTCTCTCTCGCTAACTCGCCCACTCACTCAGCTACGTAGCTGTCGGTCTTCTTCTGGCGTGTGAGTGCTCTTCTTCACGTAAACAAGTGCAAGTGCACCCCCACGTGGGCGTGAAAGCACCACAAAGCATGCATTTCATAATAAAAAAGTCAATAATACAATTGAACACACATTGCCAAAGGCAGAACCGAATGTGGCCATAGCTATTAAGTTATTCAGATAACTATAGCATAAAGAACATGCTAACAAGGTTACCAAACCATCAGTGTCACTCCAAAGCACCAAAATAACATGTGAAATGGTATCATAATGTGTTAATAATTTCACACATAAGTCGCTCCTGAGTCGCACCCCTAGCCAAACTATGAAAAAAAAACTGCGACTTATAGTCCGAAAAATACGGTACACAAAAAAGATATGCATTTGTGTTTTTACTTCCTAATGAATCTTGTCCACCCCCCGTCCCAAAATCAAGACAGATATGAAGCCAGCCAACATCTTGGAATGAATTGTGTTTCACTAAAACATTCCAGTTCATCTAAAAAGTTTCAGAGTGATTCAAGATAAAAATAGTTACAGTAGTGTACTCACAGAACAGTGAAAATATAACATTGTGGAAATCGTGAAAGGTGTTAATCAAGCTCACTTCAAGCACTTTTAAACAACTGGAACCCGAACCGACACGACCCAGGTCTGTTCACCTATTTAATGGTTAATATAGTACAGCTAAATTTCCCAGTCTTGCTCAATAATTTACCTCCTGGATCAGAATGGGGAGTCAAGGGCTGATGGGATATCAGAGACTGAGGCATTGTGGGACAGCGAGCCACACTTGCGGTCATCAAGGCCAGCAACAGTGCAACTAATTGGCCAAGTTTTAAATATTTAATGGAGGCCTGACCTGATTGGCTACTTTAATTGCTTCAATTAAATGATTCAATAGCAGGCAAGGAGGAGGTGAAAGGAGTATCAGCCAATTGATTCAATGACCAGTTCAATACTTTGAGCTTTTCACACTGACTTTCCATCTACTCTAAGTAACTCACAAATTAATCAGTTCCTTCTGTAAAATACCAAAAACTGGTGCCACACGCAGTTATATTTTAGAACCAATCACGGTCTTCTTCTGGAAAAGTTAAAACATTCTCAAATGGTTCTCATCTCTTACCATTGTTTCCTCCTCAAAAGTAATTTTCTTAAGAGTCAAGGAGAGCGCAGCAGCTAGATTATGCTACACCACACACATACCACACACACACGTTCAATATACAAATCCAATCAAACTGAGGGAGTGAACTTGTCTCCACCCAAACTGGATCAGAAAGAAGCGGCAAAAGAAAGAGTGACGCATAGAAGCAGGGAATGTTGGCAGTGCAGGTCCCACTCCAGTGTAGCAGCTCGCCTTTCATCAATGTCCTTGAGAGGGACATGAGAAAGGGAATGATGAAGAAGGTTGGAGAAAAGAGAGACAGGAGAAAAAGTAACTGGAAGATGTGAGACGCCACAGAAGACAATAAATAACCCCTGCCACACTGTCTACACATTTCTTTAAGTTGAAGTTAAATAAGTTTCAAATGTTTCTGTGTTGTTGCAGCATCATAGGGAGAATATTTATCAGATGATGGCAGTAATAATTACCCAGCTGTTTATGGCAGATAGAGGAATAATTCATGCAGCCAACAGGCCGTGTTGGTGGCAGCGGCGATGACTCCAGCACATTTAGTAAATATGCAAAACAGCCTTGCTCTGCTTTCCTAATTGCCCCCATTGTCCCACCGCATGCCCTTATTAAAGCCCAGGAACTTTAAGTGTCTCGCTGACAAAGTGATAAATTGTTGGGGTGCCAAGGAAAACTGTGGCAGAGTGGGGACTGCACTGGGGTCTTGACTTCATTAGGCTATGCAGAAGGCGAGGAAGGATGAATGAGAATGGACATTGGACGCACAGTGATCTGATGGCAGTGGTGCTGGGGGTGAGAGAGATACAAACAAAGTGGAATTAGAGGAAGAGAGATGCTGGCCAGTAGATAAAGAATTCTAGCTCAGATGCTGTATTGTACTGAAACAAAACACTGATGAGAAAAAAAAAAAACACTTATTTCAAAGCTTATACGGTAGATGCAAAACATCTGCACTCAAATGTAGAAATTTTGCAAAGTCTGAAATAGCAGTCTGTTAGCAAACCTTTCAAACTTCTAGAATGTAAAAGAAATTATAAAATTCATTAAATCTTCAATAAGAATATTAAAAAGACCTGTAACTTGAAGACAGGTGTGTAACTTTTTATATACACCGTGTACTTGTGATACAAAAGTTTGACACAAAAATACATTACAGTGATACGTCGTTACTTCGCGCTTCAAACTTCGCGGCCTCAGTCCATTGCAGATTTTTTTTTTAAAATTAAAAAATGAATAAATAAATACAGATAAGCTGTCCCGATCTGTCACTCTCCCTCCTGCTGCTTTTCTACGTCAGGCAGTGCACTGGAGTTGCTTATCAAAGTTAACGCTGATTGACAGACCTTGCCAGGGATGCTTGAAAGCTGAAACTTCAAAGCGCCGCATGTGTCTGTCAATGTTTAGCTTGTTAAACAGTTGCTGTGATAACTCATTGTGTGTAAGTGAGCAGATTTGAGTGGGCTCACTCAAAGAAGCATTTTACAAAGACAAGCATTTCTCTACTTTATTCTTGTTTAGAAATAATTCGGTGGGACAGTAACATGTTTAAAAATCATAATCATTACATTTGAAGTGCTTAAATACCTTTTTTTTTTTTTTTTTTTAAATTATACGGGGGAAAAAAGTTAAAAAAAAAAAAAATCTTCTGTATGCAGTATCTCTTTCCAATGCTAAATCTGAATAAAGACATTGAACACACATCCCCCCCAAATTTTGGGGGGTGGGGGGCACATTACTTTGTGTTTTTTTCCACTTATAGCGGCGGGTTTTGGTCCCCATTAACCGCGAAAAACAAGGGATCACTGTATTTGAAATTCCCTAAGATGAGAAATAATATTAGCAGAGATGTAAAATATGTGGAATGCATGCTCACTTACCATATATACGTTTTATTGATCGTTTTTGTCATTATGTCATATTTAAAGATTTATGGTTATTTCGCGACGGTTGGAATCGAAATCCACGTTTGTGCCGCATGTGTATGTAAATCCGTGTGCCAGAAAATATTTTGAACAAAACGTTTATCATCATCTAGCAACCCGGAATTAATGTGTTCAACTATTAAGGTTTTACTTCATATCAATCAAATGTTTTGTCTGTATCTGATTTGTGATCGTTATATTGTTTTATTAACATTGTATTAAAGTATTGAGACATTATTTAACTCTATTATATAATCACATGTTACTCTATAATTTTCCTTGATATATAGTTGTTGCATGGTTGTTTTTGTGCATTTTCTGGGAATGACTTTGAAAATGTTATGGTCATAGTGCCATTTGCCTCTATGGCATGTGACTGACAGACTGAATAACGATGCAACGCAACAAACATAGTTATGCAATTGATGTGAGTTTATTCTATATATATAGATTTTTTTTTCCAAATTACCAAATTAAAATGTAGGTGCAAACTGTAATACAAGTCAACGAGAATGGGCAGTAAAATCATAGATTACTATGCACAGCTGATCGGCCTGTGCTAAATGGGATCCATTAGTCCAATTTTGAATAATTCATTCAGTGCGCTGGACAGGCATACAGTCCTACAGAGGAAAGGAGCATGCTGGTGGATTAAAAAGCAGACCTTTACGTGATGACTGATCAGGCAGCGAGGAGCTCAGCAGCTCACAGAGAACGGATGTTTCAAATAAACACCCGAGCGGTTTTAATTGATCGTGACCTCGGTGGCACTAAATAAACATGTGATTAAGTGGAGACAAAATGACCTTAACAACCTCACCGCAGCAGTTGAGGGGCTTTGTAGAATCATTGAGAACGTCAGAGATGACAACTTAACAAGCTAAATTATTTAGAATAATCTTGGTATATTAATATTGTTTAAATTTAACAAAACGTTAACCCTTATTTTAAAGAAATGTTAAACCTTATTTTGTTTCTCAACAGCATGAAAAGTTGATGCGTTCAAATTATGCCAATACAATTGGATGTTTTTTAGATTACAAATGCTTATCTTGCAGATTGGACAGTGATGTGTTTAATAACAGGCACTTGGATTCATTTTGTGTGAATGATTAAAAAAAAAACAAAAAAACACACACAACAAAAAAAGGCCAAAAAAGGTATCAAAATGAGGTTGTGCATGTATCCGTCTTTGTTAATGTAGTGAAGTGGCAACACTTGCTTAATGAGTTTAAACAGCCTGCTCCTACCTCCCTCTACCGAAGGTGGAAATGCTGTTGGGAAGTAGGTGGGAAGTCAGTGATCCAAGGCGTACGCTAACAAATTTACATTTAATTTTAGCAGAAGCCTAAAGATATTTTGTGATAAAATATATTATCAAAGTTAAAATATGACTTATTAACTATGTGTTTTTTTTTTTTTTTTTTGTCACGAGTAAAAGATGGTGTAGCTCTAGCAGTAGGCCCCGGAGCGCATGGTGTTATATTAATGCAGCAGCTGGGGTTCACATGAGAGGCTAATTTTTAATTTCTTCACATCGTTCACTTCTCCTTTCGTTTAGCCTCAAGCACTTTAAAGGATTTTTCTCCTTCCCTCTTCTTAGCGCTTTGGCTCTTTGTCTCTCTCTGTCACTTTTATTCCCTTACATTTTCTCTGAGGTAATATCTTGTTCGCAAGGATGAGTCTCAGCACCAATGTCGCTCTTGCTTGGTCCCTCACACACACGTCTGAGGTAACCAATCAGATCTTATGAAGTCATTTCAGGAGATTATTGATCAACCTTATGTTTCTGTTATAGAACTTTAAAACAGATTGTGCACTGTAACACTACTGTTATTTCTGTATACTGCATGAACAAACTTATCTAGTGCTTTAAAATCACCATGTTTTACAACCTTTGTAAAAATAAATAGAATAACTTTGTAATGCTATGGGGAAGTCATAATATGAGGATTAAAAGGAAAGACAATATGTAGTATAAATGTGAAAGAACTAAACAAAGTCAAATTTCTTAAACCTCTGATAATAGAGAAAACAATTTAAAAAAAAAGTTACGTCAGTTGCAACTTGATCACAGGTGCATGTGATAATGGGCATTGATGACATCTTTAGGAAGGGCGTGTAATCTGGGATACTCGCATTTGATTGGATGAAATTGTATCGCACTGATTAAATTGTGTGCTCCTATGTCCAGCATAACATTTCTTGGAAATACTTAATAAATTGTGTGTTTAACTATCAAGATTTTTTCTGCAAGGATGCACATGTAAATGTATTATTTTACAAGGATAAAAATATGTAAAATTTTAAGAAAAAGTAATAATCTCAAAAGTAGAGCTATTATATTATCTCATGTTAGTCTGAGAAAATTTAATGTAAACATTGTTTAGGTTCCTGGTTACTGTTACATTTACATTTCAAAGATATTTCTGACATTTCATCTTTTTTATGTGCGTTTATGACTTTTATATCATACATTTCATTTTCTATGAGTTTCTATGTAGTCCTTTGTATGTTACAATTTGAATCAAGTACAAAAATTTTTTAAAAGTACACTTTGTAAGGTTTTAAAATGAAATTATGAATAATGTTTTTTTTTTTTTTTACCTCACTATTTCATTTGTTCTGCATAGCTTTTGCAGAAAGCTCTTGCGTGAATAGAAGCTATGGATGTACTTCCGCACATAGAAACCTCTCCACCGTCGTTGGATCTGGAGAGAGGGAAAGCATGGAAGAAGACATTACGTAAATAGATGACCATATTAATGGCCTGAACAACAGCCTTAAATCACACATCATATCATTAGGCATTTTCTCACTGTCATGATGGAGGGACAAGCCAAGGTGGGATGGACAGCTGTCAGAGCTCCATATGTTTTATTGCGACGCTGCAGATTGATTGTCGGGGCTGCAGATTAGCCTCTCCTCGCACACACCCACATGTGTGAGTGAAGCATTGTGAGGCAGAAGCCTGGATGTCCTTCAGACTAATTAGGAGATTAAAACAACAACGTGTAAAAGAATCATCACACTATCAGACGAAGGAGTGGGAGAGACGACGAATGGAGGATGGGGAAGAAAAACAACAAAGAGCAAAATGAGAATTAGCATTGATCTGCCAGTCAATAGATAATTTTAAATAAAGTAATTGCCGCCTCTCGAGTTCACGCTGACCTTTGTTGACAAGTGAAATCAATGCTGTTGAATCTGATACAAATCCGAGGTGCAGCATGTAAACATTGGTTTCTATTATGGCGCTAATACATTATCCTCCGTTAGCTAGCGTGGCACCATAAACTGGAGGGGAATGACAAGAATGATTCAAAGGAAGTGTCACAGGGGGATTCGAAGATGATTGTTTCTCCCACTGTGTCTTTTCGCTTCCATTCACACGCCACCAAATATTTCTTTGGTAATAAAGGCTTGGAGAGTACCGACGCCCTTCACTGATTCGTTCTTGTAAAGGGTCACTGGGACTGAATTTCAGCCTTATTCGCATGTGCACGTACTCTTGCAGAGAGTGCAAGTGAGAGGTCGCACGCAAGTTTTGCAACACAAAGCGAGTTCTTTAACTTTTGTGCACATTTCGATGCCAAAATGTCAATAATAAAAACAGAAAATAAAACTACGCCACACCTCAACAAGTCATTAAGGCACAGGTGTCAAACTCAGATTTGGCCCGCTACATCATTTTGTGTGCCTGCAATTGTAAATTACGTGCATCGACTTAATGTTTCTTGCTAAATAAAATTGAACTCAAATTTCTGTAGTCGTATTGTTTTTTTTTGTTTTCTTTAAAATTCAAAATAAATATTTTTTCACATATCAAAAATAAAAACATTTGGTTTTTCCATTTTTAATTTTTTTTTATTAAAATAAAAAATGTATAAATAAAAAAACAAACATTTTATATACATTTTACATTAAATATTAGAGATGGGAATCTTAGGGCCCCTAACGATTCGATTACGATTCAGAGGCTCCGATTCGATTATAAATCGATTATTGATGCACCCCCCCCCACACTTTTAATGTTTTGTACATTAGTTCATTCAAAAATCCTCTCAGGCTAAACCAAACTACTGTTTCAGTATCAAGTTAACAGTTAATAACAGTAAATAAAATGCTCAAGTCCCCATTCTGTATCAGCAGCTTGAAAAGACATTCAATTAATTTTATGTTGTGAATCAACCGGTAAAGTTGTTAAAATTGCTCCCGTTATTAAATAATTTCCCATGTCTACTTTTGACATGTCAAAGTTTTAAAACCGTTTCATCATTTAAAGATAAGATTTTGCGGATTTAGGAGTATTTCAGATAAAAAGTTAATTAGGTTCTCTACAACAGAGCCTTCTGGAGAAGTCTACTGCTTTGAGATGGCGACTGTTTACTAACACAGGCAAGTCTGTCATTTCACATCTAGATCTACATATATGTGATATCTACCGTAGCCGTATGTGGCGGTATGTTTGTAGCAACTGGCAACTGGGCGTTGTTTGCAGCAGCTGTCAGGTATCGGTATTATTGTTTTTTTATCTAGCGGCATGAGTTGAACATGATATTTACTCTCGGTCCGTTCCTCATTGTGTCCCGAAGACCGCGCTGACTGAGTTTTAGTTCCGCTTTACCTGGTATAATTCAGTAGTCCGAATTTGGATGTTTATGACTCGTTCTCGAATCTTCCACGGCCGAATCGCGAATAATCTAAGAATTGGAAATTTTCGCCTCCTCTATTAAATATAATTATACAGTACTGTATATGAGATGAAAAAGGCTAAAAAATGTAGACTTTGACAATTTTTAGGTCAACGTCTCTAAACGTTTCGACTATCATCAAAATATTGTTCATTAATTGTATAATCAATTAGTCGATCAATTACGGCAGCCCTTTTTGGGAAAATTGGATGTCCACTGAAGTTCTTTAAATAGTAATAGTAGCAATAAAAAAACATATTCACTCTTTTATTTGATATAAACACTTTTACAACTTACAACTACGCTGTGTAACAATATCAAACATAGTACACTACCACTAACCATTTATAATCTTATTTTAAGATACTTGTGGTCATTTTGCAGTTCATTTTTCAGTGGCTATAACTAACTTCTCTTCTGGGGCCAGTGCCTTGGTCAAGGTAATGGCAGGTCTGTTCCTATAATGCTCATTTTGACTTTAGTGTTGGGACGATGTGAAGAATTCCAGACAAAACCCTCATTAATCTGTAAAAGTGAAACACTAACTTTGTAAAGAAAAGTCTTATTTGGCCCTCGTGGGGTTTCAAATTTAGATCTTTCTTACATCAACCGCGGAGTCAATTCCCTGCTCCATTCGCGTTTACTTTCTTTCCATTAAAATTGCGATTGTGCTCTAAAAGGAAGCAGGGATATTTTATAAGGGCCATAAAGGAGCTCTTAGTTCACCTTAAGAAGCTTTTTCTCAACTGCACATGGTAACAGCAACCCCTGACCTTTCATCTCAGTGACCTACACCGGCGGTGTCTCCTCCTGGATATATGATCAGCTTAATATGACATTTACTGAAGTAATTGGGTGGTCAGTTTTAGTTGTTGTCCCAATAAAATTGTAAAACTTAAATGGATTCAATTTCCAAGCTTTCTGACAAATGTTCATCCAGCTGGTCAGCAACACAACCTCTTCATTAAAGTGTGTCTTTTTTTCCCTCTATGTTGGCCTATAAAACCCCTAATTGTTGACACAGAATGAAGCCGTTAGCCCCCCCCCCCCCAAAAGATTGAATTGTAAAAACTATTAGGTTTCCGTGCAAATGTATTGTAAACGCCAAAAACATGTGTCATAGTTCGTGTGTGTGATATAGGGGCTGGAAAGTAGCAGCTGCATATAATAAATGGGAAAATTGAACACTGCATTGTTTTTTCAACATTACTACAAGATACATATGAAAGCCTTCACCTATGGACAGGTAAAGTTTGAATACTGCATTGATTTTTCAACATTACAACAAGATACATGTGAAAGCCTTCATCTATTGACAGGGAAGTTTAGACCATTGTGAGACAGATTCAGTTTAAAAAAAAAAAAAAAAATACAGATGAGCCGATCGCGTAGTCTCACTCTCCCCCCTGCTGCACTTTGTTGGTCAGGCAGTGCGCTGGAGTTGCTTACTAAAGTTAACGATGATTGACAGACGTTTAATGTTTGATCTTGCTACACATGGTTGGAAGCCGAAGTTTCAAAGTGCCGCATGTGTCAATCACTGTTTAACTTGTTAAATAGTTGCTGTGGCAACTCATTGTGTGTGAGTGAGCAGCTTGAGCGGATTTGAGAGGACTCATTCAAGGAAGCATTTATTAAAGACAAGCACTTTTCTACTTTATTCTTGTTCAAAAATAATTCGGTGGGACAGGAACATGTTTAACACTTACCATAATTATTACATTTGAAGTGCTTAAAAAAACATTTATTAAAATATATACATATAGATAACTTTTTTTAAAATTATATTTTGAGGAAAATATTGAAAAAACATGTCTTATATGTTTCTCTTTCCAATGCTAAATCTGGATAATAACATTAAACACAGAAAAAAAAAATGTTTTTGGTGTATGCTACTTGCAGTTTTTCACTTATCGCGCCGGGTTCTGACCCTATTAACTGCGAAAAAAGAGGGATCACTGTACTGATGTGTTCTCAAAATGTTCATACAACCCGGATTCTAAAAAGAAACATTTGATGACACCATAAAATTTAAAATTAACATATTTTTCATACATTTTCTCAATTTAAACTTTGCCCGCTAACCTATGTTCTAGTCTGAAAAAAGAAATTTTTGCACTTTCACATCACTGCATTCAGTTTTTATTCACAATTTGTATAGTGTCCCAACTTTTTTTTTTTTTGCACCTCAGGATATTTTTTTAGCACCCCCAACTTTTGAAGATCAATATATTGTCTTTTAAATATTAGGTTTCAAAAAGTTTCAAAGCCTGGTATCACAAAACATATTTTACAAACTTGCTTTCGGCCAGAAGATCAACATGCACGTTGCAAAAAGATCGTGTGGATTTTGCTTTATTCGATGCGCAAGAAGACGTGAGCGTTGTGGTAACTTCACCATGACAGTGCGCTCGTTCATGTTGTCCCGAGCAACTGATAGTTTTCCCTGGCTGAGAAGAACATCAACATACTGAGCAACCTAACTGTGTGGAAGTTTTTTTTCCTTTTTCCCTCAAACTCAAGGGGGTCAAATTGAGCTGTGGAGGATCTTGGAAGTATCCTTTCAGGGGCGGGCTGGGAGAACTTGTAATTAATATAAATATCTTTGTGAAATTTTCTGACTTATCTCATATTCCATTCTGAAAAAAATCAAAAGACATTTTTCACTGTGATGGTCATTTTGCCACAACGTAGGTATATGATATTCTCACTATAGCCACTCTAGATCAGTTGTCCCATCACAGTGTGTCCCTCCATCATGACAGTATATTTGTTAACAGACACAGCGGCAATATTTACCCTGACCGCCATCGCGTTGTAGAAATCCATCTTCATGATAAAATATGCTGCCTGTGAACACAAAAGGAAAAGATGGCGTTACATGTTGTCTTGCGGCCCTCTGATCTGTCCACAGCAGGCGTCAAAGATAAAGAGCTCTTTATACATAATACATTTCACACAGGCAGCACAGATAGGGCCACTCCAGAGGAGAGGAGAGGAGGGGAAAGCACCAGAGAAGAAAAAGACAAAGAGTCAGGGGGGTTTGGAGGTAGCGAGAGAGAGTGATTAGGGGGACTTTGTATCAAGGGGAGGACAGTGCTCTTTTAATACACCAACACACGCAAGGGCCAGGAAAATCTATGGCGTTGAAGCAGCGAGCTAATGGAGATGTATGACGGCCAAACGCTCTCCTCTGGATTTCATAATCAATGACAGCGCTGCCAGAAGAGACTCACAAAAGGCCAGAGAATATGTTGTGGCACACTCACAGCAATTGTGCTGAGCCGACCACTGGGGGCACATTTTGGTAGCAAATAGAAAGAATTCAATATCTAAAAAGAAATCTTTTTTCCTTTTTTTCCCTTTTTTTTTTTAAATAACAAAGGGGAATACACGAAGGATACTTGAAAAGGAGCTGTAAATTCAGCTTTGTGTTTTGAGATGAGGATTTTGTTCAACTAACCCTATTCATGTTAGTCAGTAGACAAGGTAAGACAGTATAAGTCCTGGCTGGGTTACTTGCCTTACTTTATCTGCCAAGATATTAAATGCTTATTTGGAATTCAACCTGTGAAAGTTTTGATGCAGGTTCTGGTAATATAGCACACAATGGACACAGGTCATTGGGGTGCATATGAACACCTCACACATTACTCAATTCAGCCAATCAAATCATTTATTCAGAGCAGACTTACGAGTAGAACAAGGGGTTGCGTGCGAAGCAAACTTGAATGGTAAATGCTCTTTGAACTGTATAGCGTTTTTCTACCTCAAAACACTTTGATACTGTCACCTCATTCACCTATTGATGACACAGCATCAGGAGCGACGTGGGGTTCAGTATCTTGCCCAAGGATACTTTGAAATGGTCATCAGTACAGAGATCAAACCCACAACCTATGGGTTGGGAGACAATTACTCTACCACTGTGCCATGCCACTCCACCCACTTTAGTAGATGGCAACAAATAATGTGATAGATGTTGTATAGTTGTTAGTAGCAGCAAGTATTAGAATTATTTCTTGATATACACTATATTAAAAAAAAAACATTGCACCAAATTAACATGCTCAACCTGTTAACCTCAAACTGTTATTGTGCATTATATTTGTTTTAAGGCCGGGACTTTTAACGCGTTAATTTCGATTAATTAATTATAAAGCTTTTGACGCGTTAAAGATTTTAACGCAATTAATTGTTTCAGCTCCAATTGTCCGCATGCGGAACCTTCCTACTCATGTATGTGTTTCTGGTACGCCGGTAAATCTGACACACACAAACGCTAACAGTGTCAGTGATGGGAGATGACGTTGTATCTGGACAGTTAGGGGCTAGTTTTTACCTATACAACGCGTTCTGATGGGACAATGGACAAGAGCATCGTTTTGTGCAACTTGCCAACGCGGCCGCGCGCCTTCCTCGCCCCCCTCTTCCCACCCGGCCTTTAACCAGGGCGCGGTGGCGGCGAGGGTCCCGGCGGGGTCGGCTTGGCGGTCGCGGTTTCCCCCAGCGGGCCGCCTCAGCCTGTGCAAGCTGCTATATGATTACAAAGAAGACCTATTGAAGTCTGTCGAGTATGTTGCTTTAACACGGGACCACTGGACTTCATTGATCAATTCTAACTATCTTGGAGTGACTGCACATACAATACAAGTCGTCAACAATGAATGGTATTTGGCGTCTTTCGTCCTGACTGCAAAAAGCCACGACAGACACTATGCAGTAAACTGCAGACCATTTTTTTTGGGTACGGATTGTTAAAAAACTTAATGTTGAAGTGTTGTGTTGCACTTTAATTGTTATTTTCTTGCAGTTTTATTATCAGTGTTTATATTTCACTATTTGATAGAAAATGTTTGGCAATATTTTATGCCTCATAGTTTTATCTTGTATACTACGCACTGGAAAGTAGTTAGTTACTGTTTTTTAACTGTTTACATATCTAAAGAAAAATGTTTTCAAAGAACATGAATAATCAGGGTGTCTGAAACACTTGAAACCTGAACAGCTGTATGAGCACTTTGACCAATGGTTTGCTGATGACATTACATATTGACAGCAATAAATTTGTTGTTAAGCTCAAAAAGGCTTTTTTATTGAGAACATGATTTGTTTTGTCAATATATGGTTTTCAATTAGAATGCGATTAATTTCGATGAATTAATTACAGACCCTGTAATTAACTCGATTCAAATTTTAATCGAGTCCCACCACTAATATGTTTATAATGAAACGTAAACTTTAACATTCATTCATTTTCCTGACTGCTTATCCTGACTGGACTCAATGCCAGCCAATTATGGGCTGTAGGTGAGGTACACACTCAACAGGTTACAAGCCAATTGTAGGTCAAGTACAGTGAGGAAAATAAGTATTTGAACACCCTGTGATTTTGCAAGTTCTCTAACTTAGAAATGATGGGCGGGTTTGACATTTTCATGGTAGGTGCTTGTCCACTGTGAGAGACGATCTAAAAAAAAAATCCAGCAATCACAGTGTATGATTTTTTTAACACTTAAGTTGTATTAAACTGCTGCAAAAATAAGTATTTGAACACCTGTCTATTAGCTAGTGGAATTTTTGACCTGTTTGAGGCAGTTAGTTGCATATAAACACCTGCCAACACCACACACCTCAAAGCACTGTCAAAAGACACCAGAGACCGAATTAGAGACCTTTACAAGGCTGGAAAGGGTTACAGGGCGATTGCCAAGCAGCTTGGTGGTATAAGATCCACCGCTGGAGCAATTATTAGAAAATGGAAGGAGCTAAACATGACAGTCAATCTCCCTCGGACTGGGGGTTCATGCAAGATCTACCTCGTAGGGTCTCAATGATCCTAAGAATTGTGAGGAATCAGCCAAGTAATGAAACGTAAACTTTAACATTCATTCATTTTCCTCACTACTTATCCTGACTGGACTTGATGCCAGCCAATTATGGGCAGTACGTGAGGTACACACTCAACAGGTTACCAGCCAATCGTATGTCACGTACAGTGAAGAAAATGAGTATTTGAAAACCCTGCGATTTTGCAAGTTTTCATTGTAGGTGCTTGTCCACTGTGAGAGATGATCTAAAAAAAAAAAAAAATCCAGAAATCACAGTGAATGATTTTTTAACAATTGATTTGTATGATACTTATTCTACTAAATGAGTGGAGGTGGACTTTTTGAGTCTGACTTTTTGAGCTGTTTGAGGCAGTTAGTTGCATATAAACACCTGCCCACACCACACACCTCAAAGCGCTGTCCAAAGACACCAGAGACTGAATCGCAGACCTTTACAAGGCTGGAAAGAGTTACGGGGCAATTGCCAAGCAGCTTGGTGGTATAAGATCCACTGTTGGAGCAATTATTAGAAAATGGAAAAAGCTAAACATGACAGTCAATCTCCCTCGGACTGGGGGTTCATGCAAGATCTACCTCGTAGGGTCTCAATGATCTTAAGAATGGTGAGGAATCAGCCAAAAACCATACAGAAGGAGCTGGTCAATGACCTGAAAGGAGGTGGGACCGCCATTTTCAAGGGTTCTGTTGGTAATACACTAAGACATGGGTTTAAAATCATGCATGGCACGGCAGGTTCCCCTGCTTAAACCAGCACATGTCCAGGCCTATTTTAAGTTTGCCAATGACCATTTGGATGATCCAGATGAGTAATGGGAGAAAGTCATGTGGTCATATGAGAACTTTTTTTTCTTAATTCAACTCAAAGTGTTTGGAGGAAGAAGAATGATGAGTACAATCGCAAAAATACCATCCCTACTGTGAAGAATGGGGGTGGTAGCATCATGGTTTGGGGGTGTTTTTCTGCACGTGGGACTGGACGACTGCACTGTATTAAGGAGAGGATGACCAGGGCCATGTATTGTGCGAATGTCATTTAGAGCATTGAAAATGGTTCGTGACTGGGTCTTCCAACACGACAATGGCCCGAAGCACCCAGCCAGAACAACCAAGGAGTTGCTTCATAAAAACGATATTAAGGTTCTAGATGGGCTTGGCCAGTCTCCAGACCAAAGCCCAACAGAAAATCTTTGGAGGAAGCCCAAACTCTGTTTCTCAGTGACAGTCCAGAAACCTGATGGATCTAAAGAAGATCTGTGTTGAGCAGTGGTGTAAAATACTTGCTGCAGTGTGTGCATACCTGGTGAAAAGTTACAGGAAATGTCTAACTTCTGTAATTGTAAACAAAACCTACTGTACCAAATATTGACATGGATTTTCTCAGGTGTTCAAATGCTTATTTGCAGCAGTATAATACAAATCAATTGTTAAAAAAAAATCATACACTGTGATTTCTGGATTTTTGTTTTTTTAGATTGTCTCTCACAGTGGACAAGCACCCACCATAAAAATTTCAAATCATTTCCAAGTGGGAGAACTTGCAAAAACACAGGGTGTTCAAATACTTATTTTCTTCACTACATAGACAAACAACCTTTCATACTCAAAATCATACCCTTACAGAATTGTGGATGTCCAATCAGCCTGGCTATGCTATTGTAAACTATGTAGAATGTGTTTCTCTTCAGCATATATTTTGGAATGTTGGAAGAAATTATTACTGCACCCGAACTATCTACATTGGTGCCCTTCAGAATATCAAAAAAATAGAACATATTTGACTTTATAAATTCAATTTTGGCCTCCTCGTTGGGGGACAAATTATTTGGCAATGCTTTATGATGAATTCTAGTATTCTACCATTTGTTGCGCTCCGAACATTGGATTTAAGAAATGTTCCTGAATTGGACTTTTTAAAAAACTTTTAATGGGGGATCCCTTGAGTAGGGGAATGGGGCCTCAGTGGGCTAATTCAAAACTGTGCAAAGTGTGAGTGATTTAAATGAGCGCTCGTCTGTTCCCAAACAGCCTCTTTTTAGCCCATATGCGCAATGTGACACATCCTTCATCGTTTATTTCAGTGCCCCTCGCTGCCATCTCCCCCGTTTTTTTGAACGTGTCCCAAATGGCGGCTGGCAGTTATGCTTTAGCAAACAGTCAATTTAGGGGCATGATAAATAGCTTGTTGTGATACGTTTACAAAACTCAATCCAGGGGAAAATTATATGTGAGAGCACTGGGTATTGGATCCGGTATCAACAATCTGTTCAATTAAGAAGCAGTTGGAGGCAATATGCCGAAAAGGCGGCCTTGTTTTACTAAAGCACACAAACACAAGCACACGCGCTTACGCACACTCCTACTATATCCATTTGCCTCACTCTATTCCTCACCGCACTTGTTTTAAATGCATCCCAGGAATTGAGATGCAGATAAAATTCCATCGCATATTACATCATATATCCTAAGTGCTAATTTCCCAATGTGTAATGAGTGAATTATATTTCTTAAGGTCAGATGCAGTGACTTAGGCATATAGCAATTGAATTCTAATGCATGCTATCATAACTGAATCAATACATCTATAGCTGTTCCTAGTTCTGCCTTACCATCACCATTTGTCTGCAACGTGCCCTTGCTTTGAAGCCCCGCCATATCTTCTGTATAATGACCGCTTTCTCGTGCAGACGCCTGCCATGAAGTCATATTGGGAAGAGGATTAGATGGGTATTTTGTGCGGCTGAAATGGGGCGGAAAACTAAAATTAAATTGTGAATTTCTTTGTTAGTGTGTCAAATAAAACCTAAAATACATGATCATCCGCAAGAGCTGTAAATGGAAATAAAAAAGGTAGAAAGTAATCCTGCATGAAATTCATTTAAATTAGGTGTTTACTAATAGAGAAAAAACAATTATGAACTCATCCCACTTTATTGAAAAGCAAGGAAAACAGTGATTTTGATTTCTACGCACAAGCGTTATGTTGTAAAAGAATTGAATTAAAAGGTCAAAGGATCGTTAATGTAACACACAGACACTGAAAATTGCTGCTCCTCCAGGCCTTTCTATCTTGCCCGATGAGCCTGTCTCCCCCTTTATGCAGCGGCACACATTTGTATTCATCTTCAAACATACTCTAAATGCAAGTCCATTGCAAATCTCCACCTTCAATGAGGCCATCAATTTCCAAAAGGCCATTTATACACCCAGAAAATCAATGCTTATAGTGGGATAGCACAACCCCAGAGTTGCACTTAGGCAGCTAAAATTGTTGCTAATTATCCACTTAACGTATTGATCAATTAACTAAAGTAATCTGAATTAACCTACTGTCTGGAAGTTTGTCTGCTGACCCTGCAGAATGGTGCTGGGGTCGCAGTATAGAACAGGCATGGAGAGTGTGCGGAAGGTGCCCATGGGGCAAGTGACATTTATTCCTCGGGCCATTTGCAAAGCTCTACAAGTCCTACAATTATGGGAGAGAGTCAGTAGCAGGGTATTCCCTGGAAATCAACATAGCCATGCCTCCTTAGATGTTTTATAAACCCTGGAGGAAACTTAGAAGATAAAATGACTGGGCTGTATGAAATAAAGAGCATGTAATCTGTCAGTGTCACATGACAAATTAAGACATGGTACCTGAGTAAAAGAATTACCTGATGTAAAGGCGCACCCTGCAGCCTCGATACCATTTCTGAATTCGGAGTGCTGCTCGGCTTTCCTGCTGCCTGTTTGCCTCAGCTAACCTGAAGAAGGAAAAAGAAAACTATTTTCTCCCCTGATTTTTCTCACAAAAGAAAAAAAATATGTTTGACAAATAAAGTATGTGCACACTTAATTATGACTTTTACATCATGTTATCCAAACTAATTTAAATCTGCTGCAAAAAAATCGGCTTTTGATTCAATTTAAAACTTCATGTGGCAGCTACTTTAAATTATACACAGGTACATAATGTGAAAGTCTTCACAAACTCCTGCTAATTTAGCGTTAGCCTACTTTTAGCCGTGAGCTTTCATCTTCTCCCGCATAAATGTGTAGACGTTAGTGGCGTGCAACGTTGGTGATACCTTGATTTGTAGAACCTTAGCTTTCGGAACTCGACTAGCACGCACTGAATCTGCTGGAGGTCCGCCATGAGTATTCGCTTGTTCGGTTGTCATGGAAACACAGCTGCCAATCTACGGACCAGCCGCAGGTCACTTCCGGGGGGATTTATTTTTAACATTTTAATTAATTGTATTTTATTTTTTATTTCTTCTGAGGGAGGTCCTTCGACTGGAGCTTATTCTTTTCATTTGTAAAAAGACAGCGAGATTAGTTTTTATGTTTTGCTTTTACATACACTGACGCTAAATTTCCCTACTCTGCACGTTGGTAGCAACCACATTGTTTTAAAGCATTTTACGCTAATGGAGGGTAGCGTCAGTCCCTACAACGTGGTAGGCTAGTTCTTATTCAGTCCCAAAGGTGGGTTACATATTTATTTTTATCTGTTTGCTGACTACCAATGTGTTGTTTAGTCTGGTGCATGTAGTTTATGTTGAGTTTTATGGTAGTTAAAATGTGCAATGAAAATTTATACAACAGCATATGTGTACAGCCAATATTGGACAGAATCTGCAAAGAAATACCCCGGTGACTGAGTCCATGATAAATTTCAGCACAGTAACAATTGTTGCTTTAGTATTTACTCTTCCTTCAGCCTTATATATGTGAAAATGAAATAGCCAATCAATCAATAAAAAGAGAAATCAATCAAATCTAATAGATATTCATGTTCGCAAACATTTTTTTAAGTACACAAGAAATGAGTTTTCAATCATAAAAATTAACACCTCCTGCATATTTAAAATTCTTAAAACACACACAGAGTTAAAGCAGGAATGGGCAACAAATATTTTCTGAACTAGTTTAAAATTCCTCTTCTGTGGATGCAGATTGTGTGTATTGATTGATCTGCCAGTCCGCTGATCCTCCATTCCCTTCTATCATCCATTTCGCCTCTTTCCTGACAGTATCTTCATCTTTCCCTCTTCATCATGCAGTTATCAGTTTATTTCTACCTGCACTTCATCGCTCATTTCACCAGCCTCTCCTCCTCTTCAGCCATATTCACCTGTCGAAATGATCCCAGCGGCATGTCTGTCTGTGCAAGCAAAGATACAGTATCTGTCTCCCCTACGTGTTATGGATTATTCCTTAAATCAAAGCTTCTGTAAAGTTTTTCTCAAAACCCGAAATATTTTATTCATCTTCAGGGTTGGAACTGAACTGAAATACATACACATACATACATAGCCATTAAATGGACACAAAAAGCACATAAGCTAATGATGAAGAAAAAAACAGACAACAATGTATTAAAAGAAACATAACTAGAAAATAGTTTTGCCTGGACAGCATTTCACTCCAGTAACTGATAAGTCACATTTACAGTATTTACATAGAGAAAATAAAAGCAACAGTAAATATGGCTAACGTACGATTTTAACTAAAAGCCAGACAGTAGAGGCAAGTCTTAAGGCTAGATTTAAACAGTTTCACTGATGTAATTTCTACAGGTAACATATTTCAGAGAACTACAACCCGAATAGAGAACACTCGCGATTCACGAACCTGCCAACAATTTTTTTGCTCTTGTTCTGATTGAAAGTTTTGGAAACCCTATCTTCTAACTAAAAAAGTAGATGTTAATTGAATTGTGTGTTGCATATAGGCACGGCCGATGTGGGGAGCTTAAATATCAAGTTCTCTCTCATCTCTCTTTTTCTCTTAGGCTAATTTGCTGTCCATGGGCCACGGTGGATGTGAAGACTACGAGAAAGAATCTGTTTTATGTAAAGTTATGACTCCAGGGCGAAACCTCTACGCTTCAGCCCATCCATCGAGTGGGCGGCACGAGGGTGGCCGTCTGGGTAATTACTGAAGGTATGTGTTTGTGACAACACCGCATGGACACTGAATGCGAAGTATCGTTTTCTGACAAGACTTTGATGACTGCAGCAAGCCATTTGTCCCGCCATCCTGCTGATTAGGTGTCACCAGGTGGAAGGGTCGCACTCGCAAAAAAAAAAAAAAGAGTGAAATGACTTCATGGAAAGATGTTATGTCTACACAATGTCTAATGACCCACTACCAAGTTATACCACCGTTCTTTGTTGTTTTGTTTTCCAATACAGTGAAACCTTCAAAGTAAAACATCCCCCATTTTTTGTTTTAGAAAATGTCAGGAAAACATGCTCAGAATTTTTGGGGGGGGGGTTGTTGTAGGGGGTGGGGTGGGGGGGCGTGATGACAAAGAGGAAAAGTATAATGATAAGCCTTCTATCCATTGACTGTATGTACTGCTTTTCTTAATAGTGCAAACATATTCAAGCCAGAACAGGAAAACATGTATACTTCACACGGAATGGCCGATGCATTCATGCAAACCACTAGTCCACTGTGCTGCCAAAATGACAAACAAGGAACCAGTTTGTTTTTTGTCGCTAGTTGCTATTTGTACCAACTGAAACATAGAACGGATCTGGCTGCTCAATCCAATCCAATGGAATTAATAAAATACTCAAACATCAGTTTGATTGAGCAGATGCTAGAATATTGTACATATTATACACTGGAAACACACCTAAATTAGTGGGGTTTTTTTTGTCAACATTGATGATAACAAAAATATTTCATCGACGAACAAATTTTTCATGACGATGATGAGCGGATAACGAGGTAAAAGCATGTCTAGGGAGACTGACGCCATGTCTACACCTAGTGTTTTTTTGTTTTTTTTTTAAACCGAGGATCGTGCCCTAATAATTTGGGGAAAAAAAATAATTACATCCACACCAGCACGTTTGTAGAAAAAAAAGCTTCCACAGCCAACCACATTCATTCATTTTTAAGTGCACTCAAAACAATGGGCGAAAAATAATTGTCCATAATACCCCCATCCTTGGCATGTGTTCTTCAATATGAAGCACTATAAGAGTTTATAAATAAATGGAAGCAAAAAAAGCACCTGCCTAATTTACTGCAAATGTAAACATTGTTTTCATGTGTGACGTATGGACAAAGTTAGTCGCATCAGGAAGTTTTCCACAGTTAAATCTTCGGATATCAGTGCCACAAATGCCGAATTCGCACTTTTTCACTTTGGCACTTTTCAAGAACCCTCGTTTAAATGTGCGTGTGGATGATGGGCCAAACCATAGAAAAAAATTCTTCTTTTTGCCAAATACCTTGTTACGTGTAGACATGGCTTAAAACATAGGGAGATGAATGCCAGTTTTCGTCTGGCGGGACAAGAATGAGATGAAAATGCACCAGAGTTTCCGTTACATGTTCACAATGTGTACATTTTTATGTATAGTTAACTTATATTGCAGCAGTGTCTGGTTGTGTCACTCATGTGACGTGCTGCAGCCCCCCCTCAACTCACCAATGTCCTCTCCAGGCTTGTTTGTTTTGAAACACACGGCAAGATTTGTTTTATCTTGGCAAGAGAGAATATGCAATATAGCTTTAGCCTTTAAAGGTCTGTGCTGAGCGATCATCACACACTGAACGTAACTTGTAGCGTTAGCATCGCGTTCATGTTAGCATTAGGCTAATGCTAACGGCTTGCATCCTCTTAAACATTCGGAAAACTTTTTTTAAATAAAGTTCCTGGCGTCTAGGTGGGTATAATTAATTTATTATTATTATTATTTTTTTTATTCATTTCATTTCAGGCAGTTACATTCATCTTCATGAATACAGATCTTTGCTTTCAAGAAACACAGAGGAAAAAAAGAAACAAAACAAAACATGCCTGAAAGGGACTGGGACGAAGACGAATCCCACCCCGATTTATCAATTATCATCAAAATAAATTATTTTCCTGCAACCTGTTTTTGTTTACTTCCATAGTATACGTGTAACGGGAGGGCAGAACCGTCAATGTCGATTCCCTCAGTCAGCAATAGAGAAAACAAAGAACAACAAAACAAAAATATGTATATGTATATGTATGTACAGTGGGGAGAACAAGTATTTGATACACTGCCGATTTTGCTGGGTTTCCCACTTGCAAAGCATTTAGAGGTCTGTAATTTGTATCATAAGTTCTCTTTAACTGTGAGGGACGGAATCTAATACAAAAAACAAAAAATCACGGTGTATGATTTTTAAATAATACATTTGCATTTAATTGCATGAAATAAGTATTTGATACATCACAAAAATCGAACTTAATATTTGGTACAGAAACCTTTGTTTGCTATTACATATACCAAACGTTTCCTGTAGTCCTTGACAAGGTTTTCACAC
Organism: Corythoichthys intestinalis; assembly: GCF_030265065.1. NCBI lineage: Eukaryota > Metazoa > Chordata > Actinopteri > Syngnathiformes > Syngnathidae > Corythoichthys > Corythoichthys intestinalis. The sequence goes on along the minus strand of NC_080395.1, from coordinate 36,395,984 downwards.
ACTGCAGCAGGGATTTTTGCCCGTTCCTCCATGCAGATCTTCTCCAGAGCCTTCAGGTTTCGGGGCTGCTGCCGGGCAACACGGACTTTCAGCTCCCTCCATAGATTTTTTATCGGGTTCAGATCTGGTGACTGGCTAGACCACTCCAGGACCTTAAGATGCTTCTTACGGAGCCACTCTTTAGTTGCCTTGGCTGTGTGCTTTGGGTCGTTGTCATGCTGGAAGACCCAGCCAAGACACATCTTCAGGGCTCTCACTGAAGGAAGGAGGTTGTCAGCCAAGATCTGGCGATACAGAGCCCCATCAATCCTCCCCTCAATACGGTGCAGTCGTCCTGTACCCTTGGCAGAGAAGCAACCACAAAAAAATGATGTTTCCTTCTCCATGTTACACGGTTGGGATGGTGTTCTTGGGGTTGGACTCATCCTTCTTTTTCCTCCAAACATGACGAGCCGAGTTTAGACCAAAAAGTTCAATTTTGGTCTCATCCGACCAAATGACCTTCTCCCATTGCTCCTCTGGATCATCCAGATGGTCAGTGGCAAAATTCAGACGTGTCTGGACATGCACTGGCTTCAGCAGCGGGACCTTGCGTACGCTGTAGGATTTTAATCCATGACGGCGTAATGTGTTTCCGATGGTTTTCTTCGAGACTGTGGTTCCAGCTCTCTTCAGGTCATTGACCAGGTCCTGCCGTGTAGTTCTGGGCTGATCCCTCACCTTCCTCATGATCAGTGATGCCCCACGAGGTGAGATCTTGCATGGAGCCCCAGAACGAGGCAGATTGACCGTCAACTTGAACTTCTTCCATTTTCTAATAATCGCTCCAACAGTTGTTACCTTCTTACCAAGCTGCTTGCTTATTTTCCTGTGGCCCATCCCAGCCTTGTGCAGGTCTATTATTTTATCCCTGATGTCCTTACACAGCTCTTTGGTCTTGGCCATTGTGGAGAGGTTGGAGTTTGTTTGTTAGAGCATGTGAACAGGTGTCTTTTATACAGGTAACAAGTTCAAACAGGTGCGGTTACTTCCTGTAATGAGTGGAGAAGAGGAGGGGTTCTTAAAAAAGAACTAAGAGCCGAAATATTTACTAGTTGGTAATGTATCAAATACTTATTTCATGCAGTTAAATACAAATTTATTATTTAAAAATTATACAATGGGATTCTCTGGATTTTTGTATTAGATTCCGTCCCTCACAGTTGAAGAGAACTTATGATACAAATTACAGACCTCTACATGGTTTGCAAGTGGGAAAACCAGCAAAATCGACAGTGTATCAAATACTTGTTCTCCCCACTGTATATATAATATGTTTGTGTGTGTGTGTGTGTGTGTGTAAATATATACACACACACTTATATTGCGTATATCCATACCCATGGCCGTATTACGGACCGGGCCAGTGGGGCCGGCGCCCAGGGGCCCAAGGGTCCAGGGGCCCGGGGGGGAAATGGCAGTGTGTGATTTGGGACAGTACTAGCCTGTCAAATTGCGTACAGTGCGACTCAAGCGCACTGCTTTACAGTAGACCGAGAAAGTACTCGATTTAGGGCTCATGGTTAATTTACGTGCGCAACCGCACATACTTGCAGCAGAACGATCAGAGCACTATGCACGATACTGGTAGTAAAGTGGCTCTCTGAAATGTTGTTAGATTACGTCACAACGTTACTATGATGTCATAACGTCACGCACGACTCACTGATCTCAAGAAAATGTGTTGACAATCCCAAAGGGTACAGTTTCAAGATCGGGGCTAATGTGCGGTGCTGCTTAACCATGAAATAAGCTTCTGGTGGCAGTGCAGATCTGAAGTTACATTGAAAAACAATGATTTTGACACTCGAGAGAAAGAGTTTTTTTTTTTTTTTTTTTTTTTTAAGTCGCCAGATTCACTTTAAAAGTCGCTAAGTTGCTAGATGAGGTTTTAGTCGCCTGACATGGCCAGAAGTCGCTAAATCTAGTGATAAAGTCGCTAAATTGGCAACACTAGATACTGGCGGTATCATGTATGGGGCAGTCATTCTTATATTAAACTAAATTATAAATTATATTGCAAACTCGTGGCCCTGGGGCCCAGACCCCCATAATCCGACCCTGTCCATACCAATATGGTAAGAAGTCTTCCACAAACATAGATATACATTTAAAACCCACCCTGAATATATTTAAACCAAATGAATTGTTTATAGTGCAATTTAAATATGTGAATATTTTTACACTCTCTAAGTGATGAACTCCGATTGTTCCATATTTTAACCCCACGTACAGACACGCAAAAGCTCTTACGAGTCGTTCTAAATCTAGGAAGTACGAACTCCGTGTAAGCTCTTAAATTATGAGGTCTTTCACGAATAGTGAAATGTGTTTGTAAATTTGCCGGTAATGTATTGTTAAAAGCTTTACATAGAATTATGGAAGTGTTGTACTCGACTAGGTCTTGAAATTTAAACAATTTAGATTGAAGAAATAGTTCATGGGTGTGATCCAGAAATTCAGTCTTGTGGATGATGCGAACTGCTCGTTTCTGTACTATGACTAAAAGATTTGTCGTATTGCAATAGGTATTGCCCCACACTTCCACACAGTATGTAAGATATGGGAGAATCAAGGTACAGTACAGAGTACGGAGTGCAATCTTGAAAATAATGGACTATTTTCTTGCAAGTGGGTATTATCACCAAGTTGGCGTTGGCCTTGTAGACCCTACAATAAGTGTTTGTCTGTCCATTCGAAATTATGGGAAACCTTCATTTATTTATTTATTTATTTTTGGACTAAAAGATTTTAATTTTACAGACGAATACATTTTGAGTAAACGTCGACGACAAAAACTAGACGAAAAGTTTTGAAATGAATAAAATATGACGAAGACTAATAAATATTATCGGTTAAAAGACTAAGACCAAGAAAATTAAAAGGGCTGCCAAAAACAACACTGACCTCAACATACCAAAGAAATGCAACTACTAAAGTGTAAGTAGTTTTACTTTATTTTAATTTGTGCAGTGGTTAACTGCACAAATTAAAATATCTTAACTGATCTTAACTGATACTTAGCACTGTAAGCACTGCTAAAAGGTCAAACACGCCATTTTTAACCTGGGACTCATTTGCTTTTTTTTTCTTTCTCTTTTTTTTCCCTCTGCATTCCTCTTACATTATCCTCATGATCACGCTGAAAGAAAATGTTTTGTTTCCAAAGTGAGGCAGTCATTATCCAGCCTTACTCCATTCATACCCTCTCGTCTTTTCTCTGTCTGCTACGTGCTCCATCGCGCCATACGGGGCATGTCATTTAACATGCCTCCAGTCACCTCTCACAGTCAGGAAGCTCATCCAACCAGTCATTCTCCATGCCCATTGTTCCTAAATGAGGGCCATATGCACTGTGGCCAGCACTGGTCATAAAAAACACGTGCACACACACATTTCTGATATAGTGACAATGTCGATCTATGGATGAGTATATGTGTGAGTAAGACTGTCACACTCCGTTCCCCACTGTGCATGATTCATTATTGTGTGTGGCGGTGTATGAGTGATTAGAAGTGTGCGTGCGTGTGCCTGGGTGTGCGTGCCACAGCAGGGTGCAGTGAGTGGAATGTGTGTTTCTCGGCAGGGCCGGTTCGGCCGTTATTATTAAACATCTGTCTGCAGCACATTAATCCCCCCACTCTGACGCATCCCTCACTGGCCAGGGATCACTTAATTGAAATCCATAATGACTCTTTCTTCTGTTCTTTCCAACAAGGAGGCAAGCCAGTGATTTTTTGTGTGTAGATTTTACCAGTCTATCAGCTATTGAAGTAGCTTTCCGCACCTCTAAAACATGAGTAGACACTTTAACCATGAAAAAAAATAAGAACATGGAACAGGGAAGATATTTGATCTGCTGCTTTTTGTCTTTTTGTTATCCAGATCTTTATTAATAACTTAAAACCTAAAACATAAGTATATAAAAATTTGGATAGCTATCTCTGCAGTCTATAACAAAGCTATCAAATTCCTAAAATTGATACAAAAAGACTTTATTATATATATATATATTTTTTTAAATATACATGAACACTAAAAGCAGTCGTCTTGTTAAATGTTTTAAAATGGGAGTTCAATAAATTTCATTCATTCATCTGCCTAGAAGCTCATCCTCATGAGGGTTGCAGGTGTGCTGCAGCTTATTCTAGCTAACTTTGGGCAACGGGCGGGGTACACCATGAATTGGTTGCCAGCCAATCGCATAATTTTCAATACCTATTCCTGTTTTTATTTTTTTTAACCGTTTTTAGTGTTATGTGTGTGGACTGTGGAATCATGTTTGTGGCTGTATTCACACAACGCCTCTTGATGTCGTTTAATGGAACCAAATTTGTGAGTTTAATTATCACCATTATTATTTGAGGGAAAATCAGAAATGTGGTCAACAATTTATTTTGTGAATAGATTTACTAACTATGAATATGCAGTTGTGCTCTGATGTTTTTGTACTGTACCACTCATGTAAAACATATTATTTTTCATTTAAGAATAGAACATTATCTACTGTACATAATCATATATTACACTTGAATCAAACTCTGCTAAGACAAAAAAACAACCCTTTTCCCTCTGCAATTCTGTGTGCATTGAAAAGCTGAGTGAACTCTGATTGTGAGCATTCCTTCAAACCGAAAGCTCACCGGTGGTCCAAAAGTGTTGTTCTTCATGAGGAAATTTTGTCCTCATCTTTAATGCCTGGGGCTTCTGTTGCTTTTAAACCAATTTGAAACCATCTACTTTCCTCCCACCCTCTCCATCCCTTCCCTCCCACCTCTCCTCATTTCCCATCCTAATATGGTACTAATGGATAAAAACTATGATTGTGCCGGTAGAGGAGAAATATCATACCTTTATTAGCTCACCTATACACACAGAAAGGGGTAAAGCAAGAGGGAGAGAGAAGTAATGAATTGAGCATTGTGTAAAATAGTTTAATGCAGGGGTGGTTCATCATTATTTGTGGCGGATTGTGTGCAGACAGGGTGATCCATTAGTGTGGTCGTTTCCATCTGTGTGAGAGTGTGTGCGTGTGTGTGTGTGTGTCCCACCCAGAAGGACATTCACTGCTGCCGGCCTCGCTGTCACGATGAGAGATTCATCGGCACACATGCTCACACACTGGCTACAGTACACATGTGGCATTATTGTCCATCATTATTCCTCTCATTCCTCCTTTCAACAATTTGTCACTGCACTGTCTTGTGTTGACGCACAATCACACGAATAGATTCATGTGGAAACATGTTTGCTGTAAATGTGTGTGTTTGTGGGTCTTGTGTTCAGGCAAGAATTAGAAACAAGACAATTTGCCCAACCAAATTAAGCAGCTTTTGGCACCAAAAAATATGGAGAACATGTTTTGCACATTTCTAAGTAAAACAAATTGAATGAAATGTAGTTCAGTTGTTCCAAGAATTTAAGTTTTGGGTGTTTTGTATTTTCTATTTAGGAAGTTTAGTCATTTTTTAAGCATATAGCTGTTCAAAATGGCTCCTGTATTTATGTTGGCCTCATATGTCAAAATCTACACACATGCACGTTAACTTTCGTAAGATATGTGTGCAGTGAGCTGACTTTTATGTCTTTACTTCTACATGGATTTTATAAATCATAAAAAATGTAGGAATATCTTGAAAATGGTTAATAAGAGGGGATTTTGCCAATGTTAAACCAAACTGAGGTTTGACTTTTTCCCGATTTGTAATAAAAAAGCTAAAGGCCTAGTAGAGGTACTGGTGTTGTATGAGTTTTGTTACAACTAATGCTTACTTGGAATGTTATTATTTTAAAAACATTACGTGATTTTTAAACTGAAGCATTGTCTGAAAATTCAACTGTAAAGTTTCTCGCTGACCACTTACGATTTCTTGTTAACAATGATCTGGGCACCACTCTTTGAGAATCAAAGTTAAGGCAGGAATTACACAGTTCAAAACGTTCACATAATTAATGTAGGTACTGTATGGAATGTGTGGAATATTGACATTCTAGAGAGAGACATTTTATATCACGATCAAAAAGAAGTAAGGATGTCACTGGACGTTGCTTCAATTTTTTCCTCTGCTTCAGCTAATTGGTTGGCGCATGGCAGGCTTGAGAGGTGGCCAGACCTGACGGTGAGTGTGCGAGTGTGTCAGTTGTCCTCTGGCATGCCTTGCAGACCTAATCATAACCACACTGTAGAGATTAATGAAGTCAAGAGCAATCAGGCCTGACACACAAACAGCAGCATGCTCACACAGGAAAAGTACAACGGACATAGCTCAGAGAGACTGAGGATTTTTTTAATTTAAAGCACTGACATGTGGAGTCATTTAATGATTAACTAATCGCTTCTTGTGTGGACATTTATAGAAACATCTGTTGTTATTGTCAGAGTTCCTTTCTTCATGCTTACTTAGCCTCACTTTTTTATGAATCATCAATTCTAAATGGTGGTCTGCTAAATGGTCACTTTTTTGTATTGAATTGCTGTTTTAGCCTGATAAAAGAGCTGATGTCCATCATGTGTACAGAACAGATCATATACAGGCCTGTAGGCCTGCTAGAGACTCAGTTTGTGGAGTGGACTGAACAAAAATGTGCAAATTAGCCACCCACTATTAGCCAGTCAGGCATATCAAGCCCATCTCATCATTTCTATATGTGAGCCTCGGGCAGGCAGTAATGGCTATGGACTCATGTTGCTTGGGGCGCACCTGCCTTTGGGCCTCTGTGTTCCCTTGACAATTGCTCCCCCTAACCAATTACGCAGTTTTTAGGGGTCTTTGGTTGTGAGCGTACAGGACCACCACCGAAACTATAAGGTACAATGATGACATTGGTATCACTGTTGAAGACCAGCAATGTTTGTGCCCCGTTTCATTTCACTTTCGTAGAGAAAGAAGCAGGTCAATGCCAAAATACATTCTACCTCCCTGTCTGGCACTCTTAAGTCCCTCATCCAAACCTTGACCTTTGACTCCTATGGGTCTCTGGGCATTGTTCATGGGCCACAGAAGCACTTGATGCCATTTATCTGTTTGTGTCTGTGTTGTAGGGATTAAAGGGCTTGTACATTTAATTCTATAGAGAGAAAGGTAGTCGGACAATTGGCCATGACTATTTCTGGACGTGAAAGCCAGTCGTTGAATTGGTCTGTCCTTTATAACTGTACAGTGTAATACTTGCTTTCCAGGGTGTCTGTAGAAATGTTTATCCATTCATCCAGAAGATGATTATTGACAGAGGTCACTGGTATTGGTTGTACCTGATAGATGTGTTGAATCACGATCTCTGTCCTTTTTAATTTCTATTATTATCTTAAAATCGGGCATAGAATTAAGAAAGTATGACGGTAACTAGCATGGCTTCTAATTAAATAATTTGTCAATTTTTGTTGAAGCAATTTGTGGGCGTAATCTAAGGTTATCCATCTATTGTCTACTATATAATCACTTTACACCCCAATATAGAACAAAATAACTGTAGTTTATCCAACTATATTGGAATAGGAAAAAAATATCTGATCTAATACCAAAACCGCTCACTGTGCCATACTGTTTAAATAAAAGGACCTTCAGCTGAAGTCATTTGGAGGTGCTGAACAAATTATGGCTTAAATATTTAAAGAATACAATAATGTAATTAATGTTAAAATATTAGGTACGTTATTCCATTTATGTCCATTGCACTGAACTGTATTTGTCTTCAATGTCTTGTCGGGCTAAATCAAAACTCTTGGTGGTCAAAGGATACTCGAGCCACACTTAAAATGTGAAGTAGTTACTGGTTGCTGCTAGTGACCACGCGATAACACGCATCAACAGCCTCCCATTTGTGATTTGCAGTGTGTGTCCAAAGAACTTTGACTGGCTGTGGCCAGTTTGGCCATTATCCTTATCCCTTCGCAATGTGCACATAGATTTGTTTTTCCAACTCCATATTCACAGCTGAATGACTACCATGATTGAGCTTTTAGTTTAAATGTACCCGAGAGGCTTTGTTTGTAAATGCAAAGGTAATCTTTTTAAATCCAAAATATGAAAACACGTATTCCTTTTCATAATTAAGAAGATAAAAATTGTAACAGTGAGGGAACTAGATTGCATAAGCAATAATGTATCTCACATTTAGTGTGCATGTCCACTACCACATGTCGCAAAGCCTATTCATTATAGAAGCAATACAAATTCAAGTAAACAAAATCAACCTTGTCCACAGGTGACTGGGCCTGGCCAAATAGCCTTTCATTATCCAGGTGTGTATGGTAGTTTACACATTATGCTGTGAATTTAGATAGAGCAGGGGTCAGGAACGTAGGGCTCGCGAGCCATATCTGGCTGTTTTGATGAGCGCATTAGGCTCTCCGGCGACTCCACCCAACATCTAAAATGTGAAACTGACTTGACTTGCCTGACGTGAACAAACTGTGACGAGCTCCTCGTGCACTTCTTGGACACTTCGTTAATATCTTGTATCTTATCTTAATATCTTTAAGTATTGTAAAATGTGTAGGGAACAATAAACCACGAAAAGAAATTGTGTGTTACTCCAAGTGAAACACGCACATGAATGTGTGCAGTTTAACTATCATGGAGCATGACTTCTCGAGTTGTCAAATGGCACTACATCCAAAACAGCGGGGCTCATGAAACCGCTGCCCTGGGGGAATGCACATGCCCACTACCAGCAAACATGCGCAATTTTGGGCAAAGGCACAAAAAATACCTTTGCCTTTTTGATACTGCATATGAAACTATCAGGTTAAAAAAACTGTGACTCCAGTTGCATAAAATCCAGAAGAAACCATTTTTTGACACCTTCTTAAAATAATCGAAAGAATTTTCCCCTAGATTTTTCTGGAAACACAAATAATGAACCGTTTGATGATTTAAAAAAAAAAAAAAAAAAAAAATACATTTTCGAACATGAACCTTTATTTTAAGAGAGTGATGATTTATTTCCATAAACACTGTGTCACGTCGTTACGTGTTGCTGTGCGTCGGTCGCTTTCTGTTCATGCTCCAAGTCAAATATGCTTTTGGAATATGAATGGCTTAACAAAAAAAAAATCTGAATTGTGTGAACCTTGCCCAAGTGGGCGTGTGTCCAACAAATACATGAACAATGAACAATAAACACAACATGATTATGTAACTTCAAATTAGTTCAAATGACTTCTGTAGGTAAAAAAGTACTTCACCCAACCCTTGCTTCAACAGTACCAGTCAAAGAAATCAACTGACTGAAAAACTCTTTAATAATAATACATTTTATTTATAGAGTGGTTTTACAGATGCTCAAGGACGTTTTACAGTTAAAACAAAGAAATGATGCAGAAATAAACAGCAGACAGAAAAATTATTAATTTAAAAGCCAGTTGAAAAGGTGAGTTTTTAGCAATTTTTTGAATGACGGAAGGTCTGTCGCAGCAAGTTTGGTGTGTTATTTGTGGGGGCAGTGCGAGGAGGTTTCCATTAGATGAGTGGATGTGACTTAAGAGACCAAACACATCCAAAGTTGAGTTGCTGACTGAGTGGCAAGCAAGCAATTCTCACAAAGGCAAACAGTACATCATTTACAAACGCTGCTGTATCAAGTGGAAGCAGAGTGAAAGTGTATGTCAGATGATGATGATGATGGGCTTGTCTCTTCACATGTCAGAGGCAGCGGCAAAGGTCACTGAGCACTGAGGAAGTATGAGGCTTTTAGAGAGGAGGAAACCACTAAATACTTCTAATCCCCGTTTATTTGCCGCATGGATGGTTACATGCTACTCTCGGCCTCATAAAATTAAAAGCAGGTGTGCACTGAACTGTGGCCAAGAGGCATGGATAGCAAGCTACAAAAGAGATGGAAAGAGGGTTGACGAGGATGATGAAGCAGGAAGGGGTGATGCCAAAAGAGGAAGGTAGAGAAAGTGAGAAGAAGGAAGTCGAATTGAGAAGCGGTGATGTGCAGCCCCAAAACATTCTTTCCCTGAATGAGCTGTCACCTGTGCCTCCTTGCCATCGCGATCTATGGTTCACACAAGCTGCTTTTGATTAATACATCCCACCTAAATCATTGAAAGTTCCCCTTTGCGTCTTGCCCATAAAATGCAACACACAACACAAATCAGCCCCTTAAACAGCGGAGCCGGATAACAATTGGAAAATAATGCATCTTACCTGGGCCATCCCAATAAATTGTTTCTTAGAACACACGCCCTTAAACCAAAATCAATTCATCCGCCTCCAACTTTTATTAAAATTCTCAGTAATAAATCTTCTCCCAATGTTTGTTCATCTGTTTTTGATGCATTTATATCACTTTCGGTTCTGCACCAGTGTTTCCCCTGCCTCTATAGCGTAAAATGGGAAAATCTATTTGGGGCCAATAGAATTGTTAAAGGGGTGTTATGGGTGCCTGTTCTTGTGGAGAAAATGGGTGTCAATTTGTGTGGGGATGTGTGTGCGCACATCTGAGTGCAAGTGTATTTGTGTGTAAATGGAATCGATAAATGTGGCAGTGTGGTGAGTAGATAGCACCCTTCCCCTTGCCTCTCTGATTAACCCACACCATTGCCAAGCTGACAGCTATATAACAATATTAGGTGTGTTTGAGTGGGAATGTGAGAGCCTGTGTGTGAGCATGTGTCCCAGTGCCATTTGAAACTATTGGGCCGTTTACATGGTGACGCTGCGCCACCAAGATGCAACAGTTCTGTTGCGGAATGGCCTCACTTTTACATGGTGACGGCAAAAACGGAAGTCGAAGAGGCAAACTTTTGATTCCGTCCTCCAGAGCGGAAGGATTCAATTGCGGGGGTTGCTCCACAACCAGATGAATGACACGCTCTCGCTCCGATGACGTCAGCACTCGCACACGTCATGCGCAGTCGCTGCTAGTAAACATTAAAAACAGCAAACAAGGTGGAACGGTGGATTTAATTTACTGTTTTTAATTATATTTTTCATTTAAATATATTTTATTGTTGCTTTTTTTTTTTTTTTTTTGCCTTTTGAAGCAAAATAAAATGCATGGATGTCATTGCTTCGAGTTTTTTTTTTTTCATATTGACAAGCAATATTATACGGTCATTTAAACTTGTGAAGAACGGAAAATGTACAAGAAATACGAGAGAAAAATTAAATATACAGAAAAACCGTGAATAAAACTGCCATTGCATCGAGTGGGCAGGTATGATGTCTTCCGGATTGAGGAAGTTGTTGTTAAGGAAGTGAATCATTGGCTGTCACCTTGTAAAACTGCACTGCCGTCTAGGGTCTGGCATGAATACTACATTGTTTTCACGCGGAGGTGCGACATCGTTTGAATGGAGACTGAACCAACCAAAAATGTAAACATGAAATTTGTGATATTCTTAAAGTGTCACCATGTAAATGGCCCCTAAGTTTTTTTTACAGTAAACCTTCGGGGATTTTATAAGAAGTTTGTTAACCTATGTATTAATTGTGTGTATTCAGTCTTATTTTTTAAAATAGTCATACATACAGTAGATGTCAAAAAGTTGGTTTGTAATCAATTTTACAATTATACATAGACACTTCAAACTAAGCCTGAACGATATATCGTTTAAACATCGCCATCGCGATGTGCGCGGGCGCGATAGTCCCATCGCAAGCACGTGCGATAGTTTTTTTTTTTTTTAATCCACATAACCTTGCTTTCTGATCTGCGCACAGCCTCACACCCTACCTCTCCCCTTTGTTCCTCTCAGTCACTGCGGCACTTGCTTATTAAAGTTAACATGGCTTTGATCTGGCCAAAGAAGCAGACTTCACACGGGCATCTGTCAATCATCGTTTAGCTTGTTAAACAGTTTCTGCAAGGAAGCCACGCTGGAATGAATGTGTGTGTGTGCGGAAACGTTGAAGACATATAAATGCCAGAAGTGATCATGAGGAGTTTGAAATTTCTACATGTCACTCTAACGGTCACAGCTAAGGTAGATAAACAGAAGCATTTAATAAAGCCAAGCATTTATCTACTATAGTACTTTATTCTTGTTCAAAAATGATTTGGTTGGACAGTTATGTTTAAAACTGATCATAATTATGACATTTGAAGTGCTTTAAAACCATTTATTTATAAACATTTTTTAAAGCACTTTGGGGAGGAAAGTGAGAAAAAAAAACATGTCTTATATGTATCTCTTTCCAATGCAAAATCTGAATAAATACATTGAGCACAAAAACACACACACACACACACACACACAAATAAATTGGGGTGGGGGGGTGCGCTACTTTGCGGTTTTTCACTTATCGCGGCGGGTTCTGGTCCACATTAACCACGAAAAACGAGGGATCACTGTACACTGTGGTGATGGTGAGTCATCCAAAGTCTTTCCAAACAGCTATTCGTCAGCTAGTGAAAATTTCTTTAAAAAAAAACGATATTTTTTAAATATTGCAATATAATATCGCAATATATCGCAAACCCCAAAAAATCGCAAAAATAGTTTTTTCCAATATCGTTCAGGCCTACTTCAAACGTATACCCTGTACTGATTGTACCTAAAAAGCACTTGGGGAAACCCTGAGCAGAGTCACACACTCATCATTAAAAATTTAGCTGAAATTGACTTAAGTAATGCAAACATACTGGACCAGTACAATTATAATTTTTCTAAAAGATAATTTCATTGTCTACATTTTGTTTTTAAATTGCTTATTGGTTTAGCATGTCCAGCTCACTGCTCTATTAACCACAGTGTTTGTAATCACTGGTCCATGTTTTTGGGTGAAATAGGAAAATCTCAATGACACTTTAAACTGACTGATTGACTCAAAAGTGTAATTCCTGTTAATCTAATATAATATGTAAACTACTAGGAACCTAGCTGAAATTTTCTGCAGGTTTCCTGGAAAAGTGTAAGCAATCACAATTTGTTGGAAAATGATCTCGTAATGATAGACTACTTTAGAATTTAGATCACAGAAATGAATAGAAATGCAATACAAGTGCTGCCGATTCACTTGTTAGATGATCAATAAACGATTTGCCAGTACTAAAGAATGAAAAGTCCTGTGATTAATTCTCCAGCTTTATAAAGGAATTTGCATCAATCGATTCATGTTAATTAATTATGTTAATTAGGCAGGCTGGAAACAGATGTCAGAACTGCCCTGCTCATCCTGTGCAAAAACTGGGCCTTTACAGATGCTGTTAGTTTCTGATCTAAAAATGACTCAAAATTAATGAATAACTTATTTGCTCTATGTACACATTGGACACATGGTGAAGACATGCATTCATGCTCACAAAATTTTTTTTAGATAACTGTGACAATAAAATGGTCTTTTGATTACTAATCACTTATATAATCGGTTTTAATTTAGTTGTTACAGTTTATTAGTATCACTTAACAGTTGAGTTCACCATTAGATGAAATGCGTTTTTAGAAGTACTTTACAAAGTTGTAGCTGAGAATTGCCCTACTTTCAATGCGTGTGATCGAGCAGACTGGGTTGCTATCTTTTTCAACCTATGAGTGTGCGTGTCGTGTTCTCATCGAGTATGTGTGCAAGTGAATTTGCCGGGATGGGGCAGGCAGGAGGCTGCTTCGCTCTGAGCCGCATGGATTTGCTGCTAAAGTTTGAACAGCTTTAAATTAAAATGTATTGCCCATTCTCGATGTATTGATCTGAGAGCCAGCTGTGTCAATACACTGCCACGGCTATTTTTCCAATAACTTATAAAGATCTGCTATGCAGGCACAAATCCATTATATAGTGTGGCTTAATATTCTCTATACTTACAATTTTTTCTTAGATTTGTTAATTTTTTTGAGTTTGGTCAGGTTCTGTTTAAAAATATAAAGAGCAGTACAGTCTCACAAAAAAAGAAAACTTTCAGTTTTATATGGGTGGTAGCAATGGTTTTACCTACTTTCTTCTTTTTAGCTCATCCATTAACCACATTCCCCTCTCCTACTTCCATTCTACGCCTAACAGCTACCCCTCACTATTATAAATAAATAAAATAAAAATGAAACCACTAATTGACTTTACTACAACATCCAGACAAATACTGTAATATTATCCATCCATTTTCTGTACCGCTAATCCTCATTGAATCGCTGGTGAGCTGGCGCCCATCACATCTGACTTTGAGTGAGAGTGGTACAACCTGGACAGGTCGCCAGCCAATCCAAGACCAATACCTGTAGTACTAAAATGACATTTTTTTTTTCACGTTTCTTGGAGGACTGCTCCTCTCTACTTCTCACCCCCTCCTCTTCCGTCTTTCCATCTCTCTCTTTAATCTCCCTCCACCTCCTCTCATTGTCAATACCTATCTAATTCCACTTTAGCACCAGTAATTGGCTGATGGATAGAAGCTATGGATTGGTCTCTTCCTGATGACTGCATGACATTTTTTCTCCTCACCCCGGAGCTGGTAATACTAATAGAATTCCAAATCCGCGGCACTGGGATTCTGTCATGAGTAGGTCAACTGCTGTGTCAAGGTCCTATTGGAAAGCCAGCATCCAACATCTTAATTTAGATGTAGGACCCCCCCCCCCCCCCCACCATCTCCAAGACTCTCCATACTTCACAGGATGATCACTCTGTTCACCCTGTTTTTCCATTCATGTGCACATTTACCGATGAGCTAGCTTTGCTACCTAACTATTGTTTTAAAAAATTACGTACTGTAATATATTTAAGTAAACGGAGGCGATGGTTGTTACTTCACCCACTTGGCATTACAGAAATAATATTATCGGTATATTGTGAGGAATAATAAACTTGACGTATGAACTAAGATTATGGATGCGGCTAAACCTAAAAATTGATGCTGACTGTAGAGCAGGGCGGTAAACCGAAAATTTACCGTTACCGAAATTCTTCACGATGACCGACGTAATTTTGACCATGTCGGTAAATTCGGTAATTTACTAAAAGAAGAAAATATAGTCTTTTCATCCCGCTTTGTGTTGTTCGGCTATGTTCATTCCCCTTTAAGAAAGCAGACAGTGTGCTTACGTTGGGAGTCACATGGTTTTCAGGAAGCCAATCAAACAGAAGCCCGGTAGGCTAACGCTAGCTGCTAACGCTAGCTGCTAACGCTACAAGTAAACGGGATGAAGTCGGGCTTAAGTTAGCTTCGCCAAACTTTCACCCGACATTAAGTAAACTCTTGACAGGTTCCAGATAGGGATGGAAAAACCGAGGCTTTCTGAAACAATGAACCACTTTTAAGACAATTGCCCTAAATTGAATCACTGTTTGACACACTGCAAGAGCCCCATCTACTGGATAAACAGTGCACGTTTCTTTTTAACAGTAAATTTGACAAATTGCCTCAGCATTACATATCTTCAATAGAATTAAGTGGATGTCGTCTATTTCAACCAGGAGATCGTGTCGTCATTAAGTGTGATTTACACAATTAAAGTTGACCTCTTTAAGCCTGTGTCATTGCTTTTGTCTGTGAAGATGTGTTCAAAGCAGTATTTGTAATACACGACAGTGCTAGTCTTGTAAGTGGCTCGTCCTAGATGACAGGGAGTAACTATGTATTGTTTATTTTTTGTAAAAATTACAGTACAGTAAGCACAGTGCTTGGGAACAGGAATATTATTTATTGCATACTGTAAGGATTTCCAAAATCATAAGATGTAAATAATTGAGCTGAATAAAAGAAAGGAAAGGTTTGTGAAACATTTTATTTTTTAATTAAGTATAATTTCTGGGGGGCGGGTGGATGTGTCGTATTTGTATCTATTCTAAATATCTAAACGTATGCCACTATCTAGTGTATAACAATGCGGAATGAATTTAATGAAATTCAAGTGATGACATTTTTCAAGTCATACAAGCTGTTATAAATGTTCACACAAGAATTCTTATTGTTTGCAAGATTTTTTTAATACTTAATGTTTAGACTGCATGTGCAATTGTCAAATTGAAAGCTGGTAAGTAAATTTAACGAGAAACTGTTAATTTGTATTCCATGCATTGATTCAAATTTTCAAATTATATAACAGTTTGCTTGGGCAAATTTATCGTCATTTATCGTTATCGAGGTAAATCTGCTCAATTTATCGTGATACGTACTTAAGGCCATATCGCCCAGCCCTAGCTGACTGATATTGCACCCATGACGGAAAAACAAAGCATAAAACTCATACATAAAATCTCTGCACTTAAATAATTTAATGCAGATTGCATACCTGTTTATCAACATCGTGTCTAATCCTAACTTCTAGGTGTGTGTCTGCATGTCTAATTGTGATGAATCTGCAGAAAAGAGGCTGGCCAAATCGGGTTGTAATGCTAATTCCATCTGCTGACTGCATAATGCAGTGCAGCAGGAAGACCAACTGAACTTGACCCAGTTAAACCTGACCTTGGCCTTTCACCCATCTCACATGAACGTGAGTGCAAGTGTCAACAAATTAAGATAATAAATCTTACCATCGCAGCTGCCACACATACATTTAACACTGGCGAAGTCTTTGTGAGAACCACTCTCATGTCAGATTCATTGTGTGGAATTAATATGTTGAATTAACTCTGAAATAAAATTCATAAGCAATGGGCCTGACGCTTTTTTTTTTCTCTCTCCTACTTTTCTGCGAGGAAGTACACCACAATGTTTAGTTTGATGAATGGTCTACACATTTTGTTGAGCTAGCATTTCATTAGGAGTGTGTTGAATCTAGTGACTGACGCGTTAAATGAAGCTCATCACTGGGTTGCAATCTAGTTGTTGTTTTGTGAGCAGCAATTGATTCGGTTAACTGTTTGCCTTTTTTAAAAGGTTTATTGTGATTTTTTTTCTTACTTTACTGATTTCATGTTTTGATTAATTCCTACCTAAGAAGTTTGTGTTATTGTCATTTGCACAGTTTTTCTTACATTATAACGTGCACATCTACATGTTTTTATGAGTAACATGAAATCAAAATCACCTAAGTTAAAAAAAAAAAAAATAGCAGTCAGTTATGTTATCCAATGTTATGATTCACAGTGACTGTGCATTTTTTTTTTTTTTTTTTTGGTAATACTTTGACAAAGGTTTATTTGACAGGAAAGAAGATATATTTTTGTGCTTTTCATATTGACATGGTAAGAAGAAGTATTAATCCTAAGAATTATCATTATGATTCTAATTAGTAGTAGTATTATCAGTTATGTTCGAAATGAGTAGCCTCATATAATGTTGGCTTAGGTCTTGCTGAATCCCACCTTTATTTTGTTCTTGCCTTAGAACCAATGATGCTTTCGTCAACGATGACTTTAATGAAAATATTTTGTCGACAAACAATTTTTTTCATGACGATGACGAGAAGAAAACGAGCTAAAAACCTGTCTTGGGAGACTAAAACACAACGACACAAATGCCAATTTTCATCTCACGAGATGAGAACGAGACAAAAATGCCCCATAGTTTCCGTCACATTTGGGACATTTATGTGTAGTTAGTAGAGGCGTGCGAAATTTCCGATTCTTAGATTATTCGCGATTCGACCGTGGAAGATTCTAGAACGATTCATAAACATCCAAATTCCGATTATTGAATTATACCAGGTAAAGCGGAAATAAAACACAGTCAGCGCGGTCTTCAGGACGCAATAGGGAACGGACCGAGAAATAATATCATGTTCAACTCATGCCGCTAGATAAAAAAAAAAGCCGTCAGCCGCTACAAACAGCAGCCAGTTGCTAGTTGCTACAAACATACGGCAACATACAGCTATGGTAGATATCGCATATATCTAGAACTAGATGTGAAATGACAGACGACGGCCGTGTTAGATCATATACCAAGGACTAGATCCGAAATGACACTTTCCCGCGCTAGTAAACAGGTGCCATCTTAAAGCAGTAGACTTCTCCAGAAGGCTCTGTTGTAGCGAACCTAATTACTTTTTATCTAAAAAAAAAAAAAAAAAAAAATCAGCAAAATCTTGACCTGAATCTATCTTTGAATGATGAAACAGTTTTAAAACTTTCACGTCGAAAGTAGACAGAAGGGAAATTATGGAATAACCGGAGAAAATTTAACAACTTTAACGGTTGATTCACAACATTAAATTAACTGAATGTAGTTTAAAGCTGCCGATACAGAATGGGGACTTGAGTATTTTATTTACTGTTTTTGATGGTTAACTTGATACTGAAATAGTAGTTTGTTTAGCCTGAGAGGACTTTTGAACAATTTTGAACTAGTGTACAAAAAATTAAAAGCGGGGGTGGGGAGTGGGGGGGGGTTGTGGTGCACATAATCAAATCGGAGCCTCTGAATCGTAATCTAATCGTTAGGTGTCCAAAGATTCCCACCTCTAGTATTTAGCCTGGATTGTAGCAGTGTCTGGTTGACCCCCCAACTCACCCTATAGTGTCCTCTCCAGTCTCCCCATTGCTTGTTTTGAGATGCACATGGTACGATTTGTCTTCTTATCTTGGCAAGAGAGAATTGCAATGCTGCTTTAGCCATTAAAGGTCTGTGCTGAATGATGATCACACTTAATGTAACTCGTATCGTTAGCATAGCATGCACGTTCGTGTTGGAATTAGGCTATTGCTAACGGCCAACATCCTCTTAAACTCTTGGACCGCTTTTGTACATACGGTGTGTTGCGTCCCGGTGGGTGTAATTAATTGAATACAATGTACTGTTTTCCTGCTGAGTGCGCATTATCACGTGATGGATTTTTAGATGCTACAATATGTGCTCGACTGTCAATGTTCATTCGAAATAATTGGAAACCTTTATTCATTTATTTATTTATTTTGGCGTGAAATTAAACTGTTAAATTTTACGGACGAAAATATTGCGTAAACGTGGACTAAAACTACACGAAATTAGTCTTGAGTTTTCGCCAACAAAAACTAGATGAAGACAACTCATTTTGAAATGACTGAAATAGGACTAAGACTAATAAGTATTATCGCCCAAAAGACTTAGACTAAGACAAAATTAAAAGGGCTGCCAAAAACAACACTTCTTAGAACACAGCAAAGTATGTCTTATAAGTTAACCCAACTTTTCATCATTGTAGTCACTGTTGTCAAAATAACATCCTCCCCTCTTCTTGTGACCTTCACCCGCCAAGACTGTGATTAAAATGAGGTAATCTTGTTGAATACAATATATTTCAGGTAAAAATGCTTTCATGTATGAAATCTAAATTAAATAATTGATAAGTACTAATACAAGTTAGGGTAAATGTTGCAGCCATTCATCTGAACTCAAGAGTAACATTGTTTATTTTAGCTGGTTGTCTGAGGGTGGGGTTACAAGACTGTGTGGAATGTCCCTTTAAATTATTCAAAACCCAATCAGGTATCTTTTTCTCCACTGATCTAAAGATGGCTATCAGAGGTCATTCATTCATCCTATACAGGGTCACCTTTCCCACCCTACCTTTAACTACTTCCACTCACGATCTGTTTACTTAATGGTAAATAGGACAATGTCCTGGTCACCGTACATATAGCATGTATGCAGGCATTTAGTAACAAAGCAGCTGCACACACATACACCAGGATGCACTCTTCATAATCACAGACTCACACGTATGTTAGGGAGGGTTAGGGTTGCGGTCCAAATGCTGAGAGCGTTATCGTGTGTGTGTGTGTAAGGACATTGTTCATTCTCCTCCTATGTTACCATGTATCTGAATAGCAGCTGACCTTCTCACACAGCACAAGGATGTGCAGCATTATTGCTCTTCGTGCAACTTGCATTGGTGTGCTCACAACAAAAGGTGACAAAGGTGCACTACACTATAGAGTAGAGAGGAGAATGAGGTAAGAATAGGTGAAATGATTGATTAGTCTCTTGACCTTGGATCTTTTAGATAAATATGGTTGCAAACTATCTTTTTGCATCTATGTACATCACAATTTCAGTGACCTGCTTGCTTCTAAGCACAGCCGTCATGTGTGCATGTCTTATGCCTGTGATTATTGGCTCGTGTGTGAGTTGTGTCCATGTACGGGGTGTGTATGTGTGCGTGTGCAGGCTCACTGCCTGGGGCTTGTTGTCAGAGCTTTCGTCGACTGGCCAATTAATTATGATGGCCTACTTATGATGCGTAATAAGATGATTTATTAGTAAACACACAAACAGAGCACAGGTAGCGGCACTGTGTTCTCTCTGGTCTAGGATGATACACTGGGCCAAGCTTAAAATCCACCTCTGGCTGTGTCCTACTGGATCTGAAAAGTCAACTTTGTGAGGTGAATTGCTTACTTCCTCTGTAGTCTAAGGTAGTTGAGCATGTTCCTTTAATCATTGGTAATTTTATTTTTATTATATCCCATTAAACCTTGCTGTGTTACAACTGTTTGAACGTAAATATTTCAAATAGATGTAAAAGTAGTATTTTTTTTCCAGGGAAAAAAGTACTTTATATAAAAAACCAAAATACTAAATTAGTAGTAGAAGGAAGATATTAAAGTTGTCTTTGAATATTGAGCATTGCATTTTGGCAAGGACAAACAAACAAAACAAAACAAAAAAAAGGAGTCAAAACCAATGGCTGAATTTTCATTAATTGTCTTATTATTTTAAAAATCATTTTAAAAAGGTATTTCCTGAGTTTTTTTTCCTTCCATTGACAGAGGGTTAATGACAACTTTACGCACATATGGAATGCAGTCTGTTGCTCCACAGTAGAGGTGATTCAACTTTTTAGTGAAAGGAGAAGGGGAGGAATCACCTGTAGGAATATCTAATGTATACAATGACTAACACAGATATTTCCTTCAGGGCTACTTAAGATCACCATATCTCATGTTTAGACGTCATTCTTGTTTGTGTGTATATCACTTTATATTTGCTAAAATTTTGTCCAAAGAAGCCAGAAATAAAGAAAACATTCTAGCAAATTTCGGTTCAAAACATCAACTCTTTAGGTTTAGCTGCACATATAGGAAATCTGATAAGCTTCGGGTCACATGACATTCCAAATAATGTGGGTTTGTGTTAAAATATCTCTTGCTTTAGGGGTCCATCATTCCTGCTATCTGTCGGCCAGGCTGTTATGAATTGCAATATTTTTTTAGCGGTCTTTGGGCACACACAGTTTCTAGTGTTCCGTTTGACAATAAAATTCAACTGGGGGTTGCAGTCAAGTATTCCTCACGAAACTGCTTTGTTATGAAATGAGTTGACTTCTCTGTCACAATACAATGCTCGCATCGCACATTTCTGCCTGCAAGCCATAGCCGAACATTTACTCTTCTCTTGAAAAACTTTTAAATCGGATCACTCATATCTCAAGGCACCCTTATACACAAATGCAGACAAAAATGACCTCATGCCTTGTTTGGTGCTTAAAAAGATGCCATTTGACATTGATATCATCTCATTCTTAATCCTTTTGTTTCTGATTGTGAGATGAATGATCTTAAGCCACGCATTGTGTTTCTTATCAATTCC
This sequence comes from Corythoichthys intestinalis, assembly GCF_030265065.1. Lineage (NCBI taxonomy): Eukaryota > Metazoa > Chordata > Actinopteri > Syngnathiformes > Syngnathidae > Corythoichthys > Corythoichthys intestinalis. The sequence goes on along the minus strand of NC_080395.1, from coordinate 36,374,552 downwards.
GATATTGGGTGAATTAAAATGGTCATCCAAATGTGTGTGTGCATGTGGGCTGTACATTGTAAAATATGAGTGCAGCTGTGAGAGGAGCCATTTGTTTTCTTTGGCTATCTGTCTAACTACCTGGGAGGGTGTCCTATTTCTGGATGACACACACATACACAGCAAACCTCATGCCCTCTCTGCCATACGATGCGGGATGTAATTTATGATGCCACAGTAACATATAGACTTTTCATCACTCAGTGGCAACTCTATCCACGCAGTGGTACAGCATATTGTCTTGCTTCCTTTTTTGCTGCTTTGTTTTTTACTCTTACGTCAGTAGTTTCTTCACTTCTTTCTTACTTACTACTTTCTTAAGTTTCTTAGGTCTTCAATTTTAGTTGAAGATTATTAAATAAGAAATTTCAAAGCAAACTCGAGAACATTGTGACTGCGTCACGACAAGTACTAGGTAGTCTACTCACAGAAAATGGTTTGGAAAAAAGAAAGACTGTTGCGAGGATAGAACTCGCATCCTTCAGATTATGAGACTGACACACCACAAGGCTACTTAATGCTTGAGTGAGACCAGTGGTATCCAGTCAGGGTCTTTAAGACTTGCTGCTCTTATCATTATTAGAGTCACTGACCTACAGTTAATTTAAATTATATTCATTTATATCAGGCAGTAAATCATCTGCATTTTATAATAGAGATCGACCGATATGTTGTTGTTGTTGTTTTTTTTTTTTTGACCAATACCCATTATTAGTAATTAGAGGGGCCGATAATAGATTTTGCAGTAAAAGTGTAAAAATTGGCGTAAAAAAATGATTTATGCAAACACTGAAATTCATTGAAATGCCTAAAGCATGTTTATTGAATCATCAAGCTCTGTAATCCGGGAGGGACTCTCCATCGAGCCGCCACTCCTCCGCATTGAGAGAAGACAGCTGAGGTGGCTCGGGCATCTGGTTCAGATGCCTCCTGGACGCCTCCCTGGAGAGGCATGTCCCACCGGCGGGAGGCCCCGGGGACCACCCTGGACACGCTGGAAAGACTGTGTCTCTCGGCTGGCCTGGGAACGCCTTGCGATCCCGCTGTAGGAGCTGGTTGAAGTGGCTGGGAGAGGGAAACCTGGGCTTCCCTGTTAAAGCTGCTGACTTCGTGACCCGACCCCAGAGCAAGCGGAAGATGATGGATGGATAACTGGGTGATGTGGTTCAGTGGTGGAGTACTCATTTCCCAACACAAAGGTTGTGGTTTCGATTCTCCGCCCTGATGACCTCGTCTAAGTATCCTTGAGCAAGATACTAAAGACCACGTTGCTCCTGGTGCTGTGTCACCAGTAGCTAGATGAGGATATAATGTGAAGCGCTTTAAAGGCCTTAAAAACGTGGAAAGGTGCAATATACAAGTGTAACTCCATTTAAAATGACAATTTAACCAATCAGCGGACGGGGTGAGAACTTGTGTGGGAGAGAGGGGCACGGCTGCATCTGAGCTCGAAATAACTCAGTTTTAAATTGATTAATTCATATTGGCCGGTCAAATGGGGAAAAGAAAAGGCAGATACCAATATACGTCTAATTTCCAAATTTCACCACCAATAATCGGTCTATCTCTCTTTCATAACATGTGTCTTGACTGCCTAGCTTCAGGGTTTTTTTTGTCCAATCCGATTTCAGCTTGTATGAGTTTCCATCTCAATGTAATATACCAAGGGCCTTTATGCCCGTATAGGGGCCAATCACACACATATGCACACCCACCCACATACAATCAATAGTGGTTGTATCTTTAAACCATTCAGATTTCCTCATGCTGGTTTAGATTGGCTTTGGGATATTTCTCTTCTCCAATTGATTTATCAGGGCTACCCTGAATTTTGTGCCGAGCGGCCAGAGCAGGGCATGTCCTGCCTATGGGATTCGTAATTATGTGCAGGTGATTGAGGAGGACGAATCCCAGACACGATTTAAAATAAGTCCAAGTGGACTTTTTAAGAGATAACTGGACATTGTGAGGATAGTTTGGCCTGTATGGTGCATGGCTAGCTAGTTTCAGTATGGATTAATATATTCAGAGTAGCAACAACTAAGTAGCTGTAAGAAGCACTCATTCATTCATTCAATTTTATTTGTATAGCCCTAAATCAGAGCAAGGTTGTCTCAAAGGGCTTTGCAAAGGCAATATGATACACAGTCAGAAACAGCAAATGAAGTAAGTAAAGATGAATAGATAAAGTTCATGTCCTGGGCATCCCCCATCCTTGGACCCTCCATGTCGGCAAGGAAAAACTCCAAAAACTCCAAGCTCTTTGGGAGAAAATGAGAAACCTTGGGGAGTACCACAGGCTTGGGGAGTACCACACTCAAAGATGTATTCTACTATAAACGATAATCATCTCTAGTGAGTGGTTAAAGTATTACCGTAATGTTTTTGCCATGTACTGTAGGTACAGTATATCTTGATTGTGAACCTCTGTATTGTAGTCTACAGTTTTGGACTTGTTTGGAAGTGACATATTGGGAGATAAGGTTGAGCTTTGTTAAATGCTCACATATTCAACATCAAATACGTGCCATTCCTATCTGTTGCTGTAATGCCATGCATAGTTATATTGTATACATGGTCCATGTTACATGTACTAGTGTTTAAGTCAAACGTTATAATGAATGACCTCCCACTTCGGGTGGCCATTTCCACAACCCAAAAGGAGGACACTTTGTGGCATTTAATGTGGCAAGAAAAATTGGCACCTCCAATTGAAGCGTCGTACTCAGAACAATAAAATTTTATCCACGTTAACATTCATTCATTCTTTTTCCGTACCACTTATCCTCACAAGGGTTGCGGGAGTACTGGAGCCCATCCCAACTGACATCGGGCAAAGGCAGACTACACCCTGAACTGGACGCCTGCTATCGTAATAGATAGAAATAGAAATTCTCCCAGTTGCCTTGATGTTCTATCTCAGATGTGTGAAATGACACCAATAATATAGAACACAAACTACGGGCCCTGTTTTATACTTCACTCATATTTGGCCACTCTCTCTGTAACTATTGATGCTACTTTGTCCTCGTGATGAAGCAATTGGGCTGTTGTCGGGTCGATGTGTGTCATTGTTTTATTGATGTGAGAAGAGACCCCTGAGGCCTGCAGCCTTCTACTCCCCTGTAAGCAATAAATCTATGGCCTGCTATTCTCTCTGCTGCCCTCAACTCAGTTTCTCTCACATACACATGTGCATACAGTCAAGAGTTTTAGGAACTACAAATACACTGGATATAGAAAGTTAGAAGGGAACTGAACTCACCTTTGTGTGCACGATATCCATTTTTTGAAACCGATACCAATATCGATAACTTCTTGCTTCTCAAGGCCGATACGGATACGATAACCGATAATATATATATCATTTAACCCTCATGAGGAAAAGCGGCATGGAAAATGAATGAATGAATGAATTTTAAAATGTATGTTCACATGGGTTTTTGAACAGCTGTTGGCCAAAAATACTAGTGATAGATTCAGCATAGATTTGCCTTTGACCTAACCAGAATGACGACATGAACAGTATTATAATGAACAAAACAAAGACAAGAACAGTTTTGACTTCATATAAAGTGCCCATACGTATTTTTTCAAATAAATATAATTTGAGTCAATCACAATCAATTAGTCAATATCATTGACGATGTGTTCCCCTGAGCAATGAGCACTGAACTAAAACAAACATGCACAGGTATTGTGCTTTGTCAGCAGATAAAACATTTGGTGCAACACTAGAGGAGACTTTTGGTCTTGGACCATGAAACAACTCAAATGCAAACATCGCAACCCACCGACACTGTTCCAAAAATAGTATATACCGTATTGGCCCGAATATAAGACTGTGTTTTTTGCATTGAAATAAGCCTGAAAAAGAGGGGGTCGTCTTATATTCGCGGTCAGACAGTATACCCATTCAAGACGCTAGATGGCGCCAGATATCATTGAAGCGATGTTCTGTCATGACAGATCTCAGATTCTCTCCCCATTCACGACGCTAGATGGCGCCAGATATCATTGAAGCGATGTTCTGTCATGATATATCTCAGCTACTCTCATTATTTTATTTATTGCTATGTTTTTCCTTATTCAGATAAGTTTCAAGACTACAGTTACAGTTAGACTTCACTTTGATGGTTAATGCAGTTATTGCAATTTTGTTGTTTTATAACAGTAGATTGATTTATTTACATTTCAAAAACCAGAAGCCATTCATTTACAAATTTGATTGCACTTTAGTTTACATATTTAAATGTTCAGATATTAAGATTTGAATGAGGCAAAATAACATGCTTTTTCTCTCAAATATATTGTTATAATCATTTGTTTCGGATGTACTGTAATTATTTTCTGTATAAAAATTAATTTGGTGTTCAAAAAGTCTTTTTTCAAACTTGAGTCTTGAAAAAGAGGGGGTCGTCTTATAATCAGGGCCTTCTTATATTTGGGCCAATACGCTATTATCGGACCTATTAATAATATGATTGGATTTATTGGGGTGACGTCATAATTCCTAATATCGGACTGATAATTATTGGACCGATAATTATCGTTTACCTCTAGTAAGCAGTGAGGATGAAAATATCCAAAAATGTGAATGTAAATTCAAATATTTAGGGGGGTGTGATTGGTGTTTCATATAATCAGAATTTCTTTCTTTCACTCTTTCTCTCAGTCACACTTTCTTTCTCTCTGTCACTAAGTACTTTGATATACTGTAAAAATACAAATATTGGCAAAAGCCTACTAGAAGATCTTAACTTCATTTGGGGTTTTTGCTGGCAATGGTAGACTTTGATTTGTTCACTTCAATCCCAGTCCCATCATAAAATGATTTGTACATTTAATTGAGTTGCATATTAATGGAGGAACAATTTCTGAAATAGTTTATAATGTTCTCATATTTTTAAAGCATACCCTTACATTTCAACAGGTATGACATTAATAAGCTCAAGGATGTATATATTGTGAGCTATATAGCAGATTTTTGATCATTCAGCATTTTCATTTTTTATTTATGCTGGGTCCATTTTATCTCTGAATCATTTTAATTCCCTTCAATCTGCCAGTAGAGGCCACTAACAGCATTCAGTATAGACAGCCCCTCAAACATGCACAGGCGACAGCTGCCCATTGCAAAATGAGAGCACAGGAGGTGGCAATAGAAAAAGGAGATGGAAGGAGGCAAAAGCTGGCACGAGAAGGAAAGACGAGGGCTAATGTGATGTGATAGCGACTCATCACAGTTGATGTGCCTTGTTTTATATGTTCCTATTTATTCCCCAACTCTGCTTTGTTCGCATACTTTGCTTGTGATGTGAAGAATGGGTGAGAAATCTCTGATGACACCCATTCTGTTTGTGTACGGACTGACCATAAGATTACCCGTGGCCGTACAGTAAATATATACAGTATCTAATCAAAAGTCAATAAAGTAAAGCAGATGATTTTCTCGCTGATGAGCTGATTGCATTCTTTTTTTTTTTTTTATTTGTTGGGCAAATAATTCATATTCATTTTATTGTTGACTAAGTGCACTGACACAAGTTTGCCCTCTTTGCTTTTGAATCTTTTCACACAACCAATGCAGAGTTTAACTGGGACTGAATGAGTTTAATCTGCAGGTTTAAAGGGGAAGTCACTGAGGGAAGTTAATGAAATCATCTTAATCCTACTTTGCTCCTCAGTTCCCTCCTGAATCTGAAATCTTTCTTCTTCTTACAGTCCACACTTCACTTCACTCCTCTCTCGTTCCCCTTTTTCTCTCCTCCACATTTACTAATTGTTTCATCTTGAGCATGGAAAGAAGACGCCAAATCAATATGTCTCCTCTGCAGAAGCCAAAAGAAGGAAGAAGGGAGACTGAGGAGAAGATGGGTAGGAGGTTGCCCTAAAAGAGGCCCTCGGTGCTGGAAACCCATACAGCTCATATGCTGGCATCTGAATTCTGAATTTCATCACCAAGTCCGTTTTGTAAAGCATTCAATTCCAGATTTTTCATATATTTACATACTATGTACATACCAATACCAGTGTGGTCCCTTCCCACCTCCACTCATTTCCTACTTTTTAATATTAGTGCAAAGTATATATATCAACAATGGAGGAGAACTTATGTAAGAGTGACATTTTATGGATGAGATGAAGTAGATCAGCATAGAGTGGCTATTTCAGCATAGTGGAGACTGGCCTATACTACATTAGCCTGGCTCTGCCAGACTATTCTCCCTGTATTTTTCAAACACTGATAGTATAGTCTGGAAACCATCCCATTAACGGCCTTTTCGAGCAGGTACAAAATCAATCGACAAATCAGATTCGTTTATTTGCGTGACGTGTTCTTCACGAGCAACGTCACTCTTGCGTGTCGAAAGTCGTCTCTTCAGCAGCACAGATGGTGAACGGCAGAGCCGAGAATATGTTCCAATCCACGGTAAAATCAGTTTTAAATGACCAAAAACACATCGACACGAGTCATTGACAACAGTCTGTCTCGCGCTAGCCATGTCGAATAAACTCCGCTCTCTTCATATGTTTACTTCCGCACGCAAGTCCATCGTCCTGCGGTCGCCATTTTACTAACGTCACGTCTGCCCGTCGCTGATTGGTCCACTCCGCTGTCTGTTTGCTGTGGCTTGCTCCGCCCTGGAAATTGTTTCCGTGGGAATGGTGGCCAGACTCAATAGCTGGAACAGCGTTGAGTCTGGTGTACCAGGCTAATACTACATCACTTTTCAGAGTGAAGTCACAGCAGACATTAGAAATTGTTTATTTTGTACATTTTCTTGCTGTATAGTTTGCACATTGTGAATGGTGCACTGACGACGGCCAATGAGGCATCAACTTGGCCGATAAGTGCACTGACTGGCATCAGTCACTCACATTAATTGATTAAAATTGTTCGAACGTACAGTGCCTTGCAAAAGTATTCGGCCCCCTTGAATCTTGCAACCTTTCGCCACATTTCAGGCTTCAAACATAAAGATATGAAATTTAATTTTTTTGTCAAGAATCAACAACAAGTGGGACACAATCGTGAAGTGGAACAACATTTATTGGATAATTTAAACTTTTTTAACAAATAAAAAACTGAAAAGTGGGGCGTGCAATATTATTCGGCCCCTTTACTTTCAGTGCAGCAAACTCACTCCAGAAGTTCAGTGAGGATCTCTGAATGATCCAATGTTGTCCTAAATGACCGATGATGATAAATAGAATCCACCTGTGTGTAATGAAGTCTCCGTACAAATGCACCTGCTCTGTGATAGTCTCAGGGTTCTGTTTAAAGTGCAGAGAGCATTATGAAAACCAAGGAACACACCAGGCAGGTCCGAGATACTGTTGTGAAGAAGTTTAAAGCCGGATTTGGATACAAAAAGATTTCCCAAGCTTTAAACATCTCAAGGAGCACTCTGCAAGCCATCATATTGAAATGGAAGGAGCATCAGACCACTGCAAATCTACCAAGACCCGGCCGTCCTTCCAAACTTTCTTCTCAAACAAGGAGAAAACTGATCAGAGATGAAGCCAAGAGGCCCATGATCACTCTGGATGAACTGCAGAGATCTACAGCTGAGGTGGGAGAGTCTGTCCATAGGACAACAATCAGTCGTACACTGCGCAAATCTGGCCTTTATGGAAGAGTGGCAAGAAGAAAGCCATTTCTCAAAGATATCCATAAAAAGTCTCGTTTAAAGTTTGCCACAAGCCACCTGGGAGACACACCAAACATGTGGAAGAAGGTGCTCTGGTCAGATGAAACCAAAATTGAACTTTTTGGCCACAATGCAAAACGATATGTTTGGCGTAAAAGCAACACAGCTCATCACCCTGAACACACCATCCCCACTGTCAAACATGGTGGTGGCAGCATCATGGTTTGGGCCTGCTTTTCTTCAGCAGGGACAGGGAAGATGGTTAAAATTGACGGGAAGATGGATGCAGCCAAATACAGGAACATTCTGGAAGAAAACCTGTTGGCATCTGCACAAGACCTGAGACTGGGACGGAGATTTATCTTCCAACAGGACAATGATCCAAAACATAAAGCCAAATCTACAATGGAATGGTTCAAAAATAAACGTATCCAGGTGTTAGAATGGCTAAGTCAAAGTCCAGACCTGAATCCAATCGAGAATCTGTGGAAAGAGCTGAAGACTGCTGTTCACAGACACTCTCCATCCAACCTCACTGAGCTCGAGCTGTTTTGCAAGGAAAAATGGGCAAGAATGTCAGTCTCTCGATGTGCAAAACTGATAGAAACATACCCCAAGCGACTTGCAGCTGTAATTGGAGCAAAAAGGTGGCGCTACAAAGTATTAACGCAAGGGGGCCGAATAATATTGCACGCCCCACTTTTCAGTTTTTTATTTGTTAAAAAAGTTTAAATTATCCAATAAATGTTGTTCCACTTCACGATTGTGTCCCACTTGTTGTTGATTCTTGACAAAAAATTAAAATGTTATATCTTTATGTTTGAAGCCTGAAATGTGGCGAAAGGCTGCAAGGTTCAAGGGGGCCGAATACTTTTGCAAGGCACTTTACATCTTAAAGCAACACTAGGTGACTTTTTTCATTTCAACTTTCATAATTTGTTTTAATAACATTTGTGATGATGTCGACTCACAACTAGTTGAATGACACCTCATTTATATGTTGAGTCTGTATCACTTTCACTGGCACTAATTAACTTTGAGTAGGTTGGGAGGAACCCTGCTACACAGAAAAACTACAAATATGCTGACTGCTTTCGGCATACGTCCCTTCCCTCTTTCCCCATTTGTTACAAAGACAGAAGTTGCTGCGAATGCTTTCGCGCGAATTCTGCGAAGATGGCACATTCACAGAAGAAACAAAAAGTTTTGTCCGAGGAGATTTAAAAAAAAAAAAAAAAAAAGAGGCTACCAGGATAAAAGGACATCCAAGAATAAACATTGGCCCGGCTTTTAAACACTGGCGTGACCCCACCCCCTCCTTCAATCGAACTCATCTGCGCTGAAGCGTTTGTGTGTGTGTGTGTGGGGGGGGGGGGGGGGGTACTAGGGGTGTGCCATCTTAGGCACCCCATGATTCGATTCGATTACGATTCAGGGGGCTACGACCCGATTCTTGAAGGATGATCACGGTATTGATGATGATCACGGTCATCACGATTATCGATGCATCGTACATTACTAATTAATATAGTAGACAAACAATTTTTTGTCTATTATTTACTTAAAAAACCTGATGATTCAACAGGAACAATGGAAACATGCCCATACAATAAAAACCTGCCCTTAAGCTGCTTTGTTATTTATTTATTTTTCCAAGACAGTGCAGAAATATTAACCATATTAAAAGGAGTACCATAATTTTTGGACTATAAGGCGCACCTGACTATAAGCCACACCCACCAAATTTGACACAAAAACAGCATTTGTTCACAGATAAGCCGCACTGGACTATAAGCTGCAGCACTCCTCACTGTATTATGGAATATTTACACCAAAAGATAGTAACCGGTAACACTTTATTTGACAGCGGCACCGTAAGACTGTCATAAGACCAAATGAACCACCATGAAGCTTTGAACCAATGGGCTGAAAAGCTTCATTGCTTCGAGAAGCTTAATTTGCCCATCACTGCTCCACCTGCTGTCAACACTGTTGTCGTCCAACTTGTCTCCTAGCATGCATTGCAGCACTACAGATGTAAATAACAATTAAAATTCATGTTCTCTGGAAATTATTCTTCAGTTACTGTTTCAGTTTCATTAATTGCTAGAGATGGTATTTGATAACTCTATTTGAAAGTGGCCCCATTAAACTGTCATTAGACAATCATAATCATGACATGACACTGTTATGACAGTTAATGAATGCTTATACCAGATGTCATTTAGTGTTATCCGGCAAATTATCTCACTTTTGAATGGATGTAAAAGATCCAAGCTGAACATAAATGGAGATAGTGACATAGTTTGCCGGATGACACTTAATAACATCTGTCATAAGCATTCATTAATGCCCTTGATAGTGTTATAATTATGACCGTCTTATGACGCCGCTCTCAAATAAAGTGTCACCTATTAACACAAATAAATCAACAAATAAACTGCGCTGGACTATAAGCCGCAGGATACTGAGGGAGGGAAAAAAGTAGCGGCTTATAGTCCGGAATTTACAGTACTTATTACACTCAACAATACAATAAAATTTACACAGGTGGAATGAATTCCATATTCTCTGGAAACAAAGTGTCTTAAGAAATAAGCCTTCTTTTAACCAATATACTTTGTTTTCACAGATTTCTGTACTATTTCGCATGAAGCGCGACCTGGCGCGCTTCTGTACCTGCCTGTCTCATACACAAATTTATTTTCCAGTCTTTTGAAAAAGAGTAAATCTCTCACTCTGTTACAGGCAGTGTCCATTATAACGTGCGTGCGTCCGTTAAATGTGTTCGGGCGGCAGGCGTGTCTTGAATTTCGTTCCGCTACGAGCGGCTGACATAAAGTTATCAGGGAAAATCGTTTTTGAGCCTCTATGAATCGTAATCGAATCGTCACGTGTCGAATCGCGATGCATGTAATAATCAATTTTTGGGAACTCCTCTAGGGGATATTGCACAAAATTAAATGTTACTTATTTTTAATTCATTACCTTATTACTGTTCATCCTTCAGACAGCCACTGGAAACAGAAATGTTGTTTAATCCATCTGCAGACCACCGGGAGATTAGGATTTTACAATACTGTGCACTGGTCCTCATGGGAAACGTCTTACTTAAGGCAAAACATTAGCGTTTTTGTCCACCTGGGTTGCTAAAATTGACCAAAAGTGAAAAGTTACCTTGTTTTGCTTTAAGTAAAAGAGAGAACCAGAAAATAGGGAAAAAAGCCAGCGTTTAGCTTAACTTTGGCCAGTTTTTCATTCCATGCCATGAAAGTGAAAGGAGAGTGGGACATTATTTCACCAAAGTTATTATAGTTTTTGATTTTTCATTCCATTTAGTTTAGATTTTTTTCTCTCCCTCTAATTCAGTTAGCTTGACATAGTTTAATTAGTTGGTTTTAAATGGAGTGGATTTGCTAGTTTCATAATTTTGAGGTGCTGGATTAAAAAAAATAATTAAAAACATGGGAAAAAAAAGGCATTAAAAAAAAATATTCAGTCCTTTTGAATTTTTTTATTTGATTGTAGTAGTTTTTAGAGGTGGGAATCTTTGGGCACCTAACGATACGATTACGATTCAGATGCTACGATTTAAATCGATTATTGATGACACCCCCCCGCTATTAGCTGCTAATGTTTTGTACATTAGTTACAAAAAAGCCTCGCAGGCTTAAATAAACGACTATTTCAGTATCAAGTTAACAGTTAAAAACAATAAATAATATACTCAAATCCCCATTCTGTATCAGCAGCTTTAAACTACATTCAATTAATTTAATGTTGTCAATCAACCGTCAAAGTTGTTAAAATTGCTCCTGTAATTCCATAATTTCCCTTTTGTCTACTTTCGACATGTGAAAGTTTTAAAACTATTTTAAAGATAGATTCAAGTCAATATTTTCCGATTTAGGAGTATTTTAGATAAAAAGTTAATTAGGTTCGCTTGGAAGGTTCGCTTCAACAGCCTTGCAGGGAAGTCTACTGCTTTAAGATAGCGGCCGTTTACTAACGCCCGTATCTAGCTTTCTGTACATGTGCTGCTATCGCCACAGAGTCTATTCTACATCTAGTCCTATGTAAATATGATATCTACCTTAACATTATGTATTGTGGACGTACTTTGTAGCAGCTTTCGGCAGCAGTCAGGTATGTTGTTGTTTTTTTTTATCTTGCGGCATGAGTTGAGCTAGAGCCGTGAGTTGAGCATTGGCATTACCCGAGGGGCCGGGTAATGACAAACATGATGTTTAGCTACTCTCTGTCCGTTCCTCATTGCGTCCCGAAGACCGCGCGGCGCGCTGAGTGTGTTTTACTTCCGCTTTACTTGACATATTTCAATAATCGGAATTTGGATGTTTGTGAATCGTTCTTGAATCTTCCACGGCCGAATCGCGAATAATCTAAGAATTGGAAATTTCGCACATCTATAGTAGTTATTGCTTCTTAGGGTAATAGAAGGGATGATGTCTTTAAATTTGTTATGTTCCAGTTAGTTTTGTAAACACACTACACTTTTTCAGTACATCTTCATTTTGATTTTCAATAGTTTTTAATCATTTCATCTAGCGAATTTTTTTTTTTTTTTTCCCCAATCCTCATTTTTGTCATTTCATTCATTCTCGTGAGCCATAATAACCATGCTGAACACATATTTTGCTGTTATATGCTAATACCACATTTTTCTTCTTTTGCTTTGCAGAACTTGTTGCTGTGGTGGGCCATGAAGGATTCATCCCCTTGCTTGTCCCCAAGCTGTCCCCATTGATAAGCACAAAATAAGATGCTTTTGGTAGGGGGCAGGGGCTGAATACCCTATCTCGACAACTGGTGAGTATATGTGTATATGTGTATTTTCTAATGTATATGACTCGAGGGTTGCAAGGTGTTTCCTTCTTTCATCATTTATTTTCATCTTTGATATTATTTATTTATAAATTTTCAAATTGGAAAATGTCTCCATTTCACCATCAGCGACTAGTCACCTTTGATCATATTTGGTGACATCATAGTAGACAATTTTGGAGTCATTTAATTTCCATCAATGGGCTTTTTCCAGCGCTTGTCCTTGTTAGCGTCATGAGTGAATTGAAAACTTCCATACCTCACTTTCGGCAAAATGCAGGGTACACTCTTGACTGATTCACGTCCAATTGCAAGGCATACCTGCTAGTACCTATTTTATCAATGGGAGAAGTGTATATATTGAGTAGAGACATGTTTGACTCTATGACGAAAGAGTATTTATATTCATTGCAGTCTACCACTCACCTTCCATATTTTTGTGCAGATTGGCGTAAACAAAACACTCCAGTAGAAGATATAGAAAACAGTCCTAAAATTGAACTGACCTTTGTGAGGCAGAAAGGACACTGAGATTTGGGGGGATTAAAATGTCAATATTCTTTTGGTCATATTTCTTTCCAAGTGGGGGGGTTACTGTGGTATTCCTCACTGTGACTAATACGATGTTTTGTCCAATGCAAACTTTCTCCCGCTGCAACCAGCAGCTCTCAATGGGACAGCTTATTGCTACATTTACAACCATTGCTTTTCTTCATTTTGCTTTTTACTTCCTTCTTGGCCCACCTGCAGTTTAACACACAGTTATGTTCTTAAAACTGTGCATGTGGTTAAATGTCTACACATCACCATCTAAAAGTGTTTTGTTATTAGCTAGGTTTGTGTGAGTGTGTTCCTGTTGAGGTATGATCGGTGCTAAAATAAGACTGTAAACCAGATTAATCTGGCGTGGAAGAGCTCGTCAGCAGGACCACTATGTGTGTTTGTGTATTTGTAGTGAATGTATGTGGATGCAAGCCCATTAGGTGGGCCAATGGTTCTCACATTGTCTGAGCGTGTGTGTTGGTAGGGTCCAGTGGTAGGTAATATGATCACGGCTCCATGTAACACAGCATGACAACTGCTTGTGCGTTTGAGTGTGTCTCTGTGCTTTGTGTGTGTGCGTGTGTGTTTGTGTGTGTGTGTGTGAAACGCAATAGGACAACAGCATCTCTCCATACTACCAGAGAGAATGGATTACCCTGCTCAGCACCCAAAATGCCAACACACACATGCACCAAAATACAGTGCAGCACACATATGCTGACATTTATTTATATGACCAAGTTTTATACTTATTAATAGAAATTAAAAAAAAAAAAAAAAAACGGCATGCCGATGCTTTTAATTGCAAAAGAAAGGTAATGTTTACTTAAATTTAATTAAATTGGGGCTTAATTAAGTGTTTCAAACTAGGGTTGGCTTTTCAAACTTGGTTTGAAAACTTCGTTTAGGGCAGTTGGGGTTTCAAATGAGGGTTTCCTAGCCTGGTACACCAGACTCACCGCTGTTCCAACTATTGAGTCTGGCCACCATTCAGCGGATACAATTTCCATGGCGGGGCAAGCCACAACAAACAGACAGCGGAGTGGACCAATCAGTGACGGGCGGACGTGACGTTAGTAAAGCGACAAGGGCAGGACGAGGGACTTGCGTGCGGAAGTAAACATACGAGGAGAGCAGAGTTTATTCAACATGGCTAGCGCGAGACAGACTGTTGTCAATGACTCGTGTCGATGTGTTTTTGGTAATTTAAAACTAATTTTACTGTGGATTGGAACATTTTCTCGGCTCTCCTGTTCGCCATCTGTGTTGTTGTGGAGATGACTTCCGACGCGGAAGAGTGACGTTGCTCGTTAAGAACACGTCACGCAAATAAACTAATCTGATTGGACGGTTGATTTTCTCCGTGCTCGAGAGGCCGTTAAGGGGCTGGGTCCCAGACTATTCTCACAGTGTTTGAAAAATACAGGGAGAACAGTCTGGGTTTCCAACAAGGGTTAGGTTTCCAATTAGGGTTTTTAAATAGGTTTAGGGTTTCGAATAAGGGTTTAAAACTAAAGTTAGGGCTCCAAAATTGGATTTAAAACCTACATTTGGTTTGCAAAGTATGGTTATGATTTCAAATTAGGGTTTCAAACTAGGTTTATCATTTCAAAATTTGGTTTAAAACCCAGTTTAAGGTTTTGAACAAGGATTACGGTTCAAAATTTCAAATTGGGGTTTCAATGTAGGATTACAATTCAAAAGTTGCTTCTAAAAAACAGGTTTGGGTCTGAAACAAAAGTTGGAGCTTGTATCAAACTAGGGTTACTCTTTCGAACTAGTTTCAAAAAAAGGGTTACGGTTTCATAGTAGGGTTAGTTTTCCAATTCAAATAATTACAAATATAAAAAGCACAATCCCAAAAGTTGGCCCACTTTGTGAATAAAAACTGAATGCAATGATGTGGACACATCACCTTTCACAACACACAACACATTTCATATATTCAAACATACTAGTAGATGGCAGATCAAAAGTTTAAACTGAGAAAATTAAAATAAATTGCGGGGGAAAAAAAACACGTTGATTCAACAAATCTCAAAAGTTGGGACATGGCCCTTTTCACCACTGCGAGGCATCCCCTCTTCTTACCGTTTTGCAACAGACAATATGTATAATGTACAGAATGAGCTGATTACCTGACTGAATTCAACTAAATCGCATTAGACCAGCTGCATCAGTATTCAGATGTGGTCTGAGCACGTTTAAATTAAGACCAACTTGCTGCCACCAAATTGTCACTCCGCTGTGGACATCTTCAAGGACACACCTTTTCTGTGCTGGAATTGCCAGCTTCCTTAGAGCAATCTGCCATATTGGCAAACTAATCCAGTGAATGTTTTACTTGCATGAATATCATACTACACCCCCAAAAAAACAGAAATACAACTGTGTTTTAATATTTAGGGCTCGAGCCTCTAAATGTGTTTTCATCTCTTTGGATTGTTAATATTAGATGGATGAATGTAATTAATTAGACTTTTCCAAGATTGGTGTTTGTGCAACCCATCTGCTAATCCCTGCCATACCCAATCTTTGCTATACATTAACATGCTGTCAGAGGTGTTAGAGCCCCCCTGTAGTGCATCATGGGACATGGTGTCTTATTCAAGGGCATTGCTGGTGAGAACTTTAGAAGTAATACCAGCACCCTCCAGCTGCCGTCTCACAGCCAGAAAATACCCGCGTCTGCGGCGGGGATCAACCCACCAACCTCAGGGTTATTAGTCAGCCTCTCCATCCAGGCTGGCCCAGGGAGAGGCTGTGGGTGGGTGGCTGTGGGATGCAAGCCAAATGCATGTGTGTGGTTGAGTGGGTGGGGGTGTTGCTTCCCCCGTGTGAGGAGCACACTGCATCTTCCCCGACCACTTTCTGACAGGCCCACATACATCACCACCCCCAACACCTCTGTTTCTCTCCCCTCTCCCTCTTCATCATCCCTATTCCCACTCTCCCTTACTTCCTCCATCCATCCAGCTCTCCTCCCAGCCGCCTTCTCACCTGCTCCCATCTCTCATGCGTGCCGGTGTCTCTCTCACCTGCTCGCAGCCCCACCACACCTCGCAGTAGGCCTCCTTGAGTATCATTTACATCGATGATGCCTCATCATTACCCCTGCCCTACTTTATCTATCACCCAGCAGCACTGCCATGTAGGGCCTACGTCTTTACCACAGATGTTTTCCATGTAAACTCTGGCGCAAGCTGCGGAAGGAACTTTTGTTGTTGTCATTGTTTAACCATAAAGTTGGGACACGAGAGTGACATTGTCTTAGAATAATTTTATAATGTCAGACAGGTATTATTCTCTCACCAGACATAATGGTAGACACAAAACTGTCAAAAGTGCTTCATTACAATTCGGACTATTATGATTATTAATGTGGCTAAAGTTTGAAGCAGTGCGGCAAATAAAATGTATTAAACAAATTAGTTTGTAATATTTGATGTGAAACCTCAAACCTATCCAGATATAGGGAGTAAAAGCAAATATAGTTTCTCAGTTTGTGTCCAATATAGAAGTATGCTGTAAAAGCACCATAAGCAGGTAATATTTTTATAATTTTTGGGACCTTTTGGAAAATTTAAAGAGAAATTGTTGAGGCAGTAAAACGAAGATGTACCGAACACTGTTGTCCACTGCTCACTTCCAGACAGTTACGTGCAAACTCACCGAGGTCACATACTGATGGGATTCTACCCTTTGAAGGCACATTCTATATCAAGTACTCATAGTACAAATGTACAAGTTTGTTTTGAAATGAATTTGCAATGTGTTTTAATATCTGTGTGTACATTTCTGCTGCAGTTTAAAAACGTAGTTGACTGTTCTTTTCAGGTCTTAACATACCAAGATGATGGTTGGAAAACAATGTTGTCTCATGGTTGCTTGCAAACTCACTTTCCTTTGGACCTTCTTAATTGTACGGCCATGGTATCAATTCTAATTCCCCAAAAACGACATTCTTTCTGCAGTAATGGGCGGAAAAAAACAGGTCAGTAGGCTGCCGGGCCTTTTCCCATCAAGCATGTGCTGTCACACATTGACATACAAATTTTCCTACGAGATTAGCAGCATTACTTTGACCTTGGAATATTGATTTTGTATCTTCTGTTCTTATTAAGAATGAAATGGGAAGTCCGGTCTTTGCTGTCCAGGTAAATGCACACTGGGAACGCTGCTCGTTGTTCGTTAATGTGTCTGGCTTATGACCTCTGTCAGACGTCATTCTTTCTCTTTCTGACTTTATCAGACTGTGTCCTGTCTGTCTTTGCAATAATGTCCTAATTTAAAAGAATAACCCAAGTGTATGCACATCATGCGATGTACTACGACCGCATAAACTTTGTGACCTTTATTGATAAAAGTGTACGTGTACCATATATCAATATCGTACTTTCATTATCCTTAAAGGAATTTGGAGTTCGCAAACTGCGTTTTTTTAACAAAGTTGCAACTCGTTCAAATTCTCTTCTCAATGAGAGATTGGATCAAACTGAGTGTAGATGGAGTACACAGGTTTCTGGGTTAAGTCCCTCATTGTTGCGTTGCGGCGCTAAATAAAAGGAATCACGCATGCAAGTGCATTAGAGGAGGACTTAATATTATGAAAGAAAATTGATTTTCCGGAACGAGATTTCTCCTTTGATAAGGTATTAGCTGGGAGGGGAAAATGTTGTGAATCTTCATTAAGAGCCTCTGATATGCACTGGGATAATCACAGGGGGTCAGTACGAATGACAAATGAACACAAAGGCAAGAAGGGAGTTATACATTAGGAACAGACTGGGGGAAAGAAATATTCTCGTAGAGAGAAGGAGTAACCCTCTACCCTAGCTCACATCTTCCACTCAGACGTATGCACACAATCGAATCAGAGACTTAAGTAGGAGTAGGCCGCCCTTAATAAGAGTGAAAATTGATTTCTTTCCACTTCCATACGAAGAGAGCTAAAGATGATGAAGGTAAGGACTGGGCTGAGGCTCATCCACCCATCCATTCTCTGGATACCACTTATTTTCACTTGGGTCGCAGGTTGCGTTGTGGTTCATTATGGGAAATCACACTACAATGAGGGTATCGGTATATATCTAATACATTTGTTATTGCTTTAACTCAAACTTCTTTTCCCAAAATGAACAAAGTGATTAGCTAAAATGTGTGCATTAGAGAAGAAAATAATGTCGTGTCAATGTAACCTAGTAGATAATTTGGTAAATAGACTAGTTGGGTTAAATATATTTTAGTTGTTGGGGAATTAAAATTATTTACAACTTATAATTTTCATATTTGTGCTTTTATTTTTGATTTGCAAGGCAGCATGGTGGAAGAGTGGTTAGCACGTCTGCCTCAAAGTTCTGAGATCAATCACTGCTGTGTTGAGTTTGAGTGTTTTCCCTGTGCCTTCATGGGTTTTCACCGGGTAATCCGATTTCCTGCCACATCCCAAAAATATGCATGGTAAGCTGATTGAACACTCCATATTGTCCGTACGTGTGAGTGTGTGCGTGAATGGTTGTTTGTCTCATTGTGCCCTGTGACTCCCAATTCTGTTGACCAATTCAGGATGTACCTCACTTACTGCCCTTAGTTAGATCGGATAGGCTCCAGCACCTGCTCCTTGCAACCCTTGTCAGAATAAGCGGCATGAAAGATGCATGAATTAATATGAATTTGTTCATATAACATGTAATACTCAACGTGAGCTAGGGAACAATTGAATCTTACCCCTATAGACCCTACTCACCTACGTCACAAAATGGGCGTGTCGCTGTTTCCGGCCGCCATATTGTACCTCTTTTTCAGACCTATTCTCATTGTTTTCTATTAGTCGAGCAAGTTATAGAGCAATTCATGGAAGCCCCGGTGTTATCTGACGCTGTAAACTCATTGGATCCGTTGCATAAAAGGCGTTACGTGGAAAAGCTTCAGTTTATCCATTCGCCAGATCCGTATTTGATGCCTAAATCGATGTTTTTCGACCCGCTGGCTTCGCCTGACATCTGATACCCACACAAAATCAGCCTATTCTCACGAAAGTTTGAAAAACTTTAAGAGCTTGGAGGCTTATAAATGCTACGTTGCTGGTTAGGTGAAACACGTCCTCGTACACGAAAATTCGGCAGGAATCTTGTGCTCGGAAGGTGAGTTACGAAATTTTCAATTGAAAATCTTTTGTTCTTGCTAACATCCACTGTCAAGTCTAATGTATTTCATGTCATTTGTCAATGGAGCTAGGGCTTTTAATGTTTATATGGTTTAGCGATAGCACTAACTACATACATACGTGTATGTTGTCGGCGATTAGCCTAGCAATGATCTTAATTGTGGTTGTCAGCCCGAAACCCTCTAAATATATATTAAATGCATCTTACCAGATATAAAATGACTACTACATAATCTGTGGTAGTCGTTTGGAGCCCAGTTGTCTCGTCGAATTGCAGCAGTCAATCGCGGCCTCCTCTTCGTGTCTCTCGGAATACGGTAAAAATTCAAGTCTCTCCGTCTATCTTCTCTGTTTTTGCAACCGACCGCCACACACGACTTCACCATTTTGAGTATTAATGTTGACGAGCAGTAAAACGTGCAATAATAGGAAGAATTTACGAAGCGCTAATGCATTTCTATGGCGAGTATGCGGACATCATGGCGCGGGGGCGTGGCTGTGACGTCACGTGAGTAGGGTCTATAGAAGCAGCAATTCCTCACTTACTGCCCATAGTTAACTTGGATAGGCTCCAGCACCTTGTAGGAATTGGGTTTTCCTGAAAGGGCAATGAGACCTGGAGTTGAAGATAGTTTACAGTAGGGGTGTGCCATCTTGGGAACCCCACGATTCGATTCAATTAAAATTCAGGGTGCTACCATTCGATTATTGAACGATGATCATGGTATTGACAATGATCACGATAATTGATGCATCATACATTACTAATTAATAAAGTAGCCAAACAAATTTATGTCCATTATTAATTTAAAATATCCTAATGATTCAACAGGAACGATGGAAACATCCCCATACAACAAAAAGCTGCCCTTAAACTGCTTTTTTTTTTTTTTTTTTTTTTTTTTTTTTTTTAATACTACAAAATGCAAAAACATTAACCCTTTTAAAGGGTATGACAACACCTGGAGAAATGCTAATATTCCATCATTTATCCATCAATGCATGCCTTTTGAATTCATATCATGCCACTTCGTGTAATTACACACATCGCAACACCAAGAAAATGATAGAAATTAGGTCGATTGTCAAGCTAAAACGACCCGCCCCCGAGATGCCGGAAATCTAGCATATTGTGTGCGTGACGTCACTATAAGGAAACAACCGGCTAAGTGCTTAGTACTGAATGGCGCCGACGATGGCGGACAATTTTGTTTCTAGTTGCAGCGACGAATCCAACGTAACGAACATTCTTCTAATGGTGACGAGGAGAGTTATGAACCTTTCTTTGGTGTTTTGGGTTATCAATTTGAGCCCAAACAAAAGCCATTGCACCCTAATGAAAGGGTCATTGAGCAATCACACTGATGAAACACCGGCGGCAACAGAAACACCGAATGGTTTGTTTTGCATTTCTTTTTGTGAAGCTGATACACCGTGACCGCAAAATAATGTATTGAATAATTATCATTTAATGTGCTATCATCGGTTTTCGCTCTGCCAACCGACACAAATATGAATGGGATTAGAGGATTTGTTCTATATATTTTACGAGCGATAATTTATACGTGTCCAGTCTTATATCCAATGCGTGATATGTTTTTTATTATAAAAGAGTACTCACTCTGGCCATTTCCCTCCTTTGCTTTGCCGGGGGTGGTGGGGTGGTCTCATCAGAGCCAGTCATCGTCCTCTTTCTTGTTATCTCGGGACATTTAGGTGGCTGCGCGTGTAGATGGGCACCGCATCTACTTTCAACAGCAATTTCTTAGCAAAACCTGATTTCATTTGTCCATTGTTCGTATAGCTTTCAGGTGTAAAATGCGCACCACACAAAACCGTGGGCTGGGTCTGCAAAATTAACCCTCTTAGCACTGACGAACTTTACTCATTATCTGCGTAGTCCAGCTCTTTTTCTCGCGTTCGGGAACTCATGGGTACTACATTGCGACAAATGGCTATTTGTAAACCACATAGCATGACAGGTTTGAACCACTTTAGCGATTTTTTGAGAAAACACGAACGCAACTCTCGTCGATAAACAATGATGGCACCTGTCTCGACCTTTTGTTTCCTTGTTATGATGTCTCCGCCCCATTCGGCTGTTTCTGGAATACTTTCGGAAATGTTCGTAATTTTCGATCTATTTTCGATAATTGCTAATGAATGCAATTTATTTTTTTGTTAACTTTATTAATATTTGTTATCTTGCCACATAACGGTTCTCTTGATATCTCACAGCCCCTTAGTGTTTTCATACCCTTTAAAGGCAGTACATATTTGTCAGCATGCCTGTACAACTCACACCTGACCTTGAGATGCTCTTATTTTTTTTTTTTTTACAAGAAGGTGCAAAAACATTAGCTGTTTCTAAAGCAGTACTTATTTCTTTCAACAATACAATAAAAATTTACACCGGTGGAATTAATTCTACATTTTCTGGAACAAACAAATTGTCTTTAGAAATAAGACTTCTTTTAACCAATAATTTTTTTTTTTCAGATTTCTGTACTAATTCGTATGTTTGCAGTGATACCGCTGGACTTAAAGAGCATACGACATGAGAAAAAAAGTCTTAAATGGCATTATTATGAGAATTAGAATCATATTTTGAGACGATTCGACTATATACAACAATTTAGCAAAGCGCAGATGACGAGAAATTAGTCTTTTAATCTGCTGATTAGCCACGCCTACCATTATAGGGCTTTAGCGTCCCCAACAGGTGGATGACATCAGCGGTAGACTGGGCTCATCGGTTTTACTATTCAGCCCATTGAGGGGGAATTATTCAGAATGAGGAAAACGCGACGAGGAGAGCCGCAAAACGTCATTGTTTCAGTCTCTCTACTCCAATATTTTTACAGGATATTCTTTTTATCCAAGTATTTATCCCCAATAGCTATATAAATGGCTTGAGAAGGACCAGTCAGCCCGTCGAGGGGGAACTATTCACAACGAGGAAAACGCGACGAAGAGAGCTGCAAAATGTCATTGTTTCTGTCTCTTTACTTCAATATTTTTACAAGATATTCTTTTTACGTAGTATTTTCCCCAATTGCTAAATAAACGGCATGGTCATGACACAAATAACCGTCTTGTGCTAAATGGAATATGGAATAAAAATGCATTTATTCAGGACGACATGGCAAAATTACTATTAATGGTCAAAACTGTCGACGTCACCTTTACTGTCGCACCTCCCGAACGATATTTTATGACACCTAAATCGGACATACTGTATGTCATTTCCCTTCCCCGGCTTCGGAGAATGTAAACAAACCAAAAGGCGTGACAGCTAGCCGACATGCTAACCCGAACCGAGTGATGTTTCAAAGTCTTCGAAGCGGAAAATCACACATAACTCGCCTGGATTATTTGACATGATGACTGAGTTGTCGAATGTCTTCGTGGATCGGCAAACCGCCCGGCGGAGAGCAATTTACAGTTCGTTCCCCGGAGGAGGGTGGCTGCAGTTGTTGTGCAGCTAACGTGCTAATGTGCATGAGGAGAGCTTTTTACATGCCTATCAATGATCAAACGTAAGTAGTCCTTTATTTAAAGAAAGTTTGTAGTGTTTACTTTGTAATAGCTGTATTAATATTTGACATAATACTAAACAAGATGTTTACTCACTTCCTCCTAAGTCCAATGGTCCCACTGTAGTCGGGCTTGTTTTGGCCAATATCCACGGTGAATGGGAACCTTTTGAAACTCCAAAAAGGCGCATACGCCTCTCCCTCATACAGAATGATTTTTCTGCAGCCATTTGGCTGGCGTGATGCGAAAAATAAACGTATTAATCGCAAAATCAGCTGAATCCTTCGTCCTCATACACAACAGTACGCTGTATAGTGAAGAGGACGTCTTCTACCGTACACGTCACAGCGCCCTCCTCCTCAATGCAAGACCGAAGCCGGAAGTCATTCATTTTCATGGCGCGGGATTCAAAAAACTAAATAAATATAGCGATCGCTTCCACACACATCCAAGCGGTCCATATCATTCAGGAGCATAAAATACCACGTGTATTATGAAATAAACATGCTTTTTCGTGTCACATGCACTTTAATCCTGGTTTTAAAACATTCTGCATCTGGAGTAACTTTTATACACTACCAAACAACGCACAATTTGACATAGAAATACATGTTAGCGAAGTTGCTAATTAGCATAGCGCTTGGCGCTAACTAGTAACATCTCAAAAACAACAACAATCAAAGCTAAACAGTACAAGAGGGTTCTTATACTCACCTATGATAGACAGACACGGGACTTATGAAAACACTTACCTCTGATAGACTGTCATGGGACTTATCAAAACACTAGGGACTTTTTCCAATTAACATGACTTGAACCTACTTCTGGACAACTGAAAGAAAAGAAGCAACAAACTATTTCTCTTCCCCTCTCGCTCTAACAAAAAAATTACATGCGCACAGAAGAGGACCCAAAGTGCGACCGCCGGGCTCCTGCCTGTCTCATACACAAATTTATTTTCGAGTCTTTTTAAAAGGAGTAAATCTCTCGTTCAGTAACCAGCTGCATCAATCATAACGTTGTGCGTGCGTCCGTTAAAGGTGTCCGGGCGGCAGACGTGTCTTGAATTTCGTTCCGCTTCTAGCGGCTGTCATAAATATTGGGGAAAATCATGTTTTTTTTAACATTTATGAATCTCAATCGAATCGTCACGTGTCGAATCGCGATGCATCTTATAATCCATTTTTTTAGCACATCCTTAACCCGTATAGAATAGAATAGAATAGAATAGAATGGAATAAGTCTTTTTTTTGTCATTGTCAACAACATTGTGAACAACGAAATTGGATGTCGCACTCCAGTATAAGCATATGTATTTGATATAGGTGTTGTGTGTGCTGCATAGCCGTCAGTTAGGAAAATATTATAGGAATATTTATTGTAAAAAAAAATTTTTTTTTAAATCTCTCTTTATTGTAAGTTCTAGATATAAAGCACTATCCCATATAATAGTCTTATTGGACTGCTAGTCGGGTTACAAAAAAACTGACTAAACATTCAGAAATGGAAAAAAAAAAAAAAAGAACTTAAACTAGCACAGGAATTTAGAATGACACCAAGAAAAAGGCAGTTTGCCAAGTCGCTCTCCCGTAGCTGTGAGCCTAAGGCTAGGATGAGTAAAGAGGGTTAGAAGGGATAACAAGCTGATAGACTAACTGCAGAGAGGAGAAATGAAGGGAGCCTAACCTCAGCTAATACCACTGACAGAAATTTATGACAGAGCAGCAGAAAACTATAGCGCAAATGCAGCGAGGATTCCTTTTGTCGAGTCAAAAAAATTGCCGGCACAAGATGAAACACAGTTGAACTGACAGAATGGAAAGTTGGGTTATACCTGAAAAACTTGAAAGTGGAGCTAAGGTCACTACTACAGCTTTTTATTTTATATGACTACTAACACCTCCTTGAATTTAAAAACTGACAATGATACAGTAATTTCAAAATCATTAGGCTTTACCTTGAAAAACGAAAAAGAAATCCATGACTGTTATGTACCTATTCTCATGAATTTAAGATACATCATCAACAATATCCTATGAAAATGAGTGCGGCCATGACTGGTCATCATGATGAAGCCTCTGCACACAGCATTCCCATTGTGATGTCTTTCCCTCCCTTCCTGTTAAGCCTGCAGGCCGACTGGTAATGTGTGAAAGCAGAAGGTGGAAAAGATCAAACCCAGCTGACCTGAGAATAGCACTGACACCTTCTCACACACGTGGTCTGCCTGACTATGCATCTGTGTGTTTGTATGTATGTGGAAATGAGCCAGAGAGGGTGGAATACACAAGTAGCAAAAAGACTTTTAGATTAGCACTTGCTATTTTATCAATTATTCAATGCCATCTCGTTTCTTTTGAAATTTTGGTTCAAGTACAATAACAAATAAAGCCCTATTTGCACAGGATTATTATTCCCAGGGGGAATCTCTTGTGAGTTGTGACAAATACGAAGGATGTCTGAGATCTTAATCCCATTCAAATGCACCATATTTGTAAAGTACTTAAACTATGTGAAGTAAAAATTCCGCCGCAAATTACCTACAGTAACAGACGTCCTCAGATATTAGTAGTCCCTTGCGAATCTGCATGACAGTGTTTTTGACGGCGTACTGCGAGCAACACGTCACTGTTGCTCATTTATATTCATGACGTTAGCAATTGTGGCTAGGTGGGTCAACCTCCCGTTTGTCCCCAATAGTAAATGAATGGAAATAGTGTACGAATGAGATATTTACTGAGCTAAACCTACCAATTCTGTCCAAAAATGATGTCTCTGGTGCCAAATTCACCGGTAAAGATGTGGAAGAACATACAAATGTTAAAGAGATGACTTCAGTATCGAGGGCTAAAAACGACTGGAGAGCCGACCTCATCCAGAGGTAGCTTTTTTATGGAAACCTTTTTCTTGTGTGCATTGCCTTACAATGACATTCTCCTGTTTCAACAATCTATCCTTTGCCCACCATATGCCCTGTCTTTCTTATATATCATATCCTCTGGTTGTTTTATGTCTCTGACCGTTCTTGGGGGCAATTTACATTGCTATTTTTGTGTAGCGATCGCAAATGCTACCCAGTGACAGCCAACGAACACTAATAATGTTTTCATTGTTAACAAATCTTAATTTTATAATTTATTTACACTTCCCCCTTACTAAAATTGTTTTTTTACAACAAAAAAGGTAACAGTATCAGTCATATGCCATTTAATCTTCTTTCCGGTCATTCATTGTTAGACAGGAGTAGCACGGCAAAACGCCACGCTAAAAAAATAAGTACAAAAATCAAAATGGCTTACCTCTTCGTCCTCTGAAGGGCCATAGCCCCCAACAAACTTTACTGCATTTGAAATGTGAATTGCTTCACCTTGCTGGCGTTAAACTGGTCTTTTGGACATCCGCCAAGTTGATCCATTCTTCAAATTTTTTCCTCAGAGTGTTTGGTTTTGGGAAACGTATGACGAAAACATCCTTCATATGTCCTAATGTCTAGAGTCGTTTCTACAAGTTCCATAGCAGCAGTGTTTGATCGGCTTGTTCTTTTTTGAAAGAGTACCAGAGAAAATAAGCAGAAATAACATGGTTTGTATGCGAGGGTGTATCTATAATTTCCCACTTCCACGTTACGATGGCGACGTCACTGTCTAAAAATCACATTCGTGAGGTACGCTATTGTGCGACTCTCCTGTTTTTCTTTCCGCGCTCATTTGTCTTTATTAGCCCAACTTCATATATTGGCAGTGTTGGGAGTAACGCCGTTATAAATAACGCCGTTACGTAACAGCGTTATTTTTTTCAGTAACGGGGTAATCTAACTAATTACTTTTTCCGCCGTTACAACGCCGTTACCGTTACTGACGGTCAAAAGCGGTGCGTTACTTACTCTGAATAAATTGAAGAAACAACCAGCCGTGTCGAGTCGAGACTCTGCTCTGTTGATTTGTCATCCAAGACTTGGTGCGTTCAGGTTCGAGAATAGCGCACGTACTTCTGACTCCAAGCTGTTTGTACCTGCTCATTCAATTAGACAATGCTTTCCAAAGTTTGGTAACGTTTCTGTGTTTGCTACACCCGATGCTAGCCTCGTTCCCATCTCCCACTGTCAGCCAGCAATAATTCTGCTTCCATCTTGAGGACAGCAGACGCTTTGAAGGTGACGTGAATTGTCGGGAAACGGGCCTACCTGAATGCAGCCCTTCGAGAGATGCGATGGAAGTGATTGTGATTGGCTGAGGGTTAGAGTCATGGGTCTTGGTAAGCCAATCAGAGCCGGTGATTTCACAAGCAACCCGGAACAGCACGTGTGGCAAACACACACACGCAAAACAGATGCACAGGGTCGGGATGGCAGAGCATTCAGAAGAAAAATTGTCCTTTAAGAGGTGGAGATATAGACACTATTTCAAGCTTGTCGAAATTAAAGGAAAGAACCTGCATGTAATGTGTAATTTATGTCCCGGGGCAAAGCTTTTGTCGACATCTGTGGTAAGCAATTCAAATCTGCTGAAGCACCTAACAACTTAACTACCTGTCTGTTCTTCTCTATTCCACTGACTCGAATACTGCTCAGAAAATTTCAAATTCTTTGACATACAACAAGTTCTTTTTAAAGTAACGGAAATAGTTACTTTCCCTGGTAACTAGTTACTTTTACTATAGAGTGATTCAGTTACTATCTCAGTTACTTTTTGGAAGAAGTAGTGAGTAATGTAACTAATTACTTTTTTAAAGTAACGTGCCCAACACTGTATGTTGGTAATGGGCGTGGGAGGCTATAGTACATAATTAGCAGTCTTGACATCTTCTCAGGAGCAAATATTACAGGCCCATATCTGACTATATGGAAATCGATCTGCAAAATGGCGAGCGTCAGGCGTCTATAGACCTGTTTTTTATTTATTTATTTATTTTTATTCATTTTTTTTTTTTTTTTTAAACTTTTATCATTATTAGAATGAGTGGAATACAGTGATCCCTTGTTTTTCTGGGTTAGTAGGGACCAGAACCCTCCGCGATAAGTGAAAAATGTTTTTTTTCATTCATTGGACACAGATACATAGAGACATGTTTTGATTTATTTATTTTTACCTTCCCCCGCCCAAACTATAAAATTTTTTTTTATTTTTTTTTTTATGGAGAGTTATTTTTATTACAGAGTTATTTTTAAACAAGAAAAAAAGTAGATGCCCAATCCATTTGAGAAAAAAGTAAAAAAAAAAAAAAAAAACATGCTTGTCTTTATTAAATGCTTCAATCCAGTGTCCACTCAAATCTGCTCCAGCTGCTCACTTACACACAATGAGTTGCACCAGCAACTGTTTAACAAGTTAAACCATTGACCCATGAGGCGCTTTGAAGGTCGAGTCTCTGGCAAGATCAAAGCTTACCTGTCTGTCAATCATTGTTAACTTTAGTGAGCAACTCCAGTTTACTCTCTGACTAACAAAGAGCAGGGAGAGGGAGGGAGGGAGGGAGGGAGCGAGCGATCGGCTCGGGACAGCTCATTTGTATTTTTTTTTAATTGAAAAAAAAAAATCCACATTAATTGAAAAAAAATCCACATGGACTGACGGCACGAAGTTTGAAGCGCGAAGTAGCGAGGGATCACTGTAAATGACATGAATTCGGTCCTTCGACTACAGCTGCTTCTGTTTTTTCAATCGTGTTTGTTGGCGTGAGGTATCTGACGTTCAACACACATTACCTCCACCTACTGTGTTAAAGGTTGGGGCCGCAATGCCATTGAAATACACCAAATTAAATGAATTGCTTGTCCCATACGAATGCGTTGTAAGATTTCAGATATCTTTTGCAATTATTGCAAATCTCCAGAGGTTCCCATGTAATATCTATCCTGTACAAATAGAACTTATGTGTCCAATATCAACACAGATTTAAGTCCAACTCCTCTTATGTATAATAAGGGGGGGAAAACATCAGTCAAACCGCATTTTTTTATTCAAAGAAAAGAGAGTAACAAACTTAACAATGGAAACATAGTGTGAAGTGGAGACAGAGAAAGAGAGCTTCTGAGAGAGACAGAGGAAGGTGAGAGGTAGGGAACATTTATTATGCCGATGCTTCATCTACAGATACAAATCACAGGCTGTTATCACACTCAAGCAAACCCTGCTCGGACCCCACACTCGGATCCATCTCCACCATGACACCCCAGCACAAGTGTACCACAACAAACCTGTATGTGTGTGTGTGTGTGTGTCTGACTGATAGGATTATAAATAGAGCCAGTGGATAGACTCTGTAAAAGGTGAGGGCCTCCACTGAGCATTAACAGGGAAAGACCACCAGCTACGATACTGTTGGTGTGCATTAATATTTTTTTCCACGGCAAATTTCTCCTTACCGGGTTTGTGTGCTGTTTCGATCTCATTCGAGGAAAAATAGAATTATGAATAATTAATAAGAAGAAACTCTTGTGTTTGATTTGACATATCTAAATTAGGGATGTCCCGATCCAGGTTTTTGCACTTCCGATCCGATATTGTTTTGCACTTCCGATCCGATACCGATACTGGCCGATACCGATACCGGCCTATTTGAGCATGTATTAAAGTTATTTAGCCTCCTTACTTAGTTGTCAGACTCATTTTAAAAAGGGTTTTTAGTACTCTTGATAACAACTAGCCAGCTGAATTAGGTCAGTATGAATAACACCCAACGGTTGGTAACAAGAAACTGACCTGTTTATTCAGTGACAAACACAAAACATTATAAATAACAAACAGAAATGGCATAGTCAGTCAGTAAAACGTGCAAAGAATATTGTAAACTGTCTTAAAAAAGCAAAACACACAAACAATCTCAGTGGAAAATCCCACAAACCCCCCCAAGCTATTAGATGCTTTTAATGTTTCGTGCATTAGTTACAATAATTGTATAAAAAGCCTCTCAGGTTTAAATAAACGACTATTTCAGTATCAAGTTAACATTTTAAAACAGTAAATAAAATACTCAAGTCCCCATTCTGTATCAGCAGCTTTAAACTACATTCAATTAATTTAATTTTGCGAATCAACTGTTAAAGTTATTAAAATTCCTCCCGTTATTCCATAATTTCCCTTCTGTCTACTTTCGACATGCAAAAGTTTTAAAACTGTTTTGAAAATAGATTCAAGTCAAGATTTTGCCGATTTAGGAGTATTTTAGATAAAAAGTTAATTAGGTTTGCTTGGAAGGTTCACTACGACAGCCTACTAGAGAAGTCTTCTGCTTTAAGACGGCGGCTGTTTACTAACGCATCTAGTTTTCAGTACTTCAATGTTGCTAACGCCGTCGAGTCTGTCATCTTGCATCTAGTTCTATACACATATGATATCTATTATGTACAGTAAAACGATGTTGACGTAGTTTGTAGCGGCTGTCAGCAGCAGTCAGGTAATGTTGTGTTTTTTATCTAGCGGCATGAGTTGAGCTAAAGCCGTGAGTTGAGCATTGGCATTACCCGGGTCTATGACAAGCATGATGTTTACGCAATGCGGTCCGTTTCTCATTGCGTCCCGAAGACAGCGCTGTACATTACTTCCGCTTTACTTGACATATTTCAATAATCTACTCTTGTTATACCCTGGGCTTTGGGACTGTCGAGTGCCAGTTTATCACGCATAGCAAAAGTTTCTGCCAGTGTTAGTTGCGTAGGACCTTTCTTTTTGTCTTCGGTTTTCTTAACATACTCCTTACATTGTTTGTGGTGGTATTTCGCTAAATAATTGATTAGGTTGGTTGTAGTAAAACGTCTTACAGCTTTACCACCACGCTTGACTTTATTGGTGCATATGTTGCACTCTGCCTCTTGGTCTTTGTCGTCCTTTAAGGTGAAATGATCCCACACAGCAGACATTTTTACCGATAAAGTCTCTCGGTAAATTGGGAGACGGTAATGTAGTTTGTTGAAGGTGTGCCGTAAAATGCGGACCGGATTTTAGGGAAACCGAAGCAAAAACTGGAATGCATTATGTAAATCAGTGCGCTGGAAAACCCGGACCGAACTTTCAAAAAAACTTGATCGGAAGTCTGGATCGGAATTTTTCCGTGTCGGCCGATCCGATACCGATGCGCATTTTTTTGCCCATATCGGCGTTCGATACGATCCAAATATCGGATCGGGACATCTCTAATCTAGATAGAAAACGTCCACTAATTTTCTATTCTTGAACTTAAAATTTCAGCACCATGGACAGTCACTTAAGAGACCCAATTTTATAGAAGAAATGAACAATCATGATTAGAATGTTACTTATCATT
This sequence comes from Corythoichthys intestinalis, assembly GCF_030265065.1. Classification (NCBI taxonomy): domain Eukaryota; kingdom Metazoa; phylum Chordata; class Actinopteri; order Syngnathiformes; family Syngnathidae; genus Corythoichthys; species Corythoichthys intestinalis. The sequence goes on along the minus strand of NC_080395.1, from coordinate 36,343,508 downwards.
TAAGCCATAGGCAATACAAAAATACATCAAATTTCCATCAGTTCTTGAAATGTACTTCTGTCCTTTTATTTTGATCGACAAAAAAAATAACATTAACTTGCTAATCTATCCTTCTGATTGAGTAGGATTTGACTTTTAATGAGCTAAAAAATATTTTTAAATCCAAGCCCAAAATTTTAAATCATAATTTATAGAAACATATTGGATTGTTAGTAAAGGGTGTAAATAGAATTTAGGCCATTTTCATGAAGTACACGTGTCGCTACCGGGCACAACATTTTTGGAGTATATTGCTGCAGGGATTTTGTACATTGAGCTGGCGCAAGCACACGGCTGCTCATTTTGTTCCTGAAAAAAATCAAGAGTGGAACTTAAATTGAATTCACCCTTTTAAATTCCTAAAAGAACAGTTTAAACTCCCACTAACAAATGTACATTACTTGTATATTCTCAGGATGTATTATGGAGCACGGGTGCTTCCTTTTAAATCAAACCAGCGTGACCTCTTGTCTCCCACTTACCTTCTATCCTCCTTAACTAACTGCCTCTACTGTGATCTAGCCTCCTTACTGTGCAGGGTCATAGTACATAATTCAGTGTCTGATATGCAGAGGATATGTGACACCTTTCTTTGGGGCGAAAGGAGCAGGATAAAGGACCTCACCCTGACTGAATTCGTGGGGTTGATGCATACCAAATAAAAGTCACACTTCATTCTTTCTCAATAGTCAGCCCGTGCACTTCAATGGGGAATACTAGAAAGTCATAGGTTAAATACTTCATTCTTCGGATGATGTGTTTCAATTATGCTTTGACTATGATTTCTGTGTTCTATTGAGCTTTGCCGTCTGGTTGGGCAAAAAAGCTGTTAGAAAAACAAACTGGGAATATAAATTAAACAAAACAAAACCATACACAAATAAAAACGATAGTTTGTTGGTGTTCCATTGTCGTTGAAGTCAGAAGTACATTATCTGAAATGTATCTACTGTCAGAAAGAGAGACAGGGCGACAGAGGGAGGGAGAGATAGAGATAGAGAGGGAGAGAGACCCTAGCTGGCAGCAGTACTGTCTTTTCACCCCTAATTCTTTCCACCTTGTTAGGCATTCTGCCGTGGGCCGAGCAAATATAAACACCCTGGCAGGAGAGACGGCGGAGGCAGGAAATGAATTGTTTATCAACGGTGGAGGGAGGAGGGGATAAGTAAAGTGATGGAAGTAAATACTATATGGTAGGAGGAAGTAAGATTAATCTTTAAAATTGGAATAGTAGTGCTACGGAAAATAATTTTTGTTCTGGTTTCATGTAATTGAATATTATATTCTCAATGCCAATTTGGCAGACATGGCATACTGTAAGTATGTGCCATTTAAAATGTCTGACAGCTTCAGTGACTAAATAGTTTCATTCAAATGCATTATATTATTTACTGAGTTTTCATGTTGGTTAGAATTGAGATAAAACAAAAAAAAAAATACATGGTAACAATTTTGAAAACAGTTCCGTTATTTTAGGTCTGGCAGCTTTTAATAAGTAGTTTTTGTGCACAACATCAAAAATTGACCTCAGTTTTTTTTTCTCCATAGCTTACCTACTTACTATGTTGTTACTATATACCAGGGGTCTCCAAACCGGTCCTCGAGGGCCGCTGTGGGTCCTGGTTTTTGTTCATACCGATCAAGCACAGACCTTTTAACCAATGTGGTTTCTACTAAAACAAACAGCACCTGACTGCAATCAACTGATTGCACTAATAAAACACCAGATTGGTGAAAAGGTGTGGTCTTGTTTTGTTGGAGTGAAATCCTGCACCCACTGCGGCCCTATGTGGAATAGTTTGGAGACCACTGCTATATACACCCAGCTAGGCATATCCTTTATATACCCTACCCACCGACGTCACAAAACCACGTGCTCGCTGTGTGGTTCCGCCCACTTGTCCGTCATTTTGTCTCTGTATTAGCATTGTTTCAATTGATCGAGGAATTTAAAATGCATTTCATGGAAGACCCGGTGCTTTCTGATGCCGTAAACTCACTGGATGTGTTGCATAAAAGGCGTTATGTGGAAAAGCTTCGTTCTATACAGTCGCCAGATCCATATTTGATGCCCAAATCGATGTTTTTCGACCCACTGTCTTCGCCCTGTCTGCCTGACATCTGCTACGCTGATATTTACAATTATCTTGTCCACACAAAATCAGCCTATTCTCACGAAAATTTGAAAAACTTCAAGAGCTTGGAGGCTTATAAATACTTCGTTGCTGGTTGGGTGAAACAGGTCCTCGTCCACGAAAATTCGGCAGGAATCTATCTTGTGCTTGGAAAGGTGAGTTACGAAATTTTCAATTCAAAATCTTTTGTTATTGCTAACATCCACTGTCAAGTCTAATGTATTTCATGTCGTTTGTCAATGGAGTTAAGGCTTTTAATGTTTATATGGTTTAGCGATAGCACTCTCACTACATACATACGTGTATGTTGTCGCGATTAGCCTAGCAATGATCTTAATTGTGGTTATTTGTCAGCCCCGTAGACGAGGCCAGTTTCTTTCACTTGGTACCAGCTAAATATTATTCAAAAAATAACGATGGTGGAAGAAAGGGAAGTCACAAACATCTTGAATTTGAAACTATGTCGTACTACGTCGTATGTTGTCGGCGATTAGCCTCGCAATGATCTTAATTGTGGTTATTTGTCAGCCCCGTAGACGAGGCCAGTTTCTTTCACTTGGTACCAGCTAAATATTATTCAAAAAATAACGATGGTGGAAGAAAGGGAAGTCACAAACATCTTGAATTTGAAACTATGTCGTTCTACGTCGTATGTTGTCGGCGATTAGCCTCGCAATGATCTTAATTGTGGTTATTTGTCAGCCCAAAACCCTCTAAGTATATCTTAAATGCATCTTACCGGATATAAAATGACTACTACATAGTCTGTGGTGATTTTTTGGTGCCCAGTTTTCACGTCGAATTGCAGCCGTCCATTTCGCTCTCTTTGGATCCCTCGGAATGCGGTAAAACTTCAAGTCTCTCCTTCCATCTTCTCTGTTAGTGGAACCAACAGCCACACACACCTTCACCATTTTGATTATTAATGTTAAGGAGCAGAAAAACACGGCGTAAATAGGAGAAATGTACGTAGCCGTAACAGGTTAACACTATGTTTTGACGGACAAGTGGGCGGTACCATTCAGGAGAGCGGAGTTGTGACGTCACGTGGGTAGGGTCTATAAAAACATAATAGTGTTCAATAAACATTTCAGCCATGCCTGTTTTGTTTGTTTCTTTTATGTCAGTATTTGAAAATATGTATAAAACCAAAACATATGTATTGTAAAGTGTTTTTCATATTTTTAAGTAAATTGGGATCCTTAAATTTATAAACTTGACATGATAGAGAAAAATCAAGATCAGTTTTGCGTCATGCAGCCAAAAATGAGTTAAAAACTGGTGTCAGACCTAAAAAAAACAAAATTTCTCTTCACAAGTGTCATTTATATTAAGAGATTAGAGATTCCACTCTTAGGCCTTCAATATTTGGTTCACTCACTTTGACTTATTTTGCAGTTTCAGCCTTTTGTGATTGTTCTTTTTGGATCACAATGTTCCTGTTCATGCTGTCGCTTGTATTAATTGGCAGTGCGTAAACAAACAGCTCAAACATTCTAAATGATCATCTTCGTCACCGACTGTGCCGCTCTCATTCTTCGTCTGCGCCACCCGTTGTCGCCCCCCGGTTGTGTGCCGGTTGTCGTGCCGACTTCGGCAGTATCGCCGTGGCGACAGAGACAGGAGCAGATGTGACTCTGGTTGCGGGGCATTTGGCAGCAGCACTCATCGTCACAGTGACGGAGATGTGGCTGGACGGCACATCATCTGTAGCATCGTGAGGGGCGGGTGGGGTGAGTGAGTGTGGATGGTTGAGGCGTGGATTGGCATTGGGTGAACTCCCCTCACCCACCAACGTGCACACACTCGCAGTGTGACCCCACACACCCTGGAGGAACTGCAAGTGCACAGCCAGTAACCAGACAAGATGGGGGTGGGGCGTAGGTTGATGTGTGTGTGCGTGTGTATTTGCGATCTAACCAGGCAGCAAAAAGTGCCGTCAAACATACAAGATGCTTTTATTCCTCTCTCACTGCTTTTTATTTCTTGAGGTATTTTCTGCTATTTCCATCCCTCTGTCTGCTAAGTTGGAGACAAATGGCCGTTTGGGGGCTAAATGTTTGAACTTGAGCAAGGAGACCCAAATTGACACACTTAAGGAAAACTGAGTCCTGAGGACAACAGAGAGGGAACGAGAGAGAGGGAGAGACAGCGCGGCAAGAGGGATTACAGATGGAGGCCTTACTCAAGACATCTGTAATGTGTACACACCAGAGAAGAAAACAAAGTGGCCAGCGGACATAGACTGCTGCTGCACTCTTTACTCTGCCATGTCTATTTTTCAGCACAAAACCTCAGCTGAAGCTTAGAATTAAAATGTAGTACCATGTGAAGGGCATTGATTTCAATGTCAAATAAAATGATTCAATTTCAGTTTCGTTAGAGATTTGTTTTTTTCTCTCAAATGAATATCCATGACGCTCAACATTTTTGTCCAATGAATTCCATGACCATTTTCCATGTGTGCGTGTGTGCATATGTGTGTGTGTGTGTGTGTGTGTACGTGCATGCGTGTGCCTGTCAGGGTTGTGCACAACGACGGTTTGGCAGTGGTCTGACATTTCCTGCTCTGACATCTTGTCTCAGTTCATCTCCCGTGCCAGTGGACGGACGGAAGCCCTAAAGGGACACCCTAGCACCAGCTACGCAAACTTGTCTTTTGTCAGCACCAGTGAGGAGCTGCAGTACATTAGTCACACACACAGACACACACACTCTTGATGTTTTTTCCCCTCACTTGTTTTTTTCTTATGACAGCCTTATTTCAGTGGACACTCATTCCTTAAATTCATATGAACTGGTCGGCAAAATTGCTCTATACTTTTTGTGTTCATTCTTTTTTCCAATACTACAGAATTGACATATTTCTTTTGCTTTCATCTGATCTGAACTTTATTGTTAAAATGCATAATGGTACAAAGCGACCAATGACTCTTTCAGTGGGATGAAATTCTGCTACCCGCATGTGCATTGCAGTGGATACACCAAAAAAGTTGTCACTGAAAGAGATGAGCTATGTAAAATTGGGGATAGTCTTATGGTCACCTGGCCACACTTGTAGTGGAAAGACACCAACGTGGTATTGATGTTATGATCAATGAAGTCCACCTTCTGTTTTCATTCTGGCTCTGTAAGACATAATTGAGCCTTATGTTGCAGTGGCTGGGCCTTCATCTACTCTTTCTGTAGTGTAGCCAGATACTATGTTTGAGCCTATTTCATAGCCATTGTGTTATCGCTTAGGGTATATTTACACCAGAGGGAGTGATGCCCTATTTGGGTTTTTTGTTAATTCAGTTTTTTTGGTGTAGCCGTTCATATTGTAAAAACATGAGTGACTTGGAGTAAACGGAATGTTGGCGTGAAGTAGGAGTGCAACGGTTTGCTGTTCAAAGCCGAACTGTACGGTTCGCCCTGTACGGTTCAATACACCTTTATGAACCGCGCCTTTTCGGTTTTGCAATTAATTTATTCCGAACGCTTGTGGAATGAATTGATCGAGCTCTGTGTGCGACTTGAAGCACAGCTGTGGAGAAATTCCCGCCCCGCCGCAAGTAAATGTCCGATCGCTGTCAAGCACCTGTGTAATAGAAGCCGAGTAACGCCCTCTCTCGCTTACGAGCGAAGTGAAAGTGAAACAAAGAAAACAAAAAGCTATGGTGAGCGGAGGAGTGGAGAGACCGAATTTTGAGGAAGTACTGGCTTCTTTCAAATCTGCGGTGTGGCAACATTTCGGTTTCCCCATGGACTACAATGTGGTGGGAGAGAAAATAGGAGGGAGAAAAAATATTGAAAAAAAAAAAAAACAATTTGCAAGCATTGCTCCGCGCTTGTTCCCTATGCGAATGGCAACACTTATAACATGACTCCAGCACCTCTGTCAGCATCACCCACAGATATCACTTTCTCAGAGGAGGACAACCCCGGAGATGACACAAGTGAAAACACACGGCGGGCTTCGTTAATTTATTTGCAACGCTTGACCCGCATTACATTGTTCCCTCGCGGACATATTTCTCCAACAACGTATTCCCCGACATTTATGAACTGGCACGCAAAGCCATCGAAGCTAAAGCACATAGTTTCGCCGTGACCACTGATAGTTGGACGTCTCGTGCTACAGAGTGCTACTACCTCACTGTGATGGTCCACTATAATTCATACCTGTCAAGTTGTACAGTCTCGGCGTAATTTGTACAAGTGAGCACTGATTTTTAAATGTGTACGCCGTACGTTACGTTCAAATTCTGTACGTTTTTTGTGCATTACGTTTTTTTTCTTCCGTTCGTTAATACGTTGGTTGAATGACGTGAGAAAAGTCAGAGGCACGGAGAGGGAAGAGTGTTTGTTGTGATGCTGTAGCAAACGCGATGCTAGGCCAGGTGGCTCCAATATTTCCTGACTGTAGCCGACAGCCTACAACCTACGCCTAGATATCTCCTGCATATAGAACTACATGCGAATTGACAGACTCAGTAGCGTTAGTAAACAGCCACCATTTTAGAGCAGTAAACTTCTCAGAAAGGCTCTGTTGTAGTGAACCTTCCTAGTTAACCAAAGTAACTTTTTATCTAAAATACACCTAAATCGGCAAAATCTTGACGTGAGTCTATCTTTAAATGATGAAACAGTTTTAAAATTTTCACATGTCAAAAGTAGACAGAAGGGAACTAATGCAAAAACGGGAGCAATTTTATCAACTTTAACGGTTGAATCAGAACATTAAATGACCTCCAAACATAGCAAAGGTTAGTATGCTTTTTTTTTTTTTTCCCTGAAAAAAATTAAAAAAAAAAAAAAAAAAAAAAAAAACGAAAGGTAACACCAGTTACTTTGCCAAGTAACTTTTTTACTACTGTGTGTGTATTTCAGTAGTCAGTCACTAAACTAGCCGAAGAGCTAAGAGGCATTTTAACAGTCGAACATGTTTACATTTTAAGTGTTTATTCATTTTCTTAAAAGCAAAATAAAAGCAGTTAAAAAAAAGATAAAAAATGCAAAAAACAACCGAAACCGAACCGAAAACCGTGATCCCAAAACCGAGGTTCAAATTGAACCATTGCACCACTAGTGTGAAGTGACATAAATGTTAACAGAGGTCAATATCACACTTTTTTGGAAACATTGAGGATTTTATGCTATCCGAGCTTTCCTTTTTTCTTTAATGTGATAGCTTCACGTGCGGTATCAAGAAGGCCTCCATTAGCCTGTTTTTTTTTTTTTTGTGTGTGTGTGTGAAACAATGGTTACGTCTTTCACTTTTTGATAACGTATTTGTCACATTCATATGTGTGTTCTTACCGCAGAGGCGTTGGATAGATATCAGATTTTTATCTCACATGCAAATGAGTCCTGGTCTCATTTGAAAAAAAAATAAAAAACTGAGTGTTCAGACTGCATGAATAAAATCTTATACGAGTGACATATGGGCAAAGAAATCGGAATTCACCTGCATTTTGAACATGGGCTTAGTCTATTGGTGCAGTAGCTAATATGTAATCATTTCTTGAAGGACCTAGGCTTTAATCTGATGTTGGATGGAGTAGGGCTTGTTTCCAAATGTTCAATATGCTATGTCTGTAGCGGGGGTCGCGTTAACCGAATATTTTCCGTCATTGACTGGTTTTTTAAAACGGTGACGGAAAAAACTGAAGTCCGTCCGTCATTTTGACAGGTTGCAATTCACACCCCAGACCACCGGGTGGCGAGTGAGCATATTAATTAGCTATTGTCACTCTTAATGCATGACGTCGTTGGCTATTCTGTCATAATATTGTAGCGTCACCGGGGTCTGGCGGCGGCACCGTGATTGACACATTAACGCGAGGTTCTTATTGGTGCACCCGGTGTTCCAGCGCGTCATCCAATTGGTGGACTAGATTGCCGCCTGTGTATAGACCCCAATCACATGACGTCACAACTCCGCCACCCTGACTGGAGCCGCCATATTGTGTGTCAGCTCGTCGTGTTTACGCATTACCGCTACGTACAAGCCTCCTATTACGGCGTGTTTTTCTGCTCGTTAACATTAATAATCAAAATGGTGAAGGCGTGTGTGGCGGTTGTTTGCAGTAACAGAGAAGATAGACGGAGAGACTTGAAGTTCTACCGTATTCTGAGAGACCCGAAGAGGAGAGCGAGATGGACTGCTGTAATTCGACAAGAAATCTGGGCACCAAATGATCACCACAGACTATGTAGTAATCATTTTATATCTGGTAAGATGCATTTAATATATATTTAGAAGATTTTGGGCTGACAACCACAATTAAGATCATTGTGTGACGTTGGTGATCGGGGTCTATATAGTTGCCTCTTTTTCTTTGGGGGCGGAGTTGTTGTTTTGTTGGTGTTGTTGGTGGTAAGCAGAGTAAAAAGAGGGAGAAAAATACCACGACTTCCGTGTCTAATTTTTCGCCGCCAAGCAAGCGTTACAGTATTAATTAAAAATGAATGAAGACTAAATACTATTGAATATGTCATCATTATCATTTTAAAAATTTAAGTGACGGGTAAAAATAGATTATGACCGGATTTTTATGACCCTGTCAGTCAAAATGACAGACAACAAAAATGTCTAGCGCAACCTCTGGTCTGTAGTCAGGATGCCACGGTTCTCGGTATTATACCGAACGGTTTGGTCCGCCCTGCGCGGGACAATAAGGTTTTTGGTTCTGCAACAAATTTTGCTCTGTGACAAATTTTACCACTGTGTGCCTGTCCAGTGTCCTCAAGCAGAGGCAGCCTGCTGCGAGTTAATGTCCAATCACTGTTATGGTTCCGCCACTCACCCCCTTACACAGAACAGAAGCAAAAAAAAAAAAAAAAAAAAAAAAATGGGTAGCGCAATTTTTTGGGGCATTTACAGGTCACTTGCTGTTCATTTTAGGGCATTTACAGGTCATTTCCTGTTGAGTCTGAGTCACTGCCTATTCATTTGGGTGATTCCCAGGTCACGTCCTGTTCTGTAACTCAAAATAAACAGGAAGTCACCCATAAATATCCCAACAGGAAGTACTGTATTTTCCGGACTACAAGCTGCTACTTTTTTCCCTCATTATGAATCCTGCGGCGTGTACGATGAAGCGGCTAATTTATGCATTTTTTCTACCGCCCGCCGGGGGCGCTCAAGCAGAGAAGGTAAGCGTGAGACACGTGGAATATATGTGTCAAGGAAGACGCTAGCTTGTACTATTACCGGCATGAATTCAAGTCGCAGACTCTCATTTTGTGCATGAGTACTAGCTGACCCGCACCATGGAACATTCTAGAAGAAATTCATATGATGCAGCTTTTAAGTTAAAGCAATCGAGCTGGCTGATCGAGGAGGAAACAGAGCTGCTGCACGTAAACTTGGCGTCAATGAATCAATGGTGAGACGTTGGAAACGGCAGCGGGAACCTCTGGCACAATGTAAAAAGACGGCAAAAGCTTTCAAAGGTAATAAAAGTAGGTGGCCCGAAGTGGAAAACATTCTTGAAGACTGGGTGAACACACAGAGAGCAGATGGCTGCGGTGTTTCCATTGTGCAGCTCCGACTGAAAGCCAAAACAATCGCCACCGAAATGCAAATTGAGGATTTCACAGGAGGACCGTCGTGGTGTCTCCGATTTATGAAACGAAAAGGTCTGACCATAAGGACACGGACAACTCTGTGTCAGCAACTCCCTTCCGACTACCAGGAACAAGTCACAAATATTCACACATTCGTTCAAAAAAAGAGCAGAAAATTCCATCGGACCAGACGACATCATAAATATGGATGAAGTACCTCTGATGTTTGACCTGCCGCTCACGAGGACCGTCAACAAAAAAGGTGAAACGTCTGTCATGCTGAAAACAACCGGCCATGAGAGGACGCATTTCACCTGTGTTTTGGGCTGCACTGCATCCGGGCTAAAACTTCCACCTATGATAATTTTTAAGCGAATTACTATGCCAAAAGAAAACCTCCTGAAAGACATTGTCGTGAAAGTTAACACAAAAGGGTGGATGGTAGAAAGCCTCATGAAGGAATGGTTGACCGAGTGTTATGGCAAGCGACCAGGAGGACTTTTTCACAGAAAAAAAGCATTACTCGTTTTGGACAGTATGAGGGCCCATATTACAGATGCTGTGAAAGCAGCAATCAAGAGGACAAACTCTATTCCAGCTGTGATTCCTGGGGGTACAACAAAATGTTTGCAGCCACTTGACATTAGCGTTAATCGTCCATTTAAAGTGGCACTCAGAGTTGAATGGGAGGCTTGGATGACCAGTGGCGAGAAATCCTTCACCAAAACTGGCCGCATGCGAAGAGCAACCTTTGCACAAGTCTGCCAGTGGATCCTGACAGCGTGGAAAAGTGTGAAAAAATCCACCATCACCAACGGGTTTCGAAGTCATCACTGCTACGTGATGGAGAGGACAGCACAAGCTCAGGAGTTAATTTGCCACAGGATGAGAGTGACAGTGAAAGCGACAACGAAAGAGAGAATGAAAAGGTGCGTGCCGAAGTATATCTGAGCCTATTCATATCCGACACTGAGGAGGAACATTTCCATGGTTTCAGTGCACAGGAAGATGAAGATAGCCAACAGTGACTTTTGAGACTTTTATGTTTGTTTTTATATATTTTTTTTCAACCAGCCCAGTTTGTGCTGTGTTAATGCCGTGTTGCTGCTGTGTTACTGCCTTGTTGCTGCTGTTTGGAAAGAAAAAGTATGTTATTAAAATATTGAAAACTCTATGTGTATTTCTTTATAAATATCTAATTTTACTATGTGGGCACATGCGGGTTATAGTCAGGAGCGGCTTATGTATGGACAAAATAGTTTTTACTTAAAAAATGTACCGGGTGAGGCTTATAATCAGGTGCGCCTTATAGTCCAGAAATTACGGTAACTGAAAATCAACAGATAAATGATCTTAAATGGCCCAAAATCACCTCATTGCCTTTCATTGGCTGCCACTGACGGCCATAGACGTTCAATCCGTTTGAAGTGGGAGGGATGGCAGCGAATGAACAAATCCACCCTCCCAGTTCAAATGGATTGGACGTCTACTAGTGAGAAACTCATTCCAATTCACAGCAGAAACTTGTTTTCTGTTTATTAGTTGTTTGTAGAAAATCCTAGAATGAATTCCTGACCAATGTATCGATAATCATTGTATCGCCATATCGTCAGATCATCGTTATCGTGAGCTTTGTATTGCAAATCGTATCGTATCGTGAGGTACCAAGAGGTTCCCACTCTTAGTGTGAATGTTTACACTTGGTACTTAAGGGTATTTATTATATGGGTTTTGCACTATACCAACTTAGCTGTATGGATGCTCCAAACAAAGTTTTGTTGTGCTGTTTGTAACAATGGCAATAAATATTCTGAATCTGAATCTTAAGTTTCACTTTGGAGGTATTTCATCTGGGTAGCCTAACATACATGTGTCTGGATGTTTTTTTCACACTAACTTTATTTATTTAGCCAGCCTCCATAAAAATAGAGCGGCTCCATCAGCCGTGTCTTATATCACAGGAATCACGCCGCAGGGGGCAGTGTGTCCTTTTAGCCATGTAGTAGAACCAGAGTAGAGAACAGACGAAATGGTTGGAAGAGGCATACGTGTATTTCTTTACATTTATTTTACTGTCTATGCATACTTGAACATAAGTGGCTTGAGGAGCCGAAATACAACTGGTTGTTAAAAGCAACTTCGGAATATGAAGCGTGATGCAAAGTATGTCGAAAAGACATCAAGTTAGGAACAATGGGCTGTAAAGCCCTTGACGCGCACATGAAAGGGGAATAGCATACATGCTATGCTCTTGGTCAGGCAACAACAGTCCCCATGCAAATGTTTACACCAACAGGCACTAATGCACGTACAAGGCCTTTGGTGTCGAGCCCGGGTCCAAGCACAAGTGCTTTTGCTGCATTCGCCCCAACTGCTACGCTAATGGCAGAAATACTGTGGGTGCTGCAAACGATTAGCCGACGCCACTCGTACACCTCAAACAAAGATGTGGGCGCTGCTTTCAGGGCAGTGTTTCCGGATTCTGAGTATGCCAAGTCCTTTACTTCTGGGAAAGACAAGACATTGTATCTAGCACAATTTGGCCTGTCTCCGTTTATCAAGCGTGAGCTTCTGTCCACCGCCAATCAGGGCAGCTTCGTCAACGTGTTTGATAAATCAATGAATCGAACCACGATAAGCAAGTAGCTCGACCTTCACATGAGGTATTGGGTGACGGATGAGACTGGTTCTCGAGTGCAGTCTCGGTATCTTGGATCACAATTTAGGTTAAAGTAAACAGTTAAAGTTCTGTTTTTAAAAAATCCTTTGACTTGAACCTAGTGTTTTTTTTTTTTTTTTTTTTACCATAAGTATTTGTTCCGTGGTAGTGGTCTTATTTTGTATACTCAAAGGTTTTAAAATGGTCTTAAAAAGCATTTGTTTGTTAGAAATGTGCAGAGACCCTGTCCCAGAGGCTTGTCTATTAGGGGTATTTATCTCCTCATTAGGATATAGTCTGTTGGTCTATGTGGGTCAAACTACTGTATTTTCTTTCAGAAGATCTGCCCACCCAGCTGGTGTTCGGTGTGATATTATAGTACTGTATGACCTTAGTCTGGCTTACCATTCAGCTATGCCATTGTTTCATTTTCCCATCCTTTTATTTAAATTGGTAGCATGTTGGTGATTTTCAGGTTGAACCTGCTCTTCTTCAACCCGCAAGCCAATGCCAGTGCCTTCGACCTCAGCCTACTTGGTATGGGTTGGAAATGTCATGGTTTTCCATCATGTTCTGATGACACAATGAAGGCTTCAGCTTTAAAACTTTGTTCCACATTTGTCTTCACATCGACAGCTGTTGTGGATTGTTACATTAAAACTAAGTAATGAACTCCCACCAGCACCAACGCTACCGTCTGAGTAGATCTTTTACCTTCCCTCGGAACCTCCCACATCACCTGCATAACGGCTTCCAGAACCAGTTTCTTTTTGTTGCCTGCACGAGGGTCAGAAGACCAAGGCACGCCATTTTCAGACGTTCCTTTCTTGCCCAAAACTCTGACTGTCACTCTTCCTTCTTTTTCTCCTGAGTCTCCGACAACCTTTACGAGGCACGAGAGAGCTGTGACATCCCTAAATGAAAAGGCTCTCTTTGCAGCGTTACAACAGCTGACGATTTATGACAAGAAGGCCTCCCCGGAATCTCAGCTGCTGTCAGACAGCATAATGATGTTTTGATATAAAGATGATTGGTGGGGTTGCATGTACACACCCCGTGTGCAGGGGTGTGTATGTGTGTGTGTGTGTGTGTGTGTGTGGAAATGAGTGTAATCTGGTGTTTTAAGATGAGAGTATACATATCCTTTAGTAGTTCTTGGTTGCTGTTTAGCTGTTTTCTGTGGTGATCCTTGTATGTGCTGTGTTTTAACTTTTAAATTGTCCTTTATCTGAGGTCCCTAAACAACTGGTTGATCTTTACGCTCATGTATTTTCTGTGATTCTCTCAATTTCCTATTGTCCAACGGTGCCGCTTCATTGACTTTCTACTCCCGTTAGTTTTCCTCCTTTTTCTCTTAAAACTCTGACAGCACACACATCCCCCAGCCACTGTCACTGATGACAAGCGCACAGTTTTCTATAGTTTCTATTAGAGGACCATTGCATGCTTGAGGGCCCCCGCAGATTGGTTACATTTTGTTCGCCAAAGCATTAGCGGGCCCCGTCGAAGGGCCCCATCATCATCAGTGTGTCTGCCATCTTCAGGCGGTGATCTATGATTCGCCCATCAGACGTACATAAATCAGGTCGCTAAAAGGATTTCTTCTCTACCCCTCAAAACCCCCCACCATTTAAATTTATGCCGCCATAAAAGAAAGGAAAATTAGTCATTGAGGACCCCCCCCCGTCTTTCTCTATCTTATTCTCCCTCTCTCTGCACAGTGTGCGGCAGTAAAATGGAGGAACGACAGGAGGAACATTCACGTGCGGTGCCCGTCATCCTCTCCTCACCCTTTCCCTTCTCTCTAATATCATCATTATCAGAATCATAAAGCGAAAAATAACATGCCAGAGAAATAGTGAAAGCAAGGCCTGCCTTGCCTCTGACCACTAATCCCACTCCCTTCTTTTTTCCTCTCACGTCCTGCCTCTCTGACTCTCGCAACTCCCTCCTCGCACAACATGAACACGAGAGAAGTCAGTAATTAGCCCAAAGTGTGTGCAGTGCGTGTTGTTTTTGGAATCACGTGAGCTCACAAACATGCTCGGTGTGCCGTGCATGCCACCTGCTTGGCCTGTGTGTTTGTCCATTGCTGTGGAATGCAAATCGGAGAGTTGCCCAAGCGGAACGACTTTCACATCCTATCGCTGCTCTATTCCGATCTCCCCCACCATCCAGAATGCAGTGCAATAAGGCAGACAGGTGAGGAGTGAGGGCCGTGCGTTGCTTTGGGTGAATGGTTCTGTTATTGGTCCACAATCTACTCAATAACTTTCAGCAATCCCTTCTGTCCATCACCATTCCCCGTGCCTGTGAATGTGAGTGTGCACGTGGTTCATTCTATTGTAATTCTGTACTTGTCGTATGGGTTTGGCCAGGCCCTTTTCTGTCTTCTCAAGAGCGCAAAAGTCCATAAATGCCGTCCGTCCATCCGTCTGTCCGTCCGTCCGTCCGTCCATCCATCCCTCCCTGCTTATCCGAGGTCGGGTCACGGGGGCAGCGGTTTCAGAAGGGAAGGCTCAGGGGATGGCGTGGCTCAGTGGTAGAGTAGTTGTCCCCCAATCCAGAGGTTGTGGGTTCGATTCTCTGCCCTGATGAACTCGCCTAAGTATTCTTGAGCAAGAGGACACATTGCTCCTGGTGCTGCGCCACCAGTAGGTAGATGGCGATGTAGTGTGAAGCGCTTTGAACGCCTTGAAAAGGTGGAAAAGTGCTATACAAGTGTAACACCCTTTACCATTCTTCTCCCCAGCCACTCAGCCACTTCAGCCAGCTCTTCCTGGAGAAACCCAAAGTGTTAGGCCAGCCAGGAGATGTAGTCTCCCCAGCGTGTCCTAGGTTAACCACGCGGCCTCCTCCCTGTGGGACGTGCCCGGAACTCACCAGGAAGGCGCCCAGGAGGCATTCTAGTCAGATGCCCGAGCCACCTCATTGGGCTCCTCTCGATGCGGAGGAGCAGTGGCTCCCGGATGACGAGGCTTCTCACCTTATCTCTAAGGGAGAGCCTACGGTCGCTTGTTTCCGTGATCTTGTTCTTTTCAGTCACGAGCTGTGGGTCGTGACCATGGGTGAGGGTAACCTCCGTGAATTTGCGTCTGATGGGGGGCCAACTTCACGGAGGTGTGAGGGTAGGAACGTAGATCGACCAGTAAATAGAGAGCTTTGCCTTTCGGCTCGGCTCTCTCTTCACCACGATGGACCGATGTAGAGTCTGCATCACTGCAGATGCAAACTGATCCTCCTGTCGATCTCCCGTGTCCCATTAATGCATTCTTTGATAATTTGTGGAAGAACTTGAGACATCATACCTCAACCCTCAACCCTATCAAACATTTTGGGATGAACTAGTCCCACAATATTGGAAGTTTTTTAAATAATCCTGTTCATATATTATCCTCTTAATGTGTTCTCAAAATAACTACTTTAAAAATGAGAATGAAGACAACCAAAATACCTCTCAGCAACACCATGCACATTAGTTTATTTATTTTACAGGGCTGAGCAATGGTTAATAGGTTTAAATGTCATCAATAGTGTTGAGTTAATTATCAAGGGTCGATTGAATATTTGCTTGATTGATTGAATATTTGCTTGTGCTCATATATACCTAATACATACATACAGTGGAGAGAACAAGTATTTGATACACTGCCAATGGGAAAACCCATTGACAGTGTATCAAATACTTGTTCTCCCCACTGTAATACATATTGCCATATTTTTTCTTATTTGATATAACCATTAAATGATTATTGCTTGCTATACTAGGCTGTAGTATAATGTTTAAGTGTTACAAAGTGTTAAAGAGGGTCGGGGTGACAACTGCCTTGCTTCATGGCCACAACATTGCCTAACTAGACCTTCTGGGACATCTTCAGCATCTTACGTCTAGACTTTCGTCTAGAGTTTCGAGGACATCTTCCATGGCCGCAGCGTTGCATAACTGAAGTGTCTGGGTCATTCTGACCACTTTACCTAAGTGCCTTTGCATACACACGTGTATTTAGTTAGTTCCACCTACATGCTCACACATACCCAACCAAAATCACATGGGTGTCTCCAGCTTGCTTTCCCCCTCCCTTTAGGGCGGCACCTTTCTGTGTTAGGACAAGCCCCTAATAAAAGAAAGAGCAAGGAGTTTAGTTTTAGATCAATTTTGGTGACTATACAGCGTAATCTAGCATTTCACTGTCTAGTCCCTCCTTGCTCTCCTTGCCCAAGAAAACTGAGTGTCTTCTCTCCTTATTTTTGGGTAATTTTACAAATGTCTACCTAAGGGTCTATTTTTGAGCTTGACAAATAGCATGACTTGAATAAATCCTCCCCTCTTGTTGTCCCTTTCAGTCAAAACCTGGCAATCACGCTAAACTGGGAAAAGTTGCTTAGCCATTAATATCTAAACCCCTGGCAACAAAAGTGAGGACACCCCTTAGTGAAAGTTGTCAATATTAACACACAACATGTCAACTGTCAATATTTTGTGTGGCCACCACTATTATCCAGAAGTGACTTTACTCTCCTGGGCATGGAGTTGACCAGAGTTTCACAGGTTGCCCCTGAAATGCTCTTTCACTCCTCTATGACAACGTTGAGGAGTGCCGGATATTTGAGACTTTGCACACCTCCACCTTCCGCTTGAGGATCCCCCAAAGATGTTTTATTGGGTTCAAGTCTGGAGACATGCTTGGCCAGTCCATCACCTTTACCTTCAGCCTCTTCAGTAAAGCAGTGGTCATCTTGGAGGTGTGTTTAGGGTCATTGTCATGCTGGAACACTGCCCTGCGACCCAGTTTCTGGAGGAAGCCGATCATGCTCTGCTGCAGTATTTCACAGTACATGTTGGAGTTCATGTTTCCCTCAATGGAATGTAACTCTCCAACACCTTCAGCACTCATGCAGCCCCAGACCATGGAATTCCCACCACCATGCTTGACTGTAGGCATTGACACACTTATCTTTGTACTCCACACCTGGTCTCCGCCACACATGCTTGAGACCATCGGAACCAAACAAATTAATCTTCGTCTCATCAGACAATAGGACATGGTTCCAGTAATCCATGTGCTTTGTTGACATGTCTTCAGCAAACTGTTTGCGGGCTTTCTTGTGTACCGTCTTCAGAAGAGGGTTCCTCCTGGAGTGACAGCCATGCACACCAATTTGATGTAGAGTGCGGCATATGGTCTGAGCACTAACAGGCTGATCCCCCCACCTCTTCAATCTCTGCAGCGATGCTGACAGCACTCCTGCGACAATCTTTCAAAGACAGCATTTGGATGTGACGCTCAGCACGTACGCTCAGCTTCTTTGGATGACCAACCCGAGGCATGTTCTGAGTGGACCCTGCTCTTTTAAAACGCTGGATGATCTTAGCCACTTTGCTGCAGCTCAGGTTCAGGGTGTTGGCAATCTTCTTGTGGCCTTGGCCATCTTCATGTAGTGCAACAATACATCTTTTAAGATCCTCAGAGAGTTCTTTGCCATGTGGTGCCACGTTGGAACTTTCAGTGACCAGTATGCGAGAGTGTCAGAGCTGAACTGCAAATTTGAACACACCTGCTCCCTATGCACACCTGGACCTAGTAACACTAACGAGTCACATTACATTTTGGAGGGAAAATGATAAGCAGTTCTAAATTTGGACATTTAGGGATGTAGTTTCTAACTAAGGGGTGTACTTACTTTTGTTGCCAGGGGTTTAGATATTATTGGCTATATTTTGAGTTATTTTGAGGGGAAAATAAATTAACTCTATTATATAAGCTACACACAGACTACTTTTCATTAGAGGTTTGCATCGGCACTGCCTTCACGATTCGATTTGATTACGATTCGGAGGGCCACGATTCGATTCAGAGGGTCACGATTCGATTTGGTTCGATTCGGCAATGCATCGCGATGCATTAAAGCCTGGGATGCATTCAAAATTCTAAAGCAAAGCATATTTTTCGTGAATCATGAGGCAACACAAGCGGTCAGACATTAAACAACTTTTTATTGGCTCTTGTGTCACTCCTGGTTGAAGTCCAATGAAAATACTTTCAGATACATATCTTAAAAAAAAAAAAAAAAAAAAAAAAAAATCACAGCATTTATTTAGTGCTTTGAATGAGACCAGGGCTTTCTCTCTTTTTTTCACACATAGTAGCAGCCTTTTACACAGTGCAACATCTGAACTCCTGTGCAAAATCAGTAATAACAGTCACTGTATTTTAGTCACAACGACCCATCAATAAAAATATTAAAGTAAATATTAAAGAAAACAACAAAGAAAATATTGTGGTTATTGTATTGTTTTTTTTTTTGGGGGGGGGGGGTAACGTGGAAAAAAAAAACGCAGCAGCAGCAGCAGCAATTTCTTTTCATTTCATCGAGTTGGCAGAAAAAAAACGCAAGTTTTCTTAATGTTTAAATAGTCTACATATTTTTATTATCTTTATAAAAGCATTTACACAACAAAATAATGCTGGGAAAGTTTAATATAAAAAAAAACAGGTTTTGCAGACACACAGAGGAGAAGATTCAAAATGATCACATTTCTGTTGCCTTTGTGTGGATAAATAAAAGCGTCCTTCGTAACGAATTCTCAGTTGGCAGAAAAAAACGCAAGTTTTCTTAATGTTTAAATAGTCTACATATTTTTATTATCTTTATAAAAGCATTTACACAACAAAATAATGCTGGGAAAGTTTAATATAAAAAAAAAACAGGTTTTGCAGACACACAGAGGAGAAGATTCAAAATGATCACATTTCTGTTGCCTTTGTGTGGATAAATAAAAGCGTCCTTCGTAACGAATTCTCAGTTGGCAGAAAAAAAACGCAAGTTTTCTTAATATTTAAATAGTCTACATATTTTTATGATCATTATAAATGCATTTACACAACAAAATAACGCTGGGAATGTTTAATATAAAAAAAAAAACATGCGGGCCACGGCGTTCATGTGTGTGGACAAGTAAATGCACATTACAGAGAGCCTGCTCTCGTTTTTATCCCCTTTTTTTTTTTTTTTTTTTTTTTTTTTTTTTTTAATAATTTATTAGTCTGGCAGCGGCTGCCCGACCCGACCCGACCCGAACGTGAATGCTTAATGGGTCGGGTCGGGCCCAAAATGTTAATCAGGTTCGGGCACAAGATCTAACCTCTAAGAGATAGCACATAACATAACAATGGCTGAAGCGGAGAAAGGGAGAGCGAGAAAGATTATTGATGCACCTAAAACATTGAAAGCAGACATCTGGAGACATTTTGGCTTCTACGAGGTTGGTGGGAAACTTGAACAGAGTTATGCGGTGTGTAAAAAATGAAACATGAGAATAATAATACAAATGGGGAAACCAAATCCGTTGCATCAGCGGAATTGCGCAGGTAAAATTTTTGAACGTACTTATATACAGGGGTGAAAGTGGTTAGAATTTCTTGCCGGAACTCCCTGGCGGGAAGGTTGCAACGGAACCAGAAATTTTATTTTTTTATTTTATTTATTTTTTTGTGTGGGTGGGGGTCAAAACTACTGAAATGCAAAGAAAACTGTTTTGGTCAGTTATTTCTATAACACATACAAAAACTGATTTTCATTCAAAATTGTATTTTTTCAATGATTTGCAAAATACAAGTTAACAAAAACAGATATAACCCCAACCTCCATCTCTTAATTTTTATTTTCCCTCATTTCCTCACATACTAAATGCCAAATCTCAATTTTAACTACTTAAGAAAATAGGATGTTTATTAAAATTGAAGATAATGTAAACATTTTTTTTTTTTTTTTTAAATAAAAAAGATATAAGTAACATACATTCAGAAAAATAAGTACAAATGACATATTATGCAGAGTGAAATGGAATATATTTTGAAGCTCGCGCATTGACTTTTTTAATCATAAGGAAATGAATAAGTAGCCTAACATAAATGAACAAATATAAGTCCAAAGTGCACGTTGACAGCTAAGATGTTCTGAACCTCCCCATCAGAGCAAATAAAACTAAATATGATGAATAAGCCACCTTAACGCTTTGCTTGCTCTTAAAGATTTGATCCATTTTCTGTTGCATGCCCCCCCCCCCTTTTTTTTTTAAATTAAACATTTCTTTTTTTAGCTGTTTCAGAAAACATGCACTTTTGAACCAATCAGAGCAAACTATCTTTGGCGATCACATGTCAGTATGTCAGCCAATTGATCGGCTAAATGAGCCCAGGCGTTTTGCTTGCATTCGCACATTGACGTGACTCCTCACCGTCAGACGCGGACTCAGATATACAGTATATTTTCGGAATCAAAGCACCGTATACCGGAACAGCATTCCGGCCCTGAATCTTATACCGGAACTGTGTTCCTGACCGTTCCCGGCCACTTTCACCCCTGCTTATATATTTTAAAATGCGCTGAATCGATTCGGCTTGTTGCCCGCATCGAATCGTCCATGCCCCGCATCGGGATGCATCGCCGCATCGATTATTGTTGACACCACTACTTTTCATTGTGTCAAAGTGTCATTTTGTCAGTGTTGTCCCATGAATACATATACTTAAATATCTGCAGAAATCTGGGGGTGTACTCGCTTTTGTGATACACTGTATTTCAAATTGTCTTATGTCAATGAGTTGAACAACTAAATATATATTTGTAGACTATAACATGGTGAAAGTTGAGGCTAACAGTGTCTGTCTAGTTCATCTACTTCCTAGTCTAGTCTGTGTAGTCGTCTAGTCAGACATTTCATTCATTATACTGTGGCGAAAGTTCTCTGTAAACCGAATGATTGCAAGGGACTTGTGATTCATTTTGAGCATTTAATGTTAATGTCGCATCTCAAAGTTGATTCGTCAAATTCACGAATTGGTTGAAGGCCTACTCTATTTCCTTCCTTACTGGAAAGAAAACATTGCCTTTCCAATAGGAAACAGAAATAAGTCTGTCTTTTTGAGTTCTCTTTCTCTCTCTCTCTTTTTTTTTATTTTTATTTTTATTTATTTATTTATTTATTTATTTTTTTAAACACAGTCCATTTTACAAAAGCAGAAGCCAAAACACACAAAAGATAAATTATCCAACAGTTAACCTTCCTCAGAAATATAACCTCATAAATAAGTGTTCATTGTCATTATCAGTGTCTGTGTGTGTTGCAAACATCAACAGATTCCCCGCAGGATCCAAATTGCTTAATAAGCTGCCAGTTGGGCTGCAGTCAGCTGGCTGGATCAACATACATACACACACACATACACTCACAATGCTGTCATTTTCTAAAGCCTATTACATCGGTGAATTACTCCCCCACTGGCTGGTTATATGATTCTGTGTCATGTCTGCGTTCATGTTGGGATGTTCTGCCTCCGGAGGGACACAAAGACGCTTGAATACCGTTCAGTAAATAATATAGGAGCAATTTTACATTGCAGTTGTGTGTTGTTTGTAAATTAGTCTTATTTATTTCAATCAAGAAAATCCAGTAGAAATCTAAAAACAGAACAATCAGGTGTAATCCGTCCTTCATTTCTTTATATTTTTTTCCAGCGAGTATATTAATTACCGTCATGTCTGGGTGGAATCAAAGTACACTCTGTCAGCTTTTGTCACCTGTGACTCAAGAGAGCAGCGATAACTTACTTTCAAGCTTCATGAATCAAGTTGAGAAGTGTGGAAACTAAAAAAAAAAAAAAAAAAAAGAAATCTGTTCTTTCTGCGGTGCTTGCAGTAATCCTGTCTTTGTATGACACTAATCATATGTAAATCCGCGTTGTAAAGTGATTTGCTTTTTCCTCGTGTTTGAAATAATTATACAAGCAGTACTCATAGAGCAAAAAGCCTCTTCAGCTTCAAGTATACTGGCAGGTGACTTAATCCAGCCAGCCTGCTTGTTTACAGACAACACGGGCATTAAGTCATTGTCACTGTCGCACACACTTAGTGTTCATTTGACGCAATCAGCTTGGAGAAGGTTACTTCTTTGCAGAATACTGATTACCTGCTTAATACCACCGTGTTTAAACTTCAGATTAGTTTACCTCCTGAGAACTATTCTTCATCTTGTACAATACATGTTAAGTGATTATTATGATGTTGCAAAGGTTGATAATGATGACTCCAGTAAAATTTTAACATTTAAGTTGATAAAAGGGATGAAACCCTCAAATATCTATTTACATGGATATTGAGAAAGAAAACAAATCACATTTTTCTGTTAATCATAAAAAAAATAAAAAAAATCACCCAGAGGTAATTGTTTGACACTTATATGAGACATGCTTAGTTTCCGCTATTGCTGAATGCGCTGCATATGTAAATTTGTAAAAGTTAAAAAAAAAAAAAAAAAAAAAAAAAAAAACTCAAATTCTAAACAAATCATGGTGGATTACTATAAAAGTACCAGTCGCTTCTCTGCTCTTCTCCGATTTGTGACATAAGAGTAAAAATGAGTTCACGTGAGCAATGTTACTTAGTAGCCAACTAGTAGTGTTCCTCAGTAGTGAGTCCATTGTATTTATTTCACAAAATGTAGACATTATAACTTTAAGAGCTGATTGCAAATATTCAAGATCTCATTAGAAATATACACATATTTACACAACCTTCAATTTGTCAAACATATATGGGTTGACCTTTTGTAAACATCAAATTGTATTGAAAGTATTGGCTCCGAGCTCATAACACTGATAAAACTTATTAGGGGTTTTGAAACCATGACTTTTTAAAATCACAATATACCCTCAGTAAGTAGTAACAGGCCCATGCCGACTCTAATCCGAACCCTCCAACCTACAGAAAACAAAATTATATTACTACATTGATGTCATTAATCTATACTGCTTTCTGAGATTCATCAGTAAGAACCATATACCGTATTGGCCCGAATATAAGACGACCCTGATTATAAGACTCTTTTCAAGACTCAAGTTTGAAAAAAAACTTTTTGAACACCAAATTAATTTTCATACAGAAAAAAATTACAGTACATCAGAAACAAATTATAACAATATATTTGAGAGAAAAGGCATGATATTTTGCTTCATTCAAATCTTAATATCTGAACATTTAAATATGTAAACTAAAGTGCAATCACATTCGTAAATGAATGGCTTCTGGTTTTTTAAATGTAAATCTATTGTGACAAAACAACAAAATTGCAATAACTATTTTAACCATCAAAGTGAAGTCTAACTGTAACTGTAGTCTTAAAACAAATCTGAATAAGGAAAAACACTGCAATAAAATAATGCAACCTGGTTAAACTTGAGAGTAGCTGAGTCTGTCATGACAGAAGATCGCTTCAATGATATCTGGCGCCATCTAGCATCATGAATGGATATAATGTCTAGACCTCGAATATAAGACGACTCCCACTTTTTCAGTCCTATTTCAATGCAAAAAACACCTTCTTATATTCGGGCCAATACGGTACTTGACTGAAGTTCCCATTTGAAATGAACAGCTAGGTTTAAAAAGCCAGTGTTTTCACAAAATCACAAAATTTTCTGTACAAATCATGTCACTCATGCAAAATAAGGTCAGATAGGTACATTTTGTTGTAGCATTTCTAATTTTTCTAATTTACAATACATATTTCCCAGTATCGTTTCATATTCTTGTGAGAATATTTTGTCTTTATCTTTTACTCATACACAGATATTAGAAAACAATATGAGATAAGATCTTACACACACACGCACACACACACACACCCTCAGGGTGTGGCTATTATTTACTTTTGAGAAAAAGGCTTATCTCGCCTGCAGCTGTGAGACCAAACAGAGGTCTGACCTCACCTTCTCTTTACTCCTTTTCTCTTCCACCCTTCCTTTTGCTAACCTCTTCCCCCGTGGCGTGTGTTTGCGTGTGCACGGATATGTGTTTGCTCTGCAACACAACAAGGGCTCTAACCTGCGACCTAAAGTGCATGGCACACTGAAATGGCTCCCAATCTTCGCTGTGTGGCGCGACTAAAAAGGTTTTGTCTTTTACAACTTAGTTCAAGGAGATTTTAACTGCTCTGTGAAAATGGATGTGGACATTTTACGTTTTAAAACAGACTGTTGCGCAAACAGTCTTTCGAGACAGAGGATATGAGACATTATATATATGGAAATCTGATTTTGAAGGTATTGCTTTTATATATTTCTTTACTGCCTTATTTGGTTCAAATAGACCCTTGCCTGTCAGGAAAAAAAATCGTGCCATCTTGTTTATGGATTTTATTGACTGTGATGTTGATTTTGAGTCACTTCCTGTTGGTTTTTGGGCAAATTCGGGTCATTTCCTGCTGAGTTTGGACACTTCCTGAAGAATTATGGGGGTAAATACAGGTCACTTTCTGTTAAATTACACTTCTTGTTGATTTTGGGTTACTTCCTGTTGATTTTGGGGCATTGAAAATGTAATCTTGGGAAAAGTCATTTACTTGTACCATATTTTGATGGTAATACAGCTTCATGTGGTAGGTTTTATGTGAATAAACAAAATGAGACGTTTTCATGTGTCTCAGGGGCAGTTTACATGGCGACTCTGCGACACAAAGACGCAATGACTGAGTTGCGGACTCGCCTCGCGTGCATATGGTGTCGGCGAAGACGGAAGGCGAAGACGAAAATTTCTGAATCCTGCTTCCAAAGTGGAAGAATCCGATTTTGAGGGTCGCAGCGCGTTCATATGAATGAAAACCGCCTTTGCTCCGATGACGTAGGCACTCGCACCCGCACCTGTACGTCACTTTGGGCATGCGCAGTCTCAGCTACTAAACATTCACAACAAAAAACATGGCGGAACTTTGGCTTGTCCTTTGTGTAGTGCGCCAAATGTTTGCGTTGTTGTACCTTTTGAGGCAGCTTTATAATCCAACGTGGCGCGTAGTAAAAGTTTCACACGGAATTGCGACGTCGTTCGAATGGAAACGGAAACATGGAACCATATAGATGCTAATGTGAAATTTTTCGTCTTCTCGGAGAGTCCCCGTGTAAACTGCCCCTCATATTTGCGCTCAACTGTTACACTAGCCAATTAAGTAAAGTCAAACAGCCCAATAACACACTGAGAAATGGTCATTCAATGCCAGCCATCAAAAAATGTTGAGCAATTTGATCTCTATCAATGGCAGTGAATAAGTTAAGCTGATAGCTCATAAACATGTCCTCCAAATGTTATCATTCATTAAATCACACCCTTTTAGGAAGATCTGAGAATTGAAAATACAATGGTTTTTTTTTTTTTTTTAATTTAAAAAAAAAAAAAAAAAAATTGTGGTGCCATAACTCGTTCCTCTGTTTGTAAAAACTGTTGTGTGATGTTTACCATCGAACAAATGGTAGAATGGTAAAGAGTATAGGTACACGATAATTATTGGTCCGATACTTAGCTGTCCGATAATAGGAATCATGACGTCATCCCAACAAATACAATAACATTTTTAATACGCCCGATAACATACAGTATAATATTTTTAGACACGGTGTCGGTGAATTGGGATGTGTGCGTTCGGTTCCACTCCAGTTTTGCCAGTTCAATGTATCAGTGACTGTGTGTGGTGTAGGAAGAGGGAGCTGTGCCACAAATCAAGCGCTCCCTTCTGTGATGTAACGCTCAAACGACGGCAGTCTGCAGCATGGCATCGGTAGTGTGGGATTTTTTCAAGTTGTCAGTGGAAAATGCTTCACTCGCAATTTGTAACAAATGCAAAGCCGAAGTTCCAGGAGGATGGAAAAAAAGTGTCGAGCTACAACACATCTTAATAAGCCACTTAAAGATGATAATCGCTTCGATGGTGTTTTAAAACCGTATGAGGACGTGCGAGCTGCGAATGAAGCTCCCCATTCAATTCCAAAGCCAGCTAAGAAAGCCGGTCTTGTACCATTTTACAAGGCCTTTGAAAAGTTTCACAAAGATGACCGAGGGCTCTTGCGATCACAAACATGATCACAGAAATGATGGCGCTAGACAACCAACCCTTTTCCCTCGTCGAAGACATAGGACTCAGGTGACTACTTCATCATTTGGAGCCCAGGTTCATCATTCCAAGCCAAATGTTTACAGGCAAAGTATGATGAGATTGCCACACGCTTCCACACTTCGATCGACAACCATGCACGGCACCTAAGTTTCACCTCAGACATATGGACGTGTAAATTTAGTCCTGTCAACAAGTGGCTGGACAAGGATTTCATACTGTGCAGAGAAGAAACCTCACGCTCTGTTGAAAATGGGTTCACTCACTGGCATTTGTATGGATTATTATAAGGCAAGCCATTAATCCTTTTAGTTCTACCATATTTTTGATAATGAGGAATGAGTGGTGAACCTTACTATATAATGTTTGCATTTTACAGTGTTAGTTATAAGTTAGTAAGTGATTGAGTGGCCTTTTGGTTATTGATAGGCTTGCTGTCCTATAATTAACAGATTAAGTTTCATGGACCAAGACCACAACAGTCTCCTCTCCTGTTGCGCCAAATGTTTTTATGTGATTACAAAGCACAATACATGTTGGGTTTATGTTTTAGTTCAGTGCTCATTGTTCAGGGAACACCTCTTCAATGACATTGACTCATTAATTTTGATTGACTCAAATTATATTTATTTTATTAAATGTGCTTTGATACTGACACAAACTTAAAGAATTCCTACGTCATACAGCCACTCTCTTTACCGCTTATCTTAGTGGTCTGGGAAACAATTTGAAGCCACAACCTTTGAAATGTGAGGGAAACGTGTCATACACTATGCCACCCTCCCACACTTTCGCTTTCATCAGCGGCTCTTTGTATGTGGAGCAAACAGGTCACATATCACAACTAGTCCAAATGATACACAATAGGTATGAATCTTTTGACTCGGTTTCCCAGGTTAAAACATTACAAACTGACTTAGCCCCCCTTTGATGCCCTCTTTGTTTTTGAAAAATTAAAATCTTTTCTTCCTCTATATAAGAGCTATTATGTCCACTAACAGACGTTACACTGCTGCTTCTCTATATGAAAGAAGGAAGGAAAAAAGAAAAAAAGAAGTCATGTCTTGTCCTCCACATGTCTGCTCTCTTTTTAGAGCTACCGAGGTCCTGGCCCCATTACACTGATTTACACACACACTCTCCCTTTCTGTCGTGCTCAGTGTGTGTCACTGCCAGTTAATAGCCCAATGCAGATGAGCACTTTTGCACAAGAAGCTGGCTGACTGCACAGTGTGTGTGTGTGTGTGTGCGTGTGTTCATACGAGTCCTTCTGGCCGAGGGGATGAGAGGGCTGTGACAGGGGTCTTGACATGCTAAAGAGGCAGAGTAAATGGGTTTTTCTAAAGCAGTGGAGGAAATATCACCGTTTTATACCCGGCCAATTTATGTCTCCTTATCTCTTCTTCAAACATGTCACTTTAGCTACTGCTGGATGGTAATTACCACACATGCACATACACACTCATATACATTGACCACATTCAAATGCACACATACCTGCTAGACGATAAGTCCACTCAAGCAAGCATACCACACTTGAACATGGTTTTAGGGAAAATTATGTTCCTGGATCTCCTTTTGTCTGTGCAAGTCAAGCTCCTTGTTGAACATAGTTTATTCAATGTGCTTATTGACTGCCATTTGGTACTATTTTTCACATAGAAGACAATTAAACTGAATAAATTTCTTCTACGTTCAAATTATCAACTACATAAAACCTTTTAACATTCTTAATTATAAAACTGAAAAAAACTGAAATTAACTAAACATACTAATACTACTTCTTTCAGAGTAGAATTAATATTTGGGTATGGATATTTGATAAAGTTATTATGTCTTGAAGTTTTGATTAAAATGTCTAGTTTTAAATTAATATTTTTTTTATAAGCACAAACCATTCTTGAGCATTGTATAAGTTACACAACTGTTCATCGGAACAACTGTATACTATAATTTTCAGACTATACTACTCTTTTCCTTCATTTTGAATCCTGCGGCTTATAGTCCAGTGCGGCTTATCTGTTGATTTATTTGGGTTGATAGGTAACACTTTATTTGACAGTGGCGTCATAAGACTGCCATAAGACCGATGTAATTATGACATGACACTATCATGGGCATTACTGAATGCTTATGACAGATGTCATTAACTCATTTGCTGCAAAAACGTATACAGTGCCCTCCATGATTATTGGCACCCCTGGTTAAGATGTGTTTTTTTGCTTCTAATATATATATATTTTAATTCAAATATTATGGGACCTTGATGGAAAAAAAAGAGAAAAATCCAACCTTCAATACAAGTGCATTTATTCAGTGGGGAAAAGAATCCCACGTAAGAAATAATTATTTGACATCAAATAATTTGTGTCACAATTATTAGCACCCCTGGTGTTAATACTTTGTACAGCCCCCTTTTGCCAACAAAACAAGGTCTGGGGACTGAGATGGCCATGGGAGGAGCTTGATTTTGTGTCTGGTGAACCATTTCTGTGTAGATTTGGCTATATGTTTAGGATCATTGTCTTGCTGAAAGACCCAGTGACGACCCATCTTCAGCTTTTGGGCAGAGGGCAACAGATTTTGGTTTAAAATGTCCTGGTATTTCAAAGCATTCATGATGCCATGCACCCTAACAAGGTTCCCAGGGCCTTTGGAAGCGAAACAGCCCCACAGCATCACTGACCCACCCCCATACTTCACAGTGGGTATGAGGTGCTTTTCAGCATGTGCATCTTTCGTGGCACGCCAGAACCACTTAGAGTGTTTGTTGCCAAAAAGCTCAATCTTGGTCTCAACTGACCAAAGCACACAGAATTTTCTGTGGGCCTTTCAAAATCAGTCAAAATCCAGTAAAACAGCCGGGAGCGAAGGGCCTTGCTCCGGTGAAAATAGCTGGGAGTGAATGAGTTAAGTGTCATCTGGCAAATTATGTCACAAACTCCATTTCTGTCTAGCTCTGAATTTTACGTCCATACAAAAGTCAAATAATTTGCCAGATAACACTAAGTAACATCTGTTATAAGCATTCCTTAATGCTCATGACAGTGTCATGTAACTAAAGTAATAATTAACACAGAACATGAATTTTAATTGTTATTAACATCTGTTGCGCTGCAATGCATGCTAGGAGGCATGTTGGATGGCAACATTGTTGACAGCAGGGTTTGACTGTCTCCCCTCCAAGGGAGCAGTGATGGCCAAATGAAGCTTCTTGAAGCAATGGAGCTTCACAGCCAATTGCTTCAAAGCTTCATGGTGGTTCATTTGGTTTTAGGACAGTTGATGATGCTGCTGTCAAATAAAGTGTTACCAGTTAATATCTTTTGGTGTAAATATCCTATTACACAGTGAGGACAATTTGTAGTCAAGTGTAGCTTATCTTCTATAAAAAGTCGTTGTCGTGTCAAATTTGGTGGATGGCGGCTTGTAGTCAGGTGCACCTTATAGTGCGAAAATTACAGTAGTTTTTAAAGTCTGAACACAACTCATGTAAATGTATCTATTAAAAAAAAAATTAAAAAAGGCATTTCAGGTAAGCATCAGTCTGATTGGCTGGGGCGTAACTGTAGAAGCTCTTCATACACTCGATAAAGGCTGAAGAAAAGAAAAAAAAGGAACAACCTTAGGCATAGAATGGAGGGTGTGACTGTGCTTGAAACTCAGTACTTGTCACATGGCATGTAGGAAGGCTTCCTCTGTTCATGTATTTGTTATGGGAGTGTACTGTAACTACCTTGGTCAAAGCGGACCAGCATTGGATTATGCTTACTGGATGGCGACTGACACCATCAATGTCCGAGCAGAGTTCATCATCCATGATTTCGAGCATAATTTGAAGTCACCCAACGTGTTGTTATGTGTGTCCCTAAAGTGTCTCCACACGGCAGATGGGGCTCCTACCTAGCAGTTATGCCTAGAGATGTGTGATCGGGTCCGATCAGGTCATTTTCAAAGTATCGGAATCGGCAAAAAAATATTGGACATGCCTTTTTTTAATATATTTATTTTTTAATTAAATCGTTTTCTAATTGTATTTAACGTTACAGACATAATATGTTACACGCATCCGGAGTCTTTAGTTTAGGCTTAAGGTAGGGTTATCAAATTTATCCCGTAAACGGCGGTAATTAATTTTTTAAAAAATTTATCACGTTAAAATTAGGGCTGTCAAACGATTAAAATTTTTAAGTTAAGTTAATTACAGCTTAAAAATTAATTAATCGTAATTAATCGCAATTCAAACCATCTATAAAAGATGCCATATTTGTCTGTAAATTATATATATATTCTGTAAAATAAATTGTTGGAATGGAAAGATAAAACACAAGATGGCTATATACATTCAACATACAGTACATAAGGACTGTAGTGGGCATTTCACTCTACTGTCATTTAAATCTGTCTATGCTGTCCTCACTCCGAAGCGTCTACTTTTTCCAAAGCTAGACAGCTAGTGAACGACACCTTAATAATCAGACTTCTTCCTTTTTCATCTGATTTATTAATAAAATGGCCTCAAAACATTGTCCTCTTTAGACCGTAGTAAAACTCCAAAAAAAAGTACACAAGCATTGCATTAGCAACAACGTTAGCTTAGCACGCTATACAGGTTCACTAAACATGAACAAAAAGCGTCTCATACAAAAAATATAACATTTCGCTTACTAACATAATATGTACATTCTTTACAACAACCATACTTACGGACAAATCTTGTCCAAGGATCATATAAGCACAACATTACAACGTAGGCGTCAGCCCGAGACGTCGTGCAGCTATATTGAACTGGCAAGAAAGCAATAAACCATGTCACAAAGCGACCACAAGAGTTCGCTGTTAGACAGCACAAAAAACCTTGCTGTAAAGCATACCAAAAGGCAGAATACTGTCTGAGCGGGACATGTGCGTTAATTGCGTCAAATATTTTAACGTGATTAATTTAAAAAATTAATTACGCGATAATTTTGACAGCCCTTGTTAAAATATTTAACGCAATTAACGCATGCGCTGCACGACCCACTCACGCATTGTTGCGTTCAAACTGTAATGGCGCGGTTTTACCTATATACAGTATAGAGCTAAAAGGCAGCGTAAAATGAGTAGTGAATTTTGGCAGCCTTTGGAAAGAATGTTAATAATGTAAATGCCAACTTGAGGATTTATTGTCATAATAAACAAATACAGTACTCATGTACTGTATGTTGAATGTATATATTCGTCCGAGTTTTATTCATTTTTTTCTTAATGCATTGCCAAAATTTATATGATCGGGAAAAATTATCGGGAATGATTGGAATTGAATCGGGAGCAAAAAAAAAAAAAGCAATCGGATGGGGAAATTTCGGGATCGGCAGATACTCAAACTAAAACGATCGGGATCGGATCGGGAGCAAAAAACATGATCGGAACAACCCTAGTTATGTCTGGCTGGTGAAGTGATATCAGTGCGGAATATCAAGAACATTTTACTTACCATGTAAGCACCGATACCTCTTCTTTTTTTTTTTTTTTTTTTTTTTTTTTTAAAATCAGTGCATCTTAACTAAGATGAAACTAATCACTCTTTGAATATTACTCCCAAAAATGAGCTCTGTGAATAGTGACGCTAGTGAAGTGATAGTGAAGTTTTTTTTATTTTTTTTTTTTTATAGTTACATCTGTATAATACAATTATAAAAACGTCTTTCCTGCTACATAATGTGTATTTTACATTCACATCTTGGTAGTTAATATATGCATGTAATCAATTACATAATGATTGCAGCCAAACTCTTTCCTGTGTCACATTAGGATTTTTATTTTTAAGCATAATGTTTTTGATTGTGCAGATGCCACTACATTGTTCCGTGTATGTATTTGATAGAGAAGCATAAATCCGCATAATTAGCCCTAAATCACACAAACACATAAATTAATTGCCTTTTATACAATTTTAATTGTGATGCTCCCCTCCAAAACCTGCAAAATGTCTCAGGAATAAGTACTTCGTGATAATTGTTATCAAAGAGAGCTTCCGCCCTCTTTTCCCCTCTTCATTCATGTTTGTGTCTCTCTTTGAATGTTTGTGACCAAATCCAAGTAATTACTCAGAATTTATGGTATTTTTCCTCAGCAGCTTATGAAATGTCAAACAGTCAGTCAGTAAATGCTCTCTCCTACCTTTCACAGCACAGATGAATGAGTGTTTTCATTAGTCGTCCAGGCCGAATTAACAATGAACACAACTAATGCTGCCTGCGTAAATAATGTCTTGATGACTTTCTTCAAGCTGCCAGCAACCACGTAGAATTTCGTGCCAAAAAACACATGAGCAGTCATGTTGGCTATTTGTGTTTTTTTTTTTTTTTTTTTTTTTTTTTTTTTTTTTTTTTTTTTTTTTTTTTTTTTTTTTTTTTTTTTTTTGTCTTGCCTGGGTACACAAGAGGCCATCAAGGCATTTACTCACAATCAATAACTTTGAGGGGCAATTAGGACAAGTGTTCAAATCAGTTGTGTATTGAGGTTTGGGTGCTACTGCGGCCTCAGTGACTGTGCATTTGCATTGTATTACATGAGGAGTGGTGACAACTTCCTACACTTGAAAATAGTTTTGATGTTGCTGCATGTCAGGGAGGAAGGGGAGAGTAGTCCTGTGGGGGGGGGGGGGGGGGGCAAAGTGTACACTCAAAAGAGGGTGGATAGCCGCCAGGGCAAAACAATTGTAATTTGGATTTGTACCAAATTATACACGATTGACTCCTCCATATGCCGTAATTCTGCCTAACCTTTAGCAATACAAATGGATGTCATTAGATTAATCCACTTTATTTCTTCTTTCTTTCCAATGACAAATCACTCAAGACTGCATGAAACAATAGTGCACTCATTTAATTTGTTTGCTTTCAGTGTGTGCAGCCACATTTTGGTCTAGTTTGGAATATGAATGTGCATGCTAGTGTGTGTGGTGGCCCCTGGTAGAGTGTGCCCCCTCCTGACCTTGAACAGAGTACGCTGCTTGTCAGTGTGTGAGCTCTTGCTAATGTTAATGCACAGAGAATCGCTCTGCCATCCACTTGAGAGTTGAATTCTTTCACTTATTGGGAGGAAATAGTGGGCAATGTCTCTTTTTGTTTCATTCAATTTCTTCCTCTCACTCCATTCTTTGTCCTCTTCCAACTTTGTTGAATGTCTCTTTTCTCTCCCTCAGTCTTCATTAGTTTCAATTCACGTCTCACTGTAATCTTCTTTCCTTTCTTTGACACTTACTTTCTTTTGTTACCACTGAATGTCCTCTCGTCACCCAACAGTTTATTTCTTTTTGTGTAAATTTATATCACAACTCAACATAATCATTGCTAAAATCTTAAAGCAGCTCGATCTACACCTTTGAATTATTGTGGTTCCTTGAGACATTAATGTGATTTATTTTGTGTGTGTGTGTGTGTGTGTGTGTGTGTGCTACATGCTCATACCTCAAAACACTCATCTCACATCCCCTTTCTCTGTGTAAATAAAGGAAATGCAAATAATTTAGCCTCCCAATAAAAGCAAAATGTTTTTTGTAAAGGTATCACTATATCAAGATACCACTACATGTTGTAATTTCTATAGACATAAGAAGAATTATATGATTGAATACTATATATAAAAGTTATTTTTCATACATATTTCGTACATAGATTCCGTAAATTGTGATACGAATCTCCACGTTTACACGACAACAATGTTACAAAATAACACAAAAGTGGCGTTTTGCTGTTATTTTAATTCTGTGTTTACGTGGCCATTATGTGTGGGGATAACTGCTGCGTGCACACAGAAGCGCAAGAGTGCATGAAATCTCCAATTTGCCAATGTAGTATGCATGTAGTAGTAGCAGACGACAATACAATGTACGTGACGATGGAGTGGCAGCACCAAAAAAAAAAAAAGAAAGAAAAAGCATGAGAACGCCTTACTTCCTTGTCCTAAATCCCACGTCTGACGGAGTGTACCAACATTTTTAATAACAGAGGAGCAGATTTGATCCTGGTCAAAAACAAAAAAAACATGGCGAGGCACATTAGACTGTAATTAGAGTAGTGAATAGTTGACTAGATTCATAGACTTCACTATCAGTTGACCAGAGGTCCTACAGACATTGCGCAACGGCTTCCCATAGGGGGCCAGGCCAGGCAGAGCATCGCGGAAGCTTTCACTGCGATAAACCCAAACACACCCTGCGTTCTAACACCGGATTTAGGTGGAAACGGGACGAAAGTTTTTTGTGCATACAAGCTGGCAGGAGTGTGTCAAGAGTGATTTGGTCGAAGATTCAAGGTAATTATTATGTAAAACAGCACTATGCGTGTTTTATTTCATGTATAAAAACGACGAGGGCCAGATGGCCAGCAAGACGTGCTGAGGCAATAGTGACATTGGAATTCAACCTAAATAAGTTGTGATTCTACTTAGGGCTGGGCGATATGGCCTTAAGTACGTATCACGATAAATTGAGCAGATTTACCTCGATAACGATAAATGACGATAAATTTGCCCAAGCAAACTGTTATATAATTTGAAAATTTGAATCAATGCATGGAATACAAATTAAGTTTCTCGTTAAATTTTTTTACCAGCTTTCAATTTAACAATTGCACATGCAGTCTAAACATTAAGTATTAAAAAAATCTTGTAAACAATAAGAATTCTTGTGTGAACATTTATAACAGCTTGTATGACTTGAAAAATATCATCACTTGAATTTAATTAAATTCATTCCGCATTGTTATACACTAGATAGTGGCATACGTTTAGATATTTAGAATAGATACAAATACGACACATCCACCCGCCCCCCAGAAATTATACTTAATTTAAAAATAAAATGTTTCACAAACCTTTCCTTTCTTTTATTCAGCTCAATTATTTACATCTTATGATTTTGGAAATCCTTACAGTATGCAATAAATAATATTCCTGTTCCCAAGCACTGTGCTTACTGTACTGTAATTTTTACAAAAAATAAACAATACATAGTTACTCCCTGTCATCTAGGACGAGCCACTTACAAGACTAGCACTGTCGTGTATTACAAATACTGCTTTGAACACATCTTCACAGTCAAAAGCAATGACACAGGCTTAAAGAGGTCAACTTTAATTGTGTAAATCACACTTAATGACGACACGATCTCCTGGTTGAAATAGACGACATCCATTTAATTCTATTGAAGATATGTAATGCTGAGGCAATTTGTCAACTTTACTTTTAAAAAGAAACGTGCACTGTTTATCCAGTAGATGGGGCTCTTGCAGTGTGTCAAACCGTGATTCAATTTAGGGCAATTGTCTTAAAAGTGGTTCATTGTTTCAGAAAGCCTCGGTTTTTCCATCCCTATCTGGAACCTGTCAAGAGTTTACTTAATGTCGGGTGAAAGTTTGGCGAAGCTAACTTAAGCCCGACTTCATCCCGTTTACTTGTAGCGTTAGCAGCTAGCGTTAGCAGCTAGCGTTAGCCTACCGGGCTTCTGTTTGATTGGCTTCCTGAAAACCATGTGACTCCCAACGTAAGCACACTGTCTGCTTTCTTAAAGGGGAATGAACATAGCCGAACAACACAGAGTCAAAGCGGGATGAAAAGACTATATTTTCTTCTTTTATTAAATTACCGAATTTACCGACATGGTCAAAATTACGTCGGTCATCGTGAAGAATTTCGGTAACGGTAAATTTTCGGTTTACCGCCCTGCTCTAATTCTACTACTATATAGAAAAATGCAAAATTTGCTTTTGTTGAGTAAAATTTAGACGCTTCTGCATGCTTTCGTCATGTATTAAGTTTCTAATGTGACAATTGAGTGATTTATTAGCTATTGAAAATTTACGTCAAAATTGCACTAAATTAAAACAAAAAATTAAGTCGCTATTGTGGGCAACAACTTATATGATAAATATTGCTATTTATCCTGAAAATATAGGTTATTATGTCTGCATTTGGTGCTTTTTGTCCATCTGGTGTAAAATATGAGAATTTTATAACCGTTTCAAGTTTTCTTGTACTTATATAAAAAATAATCGTGATTCTATATGGAACCCCTTTGAATTTTTTAATGCCACTGCTCATGGAGACTCATATATGCTTGAGGGAGGTGCTTGTTTTGGTTTTAGGACTCTAGCGGCTTTAGTTTTGAAAATATTTGACTTTTAAGTGTTTGAAAATAGGCCCCCTTACAGAGCGGCCACGCGCCTCGCTTCCCGTCAACTGATAGTGGAGTCTATGCTAGATTCTTGAATAATGTCGAACGCAGTTAGGCTGTGTATAAGGTTGCTACTTGAAAACATGTTTTAATACACCGTCGGACTGTCAACGTACACTGACGTCATCAGTATCTTCACCCCATTCACTGACAAATATATTGTAGCATTTTTGTCACCTGCTGTTCTGGAGTACGGAAGTCTGTTGTTACCCAAAACTCAGTTTTGTGTTGTCAACTGTTTCGACGGCGACGACGGGGGGCAGCGTTTTCAAGATTTCCACTATGACAGTTATCATCCCCCTTGCCGTTGTTGTGTAAACGGCCCCTTATAGTTAATATTTGGCCAGATGCGTCCTATTTGTGTTCAAATACCCATTGCTTAACTCATTCATTAACAAAGACTTATAAATAATGCTGTTTATAATGTTCAACTGTTCATAACTAAAGAATGAAAGCAGAAACAAACTTTTTTCTTTTATGATGAAAGATTTTATAAGTTCTGTGTTCATGTAGCGATGTCTTGTGACATGAGGTTTGGGTTGTGGATGAATTAAAATATTTTATCAAACAATACAGGTGCTATTTGTAAGCCCCTCTTTCCATTTCCCAACGAAGTTATAAGTCTCTCATTGCTCCAGTTATACTGTAGTTGTCCAATGAACATGCTTTTAGATATTCCTCCGCTGTTTTGTACCCCATTGAAAGGTGCTAACAAATACAGTGATGCCTCTACATACGAAGTTAATTCGTTCCAGGACCTTGTTTGTAAGTCGAAATGGTCGTATGTCGAGGAGGATTTTCCCATAAGAATGTTATAATTCCATTAATTTGTACCAAAGCCTGAAAACCTACACTAAATCCTTAATAAATACTGCTGGTACTATTACACATGGCAATTACACATAGCAAAACCAATAAATCATTAATAAAAACTGCAATAATAATAATAATTCCTGTAATAATGTAACAAATCGGGTTTTAATGTGGAGGACGTGTTTTGCGTGCTGTACCTGAACGCACCATGTCGCTGACGTGACAGAAAGAGGGAGTGGAGCGGTTGAGAGTTTACTTTCACTTTTAATTTTTTGTTGAGAACACCGTCAGCTGCAGCGGACAGTAGGCGTGTTGTGTTGGACAAGTTCTGAAATGAATGATAAAAACCTGACAAAGTTGGTGATTTCTTTGGCGATGTTACCACAATAATATTTGTCACCTTAACTTATAAAGACTGGCGAACGGAGGTCAGAGGAGGACCGTGGAGATCGTAGACATTCTACGGCTGTATTGTTGAGCCAATTCATGGATGCTCACCCCACAGACATATTTTTCCTTCAGTTGCATCTTCATTTCAATGGTAAACGTCACCTTTTTCCTTGTTTCACCACCTGTACCAACCTTTTTGAAATCTGTGTTGATTTATCTCACAAGAAAATCGTATTTCGAGCATGTCGTCGGATGTAGAAACAAAGTGGCGAGTCAAATTTTGCGTCGGATGTCGAAAAGATCGTGTGTCGAAGCGATCGTATGTCGAGGTACCACTGTAGAATGAAACTAATCAGTTATTTGTGTTCCCTTTGGAACTCTTAACTGCTGTGTGTTAACAGTACTACTTGGTGGAAATCCATCCGACAAGTACCAATCAATGTAGAACTTAATGCTGCATAAGGCAAATTTGTCACACATTTATGGGTACATAAATTGACCAATGTGTATTGCCACATTTTTGTGCATTGCCTCTTGCAGCTTTTTTTCTGTAGCATAGCCTTAATGAGATACAAGAGTAAAGACTGTTGACCCAGGGACCATTCTGGGCTTATGAGCTTGCTTGGAATAGAATAAATTCAGCGAATCTTCTCATTGCTGAATTGTCATGCTTCATTTACCTTTATTTGTCTCCATCCTCACATGCCTCATAGCTGCTCTGTGTTGCAGCTCATGGTCTTCTTAACAGTTTGATACCATGGTGACTCGAGAATAGAAGAACTGTTGAGTTAAACAACAGCCGATGATCCATTGACTCTTCATAGAGAAGACGGCAGAGAGTAATAGAATATCAGGGTGGAAAAATGGCGCCTTATTGTGGGCGTGTACGCGCGGCAATCCTGTTAAACACGACGCCTGTATTCTCTCTCTGTTGGATTGTACTTTGAGCGCAGCCGCAGCGCCTTTCACTGAGAGTCAAAATTTAATTTGAGCCCATTGTTTAGACTGCTTCAAATCCACAATCCTTAATTGTATGAAATGTGCTCGAGCAGTGATCCGCGATTGTGGCGGCGAGTCAAATTATCTGCTCCGACCTGGCTCGGTTTTGTAACAGCCGAACTCCATCAACTGACATAAAAACGGGACTCGAGGCGCGCCTGTGTATCATTAAATGCAGCTATTATGGCGAGATAATACCATTGGCCCTCATATTGAGCATTGCTATGAGCCTGTAAGTCAGTCAAGGCCTGATAACTTTGGAGTGACATTGAACAGTGAATCTGTAAGAAACTCATGAATGCGCCTGCTGGTTTTTGATAGTTCAGTGAATCTGATATCCTTAATTAATTTGAATTATTGTTGTTTTCTGAGGATTTTTTACTGCATCTTTACTGTGACAAACAACACTGAGAGGAGAGTGACAGGGAATAAAGTGACGACATACAGAGTGGCACACACCTAAAAGCTTTCAAACAGTTTTATGGCACCTGTCTGATCAACGCACAAATTGGTCGCTTTCTGAATTAGAAAAACGAGAAGGTTGAGTTGTCTTTGTCAATTTGATTTGGTTAGTTTTTGTTGAAATATATTTTTTGACATCGTCATTCATATGACTTTTTCGATGGTGGCCTGTCCACTAATAATGAAATTAGCGATTTCTGGCAAAAACTAAAAAGACTTTTGGGGCTCTTTCTCTCTTTTTCTCTCTTTCTCTTTCATATATAACTTTGGTGTCAGACCAGCCGGGATATGTGTTGATTTCGGTGGCTTGAATTCTGTTTTATGTTTCATTCCAAATCTTCTAACGAGCCGCATGTGGAATTTCTGTCTTCATAGCTTCTCTTGGTTACCTTTTTGACAAATGCTAATGTTACTGCTTTCTCTTAATAGCATTTCTAAATGTATGCAAAGCTATATTTGAGTGTTCTGAATAGTGCTTTATGATAATGTTATAGCCCGAGAAAGGTCATTTTATGTCCAGGTACTGATATTCAGTATATCCGAGGTTGGTGTTTTTCTAAAATTACATGAAATTAATGCCAATGTTTTGTTCTTTATTTACAAAACAGAGCTTATTAAAAACATAAGTCAAAATACAATATGAAAAAAATATTATTTTAGTCATACATTAGTAAAAATTATGAGGGGCCGTACAAGACATGTTTCATTCTGGCCCTCTGACACACATACATACTCCTCTCACATACACATGTATTCACTCTTACACACATATATTTTCTTCTCACATACATATATATTCACTCTCACACTCATACATTTTCACGCTCACACTCATACATTTTCACTCTTACATTCATACATTCTCCTTTCGCATACATACATTCTCCTCTCGCGTACATATATTCTCCTCTCACATTCATATATTCCTCTCGCATACAAATATTCACTCTCTTACACACACATATATTCTCCACTCACATCCATACATTTTCCTCTCACATACATATATACAGTATTCACTCTCTCACACACACATATATTCTCCTCTCACATCCATACATTCTACTCTCACTTACATAATGTATATATTGACTCTTACACACACGTATATTCTCCTCTCACATCTTTACATTCTCCTCTCATATACTGTACATATACATTTTACTCATACACATACATACATTCTCCTTTCACAAAATATATTTTCATTCTTACACACACACGACACATTCACTAGCTTCAAACTTTAATAGCGTTGAGGTCTTTTGACCTTATGACCCCAAACCAGTGCAGGGTTGAAGTACTTTCCTTGGAGATCAAGGCACACCTCTTAGTTTTCCAATGTATCAATTCATAATGTTTTTATGATTTTTAAAAATTATTTAGTAACTTCAATAGCTCCTAGACCATTTGACTTTTTGACCCAAAATCAGTGCAGGGGAGAAGTACTCTTCTTTTAGGTTGGAGTACACCTCGTAGTTTTCCAATTTAGCTCTATTCATTCATTTCTTTTTTGACTATATTTTCACTTGAATAGCTAATTGGTCTTGGGACCTTTTTAATCATTATCAGTTCGCATTCATAGAACTCTCCTTGCTGTTTGTGGAACATATTTTTTTTATCATTAAGACAACTAGACATTTTCCATTTGTTGCTGTAACTCATAGCACTAATAAAATTTGATCTGTCAAGATACTTGACACAATTGTAGAAAGTGAGTGCTTGATTTTGCAATAGTGTCTTAATTAGTCAGGCAGCCATCATTATTTTTTTTACTTAGAAGAAAACAAGTAAATAAATGTCTCTATTGGGGTTCGAACCCACATAGCCCGATCTACAGACAACCGACTGTACAAATGCACCATTCTTCCACAGGACGTCAGGGCCATGATTTTTTTTCATCTAACTAAAAAGAAAATGCAGCTGGCTTGACCACGAAATGAGAAAACGTGGCTCAGCTCATCGCAGTGTTTCCCTTGCCGGGAGTTCCAGTTGCCAAAATGTTGGTGCGTCTGATATCACAATTACTGCCGTGACGATCCTCGCAGTTTGGGCACGTGTCACGTTAGCTCCCGCTTGGACTGCTATAAAGAGATTTGGGAGTTGCTAGGTCGGAAAATTTCTCTCATCTCACTTTCAATCGCGTTGTTATGAGTGACGTTGGGTGCAGCTGATCCTCTCCTCTGCCGCTCGAGACAGGATGACAAAGATGCGACCGTTTCAGACGTCGACAAAATATTTCGTAATAGCCCAACTGCTTGCCGAAGTGCTCGTGTCTCCTCTTCCATGTTGACCCGCCTCAACTAGAATTGCTTCAGCTTCTCAGCCAATCAGAGCTGCCTTCCGTTTCTACTATACTTTCACTCACACATACATATATACTTTCACTCACACATACATGTATTCTCCCCTCACACAGATATATATTCACTCTCATACCGATATATTCTTCTCTCATTTACATATATTTTCTTTCTACATACATACACACACAGAGTGAAGATGTATGAATATGAGGGTGAAAATGTATGAATGTGAGGGTGAAAATGTATGAATATGAGAGTGAAAATATATGAATATGAGAGTCACTTTGAGATTTGTTTTTCAAATGTAAAGTGCGTTCTAAATAAAATGCATTATTATTATTATTATTATTAAAATGAATGAACGTGAAAGTAAAAATGTATGAATGTGAGAGTGAAAATATATGAATGTGAGAGTGAAAATGAATGAATATGAAAGTAAAAATGTATGAATAGGAAAGTAAAAATGTATGAATGTGAGAGTGAAAATGTGTGAATGTGAAAGTAAAAATGTATGAAAGGGAGAGTGAAAATGTATGAATGTGAGAGTGAAAATGTGTGAATGTGAGAGTGAAAATGTGTGAACGTGAGAGTGAAAATGTATGAATGTGAGAGTGAAAATATATAAATGTGAGAGGAGAATACATATGTGTGTGAGAGTGAATACAGTGCCTTGCAAAAGTACTCGGCCCCCTTGAATCTTGCACCCTTTCGCCACATTTCAGGCTTCAAACATAAAGATATGAAATTTAATTTTTTTGTCAAGAATCAACAACAAGTGGGACACAATCGTGAAGTGGAACAACATTTATTGGATAATTTAAACTTTTTTAACAAATAAAAAACTGAAAAGCGGGGCGTGCAATATTATTCGGCCCCTTCACTTTCAGTGCAGCAAACTCACTCCAGAAGTTCAGTGAGGATCTCTGAATGATCCAATGTTGTCCTAAATGACCGATGATGATAAATAGAATCCACCTGTGTGTAATCAAGTCTCCATATAAAAGCACCTGCTCTGTGATGGTCTCAGGGTTCTGTTTAAAGTGCAGAGAGCATTATGAAAACCAAGGAACGCACCAGGCAGGTCCGAGATACTGTTGTGGAGAAGTTTAAAGCCGGATTTGGATACAAAAAGATTTCCCAAGCTTTAAACATCTCAAAAAGCACTGTGCAAGCCATCATATTGAAATGGAAGGAGCATCAGACCACTGCAAATCTACCAAGACCCGGCCGTCCTTCCAAACTTTCTTCTCAAACAAGGAGAAAACTGATCAGAGATGCAGCCAAAAGGCCCATGATCACTCTGGATGAACTGCAGAGATCTACAGCTGAGGTGGGAGAGTCTGTCCATAGGACAACAATCAGTCGTACACTGCACAAATCTGGCCTTTATGGAAGAGTGGCAAGAAGAAAGCCATTTCTCAAAGATATCCATAAAAAGTCTCGTTTAAAGTTTGCCACAAGCCACCTGGGAGACACACCAAACATGTGGAAGAAGGTGCTCTGGTCAGATGAAACCAAAATTGAACTTTTTGGCCACAATGCAAAACGATATGTTTGGCGTAAAAGCAACACAGCTCATCACCCTGAACACACCATCCCCACTGTCAAACATGGTGGTGGCAGCATCATGGTTTGGGCCTGCTTTTCTTCAGCAGGGACAGGGAAGATGGTTAAAATTGACGGGAAAATGGATGCAGCCAAATACAGGAACATTCTGGAAGAAAACCTGTTGGTATCTGCACAAGACCTGAGACTGGGACGGAGATTTATCTTCCAACAGGACAATGATCCAAAACATAAATCCAAATCTACAATGGAATGGTTAAAAAAAAACGTATCCAGGTGTTAGAATGGCCAAGTCAAAGTCCAGACCTGAATCTAATCGAGAATCTGTGGAAAGAGCTGAAGACTGCTGTTCACAAACACTCTCCATCCAACCTCACTGAGCTCGAGCTGTTTTGCAAGAAAGAATGGGCAAGAATGTCAGTCTCTCGATGTGCAAAACTGATAGAAACATACCCCAAGCTACTTGCAGCTGTAATTGGAGCAAAAGGTGGCGCTACAAAGTATTAACGCAAGGGGGCCGAATAATATTGCACGCCCCACTTTTCAGTTTTTTATTTGTTAAAAAAGTTTAAATTGTCCAATAAATTTTGTTCCACTTCACGATTGTGTCCCACTTGTTGTTGATTCTTGAAAAAAAAATTAAATTTTATATCTTTATGTTTGAAGCCTGAAATGTGGCGAAAGGTTGCAAGGTTCAAGGGGGCCGAATACTTTTGCACTGTATATACTTTATGTATGTGAAAGGAGAATGTATGTGTGTGAGAGGGCCAGAATGAAAAATGTCTTGCACGGCCCCTCATAAAAAATAGTTTGCAAGGAATTTACACTATTCTTTTGTAAACACCATCCCACAAAGAAGCCATGTTGCTGTAGTTACTTTAACCCTCATTAATTCTTTATAGGCTTTCAGTGTAATGTCCAAGTGTTGGTTTTTCATAGCCACACTTGTCAGAGCCTTAAAAGTACCATGTTTTTTTAGACTATAAGGCACACTTAATGTCCTTAACTTCACTCCTTGTAAACAGTACATCTTTTGTATGAATTCTCTTGCTAAATGACTTCAAACCTATTTTGTTGGAGCACAACTATATACTGCTCCAATAAAGTGCTCAATACACAAATTCCCCATTAATGACACCCATGAATAAAAGTCAAATAAGTAATGAATTAATAAATTAAACCATCATTACAATGTTAAGAGATAAAGAATAAATGACACTGTATAATAAGTACATTGATGCACTAATGTTCCTTATAATCAGGCGCACCTAATGTTTGAAAATAAAATTGTACTTGATTTACGCTTTACAATCCGGGGGTGCCTTATAGTCCGACAAATAGAGTGGTTCTTTTTAACCACTGTCAAACATGCACACTGCAGTGATTCAATTAATTGAAATCAGCACGCAAGTGAGCAGTATAACAAAACAAACTTATTTACAGTGCCCTCCATAATTATTGGCACCCCTGGTTAAGATGTGTTTTTTAGCTTCTAATAATTTTTTTAATTCAAATAATTAAAGAAATCTAAGAAAAAGCCAACCTTCAATACACTTCGGATTTTTCTCTTTTTTTCCATTAAGGTCCCATATTATTTGAATTTAAAAAATTATTAGAAGCTAAAAAACACATCTTAACCAGGGGTGCCAATAATTATGGAGGGCACTGTAAACTTACGCGTCATATCGCACAGTTTTCACCACATTTTCCATGACACTGTCAGATTGAGCAGAATAAAGACATCTGGAGGTTTTTTCGTGAGCGTTCAAGCTCAACTTCATGTCATGTTTTCTTTTTAGACTAGAATACAATTGAATAGTTGTCTTTGTCTTTGTAAAAGGAAATTGAAAGTGTATCGCTTAAAAGTGCCTACTGTATGTAACAATTTAATTTAATTTTTAGGAACAAT
Source organism: Corythoichthys intestinalis (assembly GCF_030265065.1). NCBI lineage: Eukaryota > Metazoa > Chordata > Actinopteri > Syngnathiformes > Syngnathidae > Corythoichthys > Corythoichthys intestinalis. The sequence goes on along the minus strand of NC_080395.1, from coordinate 36,298,518 downwards.
TTAAGAAAATATATGTATATATATATATATATATATATATATATATATCACATACGCACAAGTGTCCACTTCACATCTTCAGTATTTCATGAACCATTATTGTACAGCTATGTCAAGAACCTGCTTTATTAAGTGTGGTTATTGCTTTTGCATCAAAACTGTTTTTTAGCCTGTCTGCCTGTGCTTTTAGTAACCTGGAACTACATTAGGTATGGCCAATATGTCTGGCACAAGTTCAAAGAAGCCATTATTTTTAACTATGTCTATGGCGGAAAACACTCAGGTTCCGCTCTGAGACCCCAGTTTTGGCCAAATTTCAAAATTGTCCGATATGCATGTGTGGTACTTCATTGGAAAGCTTAAAATCTCAATTTTCTGGGGGAAGAAAAATTTTGAACAGGAGGGCATTTAAAAAAAAAAAAAATTAAACCGCAAGACCCTATCTGGAGGTAAAAGCACGCGAGAGCAGAATTACAGACGCCATGACTTTAATGAGATATTATCACGTACTTACCTTGTTTCGATCCAAAAACTCCATGTAGCATGTATCACCGAGTGTCAACACACAGCTGTGAATGGCGACAGCTGGATGTTTTGGGGATTTTATGGGTGAAATATGGTAACATAACAAAGGTCGTGATGCAGAAATCGCAGACATCAAGGAGTGGTTGAGATTTTCTTTTTCAAATATTTACCCTTTTAAACGTTTTTTTTACTTCTTCAATTTTTCTTCGATCGGTTATTTATCATCTAACATATCGGAGAAAATGCGACAGTAACAAAAAAAAAAAAAAAAAATACAATTAAGCAATAGTTATGAGGTAGATATCCGTGACTTTTTTACAGACACCATTTTTTTCATTGTGACGTAATTTGTTTAAAAGTTTAAAATATGCGAGTGAATATTTTTTTAAGTCGTTTTTTTTTTTTCAAACGAAATATTAGACATCAATTAATGATTCTAAGCTAAAAATGACATTTTGAATAATAAATATAATTAATTACCTTCATTTTATGGCTGGGTGGAAACAAAAGCGGTTGCGTGACGTCTGTAAAAGGGGGTTTTCAGGGTAAAACGGACAAATTAAAAATAGTTCGGGGGCTTAATGCGCTATGAATCTGCTAAGGCAGCATATAGACATATTGTTCCATCAAACACAACAGTTGTTTTGGCTTAAAATACAGCAGTTTCTTTTAAAGAGGAGTGCAAGAGCAGAAACAGCTTTTTCAGTGTTGCCTGTGTTTTCCGCCCTATTGTGCTTTTCAGCTTCAAATCTAAAACAACTACTAGTAACAACTAATTATTAAAGTAATTATCTACATGAACTGATTGTTTCAATGTTTTTCATTCAACTCTGTGCGTGTGAGACCGTGTTTGTGCATGTGTTTTTTTGACGTGATGATAGTGGACAAAGTGCTGGGAGCCTGAGCTGTCAACCTGTCACACACTGACAGATATGCTGCTCGTACACCATCCAGGCCGCACCACATGGATGCACACATTGTACGTGTGCATGTCTGTCTGGAAGTCTATGTTGGTCATATGCAGTCCAGGCATAGCCAGAATACTCAAGCACGTAGTTCTACCCAGACTCTTGCATGTGTGTCACAATGAGAGGGTATGGTGACGGATAAACCCTGTGATATATCATCTTTTGAGAAATTATTTTGCATCACATGTTCAGCTTGCTTGATGTGATTGTTGACATTGTCACGAGAGACACGAAAAGAGGATGAGCTGGAGGATGACTCTTTTCCCAGTATATACAGTGGATGTGAAAAAAGGGCAAACACACCTCAGTTTAAATGCCATTAATCCTGTTGCATGTATCGAAAAACATACCAAGATATATCATAAACGTTTTATGCCATTAATGTGACCTGGACAACTTCAATGTAAAATGATTTTATAGTGGGGGGAGAAAAAAAATCACAACTGAGTGGTTGCACAAGTGTGAACTTACTCCTAATAATTAGAAAATGGGCTGCATTTAAACTATTTTTTTTATTTAAAGCAACACTAGGTAACTTTTCAACCTGTATTACATATTTTCATAACATTTGTGTTAATATGTCGACTGACAACTCGTTGAACGACACCTCTTTTATATGTTCAGGGGGTCTGTATCACTTTCACAGACACTAATTAACTTTGAGGAGGGTGGCAGGAACCCTGGCCCCCCGCGCCCCCCCAAAACAAAACAAAAATAAATACAAATGTGCTAACATTGGCCCGGCTTTCACTCGCTAGCGTGACGCCGTCCCCCCTCAACTGAACTCGTCAAGGCAAAACACTACCGCTTTTGTCCACCGACGTCGCTAAAATCGACCAAAACTAAAAGTTACCAAGTTTGCTTTAACTCATTGACCGCTATTGACAACAATAGACATCCAATTCATTTAAACTTGGAGGACTGGCTGTGAATGCTCATGTTTCAGTGCCATTGTTGGCTATAGTTTCCGTCATAAGATCACAACGCATCTACGCAGTCCCCCAACACACACACAGGCTTTACTTACCGGCCGGTGAGTAAGCATGTGCCCATTCCAGGCTCCTTTTGTATAAAGTAAGCTTGAGAACGATAAACCGATATGACCGGATATCCGGTTTTCCAGGTGAGAGATACAGATGTATCGATTGTAAAGTTACTATTCGACAGTAATTAGCCATTAAATATTCAGTGAACCGATAGTAGAGATAGAATTCGGCTATCGTGAGCACAAGAATCGGCTTCTAATGCCTAGTTCAGTGCATTGCTTAATATGATAATTTAGCTTTTACATCACATGCTACGCTTGTGTCTTTCAGTGACTGACACAAGTGCGCGTCATTCGCCACACAACGCACACTTAGATCGAGACGGCACGCATGATATAATATGGACAAGCACTACTCCCAGTCGTGGTTGCCACAAGTTACTTCCCATGCATTTCGGCAGAACCGCTACTAGTCGCCGTCATTACCTGATCGTCACGGGCGTGTCATAACAACGCGAGAGCTAACGAAACTACTGTAACGCATGCAGCGTCGCGTTTTCTTCACAGCCCAAAACGAAAACGAAACTAGTAGTGGCAACGAAGCAACATGCTAAAACAATGGACAGTGTGATCACCGACGGCAGCGACGTGCTGTGATTGATTTTCAACGCACCCAGGAAAACAAAAGTCGGACTTTTAAGTGATGAAAGCAGCCAGATCTGTTCGCATGGGACAGAGCTTGTGTGAAGTGTGGAGCAGTACAGAAATCGTGAGTTTTAACCCTGAATAATAACCCACTACAATGCTGGAATGGGCGGCATATTGTTTCCACGAAACGCAGTCTGCTTAAACAAGAACATGTGGATTAGTTGATATTCCTCAAGAAAAAATTGCCCTTCAAAAAAGATATGGACCGTGATGAGCAATAAAAAATGAGGAAGCACAGGCATAAGTGAATGACTTTGCTGTGTATTAGGATAAAGTAATGATTATTGACCTGTCTAAAATGCTATGTTTTTATTCCCCCAATTATACCAGTCGTAAAGCATAATTTATTATTTATTTATGATAACACTAGAAGGTTAAATTTTTTTTTCAAGAGCTGCTGCATATAATTAATATTTTTTGTTTGTAAGATGTTTACATTGAAAGTTTGCACTTAAATTACTTACCTCTTGTGTTAAAAACACCAGGAAATACAGTAATTGAATTACTGCACTTTATGGTTGTCTGTGACTGGAGTTTTATTGTATTATCAGTCCCATCCAACAAAATGACGGTCATATAGTAAGCCTTATTTATTTTCTCATAAAAAATAAAACATAACATTGGTATGAAATTTTGTAAATTTTGCTATTAAAAAATATGGTCTTTTTTATATTTTTAAAATACTGTACGAACACACAACAAATGTTTACTATCGTATCGTTTTCACTCTGTATCGAACCGTATCGTTCATAAACTGTATCGAATCGTATCGAATCGCTGGGCCTTAAAAATGTATCGTTTTTTAATCGAATCGTAACCTGTGTATCTAGATACATATCGAATCGGCTTCATGCCAGAGATTCCCAACCCTAGTATAAAGGTGTCAGGTGCTGCTTGGTACGTTTTGTTTTCTTATCTTGACCAGTCCATGTTGCTTTAGCCTTTAAAGGTCTATGCTGAGTGATCGTCACACACTAAACCAGGGGTAGCCAACGTCGGTCCTCGAGGGCCCCTATCCAGCTTGTTTTCCATGTCTCCCTCCTCCAACACACATGACTCAAATAATCAGGATCGTTATCAGGCTCGTGCAGAGCTTACTGATGAGCTGATCATTTGATTCAGGTGTTTTAAAGGAGGGAGAGGACCGGAGTTGGCTACCCCTGCATTAACCCTTTAACACCTAAGCCTATTTTGGCCGAATTTGCATGCATTTGATGTTGCCTTTATATTTCAAAGAAAAAAATGTTTACAATGGCCAAGTTGGGTCCCTTTTTTCAGGACACCTTGAACTTCATGTCCAAACTGTTGTTTTCTTCACTGACCAATTATAATCCACATTTTGGACCCAAAAAGACCAAAAAAAAAATCCCAAAATCTTTTTTCAAAATTTGTAATGTTGATGTCCCATTGACAACCAAACATGCTCGACCAACCGTTTTGAAGCTTGATAATATTTATTCAACTTGTTAGGATAAACATTCAATAAAAAAAGGAAAGATTGAGTAGTTTTATGTTTGACAATTCAACACAAACAGCAGGTATGGTCTTAGGCGTTTTTGGCCTTTACACATACTATGGTCAAAACAGTTTATATACAGTGCAAAATAGTGAGAAAAACGATTATATATATCATCTAACACAAAAAGGGTTTTTGGAGGATATCTCTTAAAAATATTATTAAAAAAATATATAACATTGACAAAAGTATTTTAAAAAATATTGACAAGTTGTTCAGTTCAATTTTTTCAGGCATGCGGCCCCAAAAAGTTTTTTTTTTTTTTTTTTTTTTTTTAAATATATATAAAGATATATATTTATATTTTTTTTTTTTTGCGCACTCAATAAAGCTTCTTCTTGAACAGGTCAAGGAGCTGCGTCACACACAATGTCACACAGCCTACTCTTTCGCCGTTTGCGCGCTGCTGTCACTTCTACTCGCCGAGACGGTGACTCATCCAAAGAAAACAACGACAAATACGGCTCATCTTCTTCCTTGAATTAATGAAATAATGCATTAGCTTGTGCTAAATGTAGTTTTAAATTCATTCTGCACGTTTCAAAGTCGCTTGCTCAAACCAACCGGCCGTTGCTTGCTTCGCATGCCTCCCTTTCATTAGTTGGCGCCTCGCTCGGAAATGTATTAAAAACGATCACATTAGGTTCGTCCATCTTGACATCACAACGGCTCTTGGGATATGTAGTCTTTTGTGCTGCTTTCGGTTTTGAAAAAGGACAAAAAATGATGGAAATATGGAGATAGATACATGGTCTTGGTTGGTTGGTTGGTTTTAATACATATTTATGAGTGCAATAACAATATGAAATTGAAATGACATTATCTCCCGTTTTTCTTGGTCAATTGACTTCAAATAAAAACTGTTGTGGACATCAACTTCCTCACTTTCAAATGAGACCAACCAGCGGCACGTGGGTGACGTAATTACAGCGTGACGAAGCTTCAAAGACGATATGCGTAGACGCGTCGCTGCCGACACGTTCGGTTGTAAAGGGTTAAACTGACTTGTATCATTAGCATAGCGTTCGCGTCAGCATTAGCGTTTAGCGTGGTGACTTGGTAAACTTTTTACATACAGTTCGTGGCGTCCAGGTGAGTTTAATAATTGCAAATGATGTGCGGTTTTCCTGCTGAGTGTGTATTATCATCAGTAAGAGGTTGAGGTCCTACATTTATGTGCTGATCTTGTCAAAGTTCATTTGAAGTTGTTGGAAACCATTTATTTATGGACTAAAACTTTTGAAGTTTACAGAAGAAAACATTTTGAGAATTGTCGACTAAAACTAGACAGAATTGAATACATTTTGAAATAACTAAAGACTAGGACTAATAAGTATTTTTGTAAGTATTTTAAAAGACTAAGACGAAAATTTAAATGGCTGCCAAAAACAACACTGGTGTTAATCATCGTTTAGTCAATCTTCGTTGTCGAGAGGCTGGTCTCGGCGTGAGTGTGAGTGAATTTAAGTGCACTCACTCATATGCATTATGAGAATGTTAAGGAGAGTGATTAAAGTAAGGCGTTAATGAAATGCACCGAAAAATATGGGTGCGCCTACATTTTGTGCCGGTGCATCTTAAGAAAAAAGTTAGGTGCACGAGTGCAACCAATGTAAAAAGTAAGCGCACAGCCTTGGCAGTATGTATCGCAATGGTAATTTTTTCCAATATCGTTCAGGCCTAACTTATATATTTTTTGTACTTTTTAAGTGCTAAAAAGCAACAAATTAATCCAGAAATACAATGGAATTGCTAAAAGATACCAAATATGAATATTTTATACTCCGCAACACTCCCAGAAAAAGCAGAAGAGGATGTACTGTAAAAAGTACAGTACTGTAACATGTTTAGAACGTTTGTTCAAAAAAAAAAAAAAAAAAAATCGGTATCAGATCGGCAGATTCTCAAAATCAGGTGACAAAAATCGGGGAAATCCCCAGTTAAATGAGTTGAATTCTACTGTTGTATGGTAAAAGTACTATTGTATGGCTGTCTTAATGCATTAGCTATTGATGCTTTACAATAGGTGTCTTCAACACTTTCAGAATGTAAGCCCATGCCATGTTGCCTTAAACCGAAACCCTCAGAAGCAGGGGTTCTAGGATCCAAGTTTCTTATCGATTTTGTGTCCTCGTGCATAGGGATGGGAATCGAAATCCGATTCCAATTCGGAACAGGTTCCGAGTGTTTCGAGGCCTCGACATCACAATGAAAAAGCATTAACGATCCGTTTAACGATTCCTAAAGACGCGTATTGCGTCGTGACGTGTGTTGTTGTCCAGACGCATCAAACTAGCATGGCGCCAAGAACCACTCGCTCCAAAGTTTGACTACACTTCACCAGGAAAGAGTGTGAAAATGAAAGGTTACGACGGGTAAGCACGAGCATTGCAGCCATAAGCATAACAATGACAGCACGTAGGTTCAAACGCTTGAAAGTGTGTGTTCACTTCACGAGGAAAAATTACAACAAAGCGACTTGCAGTCATTGCAAGGTGGAGATAACTGCATCAGGAGGGAATACGACTGCGCTGTCCCCAATAACAAACAGGTTTGCATCAACGTAAATCAGCACAGATTAGCTGCTAATAACAGTAATAAGAAATGGTTAGCATTCGTTCACTAGCATTAGCACATCGTTCAAACCACTACTGGATTTAAGTGTCCGATCGCGAGTGGAAACACAACAACAACAACAACAACACAAAAGATGATACATACAGGCGTTGCCTCTGTAGATATTAACATTAACAAAGAACGTAGGCTCGTAGAAGTGTTTCCCTCTCTCACTAACTCGCTCACTCATATGGATGCGGCATTTCTTCTTTGGGTGTAAGCACGCTCTTCTTCACGTGAGCGCGTTCTCCTTCGCGTGAGGAAGCGCAAGGGCGCCCCCACTTGAGCGTGTAAGCGCCACAAAAACTAAAAGGCATGCAATTCAATGTAATGGTAAAATAATACACGTTGACCCAAACTGCGGCCCGCGGCCCAAATACGGCCCGCCTCCACATTTGGTCCGGCCATTTTGAATTTTTTTTTTTTTCAATCGTGTTATTTATTTCCTGGCCTTTTCCTTGAAGAATTCAGAGAGGGTTATTTGGTTATTATCTATTTAATTAATAGTGTTTTTATTATTAATTATTATTATTATTATTATAAAGAATCCAGAAAGTGTTATTTGATTGTGGCTTTCTGAAAAACAATAACCTTTTACATTTATGCACTTCTGCAATCGTCACACTTTTTCTGTTACAAACTGACCCCGGCCCCTCATCAGAGAAGGGAAAAGTTATGTGGCCCTCACAGGAAAAGGTTTGGGGACCCCTGCTTTAACACATATTGCCAAAGGCAGAACAACAACCTATCTGCCAATATATACCAATATTTTTTATTTCTATTAGATAAATGTTTCAGTAAAATGTTACAAATTCTTGTGTATTTGCCACTTATTGCCACAGTTAACATTGAGGCTTTGGGCCTCTTTTGATCTCGTTGTGAGTTTGTAAGGTGACTTCTGATTAAACAAACTCGATGCCAATCAAAACGTTTGTTGTTCTTTTTCCCCAAATTAGAATCGATAAGAGAATCGATAAAGAATCGAATCGTTAAGCAATATCGATAATGGAATCGGAATCGTAAAAATCCTATCAATTCCCATCCCTACTCGTGCATATCCCAAGGAAGTATATTTTGCATGCAAACATTGCATGCAACTTGCTGTAGAAAAGTGTGTGCGTTTTTGTATCACTTCCCTGCAGATATGCCAGTGTGATGGATTGATATGTGTGTGTGGTTGACTGTGTATGTATGTGTATTTGTGCATGGTGTTTTTGTGTGTGTTCTTTCAGAACAGATGGCATTGAACTGAGAGGCCCAGTGTGAGTTGGACCAACTCCGACGGAACTCCCATACAAACACATACACACACACACACACACACACACACACACGCTTACAAAGTACATTCATAGAAACCCACTACTAAAGAATGAAAAAGACAAAAAAAAGAAAACAAAGTTTGTTTATTTATGATAAAAGAATCTAATCTTTTTGTAAGTTCTGTCTGCATATATCCGTAGAACACAATATTTTGTGGGACTTGAAAGATGAGGATGACTTGTGACATGGTGTTTATTAGTGAATGAACTAGTGCTGCAACGATTATTCGATTAACTCGAGTATTCGATTAGAAAAAAATATTCGAATTAAATTTTATTGCTTCGAGTATTCGTTTAATTAAAGTGGCGTTGTAATTTTGAAAGTATTTGCATTTAGTTTTATTGATTTTGGGTGGTTACACTGCCCTCTGGTCTGCCTCATTTCACATGGCTGAAACCAACTGCTCTCTGTTAAGACCAACATAAGCTAAGTTCTTGTTTAAGCCAATGTTTTTTATGCATTCATAATTTAGTTTAAAGGTATATTTAGCTGTTTTTTGTGGGAATATGTGTCTTATCCATTTGTTAAGAGCATTGTTTAAAAAAAAAAAAAAAAAGTTAACATTTTACAGCATTTAAGCTAGCGGAATCTTGCTATGTAAATTCGCCAATTTTTTTGTTGTTGTACATATATCCTCTTTTTTATACCGTTTAAGGCTCAGCTCAGATATTTTAATTTTTCATGTTCCTTATCCGATTACTTGATTATTCAGACTAACTACTTCATTGATTAATCGACTACTAAAGTAATCGATAGCTGCAGCTCTAGAATGAACTAATGGTGTTATCATAACATTCGAAACATGTCTGTCACACATATGCTCAGTCCCATTGTTCCTGTCTTTATTTCACATTAACATTTGGTCTACCATTGTGTACAGCATCATTAACTGATTTGCTGCCATTGATGGTGATCGATGTCCAATCCATTTAAATTGGGAAGGCTTGGATGTCATTACAGAAGGTGTCATGTGGACATCTTTAGATGTGTTGCTTTTGGGTTCCTACTTCATTCTTATGAAATCATGCTCATTCAAACTTTTGCCATGCCATCAGGCCCTATAAAAGTATAACCAATGCAATGTTGGTTTATGATGACCTTAAAGAGCATATTACACGAGAAAAAAAGTCTTAAATGGCATTATTATGTGAATTACTATCATATTTTGAGACGATTCGACTATATACAACAATTTAGCAAAGCACAGATGGCGAGAAATTAGTCTTTTAATCTGCCGGTTAGCCACGCCTACCATTATAGGGCTTTAGCGTCCCCAACAGGTGGATGACGTCAGCGGTAGACTGGGCTCATCGGTTTTACTATTCAGCCCATTGAGGGGGAATTATTCACAACGAGGAAAACGCGACGAAGAGAGCCGCAAAATGTCATTTTTTTCAGTCTCTCTACTCCAATATTTTTACAGGATATTCTGTTTTATCCAAGTAATTTTCCCCAATAGCTATATAAATGGCTTGAGAAGGACCGGTCAGCCCGTCGAGGGGGAACTATTCACAACGAGGAAAACGCGACGAAGAGAGCGGCAAAATGTCATTGTTTCTGTCTCTTTACTTCAATATTTTTACAGGATATTCTTTTTATCCAAGTATTTCCCCCAATAGCTATATAAATGGCTTGAGAAGGACCAGTCAGCCCGTCGAGGGGGAATTATTCACAACGAGGAAAACGCGACGAAGAGAGCGGCAAAATGTCATTGTTTCTGTCTCTTTACTTCAATATTTTTACAGGATATTCTTTTTATCCAAGTATTTTCCCCAACTGCTAAATAAATGGCATGGTCATGACAAATAACAGTCTTGTGCTGAATGGAATATGAAATAATAAAAATGCATTTATTCAGGACGACATGGCAAAATTACTCCATAATGGTCAAAACTGTCGACTTCACCTTTACTGTCGCACCTCCCGAACGATATTTTATGACACCTAAATCGGACATATGTCATTTCCCTTCCCCAGCTTCGGAGAATGTAAACAAACCAGAAGGCGTGACAGCTAGCCGACATGCTAACCCGAACCGAGTGATGTTTCAAAGTCTTCGAAGCGGAAAATCACACATAACTATCCTGGATTATTTGACATGACGACCCGGTTGTCGATTGTCTTCGGGGATCGGCAAGCCGCCTGGCGGAGAGCAATTTACAGTTCGTTCCCCGGAGGAGAGTGGCTGGAGTTGTTGTGCAGCTAACGTGCTGCTGCTAATGAGCATTAGGAGAGCTTTTTACATGCCTATCAATGATCAAACGTAAGTAGTCCTTCATTTAAAGGAAGTTTGTAGTGTTTACTTTGTAATCGCTGTATTCGTATTTGACATAATACAAAACAAGATGTTTACTCACTTCCTCGTAAGTCCAATGGTCCCACAGTAAATATCCACGGTGAATGGGAACCTTTTGAAACTCCAAAAAGGCGCATACGCCTCTCCCTCATACAGAATGATTTTTCTGCAGCCGTTTGGCTGGCGTGATGCGAAAAATAAACGTATTAATCCGCAAAATCAGCTGAATCCTTCGTCCTCATACACAACAGTACACTGTAGCGTGAAGAGGACGTCTTCTACCGTACACGTCACAGCGCCCTCCTCCTCAATGCAAGACCGAAGCCGGAAGTCACTCATTTTCATGGCGCGGGGTTCAAAAAACTAAATAAAAATAGCGATTGCTTACACACACATCCAAGCGGTCCATATCATTCAGGGGCATAAAATACCGCGTGTATTATGAAATAAACATGCTTTTTCGTGTCACAGGCACTTTAAAGTAAACTGACTTCCAGCTTAGTTGTACAGAGAAGGAAACTGTAATTGAGGGTTTAGCTTTTGTGTCTGTGTGTTTAATGGTGTTTTTGCTCATTTAGCTGGCAGGTAATCTTCTGTCTTTAAATGATCCACTCAGCTCTGGCAGTTTAAATGGTAATTAAACAGTACTTCAGCTGTCAACTCACCCACGCACACGCGGTGCTGTTTAAATGTTAATTAAAGCAGTATCAGCATCTGGGCATACTTTGAAAGAACTGCATTTGCACATGTACATGTGCATAGACACATACTAGGACCAAGCAATATTACAACGGCATACAGTACATGCATGCATAAATTCAGAATTATTCAAAAGATATGTAACTCCTGGGCTGTAATAATTGTAATATCATTGTAACACACAGTTAAGGGCTGCTCCACTGGCGCTTATTAGAGAGGATTACCCCACTGATATGTCTTCATTAATCTTGCAATCAGACAGAAGGATGTGCACACAAACACACATTCAGAGTGGCGCTGTGACTCAGGTGTCTGCCAGCACTCGGCCTCCCCACGGAATTCTCGGCTTCCCTTTGCCTTTGTCTCCAGTCACGACTCTACTCACTTCCTTCTAGGTAGGACATACCTTCCCTTACAATATTAGCGTGCATGTCGTTTGCAATGGTGTTGAACCTAATTTTTCGTTACAATATCCTGAGTCGCCAGCGCAACTTCGATCTTTGAGTGTAGGCCTGCAGTCAATTATAAAAATATGTAAATATGGGTTGCTGTACAAAATTTTACTTCAGAAAATTCTATTAACAAATTTATGTCACTTCAAACATAGAAACCTTTATTTTAAGGCCTCTGACTATGAAGATTGTCCATTGTGCATGCAAACAGCGTGTGTTTAATACGTTATGTGTCACCATTCTGGGGTGTGTATGTGTTTGTGTGTCAGCTTGTATAGTTTCCTGCTCTGTGTCCGGGGAATAATAAAGATAAAGCAGATGCCAGCAGATGCCCCGTTTAAAGATTATCAGTTTCTCTCTGCGCACTGTTAACACTCACTGGGGACAGGAGAGCATTTAACACAACCTATTTACACCACAGCACACATGGCAATATGACACTGAAAGACAACCTAAAACATGAGGGGAAGCTACAAGATTGGCAGCAGAAGGGATTGGAGGTTACAAATAAGTGAACATAAAAGAACAAAGCAAGGGACATGACGATGTTATATTATGGAATAAGAATTTGATGTTTTTATTGAGATTTAATTTCAATTGAGTGTTTCATTGTAGGTTGGAAATGCATACTACTATTTTTTAGTTTGAGTGTCAAGATGTGATACTTAGTTTTTCTCCAGGCCCCTGATTACTGATGCAAAGTTTAATTAAAACTTGTACATGGAATAATTAAGGAGCATCCAGTTTGGATTAACTGACTGCCCTTCTATTGAACTTTCACGGTCTCAAAACAGCTTCTCAGTAAGTCTGGTCTTATACAAGCTGTGAACTTGATGTGCTACCTGTGTGTGTTTCCAAGTAAGCGGGAAGCATTGTGCATTAGAATTAGTGTACTCGTAGCAGAAATTCCTTAGACAAAGTAGTTTGGTTATTTCAAATGCACTTTATGTAATTGTTTTTATAAACAGTAGCAGAAAAAAAATCTTTTTTTATTAGAATTGTTCAATATCTTCCAAACTGGTACTTGCTGTGAAGTGAATTGAGTTTACAGCCCTCATCTATCATCTAGAATTACTGCTCTGCTCGGGAATTATCCCGGACGTGTCTTCGGTACGAATCTGCCAATAACCATGTTGACGCCGTGCTCCGCATTACGTCAAAAATAGGACAAAACATACCGGCTGCGCACAACTGCAGCCCGGCAGCTCATGCCGTTGTGAGCTCTCGTGTGATCGCGCGCGATAATGTGGCATTAAAAACAAAGACAAAACACACGCAGTCTGGACTCTACAGAGAAGCAGAGAGAGAGGTGGACTTGATTTGACTGAACATTTTTTCCCCCATTTTTTTTTTTTTTTTTGCTTTTACTATGGGTTTGTGACACTATTTAATAAACAATTCCTGTTTTAAACAACATAACTTGCACAAAAACTCTCCGTCCATCCTCAAGCTTCTGCTAAGGCGTTCCATGCAGCTTCCTTTTTAATGTTGTCGTTACAAAAAGGTTCTGCTGCATCATAAATCACTTTGTGACTTTCCACCTCCATGATGAAGCATTCTTCATCCATGGTATAATTTGGCCTTGAAAAAAAAAAAAAAAAAAAGTCCCATCAATTGTTCAAATCTTGAATAAAAAAAAAAATTAATTCTTACATATCCTTGATAAAAAAATTAAAAAAAACACTGTGTAACCTCTCTGACAATTTTTGCGGGCAAATTGTCACATATAGGAAACCTTTTGTAGTTATAATATATATATCGAAACTCACAACTCACCTGTTCAGACTCGCATATCCATAATAATCCCTGATTTCTTTGTGTTTTACTGTTCTGCTAATTATTTTCATAGATTAGTATATAATTGTTTTGAACGTTCAATACTTATTTTTACTGTTTTTAGTCTTTAATTTGTCTAATTGTTTTATAAATGATTGTATAGCGACCTTGAGTTCCAAAAAGGCGCCGTCAAATAAAATGTATTATTATTGTTATTATTATTATTATTATTATTATTATAAATATCTCCGAAGCATGTAGTTTTAGCACACAAATTATTTACAGTCACTTTCAATGACAAATCCTCCATGATTGTTGCACATTGACACCATTCATATGAAGGACCAACTTGCATGTAAAGGTTCAATCCTAAAACCACTGGACCACAGGCACATTTTCTGTCTTTGAGCTCAAACCATTGTTTTTACAAAGGATCAAAGTGTGTCTGTCTTGTCGTCTCCCTAGCTTGTCTTGTCAAAGTCGCTCCCTGCGAGAGCGTAATTACCAGCACAGAGCGATAACACCATTAATAACTTCACTCACAGTCAGAATGAGACAATTCCCAGTGCTGGACTTATTTCATGCTTTGACAATTCCTCCAGGAATCACGGCACACAAAGGAGCAAAGACCACTTCAGGATTTGTTACGTTCTTTCTTACTGTCAGGGGAAATAAAATAAAAGGAGTTCACAACTTCTGTGAGGTCTGTGTCACTCTCTTGACATTTTTTTCCCCTTATCATTTCTTGTTAGACACTCAGCAGGCACTTCTTTCGGTGCAGTTGCACAACCTCTGCTGTACTATTGAGGAGTTACATTGGTACAGTGGGGCAAATAAGTATTCAGTCAACCACTAATTGTGCAAGTTCCCCCACTTGAAAATATTACAGAGGCCTGTAATTGTCAACATGGGTAAACCTCAACCACGAGAGACAGAATGTGGAAAAAAAAAACAGAAAATCACATTGTTTGATTTTGAAAGAATTTATTTGCAAATCATGTTTGAAAATAAGTATTTGGTCAATACCAAGTTCACCTCAATACTTTATGTACCCTTTGTTGGCAATAACAGAGGCCAGAGGTTTTCTGTAACTCGTCTCAAGCTTTTCACACACTGTTGCTGGTATTTTGGCCCATTCCTTGATGCCTGATCTCCTCTAGAGCTGTGATGTTATGGGGCTGTCGTTGGGCAACACGGACTTTCAACTCCCTCCACGGATTTTCTATGTGGTTGAGATCTGGAGACTGGCTAGGCCACTCCAGGACCTTGAAATGCTTCTTACGAAGCCACTCCTTTGATGCCCTGGCTGTGTGTTTGGGATCATTGTCATGCTGAAAGACCCAGCCATGTCTCATCTTCAATGCCCTTGCTGATGGAAGGAGATTTTCACTCAAAATCTCTCGATACATGGCCCCATTCATTCTTTCCTTTACACAGATCAGTCGTCCTGGTCCCTATGCAGAAAAACAGCCCCAAAGCATGATGTTTCCACCCCCATGCTTCACAGTGGGTATGGTGCAATTCAGTATTCTTTTTCCTCCAAACACAAGAACTTTGTTTCCACCAAAAAGTTCTATTTTGGTTTCATCTGACCATAACACATTCTCCCAGTCCTCTTCTGGATCATTCAAATGGTCTCTGGCAAACCGCAGACGGGCCTGGACGTGTACTTTCTTCAGCAGGGGGACACGTCTGGCAGTGCAGGATTTAAGTCGCTGGCGGCGCATTGTGTTACTGATAGTAGCATTTGTTACTGTGGTCCCAGCTCTCTATAGGTCATTCACTAGGTCCCCCCGTGTGGTTCTGGGATTTTTGCTCACAGTTCTTGTTAGATGTGACCTTGACAGTAACTTATAAAAGCCCTCTAGGCAAGCCCCCTACTTTCAGAGTTGTTGGAGATGTTCAGTAAAGGTTTTGTAGATGAAGATGAATGTATTTAATAGTGATTTTAAATACTGAGATTGAGAGTTTGGTGAACATGTTTCTAGTACCCCTTTTCCACTGGCCAAAAAACCCATGTCAACCCACTAACAATCGGCTTTTGGTGGCAGTGGGAAAGGTGCAGCGACCCGCCTCGACCCGTGTCAATCAACCCGCCAAGCGACCCGCGTTAAAATCACCTTGGCTCTGATCATCATGCAGTGTGAAAGCAAAACCCCGGGTCAACAGTCAACAACCTAATCTACGTGGTGACGTAGGCTCTTACGTGATGCGTCATAACAAGGTGCCAGTCGCCTCCCATTTAACACACCCCACAACCGTAGTTACGTCGATCCTCACAACAAAGCTAGTCGAAGAAGGAGCCAGTAGTGCACCAAACCAAAATTCCCGTCGCCTACATTGCCTCAGCACAAGCAGAGTGTTGATCCTTTGCTGCATTTAGACCATTTTGAGGGTAGTAAAAAGCATAAAAACAGAGAACACAAACGGAAAGGAGGCTTCCATGTTGCTCTGCATTCTTTACTTCCTTGAACTGAATAAATTCAGTCGCACTTGTCGACGCGCATCTTAGCGTGGTGACATCATGTAACCTTATGCACGGCTGAGGAGGGGTGGGGGGTTAGACGGGTGAAAAAAAAAAAAAAAGACACGGCTTTTTTTTTTTTTTTTTTTTTTGTCAATGGGAAAGGTGCCAAATGCCAATTGCCAATTGCTAGTGGGTTGCATCGGCTTGGAAAAAACGCGCGTTGACCCTCTAGTTTCAGTGGGAAAGGGGCAGAGGTTGTGTTGTTTTGTAATGTTTCCTCTTGTTCTCTGATGAAAATAAATGACCCCCCAAAACTGTGACTTGTCTATGTTTTATCTTCTTCATTGTGCATTTTGGGGCTGGTGTGACTTATACTGGAGTGTATTACAGGGCAAAAAATACAGTATTTGATGTTGTTTTTTTTGTTTGTTTTCTTTAATGAATTTAAAAAAAAAAAAATTCATGTCAGTTCTGATTGAATCTTTCAACTTCAAAATACAATAAGCTACAAACCCATTAAATTACCTTGGCCTCTGAACTAGGTGTGAAATGGTCTGCAAACAAAATGGGACTATTCAGACTGCGGACTAAGTGTCCATCCGAGTAATTCTTTAAATCCTACAGTTCCATCCATCTCTTTGTCTGTCGTCCATTTCAGAGGCTATAAATCCCCAAAAGTGTTTTCTTAAAGTGCTGCTGTCATCACTATCTTCTTCTTCCTCCATTGTCTCTGTACCGATCATCTGTATGTCCTTCTGTCCTTTCATCCGTCTGCCCTCTCCAATTCTTTCATTAATTCATCCTTCTGCTCATTCATCCCTCTATCATCTCGTTTACAGGTCATAAATCTATAGAGCTATTTTATCAGAAGGGATCTCATGCATGCACTCTCCCTGGGTGAGCAACTATGAATTTGTTTATGTGCTTGCCTGCATGAGCTCGTCTAAGTAGTTTGTGTTGATATACATTTATTTTGGGCTGTACTGTTGGGGTTATTCCAACCCCCTTTCAATCCCAGGGCATCATTTGGGAAATTTTTCCATAAATCATTTTGTCATTTACACGTGTAGGAAGCATTGTGGACAACGTCAAATTGGAGTGAGGGGGTTGTTTTATAAATAAATGTATACAGAGTGGACTATATATTTTTTTACACGTGCATTCACACACACCCACACGAAAAAAAAGTGACCACATAAACAAACCACACACACACTCCCTCTATACTCTGACATGGCCATAACTCACCTCATGCTAGTGTGTACTGTGAAATATGACAGGCCCCTGTGTGTGTTTGAGTGCATGCGCGAGTGTGTTTGTGTGTTTCTCAGATGACAAGAGTCCCCCTCGATGTCCTTGTCCGTCTCTCAGTAAACTTTTCATTGGGTCAGACATTAGCATAGGCGGCTAACTATAACCCAGATGATGGATGGAGCCACAACTCTCTCTGTGATGTGACCCATACACGCAGCCTCAATAGATAGAAAGGGCACTTCCTGGTGCATCATGTTAATGCCTCTGGTGTGGCCGGGATGGCAACTGTAGAATTTCAATAATGTTTGCATCGGATTTGTGGCATGAGGATGCACAATGCTCCTGATACCCCAAAACATTTGCAAAGTAAACGGCAAAGATCTCTACAAAGAAACTTAATACTACAGTAGACTTTGATTTGGCACCCTACATACCTCACTATTTGGCAATGCAGCAGCATAATTCCTCTCAGCCCTGAAAAAGTTAGAAAAATATGCTCAAAATTACCAGGGCTTCCCAAACTTTTGCAGCTAAAGAAGCTCGTCTGATCGCATTCCAAATTTTAATAAAGTCTGGTTATAACACTCTAAAGTTATTTTTTTTTCCTCCATAGTATTTACAGGAGTATAAAGGGGTAAGAAGTAACGAGCACTAGTGTGCTATTATTGTCCTACCGTGTTGGTCCTGATTATAGTAGAGAAGACGGAGTGAATATATGATCTAAAGAAACTGTAACCCGATCGACTCACAGCCTCGAAAAGCAAGGGTTACATTACGTCAGAAACTCCTTTGGTACGCCTCCTTTCCGAACCGAGCACCAAGTACCGAAACGGTTCAATACGAATACATGTACCGTTACACCCTTAGTTTTTATTGAATAATTGGTGAATTTGGTGTCATGGTTCATTGTTTACACCTAACATTTTATAGATCAGTGGCCTTTGATGGTTGGTTATGCAGCCTGGTTTCCCCAAGGACCAAGAGCAGCAGAAAAAATGGATGGTAATGCTCAGCTGTCAACACATGAAATAAAAGGCGTTTTTGTTTGTTTTTTTGCTATTTAAAAATGGGCTTAGTGCCCACAGCCAGCAGTCACCAGTAGAATCAGCTGCATGAGGTGGATCATGAAAATGTAACCTACAAAAATACATGAAAATCATTTTCAATTATAAATTTGTCTATATTACACATCTCTAAAATATTAATGTCAAACATTTTGGTGTAAAGAATACAGGTTGTCATGCATTGACTTGGTGCTCTTTTATGAGGGTGATACCTTAGTTTAAAGCTTACAAAATCGAGCTAATAAGCACGTGAAAGCCAGTTGTCTACCAATACTGTACTCACAAATACAGATGAGTGCGTACGTCACAAAGGGCCTCTGAAAGAGTTGACAATTTAATAGAGGCACTGACTTAGTCAATTTATCCCTGGCGATACCTTCCCAGTAAGCAGAGTCAGTTTAAAAAGTAGGGTAAAATTGTTCGTCAACCAAGATAAAATATATGTATAATTACGCCACGCACATACAAATAAAGCTTAACATATACATCATAAAGCGCCTCTGACAGAATACAGACTGTTGAAAATTCAAAAGGAATCATTTCATCAATTTACCTCTGAATAAGCTTGCAACCAGCCATTCATATGAATGCGGTCCGCCCTGGTCGAAGCGATGTTTGGAACTACCCGAGGCTCCACTACCCGGAAGTACCCGGAATTAAAATCGTATAATGGATCCCTATGGGAGTGTCGCAACTCTGTTTTCCACGGCTCTGGTCCAAATATTAATCTAGTTGCAGTACCATCCCTTTCCTAATTTCCCAATTTACAACTGCAATAAATATTTTCTTTCCATTCACATTTTTGGAGGTCAAGCATTGTTTATTTTTCATTTTTTTAAACATAACAAAATACGCAAGGCACCAACCAAAACAAATGAACAAACAAACAAACAAAAAATTGTATCTCTTATGTTATGGTCTAATTTTCGTCAAATATTATCCACCTGTGTGTTGCTGCTTGTCCGCAACCATTCAATCATCTGTCCTAACCACCTGCTGACGGCCTCCTCCTTTGGTATGGTTGAAGCCAATCTAGGTCCCCTGTGTTGTTAAGGGATTAGTAACAGTTCAATCAAATGGCCTCCTTCAGTTTTCATCCCCTGAACGGAACAGGGAACAAATGCAACACACAAACAACTCATCATTGGAAAACACAGAACAGCAGAAACCCAAAACAGACTCAATGGGAGTGAGCACATGCTGAGAGCCAAGGGCCTCAAAAACGGATGTCTTTGTTCTCGCATCTTGATGAGGTACAATGGAATACTGTCTTAAGTGCACCTTTTTACTTAGTTTTATTTGCTTGCGCCGAAGTGAGGCATAATTGTTGTTTCACGTTGAAATGACAAACTTGCAAATCACTGTTCACTGAAATAACTTAAAACTGACTAATTGAGGCTGCACTGGACTAGAGGAGTTCCAAAAAATAGATTATTACATGCATCGCGATTCGACCCATGATGATTCGATTACGATTCATAAAGGCTCAAAAACGATGATTTTTTCCCCTCATAACTTAATTACAGCCGCTCGTAGCGGAAAGAAATTCAAGACACTTCTGCCGCCCGGACACCTTTAACGGACGCAGGCACGTTATAATGGATGCTGCCTCTAACTGAGTGAGACATTTACTCTTTTTCAAAAGACTGGAAAATAAATTTGTGTATGAGACAGGCGGGCACAGAAGCGGACCGGTGCACACGTTATTTTTTAGAGCGGGAGGGGAAGAGAGATAGTTCGTTGCTCCTCGTCTTTCAGATGTCCAGCTGTAGTTTCAAGTTATGTCAATTGAAAATTGTCCTGAGTGTGTTGCTAAGACCCGTGTGCGCTTACAAGAGGTGAGTACACGAACCCTCTTGTACTGTTTAGCCTTTATTGTTGTTGTTTTTGCTAATTAGCTAATTCGCTAACATGTATTTCATATGCAGAACGTGTAAAACTATGATTAAGTTCAGCAGTAACACTACAAAGATGCGAAATAGTACAGAAATCTGTGAAAACAGTATATCGGTTGAAAGAAGGCTTATTTCTAAAGACACTTTGTTTCCAGAAAATGTGGAATTCATTCCACCTGTGTAAATTTTATTGTATTGTTGAGTGAAATAATTACTCCCTTTAACTCATTTGCTCCCAAAAACATATAAATATGTTCTGTTTTTAATTGTTTCAGTGTCCCAAAGACGCATTTGTACGTCTTTTACGTACATTTTACGTACAACACATTTCTGGGTCCTGATTCAACTGTGCTCCAAAGCACAAAGCTGAAAATCAATTTTAAAGCAATAAAACTGGCCAGTGGAGGGCAGTAGCGCATTTAGTAAGACCCGCAACCCAATTCACCAGCAAAGAACGGCTGGGCAGCACGGTCGGAGGGCTGGCAGAATGATGCCAGGCGGCGGACGACCAAGCAGAACGACTGGGACCACCAGCGCAGCGGGCTAGCCGAGCAGACCCCGCAGAGACTCAAAAAAATCCATCTTTATGAGACCGGCAACGATGAGGGAAAAGTTTACCCGGCTGACGTGGCGACAACAGCGTCATCTCTCTGTCAAGTATAAATAAATTGTTACTTTGCTATCAAAAGCTCTATTTGTCTTGTTCTTTATATTTTGTAAAAGGAAAACATTATTCAGATGTTTGGGTTGTAACTAAAGCAAAAAATAGCTGTGTTAAAGTCAAAGTTCTGTTTGAAATGTCTGCGTTTACAAAAAGCTCATTTTCTCCGTTTTATCATCAGAAATTGGAAAATTGCTCAAACTAAGCTATTTTCTAATGCTGATTTCTAAAGAATGGACAAAGATATGAACTTACTTTTTTTCTGCTGAAAGAAGAGAGTATAATCTTTCTTTTGGTGGGCTCAATGTTTATATAGCAATAGAACAGAATTTTCTGTGGGCCTTGCCAAATCAGTCAAAATCCAGTAAAACGGCCGGGAGCGAAGGGCCTTGCTCTGGTTAAAATGGCTGGGAGTGAATGAGTTAAAATAGTTTTTGCACTTTCTTGTAAAAATAAATAAATAAAAAAGCAGCTTAAGGGCAGGTTTTATATTGTATGGGCATGTTTCCATCGTTCCTGTTGAATCATTAGGATATTTTAAATATAATAATGGACAAAAATTTGTTTGTCTTCTATATTATTAGTAATGTACGATGCATCGGTAATCGTGATAACCGTGATCATCGTTCATGAATCGAATCGTAGCCCCCTGAATTAGGGTTGTTCCGATCATGTTTTTTTGCTCCCGATCCGATCCCGATCGTTTTACTTTGAGTATCTGCCGATCCCGATATTTCCCGATCCGATTGCTTTTTTTTTTGCTCATGAGTCAATTCCAATCATTCCAGATAATTTTTCCCGATCATATACATTTTGGCAATGCATTAAGAAAAAAATGAATAAAACTCGGACGGATATATACATTCAACATACAGTACATAAGTACTGTATTTGTTTATTATGACAATAAATCCTCAAGATGGCATTTACATTATTAACATTCTTTCTGTGAGAGGGATCCATGGATAGAAAGACTTGTAATTCTTAAAGGATAAATGTGACTTTGTATATTGTGACTAAATATTGCCATCTAGTGTATTTGTTGAGCTTTCAGTAAATGATACTGTAGCCATTTAACTGTTCTGCCCAAATGCATGATGGGAAGTGCAACCATGACTGTGCGTAGTGGTACTAATTGATATATCTTCTCTGCGTTGGGAAATAACATTGGGTGTTAAGAAAAAGATCAAGTACTACCTTTCTTCCTCACATTGCTTCCCACGATATTTCTAATCGTAGGGAGAGGGATTGTAAGGCTTAAGCCAATTAAAAAAAGGCTCCAAAGGCTGCCAAAATTCTCTCTATTCATTTTACGCTGCCTTTTAGCTTTATATATAGGTAAAACAGCGCCATTACAGATTGAACGCGACAATGCGTGAGTGGGTCGTGCAGCGCATGCGTTAATTGGGTTAAATATTTTAACGTGATAAATTTTGAAAATAATTTTTTACCGCCGTTAACGGGATAAATTTGATAACCCTACCTTAAGCCTAAACTAGACTCTGGATGAGTGTAACATATTATGTCTGTAACGTTAAATACAATTAGAAAACAATTTAATTTAAAAATATATATATATATTAAAAAAAAGGCATGTCCGATATTTTTTTGCCGATTTTTTTGCCGATTCCGATACTTTGAAAATGACATGATCGGACCCGATCGATCGGCATCCCGATCGTGTCCGATCACGTCATCTCTACCCTGAATCATAATTGAATTGAATCGTGGGGCGTCTAAGATGGCACACCCCTACACTGGACTAATAAAACTAGAGATTTTGAACAAATCATGGAGGAGACTGTTATGTTTAATAGAATCTGTGCAGAGTACATGATACTTCTTTCCAAAATTAAACTACAATTTTCATGGAAATTATTTTCAACATTTGTGTTCCTACCTTTCACAATTATTATATCAGTTACACTCCATTAATTGCCAGTGTAATTGTGCACGATTCTTCTGGTTGTCCGTTGTGTCCATTCTCTGTGAGTTTTTCCCATTCCGGGAGAGATCCTACCTCTCTCACTTTCTCCAACCTCTTTGACCTGATGTTCCCTTTTTGAGTCACTCAACCTCTGTGCTGCCTATATGTCTGTCCTCTGTTACTCTGTCCCTATCTCTCTCTATCCAAAAGTAAGTCCGGTATCTGTTGTCGTCTAGTTTGTTTGGTCTCTTTTCCATCCGGTAGCCGGTATGGCTGAGGCAGGTTGGATTTCTCTTGATGGACAGAGAGTGAAGATAGACGTCTGAAAAACTAGACACACACATCAAAATACCATTGCTCCCAACTGCACAAAATAGGCACTTCTTCAGCTTCTGATTTACTGCATTTTATGCATGCGGTATTTCTTACTTTACAGTATTATTACTTTAATTAATACCTCTATTTTGGCCTTTGTTTTACTCAATTGGGTGAAAGCATTGTTACTACTACTGATGTAAAACATTTTAATATTAAAAGGGGTGAAGGAGTGAAGTTTACAGGACTGTACATTTTGTTGTGGTAAATGCCATTAGATGCCATTTGATACATAGTAGCTCAAGCAGTGGGGTGGCCTTCTGCACTAACTGATTGATATTGTGAGAGAGACTAGGGAAAATGGAGCAATTTATTTTTGCTACTAATAGTATTGTACAATGAAATTCAGCAATCACGTATTAAAACAGAGCTATAACATTGTGTCCACACTTGTCTAAAATTGAAATCACAATGCCAACTCAACCAGCACTATTCGCCAAGAGGTATTGTTTAAATCAGTGGTTCCCTAAACTGTTGTACGAGTACCAATCTTCGTATGTTCCCTCTAGTGCAGGGGTCGGCAATCCAAAATATTGAAAGAGCCATTCTGGAGAAAAAAAAAACAAAAAACAAATATGTTTGGAGCCACAAAAAATTGAAAGCCTTATGTATGCCTTGTAATAAAGGCAACACATGTTGTATATATCTATATTAGTTATATTAACCAACTATCAAAATGACTGTTGGCTACAAATACATAATGAGCCTTAATGATTACCGTATTTTCCGCACTATAAGGCACACCCGAAAGCCTTCAATTTTCTCAAAAGCCGACAGTGCGCGTTATAATCTGATGTGCCTTATATATGGATCAATATTGGTTAATCATGGCATAACATTCCATTTAGCTCAGCTCCATCTTGTGGATGCATAACGCAATGCCAACCACTACTACTACTGCTACTACTACTACTAGTACTACTACCACTGCACCTTACAATTCAGTGCGCCCTATACATGAGAACAGTTTTAAAATAGGCCATTCATTGAAGGTGTGCCTTATGCTCCGATGCACCTTATAGTGCGGAAAATATGGTAAATGTTTATTTTCCCCGCAGTGCATCCTATAGAGAATGACGCACCATGTGATTACTCTGTTGTACGATGACACCTCAAGTTTAACTTACAACATCACAACATTAATGAATTAGAAGATTAAAACTAAAAATATATTTCCCACTCCCATCTTTTTCCATTTCAAACATTTTTGGAAACGCTCCAGGCAGCAACTAGGACAGCACTAAAGAGCTGCATGTGGCTCTAGAGCCACGGGTTGCTGACCCCTGCTCTAGTGGTACGCAAACGAGTGATTGAATTAAATGCTCAAATTATGGTTTTCTAATCCACTACGGTGCATTTATCAATTACAATTCAAATGTTTTAAACTCTCATGATAAACTATTCACATTTTATGTTTTAGAACTTCTTTTCACATATTTAGGAACCAATTCTAAACATAATGCAATTTAATTCTCTCTCAAAAAATAAATAAATAAATAAATAAATAAACTATTCATTATTAAAATAAAAAAATAGACTATTAACTTACTCTCTGATATCTGAGTGCAGTGTTACTGTTCATACGGCGATTTATAAAAATAAATAAAAACATTTGCCAATTTGTCCAGAATGCCCTGGCTTATACACCACTGTATGTTGTCCATGATGTTGGAATTCTTTTGTTTATACCAAAGAAAATCCTGTTGAATTTAGTTAAGATCTGGATGTGGACTATGTACTATATTTACACTCTTAAGTTTTAGTTGTTTTTTTATGGATCAGATTCACAGAATATGGATTAAAAACAGCTCAGATTTGAAATATAACAAACCTCCTTTCAGTGCATCGGTCTTATTAAGTTGGGTAGCATCATCTTCCAAGATTGGAGAGTCAAGAAGTCAGAGATAACATAATTATATAGGGTGGAAAACAAACTGCATGCCATTATATGATGTGACAGTAGCCTTAGAAATATGTACGGGCCTGAAAACCTGTAGGGCGTGTACAGAGAAATTCATAGATGCAGGCCAGCCAGAGGCCTAAATCCATGATAAGGCCCTTCCTGGGTTGATTTACTGCCTGTTGTGGCCCGAAGACCCACCAGCCTTCACCTCTCTTTGCGACATTAGGGCTTGGAGGCTGTAAAGGCACGCACACATAGTAGCCTACTGGTGACCCGGTAGTGGAATCAAAAGAGGAGAAGAGAATCTGTCCTGAACTGACCTCTAATTAACACTCTTGGCAAAGTAGCCCCCTACAAACACATGTGGGGCGACACACGCACAATTACACTCACAAACACAGTCACGCTAGAGGCTGAAAATGTGAAAAATAAATTGGCTGCTAGAGAAAGAATACAGTAAATGTTTTTTCCTTTTAACAAAACCTGATATAAAATGTTAGGGCATTTGTTTTGTATTATAGTAATCTATAAAATGACATGAATCAAAGCGAGTTCTACTTAATTACCTGCTTTTGTTTTGTAACTTTTTTTTCCCCATTCTGTGAGTTAACTAAATAACTTACAAATAAATACCTTTCCATTTTTTAGGGGGGGCGAGGAGTGATTAGTGACTTGTTTTTGTCCCCCCAAAACAATGTTATTTCATTGCAGTTGGATATTCGACCTTGAATTTTCTGAAATTCAGTGCTAGTGTTTAAAGCGTAAAAAGACTGGACTAACTCCATTTTGCCTTAGTGTATTAAAGTGCATGTGACACGAAAAAGCATGTTTATTTCATAATACACGCGGTATTTTATGCTCCTGAATGATATGGACCGCTTGGATGTGTGTGGAAGCGATCGCTATATTTATTTAGTTTTTTTAATCCTGTGTCATGAAAATGAGTGACTTCCGGCTTCGGTCTTGCATTGAGGAGGAGGGCGCTGTGACGTGTACGGTAGAAGACGTCCTCTTCACTATACAGCGTACTGTTGTGTATGAGGACGAAGGAGTCAGCTGATTTTGCGGATTAATACGTTTATTTTTCGCATCACGCCAGCCAAACGGCTGCAGGAAAATCATTCTGTATGAGGGAGAGGCGTATGCGCCTTTTTGGAGTTACAAAAAGGTTCCCATTCACCGTGGATATTGGCCAAAACAAGCCCGACTACAGTGAGACCATTGGACTTACGAGGAAGTGAGTAAACATCTTGTTTAGTATTATGTCAAATATTAATACAGCTATTACAAATTAAACACTACAAACTTTCTTTAAATAAAGGACTACTTACGTTTGATCATTGATAGGCATGTAAAAAGCTCTCCTCATGCACATTAGCACGTTGGCTGCACAACAACTGCAGCCACCCTCCTCCGGGGAACGAACTGTAAATTGCTCTCCGCCGGGCGGTTTGCCGATCCTTGGAGACAATCGACAACTCAGTCATCATGTCAAATAATCCAGGCGAGTTATGTGTGATTTTCCGCTTCGAAGACTTTGAAACATCACTCGGTTCGGGTTAGCATGTCGGCTAGCTGTCACACCTCTTGGTTTGTTTACATTCTCCGAAGCCGGGGAAGGGAAATGACATACAGTATGTCCGATTTAGGTGTCATAAAATATTGTTCGGGAGGTGTGACAGTAAAGGTGAAGTCGACAGTTTTGACCATTATGGAGTAATTTTGCCATGTCGTCCTGAATAAATGCATTTTTAATATTTCATATTCCATTTAGCACAAGACTGTTATTTGTCATGACCATGCCGTTTATTTAGCAATTGGGGAAAATACTTGGATAAAAATAATATCTTGTAAAAATATTGAAGTAAAGAGACGGAAACAATGACATTTTGCAGCTCTCTTCGTTGCGTTTTCCTCGTTGTGAATAGTTTCCCCTCGACGGGCTGACTGGTTCTTCTCAAGCCATTTAAATAGCTATTGGGGATAAATACTTGGATAAAAAGAATATCCTGTAAAAATATTGGAGTAGAGAGACTGAAACAATGACGTTTTCGGCTCTCTTCGTCGCGTTTTCCTCGTTCTGAATAATTCCCCCTCAATGGGCTGAATAGTAAAACCGATGAGCCCAGTCTACCGCTGACGTCATCCACCTGTTGGGGACGCTAAAGCCCTATAATGGTAGGCGTGGCTAACGGGCAGATTAAAAGACTAATTTCTCATCATCTGCGCTTTGCTAAATTGTTGTATATTGTCAAATCGTCTCAAAATATGATAGTAATTCACATAATAATGCCATTTAAGACTTTATTTCTCATGTCGTATGCTCTTTAAGGGTGTAACGGTACATGTATTCGTATTGAACCGTTTCGGTACTTGGTGGTCGGTTCGGAATGGAGGCGTACCGAACGAGTTTCTGACGTAATGTAACCCTTTTCGAGGCTGCGAGTTGATCGGGTTACAGTTTCTTTGTGTAGATTATATTTACTTCGTCTTCTCTACTATAATGAGGACCAACACGGTAGGACAGTAGGAAACGTCAACGGCGCGACAACGTGGCCGCCGCGAGAACGCAGTGGAACGCGGGCGTTAAAGTCAATCAGCCAATGCACACCAGTCACAGTGCGGCCGCGTGTTAGACGCGTCCCAGAAGCAGCTCAACGTGATGCACGCAAAAAGAACGGCGGAGTTT
Organism: Corythoichthys intestinalis; assembly: GCF_030265065.1. Classification (NCBI taxonomy): domain Eukaryota; kingdom Metazoa; phylum Chordata; class Actinopteri; order Syngnathiformes; family Syngnathidae; genus Corythoichthys; species Corythoichthys intestinalis. Next base: position 36,270,419 of record NC_080395.1, on the reverse strand, counting down.
ATTATTTGACGCGAGACGCGGCCCTCCTGCGTCAAGACTACTCCCGATGGCTTGGATCAGGCAGACCGGAAGTCACTCGTGTAAAAATACGGTGGATCTGGTCGATTTTCAAACTAATATGCAATCGTAACTTTTTGAGTCCATCAAGATCTCTTGAGTGGTAGATCGGGGCACAGTTGACTTGTCTTTGTTGATTTACAGTTGTCTTCTCTGCTATAATGATAACCAACACGGCCCCGTGTTCAATACAAAGCCCTCCTACCACAACAAAATAAGTAGGAACTAATATTCACATAGGAACTAAAGTTACACAACATAAAATGTACAATATAAATGAATAATACATCACATTTGTAAAATGCAAACACATAATAAAGTAAATAATAGCCAATTTAAATAAAATAAATTGAAATGAGCTAAAACGCCTGTAATTAAATAATAAGAATAATAGACAGATCCTGCTTACACAATTAAATTAATGAATTTCTCTGCGGCGCTTTAACTTGAGAAAATCCACCAATAAAGCTTTTCAAAACCGTTCATAAGAAAAAAAAAATCATTGAGGCATTTCATTTGTAAAATACATGTTAAAATCTTTGTCATTGGGATTGCTTTTCTCTTTAGCACAGGACTTCTTCTTTTTTCTTTCTTTCTGAAAGAAAGCTGAACAATACGCGGGGTCTGAAAGGCAAATTGTTGTTGGATTATTATCTTTAAATACCCACTACTTTTTGAGCAGAATTTTAGCCGTGGATAGGCTACAGTTCCTTTTGTTGAAAGCACAAAAGTGTGTAATAAACAACTAGCACATTTATATTTTGCATTTTGTTTTCTTCCTGTACCGAAAATGAACCGAACCGTGACCTCAAAACAGAGGTACGTACCGAACCAAGATTTTTGTGTACCGTTACACCCCTATGTTTTACACAATCAACTTAACAGGTTCATGAGTATTCGTAATTAGCGATGAATATTTTTTTCCCTTTTACATACTATGATAATAAATATTTTCTCAAAACAGCAAATGTAGCATATAGAGCTAAAACGAATACTCGAGCAACTCGAGTAACTCGAGTTTAAATACTGATCCGAGGAATTTTATTCACCTCGAGTAATCGTTTAATTTTGACAGCTCTAAGCATCACGTTTTGCCCGGACTACTTTTAATGCGGGACAACACGCTGATGTCACGTGCGTTGAGGAAGAATCAATAAAAAAAATGTTTTTAAAAACTTGATGCAGTCGACAGCCGCTACAAACAACTCCAACAGTGCTAAAAACTAGCCCGCATGATGCTACGGTGGTAGCAGGTAGCGTCTGATGCGTCTCATAGAGATCACATGTATGTTGAACTAGATGCAAAATGACAGAGTCAGCGGCGTTAGTAAACAGCCGCCATCTTAAAGCAGTAGACTTCTAAGCGCTAATAAATAAGATTAACCTTACTGTCACTTGCTCACGTAACGTTAGCACTGCGGAGGGCTACGTTTCTATTAATTATGACCACTTTTGATGCATGGCTAACGTGTCTTACATACAGGCTTTATTTAATTTGTGAAAACCTAGCGTTGAAGAGTGATAAGGGTGTAAAATAAAAACTTAATAATGCTAACTGTCAATTTTAGCTCTGTAGTCATTGCTGGATAAAACACCAAGTAGCACTGGTCCCTAATGTGCTCCAATACAGCGGGTATCACACATTTATTTTGAACACTGCAAAAATTAAAAATCCTATCAGGACTTACAGTTTAGACTGACTTAAAACTTAACTACGACTTAAAAATAGCGTGACACAAATAGAAATTCAATTGAAACACGTGGGAAAAACACCTAACTTTTAAGTGATGTGTGTTATCAAGCGTAAGGGCATTTTTAGGTAAAAAATGTTTTTTTTTTTTAATAAGATCTAAAAGTTTTTGGAGTGAAAGCAGTGAATTAGTATTTTTTTTATTCTAGTTACATCTGAGATGCAATTGTTGGCTGTTTTCAACAATGTACATAGAAAATACAGACATTGACTGAAAATGGTTCAATATAAGATGAAATGTCTTGTTTTCTCATGTACATTTATAACTGCTCTTCACCTTACTCGATTAATCGATTAATATTCGATAGCTGCAGCCCTAGTAGAATACTATTTAGAGTACTTGTTTTAACTGTCAATTTGAAACAAATATTCAGATCTCCCATACTGATAAGTTTCTTAACATTTCTGTTAACTTGCAAGTTGCTGATTCAAATTTGCTGAAACAATGGAAAAATTACATGACTTAGAAGTGATACAATGTTCATTTTACTACCAGGGAAGACAGGGGGCACGTGAAACTGTGCAAGTTATCGCTCTCCCAACACAAAGCCACTTTCTCCCCCACTATGTAATCGCTAAAAGGGACACTGTTGAGGTCCATCCATGTTATGTATTCATTGAAAAAAACACAGCTTAAAGTAAGAAGCAGTGTTAAGGGCGAAAACTTCAGATTGTTTATTGATTTTTATTTGTGTTGTTGAATAAGTCTGTCTGAGCATCATGTCCCGGTGGGAGCTTGGCTTGGGGCGTTGCATTAGGCACACCCGTGCTGAGACGGATCTACAAGAACATGTGAGTGGACAGCCGCATGTACTTACTGTAAGGACTCACACCTATGCCTTGGAGAAGCATCTTAAATAAACCAGTCACCTTGACATTTGAGATTTGTGTCAGCGATGCAAAATTGAAAATTCCTACCTTTTTGTATTCAGGGTGTCAAGTGACAAAATGTGGTTAAAAGGTTAGATTGTGTTCATCTGGGGGCCTTGTCACAGTGTAAACTTATATGTGGAAAATTGACTTTTTATATTTTCCCCCAAGACTAAGCAGGTTTAAATTAACTCTAAGGATATTGTTGTGTTAAAAGGTTCTATAATTTATGCGTTGTCACACGACAATGCTGAAAACAAAATAAAAAAATTTTTTTTTCTATTGCAGTCATTTCTTCAGCATTACTTTTTTTTTTTTTTTTTTTTTTTTAGATGTCAAATGAATATTAGAAGAATCCTTTGTCTAATCTAGTTATTTACTGGTATCAAGGGTGTGTACCAACAGGTGTGCTTTCACACCAATTTACAGTATGTAATGTCTAATATTACAAATATTTCATGTGGCGCGTGACAGTGTGTGTGTGTTTGTGACAGCATAATATTGGGACGTGCCCTGTCTAAAAAAGATGACCAACTGTCACCGAACCTATCTGGACATAAAATGTATATACTCATGCTTCAACTTCTGAAAATATCGTATCACAATGGTTACCACAATAGTTTTCATATTATGGACACAGTTATTTTACAATGATCTCATGCCATGATGTACAAAAAAGGTGGCCAATTTTTAATTTTCATATACAGTAAATCAGATCAGTATGTGCGGACATTAATACTCATAACTACTTAAAGCTGAAGTTCAGAATTTTTTACATTAGGCTTTATCTACAAGTTAGCAGGGGTTACATTAGTCGGTGGAGTTGATTTCAACAAATTCCGTGCAGTTTTTTAGTTTTTTTATTAATTTCAGGGCTCCGGAATGGCTAAGCTAGTGCGAGTCAATAGTCCCTTCCTACCATGCCAATAAAAAAAAACGATACTAACAGATCTAACATCGTCAAATAATTTCAAAATGCAGAATGTTGTTCAAAATACCTATGCGGCCAAAACAATGTCACACCAAACTGCCGTAATTAGTTTATTTCTGCGGGACTGTTTTTTTTAGATGCGTAATGTGACCACAATAGAGAGGAGTGCTTCAGCCACTCGTGCTCATGCTGCATTCAAGGAAGGTGGGGAGTCGGACTTATCCCACTCGGATGGGACCAGTTGCAACCTCAAACCGTTCCAACCGTTTTTATTTTGGCCATCAAAAGATGATGGTTGATGATATTGACCTCCAGCAAACATGGCTTCTCGTAAACGATCAAATAGTGGAGGAATAGCGATGGCTAAGGTAAACAGACACTGTAAACTGCCTCCTTTAGTTTTAACAATGACGGTCTGCTTTGTGACGGGCAGCGCATTTTGTCGAGTGACGTCTGATTGAAGCAACTCGTGAAGTCAGGTTACTTTTTTTTTCTGACTTCGCGACTAGGGCCTCCCAGTTCGAGTGGTTTCCAATGATATTTTTCCTGATCGAGGTTGGAAAACTCTGATCTCCCACCTTCCTCGAATGCAGCATCGGTCTACAGAGTCTTGACTGAAGAAACATAGTGAATGTGCATTTAGAGGCTGTGGAAACAGACAGAAGAAATGGGCAAATGAGAGTTTCCACAAATTCCCTATGAAGAACAAGGAACAATACAAGCTGTGGAAACTTGCTGCTGGCTACGACATAAACACACTGGTGGGAACAATATCACTCCGCTCTGCAGCCTGTTACCTACAGAGCTACTCGATTACAAATGTTGCTGTTCATACTGCAGTTATTGACATGCAATGGTAAATTTTAATAATTTCATTCTGAAAACATAGCAAACACTATTGATTGCATGGCTCATTGGTGAATTTCATGCGTACATATGTTGTTTTTTTATTGGCATGCTAGTAAGGGCTCATCTACTCACTAGCTTAACCACTCCAGAGCCCTGAAACTAATAAATGACTAACTAACTGCACATAATTTGTTGAAATCAACTCCACGGACTAATTAAACCCCCGCTAACTTGAAGATTAAGCCTAATATAAAAAATTCAGAACTTCCCCTTTAAGACTCTGAAAATATCACATTGCTTAATGATATTTTTAAAAATTACTTCCAGCATGTTACATTGTGATGCATTTGCCATCGTAATTTCAATATTTGCATGAAATGTAAGTTGTACAATGAAAAAAAAAAAAAAATCTTTGAAAAACTTCATGGGATACAAATTAAAATGCAAATTCTACCATGGTTCATCTATTTAAAAAAAAATATATATATATATATATATATATATATATATATATATATATGTATGGATACCGCCAAATTGGTGCTGCCTACAATACAGAAATAAAGAGAAAAAACTCCATTTGATAGGTAATCTTTGGGGGTTCATATACGAGAGCATGCTTTCCTTGAGTAATTACAGTGCATTTCTTAGGATTGTTATATTCGACAGATGAGTAAAAGAAAAAAAATATGATTTGTTAGATTTCTACTCCCAGGCTTCTGGATAAATTACGATTCATGCCATTTTCACTCAGTAGGATGGATGAACCCAATCGTTTAAGATATTAGAATTTGGAGCCAGCAACTGGCAGTGGAAAAGTAACCTTCTTGGTTGCTCTAATTCCCAAATGCAATCTAACACTCAAGAGACAGAAATAATAGAAAGTAAGCATTTGGATTTCCCTAAAGTCATTCATCTGGACCTCATAGCTGACGGAGTGTGTTGGCCAGCTAATGACCGCAACAGATGCTTAATGCCTTCTTCACAATACTGACGCCATAAAACACAAGGCAAACAGGCGTCACCCTAAAGGCCTGTCTGTCGAGCCATCAGCGTAACTACGCTGGCAAGCGCACAGTGAGCGCAGGGCGGTAGACATCGCTAGTGAATGCGTGCGAGTCTGAGTGAGACAGTGAGAGGAGGAGCACAAGCAGGGTGGATAGAGAAAGATTAATTGACACTCTGTGAATGACAAAGAGGGAATGAAAGCATCACTATGTGAGACATTCAGAGAAAGAGCTGACAGTTGACTGAGCAGCCTTTTAGGTAAATGGCAGGGAGTTTTGTATTGTCTGTCTGTCACACTGATTAAAGGCGCCAGCAAGTGGGTGACACACAAACACAGTGTGTGCTGCCGTGTTATTTTGAAAGACACATCCAGTGTTTTACTGCTAGTTAGGAGTCGTAAATGCTTCTTACCTGACCATCAACACTGTGCTTAAAGGGAAGGCAAGTCATTCTTAAAAGATAAATGTTAGTATGAGTTATAATCATTTGATATTAAAACCCCTCTTAATGTATTCGTTTTAATAAAATTTGTAAAATTCTTATAAGTGATAGGTCGCCATTCTTGTTGATGTCACAGTGCGGTGACGTCACAGGGCCTGCTGCTGAACTTCCAGCGTGTCACTCGTTAGCTACCCCAACATGTTGTCTGTTCTGCCCTACCAATTTGAACCAGAGCGGAAAAGAGAAGAGCAGGACAGCACTGTCGGTCGTTCAGCAGCAAAGGCAAAATGCAGAGCAGGAAATATCTGTTAAGACAAAAGTTGGGCAAAACTGGTGATGTACTCGCGGCAAGTGCGTCTCAATGACAACGGAGCGAGAGAGTGTATGCTGTTGAGAACTCCGGTTTTTGTTTGCAGATCTTCAAGGTGAGCTATTGTGTTATCAAAGTTATTACAATATATTTATGTAGATTGTTAGCATCCAGAGCTGTCGTGTGCTCTACATATAGTACAGGCTAAAAGTTTGAACACACCTTGTCCTTCGTGCATTTTTATTTTCATGACTATTGAGGTTATAAACTCTCACTGAAAGTAATAAAACTATGAATGCACGCGTGTGATGGTCAGGATCGGAGTCGTGTCGTGGCTGACTGTCCTCATTAAATTCGTTATCTGGATCGACCGTCCTCCATGTCTTGTACATCCAACTCACGTTTAGCTACATAAGGGTGGTCCATATTGAGTGCTCGGCATGCACATCAGCTGTATCGCTGCATCGGCCGTGTCTGGATCAGTTTGAGTGGCAGCATCACTCATCTTATAAGTGAATACTGAACAGACACACTTACTGCCTGATGAACTCACAGTAGAGGTGAATTATTAGCTTCCTCAGTGACTAGCAGTACACCCGAAGGTTCGCCTATGGCTGTAGCGACAGGAGCAGCTTCCCTGCTGAAGAGAGCGTCCAGCACTTTCTTGTCTTTGGCGCTTTATTGTGCGCATTTCACTCGCTATCCGAGCGCGTTGAGGCTTCTTGTGCGGGAAAATAGTTGGAACAGCATTTGATTTTAGTCTCCGCTTATATCCAGCCGCTTCGGTGAGCTCTTTCATAAGTTGTCGTCTACTCAAAGCCTCGAACGCGGTAAGAGAAAAATGGCAAGAACAAAGCCTTGGGTCTTTGGGAAGTTTTGTCAGTCTACAGGCATTCTCCCAAACCTTACTCCTCTTCTTGTCAATAGGAAATCTGTGGAGACTCACATCACTCCCCTTGTTTCATTTGACTGGAAATTGCATCCAAAAGCAGCACATTGTGGCATTTTACTTAATGAGTTTAGGCAGCAATACGCAATTGTTGTACACAATTGGAAATGTCCCTGTTACGTCATCACTCCAAGCCCGCAAAACATGGCGCCAACTATCGGTCAAAATATGTACTAAATATTATAAAATATTGCCATTAATTTAACATTTTATGAGTTTCTAACAACATATTTTAGTACAAGAGAACAATTGTGGTTTATAAGATCGAGGATCCCTTTAAGACTAAGTTGGTTTTCCCGCACACTCAATCTTATTTACTCTCATTGATGGTGATAGACATCAAATCCATTTTAACTGAGCTGGCTGGCAATGAATGATCATGTTTCAGTGCCATTGACGGCAATAGACGTACAATTCATTTGGACTGGGAGGGGTGGACAGCGATCAATCACTGCCAACCCAACCGAGTCTAAATGAATTGGCCCCAAAAAAAAGCCAGTATGGCAGTAGAAAGGATAGTGATGTGCTTCCTTATTTTGGGTGTTCTAAGTGGTAATTTGTCAAACGTGTAGTCCATGTAAAACAATTCATTTTTAGTGCAACTCTGGTTCGAATATCACTGTTAATGGCATCCAGGGATTAAACCAGTTTTCAAATGGTCATAAGTAAAATATCTCGAGCAGGAGTTTATATATATTTCAACCATATTAATTGAATGCAACATGACTGGTTGTTGGTCAGCGACCAGTCGAAGGTGTACCCAGCTACTCACCCGAATTCATCTGATGTTCATCGATATGAATTTCTCACAGCATACTGTCTACTTCATACAACAAATAATGAAGTTCTATGGAAAACCTCATTTTTATGGGTGAAAATATGGAAGTCTCAAAGGCACCTTATGGTGATATTGACTCCTTAACTTTGATGACAAGAGGCAAACGTGGTGATGAATGTGCAGAGGGAAGATTGCTATTTTGAAAGTAAATCGCCTAACACGGACCATTGTTCCCGTATATATTCTGTTTATGTTATACTAAGAGAGCAAATCTTAGAACTTAGCAGTTGAAGTCCTGTTTTTTTCCCCCAGAACCTGTGCTTGAGTTGCAATCTCATGGACAACTTATATATGTCAGAGATGTGTTGTGTGTGTGTGTGTTTTTTTTTTTTTTTTTTTCTTGTGCTAAATATGTTGTGTTGTTTAGGCTATAGTTATTGGAATAACTTTTAATTTGCTATGTTAACAGATACCTAGGTAGAGACAGCTTTCATTGTTCCATAGGGAAATTCATTTTCACAGTCCATCACCAACATTAATACAAATCCCCATCACTTCATAATAGAAAACATTTAAGATGACAAAAAAAAAAACTATTTAGCTTGTTGTTCTCCATTTTATTATTAATTTAATACATGTTTGTTCTTAATCTATGATATAAAAAATAAAAAAAAAGAAAGAAACATACAGTATATACAGTACAGACCAAAAGTTTGGACACACGTCATTCAAAGTAACACAAATAAAGGTCCCAACTAGGGATGGGAATTGATAAGATTTTTACGATTCCGATTCCATGATCGATATTGCTGAACGACTCGATTCTTTAGCGATTCCCTTAGTGATTCTAATTTGGACTAATGGACTGTATGAGGTTCTGGGTTCAATATGTGTTTTGGTTCATTCGCCTCGGGGTGTCTGTTAAAACACAAGGAGCAGAGAGCGGAGTTGGTCTTTGGCACTTTTAATCCAGCTTGGCAACAGGCACAACTATATGCAGGTAATTGCACTTGATATGACAATCACTCAATGAGCTGATGAGAGCATGCGTGGAAAGATGTTAATGAATTTGTATGTGTGTGGAAGAAGACTGGAATGTGTGGGTATATGTGTGGTTCTGAAAGGAAAGAAAATTACATCATATTAGTGCTGATGGAATAAACAATGCAAAATGAATGTAAAGCAGTCAATAACACATTATACTGACACAAAGGTGGGGGGACGCGAGCTTGCACAACCTGGAAACACGCTGCGTGCACGTGCGGTCATCTTGGCCATAAAAGTGGCGAAAACTAAGCACTTTACACTCATATGGATGTATAACAATCTTAAGATGTTAAACTAACACATTCCCTCATAACACAAATGTGCAACGCGAATATAATGTAAACAACGCTCTCCTCGATGCAGCGAGAACAAGCGGGAGCAATTAGCTGACGTAACAGTAAAAACACAAAACGGTCGTGCTGATATAGGCTCTATCTTATCATAAGAACTTTATGGCATGAAGGGGAAATACTTACATTCTGTCATGGACGCACCCAATTAATAAGTCCTCTAACAGGTGGCCGTCCTCTGCTCAAAATGCGCACCTTACGCCTATTCTCGGTCCCAGTATACGCAGTGTGCATGACGTAGGACAATAACAGGAAACTGACTGGTTGCTATGGGAACGAACGCATACCCATGGAATCTTTCTAACAGGAGTATTAAAATTGCTAATAAAATCGTTTATGATTATTTTAGATGCATATATGTTATGTTTTTCTGATAGAGTATTCGACGAGGAATACGATAGACCCATTAATAGACTTTTTGGGAAAAATCACCATTTCTTTAATTAGTCTCATGAATATTGACCTGGCCTGTGAAAACCAGTGCAATTTCACCCAGCAACGACTCTCTCCAAATAGGACTTGATGAAAGGTTTCATTATGGGGAATCAAGAAGCCGTGCTTGCTGAATCGAACGTGTATAGCATGCGTAAATTTCGAAACTCATAACATGCTGGTTGGAATTGGTATGAGAATCGTTAAGTAAATTGCTAAACGATTCCATGGAATTGGAACACACACAGAACTCTCGATACCCATCCCTAGTTCCAACCCCATCGATAAAGCATTAATTTCTACTTATTAACCCTGAAAAGGCATACCTGTGAAGTCAAATACCATTTTAGGTGACTTCCTCTTAAAGCTCATCAAGAGAATGGCAAGAGTGTGCAATAACGCAATCAGAGCAAAGGGTGGCTACTTCGAAGATACTAGAATATTATACATGTATTTAGCTTATTTCACTTTTTTTTTTTTTTTTTTTTTGCTCAGTACAAAATTCCACACATGTTCATTCATAGTTTTATTACCTTCAGTGAGAATTTACAATTTAATAGTCATGAAAAAAAGAAACCGTATGAACGAGAATGTGTGTCCAAACTTTTGGCCTGTACTGTATATATGTTGTGTATATACCTCCAAAAATGTGATGTACTCCAGTGTGATTTCTAGTTTTTCCCCTCTCCATTATGCATCTTTTTCATGTGTGACTTACACTAAGTTGCTAATCCAAAACGCTTAATTATCATTGTACACACACTGTCTTTCTCAACGTAGTTGCCAGATAGAGAAAACAGCACTTTTTACAACCGCTAGACACACTAAACACGCTGAAGTTTACTCTTGTAGCTGGTGGGAAGCGGTCATGGCAGTGTTTACTAACCTTTATTATCGTATTGGAGGTACAGTGATCCCTGGTTTTTCGCGGTTAATGGGGACCAGAACCCACCACGATAAATGAAAAACCGTGAAGTAGCGACCCCCCCCCCCCCCCCACACACACACATACACAATTTTTTTTTTTTTTTTTTTAAACCTGTCCTGTTCAGCTGCTTGGATACAGGAGAATTTTATTTTATATATATTACATTCTTTATATATATTTTTTGTGTATACAGTACACTAGTTATAAAAGTAAATGCAATATTAATATACAATAACATGCATAAGATGAATAAAATGTACTCACGACACTGATGATCTTGATAAATGAAGAAAAAACTCAGAACAATTCATATGAAGGTAAAGATGATTTATTGAGAAGCTTGAGAGTCACGGGATCTTTGTGGGCCTTAAAGCCTCGCCTCTTCACTTCTTCCTTGAAAAGGAACGTCCTGGATGGCATCCTCTTCCAAAAAAGGCCAGTCTCGTCCATGTTAAACACCTGGTACCGGGAGATAGCAACCCTCTTCAATTAATTTGGGAAATTGGTCCTCAACGTAACGAACAGCTGCGTCAAGGTCCGCCGAGGAGGCCTCCCCATGCAACGTAACGCTGCGAAGTCCAAACCTCTTTTTGGAATTTTTCAAACCATTCCTTGCTGGCAACAAAACCACAATTTTCTTCACTTAAAGCACTGGTACTAGGCTGTGGTTCATCTTCGTCGTAGTCGGCATCACCGCCACCTTAATTCAACTCTCCTTCAGGAATGAGGCTATCATATAGCGCTTTGGCTTTTCATGTTTGTGTCGAGACTCACCTTCTTTTCCCGACAGTCCGATATACACACTGTTAGGGCATTTTCCATTTTTACAAGCGTCTTGTTGCGAGGAGTCACGACTCGTTTAGTGTCCCTAGAAAACGACATTGAGGCGGTCTTGGCCCCTCGTCCTTTTTTATGTAACGAACGGTTGATTCGTTTAGTCCGTAATGGCGTGCAACAGACACGTAGCTGTGGCCAACTTTAAGCATGTTCAGTAATTGAACTTTCTCGTGCACCGTCATCATTTTTCTTTTCTTCTTGGGTTCGCTAGAGGATTGAGCAGGCGGAGGACGCATTGGAGCCATTTCCCTTCGATGGCAGCTAGGTTAAACATCTCGGCCAATCAGCTTGCGATATTCCTGACTGATGCTGGCCAGCGAATCAGAGCGGTGGAATATGAGTTGGGCGGGCTCTCCTTGCCTTCTGTTAGGGAACGGGCAGATTTTACACCATATTTTCGCCATTATTTTAATTTTTTATGCATGTACAGGATATATATATTTTTTGACTGAAAAAAAATCCACAATTGACTGAAACCGCGAAATTCGAAGCGCGAAGTAGCGAGGGGGATCACTGTATTACCTCCTTGGCAGCCATCCTCCGCAAACATGTTTTACATGTCGGTTGGTCCTCATCCTCTAAGCCACGGCCATCTGTAACTTTTTTTGTAGCCGAAGTATTTCCATACCAGCGATTTCGTTGTCTTCGATGGCGGGAATAAGTTCAGGAATTTCACCTCTTCCAGCCATCTTTTAGCACAGCTGACTCACTGACACTGAGCAAAAAACGGTGGGGGAGGGTTGAGCCTTGCAGCTGTAAGCGAGGAATTTCTCAATGCATTTTTGGGATGTATAAAAAAAATAGCTAATTAGGGACGGTATGATGGAAAATTTTTGCAGTTTTGAAACCTTGACGTTTTCATACCTTGAAACCGGGAATTGGCACATGTCGGAGAAATATATGTGCATGTTTCTAATACTAGTGCACAAGAATGTGAAAAAGGGAGTCAAGTTGCAAATGGGTTGTAAGGTTGTGGCAAGCACTTTTCTGAGGGTTAATTAGTGGAAATTAAGCTATATCAATGGGGCTGAGACCATCATTTGTGTTTTATTGAATGAGGTGTCCATACCTTTGGCCTCCACTGTGAGAAAAGAACTCAAGAAAACTGCATCGCGATATAGCGCTCATCTTGTGTAAGTAATGGATGTTGCATTGTGTCCACAAAAAGGCAATAATGAAACCAAAACACACACACAAACACAAACTGTGACAAATGAATCATAAACAGAGTTTTGGACACCACAGTAAATTATTCTTTTTAAAATATATTTATTTTCATGTAAATTGATGCTATCACGGGAGACACCGCCGAGGCTTGTCAAAAGAAGTAGGAGTAATGAACTTCAGTCATTCACTCAACGATATATAACGAATGTTAGAATTTTTGACACTTAACATTCATTACGGCATTTTAGCAAGGCCAAACTCAGGATACAATTTATCTTTTTCAAATGAAAGTGGTGAATATTTCCTCTGGTATACTTGTGGCTCTGTTAGGTTTACTTGTTCAAAAAATGTTCATTATTTACCATGATTTTTTTTTTTTTTTTTTTAAATATGTTTTTATCACATTTATATCTGGTATCGAAATACGTACTTCCTTGGGGAAAAAATGCTTTAGAGTGCAATAATAGTCTTTAAAATCTCAACAATATTTGAAAACTACACATTTACAGTTTCGTTGCTTATTGGGGCAGTAGTTAAGTTTGCATTTGTGCCATATTCACAATATAAAAGCTGTGTGTAACACAGTTCAATATGTGTACCGTATGTGTCTGACTTGTGTTAATATGCATGTCATGTTTGCGTAGTCTCTGAGAGAGTGACTGTGTGTATGTGTTATACACATCTGTCGCCTCGTAGCAGTAATTTGCGTTCGCAGCTAGGCGCCCTTGTAATTATTCAGATGTTACCTTTTGCTCCGACATTAAACGTGTTCGTCTGGCGGACATGAAACAGCCGCCCCTACGATAAGGCTTCAAACGCCGCCTGCTGTCCAAAAAGAAGCGAGAAAAGGTGAAGAGATGCATGCTGGGATTGTTTTCCACCAGAGGTTTGGCTTTCACATTGTTGTTGATTAATGTCATATCTTGTTGGAGCCTGACAAACAACTTCTATATGACGCTTTGCTATGTTTTGTTTTTGATGTTTTATTTGAATATGATAGAAGACATCATGAGACCAAGTGAATTTTAAAAACTAGTGGTCCTCATGATAATCAGTTACTCGATTAATCTTTCATTAACAATTCTGCCTAATATCTGAAATTGATGTGAGCGGTGCACTACGTTGCGACAAGCAGCAGAGATGCAGTTTTGATTAGTTTATTGACTAAAGTTTGTTACACTTGGAACAATGCAGCTGAATTCAACTGACACCAGACAACTTGCTACAATCAAAAACTAGAGATGATATTACTTTGAGATGACACGACTTGAATAAGAATACAAAAGACAGGTCATCAGACGAACCTCTACTTCTATGGCGTTATATCTGCGCCACTATTTTGTGTGAGCAATGATAGATTTTGAGCACAGAAAAATATATTGAGCGAGTAATTAAAGATTTTGAGCAGTGTTGTTTTTGGCAGCCCTTTTAATCTTCGTCTTAGTCTTATTTGTTATTTTTTTATTACTTATACAGTGGTACTTCTACATACGAAGTGAATCCGTTCCAGGATCTTGTTTATAAGTCGAAATGGTCGTATGTCGAGCAGGATTTTCCCATAGGAATACATTATAATTCCATTAACACAGGAACGTCCAGTCAAAAGAAAAAGTTAGATTTTTAAAAAGTTACTAAGCAGTGCTATACTGTACAATACTCAACTTCATGTTTATTAACATTCATTTCCATGTATTTAAATGAGCACCCTGTAATGGGTTTCGAAACTAAAACGCAAGCATTATGAATACTGCCTGAATATTTTTAAACTGTGTGCTTTGTTGTGTTTTTTTTCCAACTTGAACCAAAATTCTCTTACAAATTACATTCCATTTTTAATTTTAAGTGAGTGCGTATATTTCCCAACAGGCCGTCTTTCTTCTGCGGGCTCCCAGAAGATTTAAGTCGACTTCAATCACCGAAGACAATTGAGGTCTAATTAAGCCACTTCTAAATCAAATGTCGGTCTGGAAATTATAATAATATTAGCCTTTACTTACAACGGGCCGACTATGAGACGTGACGCGGGGTGGGTGATTGATGAGACGAATAGCGAGAGAACGCAACAAAGACTCAAGTGGGAATGCGCGTCAACGAAAAACAGCGATGGCGACGAGGCAAAAATGAGAGCAAGGGAATATAAGAGAGTGAGTCAAGTGTGCATAACAATGAACGTCTATATTTAAATGGTGCAATCGAGCCGCTTGTTGAAACAGAAGCGTTTGACTGGACTGGATGTGCCAGTGAAGGGCCATGCATATATTATTGTGGAGTTGAGATAATTTGTCGACAATTAGCCAGAACAGACTCCGGCAAGGAGCTGATTAGCATGTTGGTGCCGGTCCGCCACAGGAATAGACACGCTGGGGCTTTGAAACTGACATGAATTCCACATTGCACACACTCTACAATGTTCTTTACCGCCTTCATTTTCTTGCTGTGTGTTTTAATATTTATGCAGGAGGTAAATATGAATATGGATGTGCAAGCAAACTGACTTGTTTCGGTGTCGATAACAAGAAGAAAAATGAGACCCAATGAACACAATCCCACGGGGGAAAAAATTGTGGGCACTTTTAGTCAAATTTCCAGTTTTTTTTTTCCTTCAAGCAAGGGGAATCTAGCACATCAGATACCAAACAGATTTTTGTACATTTCTGACATTCTTTTTGGTACCACAAAGCGCATTTTAACATAGTGTCTTGTTTTATTGATCATGGTGAAAATATGTCTATACTATTGTTTAAAATGACAGGACGGGTGTAGATGACTTAGTCCAAATTTTACTTTCTTTATTCGGCAGTATAAAGTCAGCTGTACTCTTTATATCAAATGTGACGGATGCAAATTATCCTTGAACGTCATCCTATGACTTGAGTCCAAGAGTCATGGAGGAGGAAGCCATAAATTAACCTTTGTGTTGCCAAGTTCTCAGTTGTAGCAGAAGGCGGGAAACTGCATGAGGATGGATGATCACTGTGTACAACTCATCAACTAAGAAAGCTTATAAAGGTGGATGAATACAGTATGCGCTGTGCATTACAAAAATAGTGTGTTTATACATAGTGTAATATAGTTGTATAGTATTATAGTACAAATATGTGTAGTATTATAGTACTACTATAGTTGTATAGTATTATATTACAACTATATTACACTGTATAAACATACTATTTTTGCAATGCAGAGCACATACTGTATTTGTTTTCATCATTAACACTTTAACAGTATATTAACTCATTCACTCCCAGCCATTTTCACCAGAGCAAGGCCCTTCGCTCCCGGCCGTTTTTCTGGATTTTGACTGATTTTGCAAGGTCCACAGAAAATTCAGTTCTATTGCTATATAAACATGGAACCCACCAAAAGAAAGATAAGACTCTCTTCTTTTAGCAGAAAAAAATTAAGTTCATATCTTTTTCCATTCTTTAGAAATCAGCATTAGAAAGTAGCTTAGTTTGAGCAATTTTCCAATTTCTGATGAAAAAAAACAGATAAAATTAGCTTTTTGTAAACGCATACATTTCAAACATAATTTTGACTTTAACACAGCTATTTTTTGCGTTACATCCCAAACATCTGAATGTTTTCCTTTTACAAAATATCATAATAAACAAGACAAATAGAGCTTTTGATAGCAAAGTAACAATTTGTCTACACATGACCACTGAGAGATGACGCCTGTTGTCGCCGAGATGACGCCGTTTTCGCCGCGTCTGCCGTGTAAACTTTTCCCTCATCGTTGTCTTTCTCACAAAGATGGATTATTTTTTAATCTCTGCGGGGTCTACTTGGTGAGTCCGCTGCACGATGGTCTCAGTAGTTTTGCTCCGTCGTCCAGCGCCTGGCATTCCAGGCGTCCTCTCGGTTGTTTTGTTCGGTTGTCCGCCGCCTGGCATACTGCCGCCAGCGCTCCGACCGTGCTGCCCGGCCTTTCATTGCTGTTGAATCGGGTTGCGGGTCTTTACAAAATGCTCTACTGCCCTCCAGTGGCCAGTTTTATTGCTTTAAAATGGGTTTGGAACCTTGTTTTTTTGTTTCTCAGATAGATCGCAAGCTATACAGGGTGACCCCCAAAAAAGTTTACACTGCCATAATACAACTCAAATGCCATGTTTATTCAGCTCTTAAATGCCATGTTTATTCATCTTAGAATTAAAATGTAATCACAAATTATACATTATTGTAAAGAACATGTACAGTACACTCTATTTTTCAATGTGTCCTCCCTTAAGTGTCACAACAGCCTCCAGGCGCCTGCCCAATTGCATCTCGTTTGTTGATTCCCGGGCGAATGTAACAAGTGATCTAATTGCAGGGCAAACAGCAAATCTGTGTACAGTACTTCCACCAGCTTTCTGATTGGTTGCCCTCGCAGTACATTTGTAATGTGAGTGCCAAACTGAGTGTGGAAGACTCTACAATTATGTGCTCAACTGTCATTGTTCATTTGAAATTGTCGGAAACCTTTTATCTCTTCATTTATTCATGGCCTAAAACTTTTATAGATGAAAACATTTTGACACTTATCGACTAAAACTAGACAAAATCCGTTCTCATTGACTAAAACTAGACGAAGACGAACACATTTTGAAATGACTAAAATATGACTAAGACTAATAAGTAATATACAGTGGTACCTCGACATACGATCGCTTCGACATACAATCGCTTCGACACACGATCTTTTCGACATCCGACGTAAAATTTGACTCGCCATTTGTTTCTACATCCGACGACATGCTAGAAATACGACGACATGGCAGCAACGCGGACGAATGCACGGCGGATTTTCTTGTGTGACAAATCAACACAGGTTTCAGAAAAGGTTGGTACAGGTGGTTAAACAAGGAAAAAAGTTGAAACTTGCCTTCTAAATGAAGATGCAAATATAGAAAAATACGAGCGTGTGGTGGGCATCCGTGATATGGCTCAACAATACATCTCCACGGTCCTCCTGCTGACAATTCTCATTGTGGTAACATCTCCAAAGAAATCGCCAGCTTCGCCACGTTTTTATCATTTATTTCACAACTTATTCAACACAAAACGCCTACTGTCTACCACTTAGAGGAGGGGTCCCCAACCTTTTTTGCACCACGGACCGGTGTTATTTGCGTCTTTTTTTCACGGACCGGTGTTCTGACAAATTTTGCAACCCATCAAAAATTGCAACGATGCGGTTCTGCGCATGCGCATAACGTTAACCGTAGCCGCAAAATGCGCAAATGCAGCCATTTCAAAGTAAACACTACAAACTTTCTTGAAAGAAAAGAATATTAACTTACGTTTGATCATGGAAGGATCTGTAGAAAAGTTCTCCTCAGATACATCCTGCCATGTAAGCTGCACTCAACAACTGCACACCGCTCTCACCATTAACGACTTCGCCTTGTCATCAAACATTAATTAAGAAGCCCGCTTCACAAAGATACGATGTTGGAAATTGTAGCAAGGTTTTCAAAGCTCTCGTAGCGATGTCAGGATATTCCAAAATGACTTTAATCCAGAACCTCAGTAGAGTTGTTGTCTCAAATGTACGTTTAATAAGGTCGCCGTCATTTGCGATCTCTACAAGTTGATCTTCCTGTTGCACAGACATGCTCGAATCACTCGGTTTATTCACAAACGGGTCACGGATCCACTCCTTCGCCGTCCGTGGGTCTACGAGGTTGTAGGCTCGTCAGGTGCCCTCTTCGCTGTAAAAATATCTCCAAAGACGTCTGTTTTCCAGTCATCTTCGCTCGTGTGGGGGATAATTATTTCTGGGAACAAATGTGCTGCTGCTGCGGCCTAGCAATACGTTATTACCGAGGACTAGCACGCATAGATATATTATATACACAAAGAAGATGTACTGCTAAGCAGTCCAATCAATGGATTTCTATGACGACATTCTAATCTATCCCATAGTATTATATAGTGGGGAGAACAAGTATTTGATACACTGCCGATTTTGCTGGTTTTCCCACTTGCAGAGCATGTAGAGGTCTGTAATTTGTATCATAAGTTCTCTTCAACTGTGAGGGACGGAATCTAATACAAAAAAAACAGAAAATCACGTTGTATATCATTTTTAAATAATACATTTGCATCTAATTGCATGAAATAAGTATTTGATACATCATAAAAATCTAACTTAATATTTGGTACAGAAACCTTTGTTGGCTATTACAGATACCAAACGTTTCCTGTAGTCCTTGACAAGGTTTTCACACACTGCAGCAGGGATTTTTGCCCGTTCCTCCATGCAGATCTTCTCCAGAGCCTTCAGGTTTTGGGGCTGCTGCCGGGCAACACGGACTTTCAGCTCCCTCCATAGATTTTCTATCGGGTTCAGATCTGGTGACTGGCTAGGCCACTCTAGGACCTTAAGCTGCTTCTTACGGAGCCACTCTTTAGTTGCCTTGGCTGTGTGCTTTGGGTCGTTGTCATGCTGGAAGACCCAGCAACGACCCATCTTCAGGGCTCTCACTGAAGGAAGGAGGTTGTCAGCCAAGATCTGGCGATACATAGCCCTATCCATCCTCCCCTCAATACGGTGCAGTCGTCCTATACCCTTGGCAGAGAAGCAGCCCCAAAAAATGTTTCCTCCTCCATGTTACACGGTTGGGATGGTGTTCTTGGGGTTGTCCTTCAAACACGACAAGCAGAGTTTAGACCAAAAAGTTCAATTTTGGTCTCATCCGACCACATGACCTTCTCCCATTGCTCCTCTGGATCATCCATATGGTCAGTGGCAAACTTCAGACGTGTCTGAACATGCACTGGCTTCAGCAGCGGGACCTTGCGTGCGCTGTAGGATTTTAATCCATGACGGCGTAACGTGTTTCCGATGGTTTTCTTCGAGACTGTGGTTCCAGCTCTCGTCAGGTCATTGACCAGGTCCTGCCGTGTAGTTCTGGGCTGATCCCTCACCTTCCTCATGATCAGTGATGCCACACGAGGTGAGATCTTGCATGGAGCCCCAGAACGAGGCAGATTGACCATCAACTTGAACTTCTTCCATTTTCTAATAATCGCTCCAACAGTTGTTACCTTCTCACCAAGCTGCTTGCTTATTTTCCTGTAGCCCATCCCAGCCTTGTGCATGTCTATTATTTCATCCCTGATGTCCTTACACAGCTCTTTGGTCTTGGCCATTGTGGAGAGGTTGGAGTTTGTTTGTTTGAGCATATGAACAGGTGTCTTTTATACAGGTAACAAGTTCAAACAGGTGCAGTTACTTCCGGTAATGAGTGGAGAACAGGAGGGGTTCTTAAAAAAGAACTAAGAGCCGAAATATTTACTAGTTTGTAATGTATCAAATACTTATTTCATGCAGTTAAATACAAATTTATTATTTAAAAATTATACAATGTAATTTTCTGGATTTTTGTTTTAGATTCCGTCCCTCACAGTTGAAGAGAACTTATGATACAAATTATAGACCTCGACATGGCCTGCAAGTGGGGAAAAAGACGCAAAATCGGCAGTGTATCAAACACTTGTTCTCCCCACTGTATCTAGAGTAGACAGGGATATTGGTGTGTTAAGCAGGGGCACAGGGTTAATTCAGCCAGAATGCGGTCGTTATTAAATTATTTCTATGCGGCCCGGTAGCAAATGCGCCACAGACCGGTACCGGTCCGCGGCCCGGCAGATGGGGACCCCTGACTTAGAGTGTTTGTTGCCAAAAAGCTCAATCTTGGTCTCATCTGACCAAAGCACACGGTCCCAGGCTTCAACTGGGACCGGGTCTGGCGTGCCACGAAAGATGCGCATGCTGAAAAGCACCTCATACCCACTGTGAAGTATGGGGGTGGGTCAGTGATGCTGTGGGGCTGTTTCGCTTCCAAAGGCCCTGGGAACCTTGTTAGGGTGCATGGCATCATGAATGTTTTGAAATACCAGGACATTTTAAATCAAAATCTGTTGCACTCTGCCCGAAAGCTGAAGATGGGTCGTCACTGGGTCTTTCAGCAAGACAATGACCCTAAACATATGGCCAAATCTACACAGAAATGGTTTACCAGACACAAAATCAAGCACCTCCCATGGCCATCTCAGTCCGCAGACCTTGTTTTGTTGGCAAAAGGGGGTTGTACAAAGTATTAACACCAGGAGTGCTAATAGTGACACACATTATTTGATGTCAAATAATTATTTCTTTATGTGGGATTTTTTCCCCACTGAATAAATGCACTTGTATTGAAGGTTGGATTATTCTCTTTTTTTCCATTAAGGTCCCATATTATTTGAATTAAAAAAAACATTATTAGAGCTAAAAAACACATCTTAACCAGGGGTGCCAATAATTATGGAGGGCAATGTATATGAAGAACAAAGCACAGGTTTAGTGTCAAAACAGTTGTTCTGATGTTTAATTTTCAACTACACTTGATAGACCATCACTGATTGAGAGTACCTCTGTGCTTTTATGATAACGTGTTTACCATCAAGGCTTATCATGCAGTTTGGGAAGTTCCATTGCTGCCAGGAATGTGCTATGGCTTCCCAGTGGCTGGTTGTAGGACACGGCAAAAAATTGGGCTGGAGGGCTGTCCACAATTCTTTGCAGACCTCGGACAAAACGCTGGACACGGTGCTCAATGCCAGTTTGAAGCTAGCCGCCACCCCTTGCTGGCTTCCACCCGAGGCTAGAATTTGTAATGTGACGGCATCAACAGATCACCTCCGAAAGTCTTCTGCTTCGCCTGCGCCTAAATGATAAATAAATGATCAACATTTATTGTTCAATGTTGATGAGCTGAAGATCCACGTTCAAGGGTTTTATCTCCGTTAGCATTTTAGCATAGCAGTGTAACCGGAAGAAAACTAGAAGTCGTAAAGAGTCCCCCAAAACCCTACAAACACAACGCATACCCCACTAGTGGCTTGGTGGTGAGTTACAGAGCAATGCTGCAAAACTATTGAATGCTCATTGACGCCGTAGTCGCTTCGCTGTCACCGCAACGCAGTAGCATAACTTAGGCTTTATGCTCCACCTTTGTTAATATTTTTCCAATAACTTTATGAATTGTGATTTATTGACCTGTTTTGCACATGCACGAATTGTTTTGAATAAAACAAGAAGTGGAATCATGTTGTCCAAAAGTTTTATTGCGATCAATAGCTGCCATAAAAAAGAATGACATGCTATTTGCGTTTATATGTACATGTGTGATGAGCTCATAATACCATAATTATAATCCAATCAGATGAACAGTGCCTTGTAGTATTTCCTTGTAAAAACAAAATCTGTCTCAGCCCTCTGCATTCGGCAACTATAATATTATTTGTAATTTTACCTCATTTTGGTCACTCAAGTGGCCGGTGTATCAATCTACACCTCATGTTAACACAGGCTGTACAGATTGTTAGAATTTTGTCCATGAACGATCAACGAAGTGATAAAAACAAACGTACAGCACAGAAAGTCCCGGAGCTTCATCTACATCGTGCTGAATCCATTTTTTAGAGATTCCGTTGGTGCCTCTGTTTTGATTTTGCAGTTTTGACTTTGTCTAGACACTGCTTACAGTACTTCAACCCCACTTCATGTTGGTCTGTCTAAACTGGAAGTCCGTAGCAGAACATTTCAAAGATGGCGCCACCCATGTTTCGCTCAGGAAACTTGTCTATACTAAGTTGGGAAATTAAAGTTAACTTAGAAAAGCTCACTGGAACTTTCTGACAGAGTTTCCATGGCTGCCCATGTACGCTTCTTCATGGTCAATAAAGGGTGGAGTCTTGACACGGCACTGTTAACGCATTCACTCCCAGCCATTTTCACCAGAGCAAGGCCCTTCGCTCCCGGCCGTTTTTTTCTGGATTTTGACTGATATTGCAAGGCCCACAGAAAATTCTGTTCTATTGCTATATAAACATGGAACAAACCAAAAGAAAGATTCGACTCTCTTCTTTCGGCTAAAAAAAGTAAGTTCATATCTTTTTCCATTCTTTAGAAATCAGCATTAGAAAATAGCTTAGTTTGAGCAATTTTCCAATTTCTGATGAAAAAACGGAGAAAATGAGCTTTTTGTAAACGCATACATTTCATTTTTTGCATTAGTTACATTCCAAACATCTGAATAATGTTTTCTTTTTACAAAATACCATGAACAACCAGACAAATAGAGCTTTTGATAGCAATGTGACAATTAATTCACACATGACTACTGAGAGATGACGGTTTGTCGCCGAGATGACGCCGTTGTCGCCACGTCAGCCGTGTAAACTTTTCCCTCATCGTTGTCTGTCTCAGAAAGATTGATTATTTTTGCTTTTCTGCGGGGTCTGCTCGGCGAGCCGCTGCACTGGGGTCTCACTCGTTTTGCGCGGTCGTCCAGCGCCTGGCCTCCCAGGCGTCCTCTCGGTTGTTTTGTTCGGCCGGAGTGCCGCTTGGCATCATTCCGCCAGCGCTCCGACCATGCTGCCCGGCCATTCACTGCTGTTGAATCGGGGTGCCTGGTCTTACAAAATGCGCTACTGCCCTCCAGTGGCCAGTTTTATTGCTTTAAAATGAGTTTGGAGCGTTGTTCTTTGTTTCTCAGATACAGCGGAAGCTATTTTTGCTTCTTAGAAGAAAAAAACCCCGCAAAAGACGTATAAATACGTTTTTGGGACAGTGAAGCATTTAAAAATAGAACGTTTTTATACGTTTCTGGGAGCAAATGAGTTAAGAGGTTAATATTCCATTTTCGGGTATGCAAATGAAATTGCAGGACCTGCGCGCATAGAGTTCTGAGTTATCGCAGTGAAATGCAAAGAATATGGATGCCTCAATAACAAGCAAAAAACAGGAATAAGCACTACTTTTGCATTTCTAAACCTGTCAATTCAGAACATTCTTTTGATCAAGGAAAATATGAAGACAACAACAACTGGTGTATCACTCACTAATAACTGGCGGCTGTTAGGGAAGCTCAGTCAACAACTTAACGTCACATCCATTCCGAAAGTGACTGCACTCATGAAAATTTACCAGGGGTATCATTTCGGTAAATACAAGACTATATACAAGTACTATAACACGGTTATGCATTAAATTTTACAATATTCGTCTTGGAACCATATATTTTTCAGCTGACTCCCAAAGGTACTATGCCTAAAGTCTGTCATTTACATGCCTTCGTTCCAGAAATGTGCTTTGGCCCTCCATGTCTATTGACTGAAAACTCTAACGGGCTTCTAAGGCTATATGAGTCAAGCACCATGAGAAGGTGGAACCTTATATCACTATTAGGTTTATTTTTGTCAAAGGTATTCTTTGTGTGTGATGGTTAAGCTTGTCGTATTCCATAGCGGCCGTTTAATTCGTTGGCCTCTTCTAATCTAGCTTTAAGGCTCTCTGACTGTCCGGCCTCCAGTGGGAAGGACGAGATCAAGCAATTACATATTTCCTCCAAAATATTAATCAAAATGTTTATAGTTACTATTTTACAATTACACCCCACCGGCCACTTTATTAGGTACACCTGTACAACTGCTCGTTAACGCTTAATTTCTAATCAGCCAATCACATGGGCGACAATTCGGTTTATTTAGGCATGTAGACATGGTTTCAGACAATCTCCTGCAGTTCAAACCGAGCATCAGTATGGGGAAGAAAGGTGATTTGAGTGACTTTGAACGTGGCATGGTTGTTGGTGCCAGAAGGGCTGGTCTGAGTATTTCAGAAACTGCTGATCTACTGGTATTTTCACGCACAAACATCTCTAGGGTTTACAGAGAATGGTTCGAAAAAGAAAAAAATATCGAGTGAGCGGCATTTCTGTGGGCGGAAATGCCTTGTTAATGCCAGAGGTCAGAGGAGAATGGCCAGACTGGTTCGAGCTGATAGAAAGGCAACAGTGACTCAAATAACCACCCGTTACAACCAAGGTAGGCAGAAGAGCATCTCTGAACGCACAGTACATCGAACTTTGAGGCAGATGGGCTACAGCAGCAGAAGACCACGCCGGGTGCCACTGCTTTCAGCTAAGAACAGGAAACTGAGGCTACAATTTTCACAAGCTCATCGAAATTGGACAATAGAAGATTGAAAAAGCGTTGCCTGGTCTGATGAGTCTCGATTTCTGCTGCGACATTCGGATGGTAGGGTCAAAATTTGGCGTCAACAACATGAAAGCATGGATCCATCCTGCCTTGTATCAACGGTTCAGGCTGGTGGTGGTGGTATAATGGTGTGGGGAATATTTTCTTGGCACTCTTTGGACCCCTTGGTACCAATTGAGCATCGTTGGAACGCCACAGCCTACCTAAGTATTGTTGCTGACCATGTCCATCCCTTTATGACCACAATGTACCCAACTTCTGATGGCTACTTTCAGCAGGCTAATGCGCCATAAAGCTGGAATCATCTCAGACTGGTTTCTTGAACATGACAATGAGTTCACTGTACTCAAATGGCCTCCACAGTCACCAGATCTCAATCCAACAGAGCATCTTTGGCATGTGGTGGAACGGGAGATTCGCATCATGGATGTGCAGCCGACAAATCTGCGCCAACTGTGTGATGCCATCATGTCAATATGGACCAAACTCTCTGAGGAATGCTTCCAGCACCTTGTTGAATCTATGCCATGGAAAATTGAGGCAGTTCTGAAGGCAAAAGGGGGTCCAACCCGTTACTAGCGTGGTGCACCTAATAAAGTGGCCTGTGAGTGTATAGAAATATAACTTGAAAATAACCTGATGATGGAGGATGATGATCCAGGAACATTTCAACTAGGGATGTCCCGCTCGCATATTTTTGCACCCGAGTCGGAGTCACCTGATTTAAAGAATCTGCAAATACCGAATCCAATACCAGGAAGGGAAAAAAAAATAAACAATCAAGGACATCTCTAATTTCAACTAATTTTACGTGCATAACAGTATATGTGATTGGATCAAATGCGAAAACTTGCTTGAGGTCAATCTTTTGTTCCTGAATGAATAACATTGAAACTAAGTGTTTACACTTCATATCTACCTTAGCAACATTAGCAAGATGTCCAATTTCGGCATGCAAGAGTTTGACTGACTGCAAGGGCTATTTGTTCACTGTTGTACTTCCTGTCAGACACTAAGGAAAACGTGAGAGTGTTTCAGTGTGCTGACAGCTGTCAGCTGATAACCGAGGCAATGCCAAAAGTAACCCGAACTAAATGCCCTTGACCCTGAACAAGCATTTTTTTAATGTTCTCATCATAATACTCATTATACCGTGGGTCAGAGGTTGGATAAAATATATTTCGTCTCCATTACTCGTTGCAAACTTAATATCTAAAGGTAACTCCTCGCGACTGAGAAGTGTTTAATTATAAATAAAATGGCTTTTCCTCCCATGACGGCAGTTTGAGCCTTCCTAGCACAATACTTGTCAGTTGTTATCAACAGATTCATAACAGAATGAAGGTAGCTAATAAATATGCCGTGATGGATGCAACAAATCAGTGCTTGCTTCAGATTTATGCCCTTAATAACTCCATTTGGCAGAACGCTGACACCTGCTCGGCCAGACAAAATGGAACTAAATATTTCATTCAGTGTCAAAGAAAGAAGACCCCTTTCTCTTCTCTTGTGTCTTCTTTTTACTTTCTTACGGTACTCTTAACAGCCCTCTTTAAGACTTCAAGATTAACGCCGAGCACCCGCACTCACTATTCCCTCTTAGAGTGGGATTCATCTTGCGGATCTCTTTTAGGTATTCGTTTATGGGCCATGACATGAGCTATGAATGAGAAACAACGAGGATGACCTGAGAACATTAATCACGGAGCAACATATGGTAATGGAAGGTTATCAATTCCACCACACTCTGTGATTAAGGAGGACAGACGGGGAGAACCATTTGAGTGAAAGGAGACACGAGCTATGGCATAAAAGAAAGAAAATTGAAAGACTGGAGGGATGTGATAGAAGTGATTCTGAAACTTTTCACACTGAATTTAAATAAAAAATAAAATACGGAGCTCTCCAATTAACGCCAGCATGACCAACTGTGATCCAGACCGCAAAACTATTATTCTAAACGTATTCCTAAAAACATCTCTCACAATAATGAAAATATAAATAATTTCTTAAAGATCAAATGGAATTATATTATCTTGAAAGTTAAATACAGGCAGTCCCCGGGTTATGAATGAGTTCCATTCCTACACTGGCGACGTAACCCGAATTTCTTCGTAAGTCGTAATTAACCCTTTAAGTACCCCTAAATTCCCCATCCAATTCTCAAAATAACTATCCAAAAACATGTATTAAATGTCATTGTACCGTCCTCGCCAAGATGTTGGAGCTAAGTCCTAGCTACCAAACCCCAAAATGACGATGTCAGACGTCCGTGTTGTTTGCTGACTTTATACAGCTGCTCATGACATCAATGGTTGCAGAATGAAAATAAAATAAAATTAAATCAGTTTCATCTTCAATAGCAGCAATTAAAATTTGGGGTTTATAACTAGATGCTGTTACAGCAATAACAATCCACACAAACGATTAGCATGTATCAGTGAGCATCCGCACATCATCAAAAACAATCACATAAACCCACCCCAAGTATTCGACCGCAATTGAAAACGCACAATAAACAGTACAAAAGATGTTATATACAGGTTCAACAATTGTGCGCGCAGGCTTGCCTCTGAAATGTGTGAAAGTCACCCCGCTCTTTTTCGTGTGCGCAAATACGTTCGTGTTTACTGCTGTATGCTTCCTGCGCCAAAATAAAAGCATGCATCACAAAAAAAAAGTTTAAAAAATAAATAAATAATAAAATAAAATAAAAATAAGACGAGACAAAATGGTGGTCGAAACTCTGGCATCATAAAGTCGAAATCATGTAAGTCGAGTATTTCGTAAGCCGGGGACTACATATACAACTAAAATTAACAGACCGTGATTGTTTAGGATAGGAATTTTATTAATTTCCACATTTGAAAGGTTCTGCCTCACGAATTTAGGGCCCAAACTTTAACTCCTTGATGCCAATTGCCAATTAGCAGATTCAATATTTTTTTTTTCTTTTTTTTTTTTTTTTTTTTTGTATTTAAACCATACATGCCTGTTGTCGCTAATTTGCATCAGACATAAAAATATATGTATTTTATTTTATTTTTTTTTTAATGGGGGATTTTGTTTTTGTTTATATTGTTTTTGTTATTATTTATTATAATGTAATTTTAATTAACTTTCTCTACTTAATTAGCATCTACTTGAAAGCAAAACTTTTTTTTTTTTTTTAATCTTGGCATCAAGGGGCTAAAACAAACTTTACTTACTAAAACTACTTTCAACCAAAATTACTAGTTACAGTTTTTAAAATGTATGTGATATACGTTGTTGTTGTTTTTTGTTTTGTTTTTTGTTTTTGTTTTTTCATTTTCTATCAATATTTTATTGCTTGTACTCTTTAACTTATTCACTGTCGTTGACAGTTAAAGACAGCAAATACATTTAAACTGGGAAGGATGGCATCGACTGATCCTGTTTCATCGATTGAACTATTGCTGCCAGGCCTCCCAGTCAAAATGGAATGGACACCTACCACCGTCATTGGCAGCAGTTAATACTTAAGAATATACATAAATAACACACATTTAAAAACCACAATATTTTACACCTGATTTCGATCCTCAGAAAATGATGTGTGTCAGGCCCAATTTCCAATCACGTCATCGGATTAGGGACATCCCCCGAGGCATATTGTATATACTGTACTTCATTTTTGGTACTGGCAAGGCCCAATATTTCTAGTCCTGATCTGAGAACATTTTGGTACACATTAGAGCTGTATTTGTTATTCTTTTGTTTTATGGTGCCTTTGGGTAATATAATGTATATATATTAACAAATGGTTAGGTCATGTTTGCCATCTGATATGGATCCTTTAATTAACATATCTTGCCCTTAAGCACTGAAGTAGGATAAATAATCTGGGTTACCACGACGAGAATATGTCTCCAAAACATTTCTGTCAGAGCATGAAAACGATCTAGGCATTAATTTGCGAGACATGAGGGTGACTTGACTTTACATCCCATCTCGTGGGGCCAGGGAGCCTCCAGCCTGCCTCGTTCACAGCGTTTTGCTGGAGATTTATAGATGATCCACCCTGATCTCATTACCATGCTGCTGAATTATCTCATCGCTCGCATTAATCCGCTGATTACATTTGATTTAATTTTCATAATAATTAAAGTGAACCATCACTAAAATGAAAAGCATTGGGGCCATGTGCGACCGCGTGTGCATATGTGTGCGTTGGCGATGACTGCGTGCACTCATTGCGTGAAAGAATGGGATGATAGGGTGCTAAAGCAGCCTCTGACAGCGTCCGGGTGTGTTGAGGAATCCACAAGAGGTGATTAGATTGATGGGAGCAAAATAGAATGAAAGAAAGGAAGGTAGGAGTTGGCAAAAATGATTAAATTAGGATATCACAAACATCTCTTATGAAACAAAATCCCAGGCTCCATAAGCAGGGGCAAACTTATCCTTCAGTATTATGGGTCATCCTTAAAAGTCTTGGCTTGACCTGATGACAAAAAAGAAACGGAGTGTGTGAGTGCTGCATTAGGTGGCAGCAAAGATACAGTACTCTGCTGGCAAAAGACTATAGTGCAGTTCCTCGATGCACTCTATATTAGTGTAAATACACTCACAAGACACAATATTAGGTACTCCAGTGAATGCAATATGATGAGCGTTGCAAATAGTTGTGTTCAGTTTTGACGGGCACTGCCAGAGAGTTAGGCATGTTTTATTTATACTATGATTACTGTACATATTGGCAGTTGACCATTGAAAAATATCTAAATTTGTATGCGTATGGGATTAACGTATTGTATCTGTCTGTTAAAAGTGGTGGTGCAATACAAGTAAAACCAAATCCATGATGTTTGGTAGCTTTAAAACTAATCTTGATGCATGTAATTATTGATATGATTGATGGCATCCGAATTGAAAACGTAGATGTGAATACATTTTTTGGTGTTACAATTGACAGTAAACTGACATGGAAACCGCACATCAGACATATAAACAAAAATTTCCAGAAGTCTCTCAATTATAAATAAAGTTAAACAATATCTTGACGAGAACGCACTCCTTACTTTACAGTGCTCTTTGGTTCTCCCATACTTACGTATATTGTGTTGAAGTTTGGGGAAACACCTATCAGAGCAAGGTAAATCCTTTAGTAACCTTACAGAAACGTGCCGTGCCGATCATCCATAAGGTCAGGTTTCTGGTGCACACACACAGTTTCTTGTTCACTTAAAGCTGCGAAAAGTTAACTCTCTTGTGAAATATAATACATCAACAATCCCTTCATAAAGCATTCAACAAATTATTACCAATTAATTTGCAAAACTTTTTCACAATTAAAGAGAAACTCACAACTTAAGAGGATATGAAGACTTTACAATTCCAAAAATTCGAATAACTCGTAAAAGTTTTTGTGTGTCTGTGTGTGGGGTGAAAGTTTGGAAAAACTTGGGAATGCAACACAAGCAATGCCAAACTGTCTATAGATATAAACGATTATACAAACTTATGGTCTGGTCACAGTATACTGATAAAAGGTCTTAATTACATCAATAATCTATGTTGTAATGTCTGCTGGTTGTTTCTTACCATTGCTGGTATATTTTCCGTTACCATTGTTGGGATAGTTATTGTTGTCAGTTACAATTGTTTGTCCTGTGTGTGTGGGCTTTACCATTGTTGGTATGGTTTTACTTTCATTTACCATGTTGATATGAAATTGATTTTGGTTTGTGTGTTGCCTGTGGTAACGTCATCATATGGGAGAAAATTGGTTACAAAATGTACATGGCGGAAAACACAAGACAAGACTGAAAAAGCATTTCCTGCTCTTGCGCCCCTCTAAAATAAACTGCTGTATTTTAGGCCAAAAGAACTGTTGTGTTTGGTAAAACAATATGTCTATATGCTGCCATAGCGGATTCATGGCGCATTAAGCCCCCAAACTATTTTAATTAGTCCGTTTTACACTGGAAACCCCCGTTTACAGACGTCGCGCAACCGCTTTTATTTCAACCCAGCCATAAAAAGAAGGTAATTATATTCATTATTCAAAATCTTTTTAGCGTAGAATCATTAATTGATGTCTAATATTTTGTTTAAAAAAAAAAAAAAAAAACTTTAAAAAATTATTCACATACATAATTTAAACTTTTAAGCAAATTACAGTACGTCACAATAAAGAAAAATGGTGTCTGTAACTAAGTCACTTACATATACCTCATAACCAGTGTTGTTAATAACGGCGTTACAATATAACGGCGTTACTAACGGCGTTATTTTTTTTCAGTAATGAGTAATCTAATTAATTACTTTTCTCATCTTGGCAACGCCGTTACCGTTACTGAGGCGGGAAAGGCGTGCGTTACTATGCGTTACTAAGTTGGTTAAATAAAAAAAAGTCTGAGAGAAACGGACTCACGGGGACGAGAGCAGAGCAGGAGTGGGGAAGACGCCGTTGCAACCGCGATGCTAGATGGCTCCAATAATACCTGACTGCAGCCATAGCCGACAAACTACGCCCACATGACACGGTAGATATCATATTATAGAATTAGATGCAAATGACAGACACTGCTGCATTGCCAATATGTTTTAAGGACTACATGCGTTTGTAAACAGCCGCCATCTTAAAGCAGTAGACCTCTCAGGAAGGCCCTGATGTAGAGATCCTTCCTAGCGAACCTAAGTAATTTTTTAAAATCTAAAATGCTCCTAAATCGGCAAAATCTTAACTTAAATCTATCTTTAAATGATGAAACAGTTTTAAAACTTACACATGCTTAAAGTAGACAGAAGGGAACTAATGCAATAACGGGAGAAATTTTAACAACTTTAACGATTGATTTACAACTTTAAATGACTTCCACACATAGCAAAGGTTACTAGCTAGTTATCGCAATACCCTTGTGTCTAGTTAAGTGGAGGGTAAAGAATTGGGCTTGGGCCAATTGTCCCCCAAACCCTTTAAGCTTCACATTGTGTGACCTGTTTTTTGTTTTTGTTTTTTTTTTTGTTTTTTTTTTTTGAGAAAAAAAAAATATCACTAGTTACTTTGCCAAGTAACTAATTACGCTTACATTCAGGTAACTGAGTTACTAACGCAATTACTTTTTGGGAGAAGTAATTTGTAACTGTAATTAATTACTTTTTTAAAGTAAAATTAACAACACTGCATGGCACTAAATGCGTTAGTAGACAGCCGCCATCTTAAAGCAGTAGACTTTTTAGGACGGCTCTGTTGTAGAGAACCTTCCTAGCGAACCTAAGTAACTTTTTATCTAAAATACTTCTAAATCGGCAAAATCTTGACTTGAATCTATCTTTAAATGATGAAACAGTTTTAAAACTTTCATATGTCGAAAGTAGAGAAAAGGGAACAAATGTAATAATGGGAGCAATTTTAACAACTTTTAACAGTTGATTCAGGGTAAAGGGTAAATTAGGGTAAAGAATTGGGCTCGAGCCAATTGTACCAAAAACCTTCACATAGTGTGGCCAATGTTTTTTTTTTTTTTTTTTTTTTTTTTTTTTTTTTTTTGAGGGAAAAAAAAAAAGTAATTATCACCAATTACTTTGCCAAGTAACTAATTACTCTTACATTCAAGTAATTGAGTTACTAACGCAATTACTTTTTGGGAGAAGTAATTTGTAACTATAATTAATTACTTTTTTTCAGTAAGATTAACAACACTGCTCATAACTATTGCTTAATTGTATTTTTTTGTTAGTGTCGCATTTTCCCTGATATGTTAGATGATAAATAATCGTTCCAAACAAAAAAAAAGGGGAAAAAAAGTTTAAAAGGGTAAATATATGAAAAACAACATCTCAACCATTACTTGATGTCTGCGATTTCTGCACCGCGACCCTTGTTATATTACCATGTTTCACCCATAGAATCCCCCAAAAATCCGGCTGTGGCCATTCACATCTGTGTCTTGACACTCACTGCTACATGCTCTATTGAGTTTTTGGATGAAAAAAAAGTAAGTACGCGAAAATATCTAGTTAAAATTGTGGCCTCTTTAATTATGCTCTCTCATGCTCACTTTCAGTTAGGGTTTTGCTGTTTAAAATGTATTTATTTATATTTTTTATTTAAATGCCCTCCTGTTCAAAATTGTTCTTCCTCCAGAAAATTGAGATTTTAAGCTTTCCAATCATGTGTCACACATGCATATCGGACAATTTTGAAATTTGGCCAAATTGGGGGTCTCATAGTGGAACTTCAAGTCACCTGAGTGTTTTCTGGCATATCTATGTATTAAATTCTGAATTTTTAGTTACCTACATTTTGGAAGAAAGTAGAAAGATTTTTTTGTTCTTCATTAGATGAGAATAGGGGTGGGATTAAATAAATTTTCTTCTTCCCGCTCCTTTCCAGGCGTGTATTTGATGTTGCAATGTTGCTTAATTTGTTTTGCTGTTCTTTTTTTGTTATAAGTTGTATATATTATATATAGTCATGCCTGAAATAAACAAATGACAAAAACATTTAGTCTGATATTAACACTCCATTAAGATTTTTTTTTTTTCTGTTTGGGGCGGAAATTCTAGTATAGCAATGAGTGTGGCCATGAGTGAGTGATGAATAATTGGCACTTCGGAAGTTGTTGGTACTTGCCAGTCAAATGAGATGAAATGGGAACAGGGAAGGCAGGGGTTTTTTTCCCCCCTAAAATATTGTATTTATATCATAACTATTGCAAGGTCAAAATTACTTTAAGTTAAAAGAAAAAATGTTTTTGGTGTTGTTTTTTTCCCTCAAACTCCTTTTAAGGTTATAAAATGGTAATCTGAACAATATCACCAGCCAATCATTGCAATAAAAACATTTAAGCATTGAGAATGTCATCGTGTAAGCAATCTTTTTTATGTATGTACCGTATTGGCCCGAATATAAGATGGTGTTTTTTGCATTGAAATAAGACTGAAAAGGAGGGGGTCATCTTATATTCGCAGTCTAGATATTATACCCATTCACAACGCTAGATGGCGCCAGATATCACTGAAGCGATGTTCTGTCATGAGAGCTCTCAGATACTCTCCCCATTCACGGCGCTAGATGGCGCCAGATATCATTGAAGCGATGTTCTGTCATGACAGATCTCAGCTACTCTCAAGTTCAACCAGTTTGCATCATTTTATTGCAATGTTTTTCCTTATTCAGATTTGTTTCAAGACAACAGTTACAGTTAGACTTCATTTTGATGGTTAAAGCAGTTATTGCAATTTTGTTGTTTTATCACAATGATTTACATTTCAAAAACCAGAAGCCATTCAATTACGAATGTGATTGCACTTTAGTTTACATATTTAAATGTTCAAATATTAAGATTTGAATGAGGCAAAATAACATGCTTTTTTTCTCAAATTAATTTTTTAGGGCTGTCAAAATATCGCGTTAACGGGCGTTAATTAATTTTTTAAATTAATCACGTTAAAATATTTGACGCAATTAATGCACTTGGCCCAGCTCAGACAGATTTAAATGACAGTAGAGTGAAAGGCCCACTTGTTAATTGTGTTTTGCGGAGTTTTGCTGCCCTCTGCTGGCGGTTGGGTGCGACTGATTTTATAGTGTAAGTAATTATTGCCATCAACAATGGCGGGCTACTAGTTTATTTTTTGATTGAAAATTTTACAAATTTTATTAAAACGAAAACATTAAGAGGGGTTTTAATATAAAATTTCTATAACTTGTACTGACATTTTTCATAAAGAACTACAAGTCTTTCTATCCATGGATCACTTTAACAGAATGTTAATAATGTTAATGTCATCTTGTTGATTTATTGTTATAATAAACAAATACAGTCCTTATGTACCGCATGTTGGGCGCATTAAGCCCCCAAGTATATATATATATATACTATATATAGTATATACTATATAGTATATATAGATATATATCCATCTTGCATCTTTCCATTCCAACAATAATTTACAGAAAAATATGGCATATTATATAGATGGTTTGAATTGCGATTAATTGCGATTAATTACGATTAATTAATTTTTAAGCTGTAATTAACTCGATTAAAAATTTAAACGTTTGACAGCCCTAATATTTTTATAATCATTTGTTTTGGATGTACTGTAATTATTTTCCGTATAAAAAAAAGTATTTTTTTCAAACTTGAGTCTTGAAAAAGAGGGGGTCGTCTTATAATCAGGGCCGTCTTATATTCGGGCCAATACGGTATT
Source organism: Corythoichthys intestinalis (assembly GCF_030265065.1). NCBI lineage: Eukaryota > Metazoa > Chordata > Actinopteri > Syngnathiformes > Syngnathidae > Corythoichthys > Corythoichthys intestinalis. Next base: position 36,235,494 of record NC_080395.1, on the reverse strand, counting down.
AACCTTTTATTAAACGCTTCTTAGAGATGTATTTACATACATTTTACATTATTGTACTTTACTAAAAGAATGTAAAGATCATCAACTTAAAACCATGTAAAAGTGGGGAAAGAAATATTGACATTTAAGTGATTGTGTTATTTGATGAGTTCACTGGAAAAAAGGCAATTGGGGGGTCTATTTTTCTTTGATCTATTTTTTTTTTTTATATGTGTTTAAAGTAATTTACCCGATAAAACATTTTTCCTATTTGTTAAAGTGGATAAATATGTTGCTGTACTTTTTCGCTTTTTCCAGTCCAAAAACTAAATTTGACCAGTTTAAAAAAAGTTAACATTTTTCCTTTTAATAATGCAAAAAAGGAAAACTCCAACTTTAATTAGCTCCTACCCTAAAACTTGACAATGACAGTTGTTTTGTGCAAATGTCTCCACACTGCCACGCGTACAAGCACAATGTCGTCGCCAGCGCAAGAGAGAGTGCGCGCAATGAGCTAATCAAATCAAACATGCAGTGCAGTTTTGCATGTTAATGCTCGCCGTGGGTGTCGATAGCGTTTAAAGATGTCAGGGGGTGGATAGCGAGATGGATGGCCCTCTGCCTGCCTTTCACGTCCCACCTCGAGGAAGTTAAACAGCTTCTGCCCTAAATAGAAAAACTTCAATATCTATTTAGACAGAGGGAGGGGGGATGGATGAAAATAGCGAATGGATGAGTGTGAGATGTGGAGAGGGAGGGGAAAGAGTTGAAATTAGGCAATAAGTCCCTGACCTCAAGTGCACATTGTGACACATTGACGCTGTTGTCGTTTGTTAATCAATGGAAGTGCTATGCAGGCTATACGTTTAATGGCATGAGATTGGCAAACCTGTAGCAAAATTAAGGCAAGATTTACATCAATTTACAACCTCAATGACTCGTACATTGCTGAGGTAAACATGACTTTGAATCACACACCTCTGTCACATCAAAACCTTGTAACATATAGAACAGATAGATGTGCTTTATTAATTGATAAAGGAATATGTTGAACCCATATTCAATCTTAATCCGGATATACACTGACTCATTTTTTCCAAGTTATTTATTTAAAAGTGATGATAAGTCACGTGGAAAATGTCTTGTGTTTCATTTTGTCTGCTAACCTGCCCATGCTTCATTTTCATTAATAGTGTTCTAGGCTTTAAATTAAATGTGACATCCTTCTCTAATAAATAATGGAGATGTCTTCAGGCACAACACACAAACAGAGAGGTGCTTTGGGATGTTTTACTAGATAAATGAAGCACTACTTCAATTAGTTTTAAGTAAAATTAGTCATAAATAATGAAACTAGTTTAAGATTCACAGTGTTGGCCACTGAGAAACTCAGTTTAAGTGGATGAAAACCAGTTTCATCGGCATCTTTTTCTGTTCTTTTTGTAAAAAGAGAAGAGACACAATGACACTTTTTTTTGTCCTAATTTTGTACTGCGCTGTGGAGATGTCCCTGTGCGGCCTGACCTCAGAGTGGAGGTGACTTTGGTACAGCCTAGTTGCTGGAAGTCATTGTTGAGGTTCCAGATATGAGCTGCAAACTTTAATTCTTCAAGTCAGCAAAAAAGTGTATGTGTGACTAGATCCTGTTGCATTCAAAACCTCACTCTTCCAGTGTGTGACTGTTTGTGTGTGTGTATGTGTGTGGTGGATCCTGTTGCACAGTAGTCCTCTATCAGTGTCTGCCTCCTCATGTGATTGATTGTTCCGGGTAAATTAGGACTTGGTGATGGGGATGGGAGTGAGTTACACCCTTCACCCCTGTCCTTGGCCTCCACCTTTTTTACCTGCTCCACACTCACTTTTACTCTTCTTTTCTATTGACTTGTTTTTTTTTTTTTTTTTAGTTTTTTTTTTTTATTGTTAGAACTAACCGGTGTTGTTAATCTTACTTTTAAAACGTAAGTACAGTTACAAATGACTTCTCCCAAAAAGTAATTGAGTTAGTAACTCAGTTACCTGAATGTAAGAGTAATTAGTTAGTTGGCAAAGTAACTGGTGTTAGCTTTCATGTTTTTTTTTTCCCATTCTAAAAAACAAAACAAAAAAAAAAACATAGTAACCTTTGCTATGTTTGGAAGTCATTTATTGTTGTGAATCAAACGTAAAAGTTGCTCCGGTTATTGTATTAGTTCCCTTTTGTCTACTTTCGACATATAAAAGTTTTAAAACTGTTTCATCATTTAAATATTGATTCAAGTCAAGAGTTTGCTGATTTAGGAGTATTTTAGATAAAAAGTTACTTATGTCCGCTAGGAAGTTTTCTAAAACATAGCCTTCCTGAGAAGTCTACTGCTTTAAGATGGCGGCTGTTTACTAACGCATCTAATTCTTTATACATGTTACTAATGCCGCCGTGTCTGTCATTTGCATCTAGTTCTATATATATGTGATATATACCGTAGCATCATGTGGGCGTAGTTTGTAGGCTATCGGCTACAGTCATGTATTATCGGAGCTACCTAGCATCACGTTTGCAACGGCGTCACAACTCCCTTCCCTCCTCCCCACTTCCGCTCTGCTCTCGTGTCCCTGATTTTTCTCGCGTCATTCAACCAACGTAGTAACGCATAGTAACACACGCCTTTACATCCTCACCAACGGTAATGTCGTTGCCAAGATGAGAAAAGTAATTAATTAAATTACTCACAATTGAAAAAAATAACGCCATTATTAACAAAACTGGAACTAATGACGATCAATAAACTTACTTTTCGGTAGTGATCATTTGGGTGGTGATGCTTTGACAGAACCTGACTTATTTCTGAGTCTTTTTTCATTTTGTCCTGAAAATGCTGGTTAACATCCACTTTTGTGAACTACAGAGGCCTTTGTCAACTTGGTCAACAATTATTTAATTCAGGAGTGAGCCATTAATTTTCCAAACAAGCCGTGTGAGAAACTAGACTGGTAGTTGAGGGCCACAACCCATTCTAACTTATTTGTTTTTCTTTTAAATTAATGTATTGATATATGCAGTATGTTTGACCAGATATTTAAGCAGTAATTAAAATTTCAAATGGTAACAGATACAGTATATTACTATCCATCCAACAATTGTAAATAAATAAATACTTGAATAAATAAATAAAATAAAAATAACAAAATGTCTGTATTTAATTACCATATTCTGTGTATATATATATATATATATATATATATATATATATATATATATTTTTTTTTTTTTGCTAAAAGGCGCACTCGACTATCAGACACACCCCAAAATTTTACAAGAAAACCATATTTGTTCATATATTAGCCACAATGCATCTAATTAGCCTTTAAAAATCCTAAAATAAACTACACTGGACTATAAGACGTAGGATTTAGAGCAGGGAGAAAAGTCAGAAAATTAAATAATGACGATATTAGTGCTGCAATGATTAATCGATTTACTCAAGTAATTATATTACCAAAAAAAAAAAATGCTGCTACAAGTATTCGTTGAATTAAAGTGAAGTTGTAATGGTTTGTTTTGAAAGTGTTTGCATTTTGTTTTATTGATTTGGGTGGATAAACTGCCCTGTAGTGGCAACAGTGTCTTCACATGGCTGAATCCAGCTGCTCCCTGTTAAGATCAACATAGGATTTTGTTTGAGCTAATGTTTTTTTTTTTTGTTTTGTTTTTTGTAATGCATTTGTAATTTAGTTTATAGGTGCATTTTCCCTTTTTTTGGGGGGGGAATATGTGTTTGAACCATTTTTAAGAGCGTTGTAAAAAAAAAAAAAAAAAAAAGCTAGCATTTTATAGCATTTAAGCTAGCGGACTTTTGCTATGTAAGTTAGCCAATTGTTCTTTTGTTATACTTAGATCCTCATTTCTTTTATTTTTCATACTGTTTGAGGCTCAGCTCAGGTATTTTAATTTTTTATGTTCCTTATACGATTACCCCGGTGTTGGAACTAGCTAGTTCATCGATTAATCGATTGCTAAAATGATCGATAGCTGCAGCCCTAAATGATAGATATTCCACTACAGTTCGTCTCATCAGTTTTTAGAAAATAGAGGTTTTAGAGAAGTTGTTCTACTGTCTTCCCTTTCAAAATAAAATGACTGCTACATTTCAGTTTTATTTTGACTTCATTGCATTGGCCAGTCAAAGACTATACACAGGTCAGATATGTCCCACTTTGCCTTGGTTTAATTGGTGTGTGGACCGTTCAGTATTGTCAAGGTGTGAGGGGGGAAAAAAACACTCAAAGTGGTGATATCTCTGTAACTAAAAGTATGCTGATTGATTCCATGAGTGATAAGCCAGTGCTGATGTGTTGAGTTTCCAGCAGCAAATCAATTGTTGCTTCTTTATAAATGCATAAGCATGGCTTCCCTTTGGACCTGTGGCAAGGCAAGTGTATTGGCATTGCCCCTGTCAACAGAAAGGTAGGGTGAGATCGTTTATACATCCTGTGTAAAAACATTAAATATGGGTAGACAATGGCATTGATGAGAAGAATACGGGTGCCATATTGTACTTCAGGGTTAAACAACATGGTGCCCATGGTAACAAGGTCACTCCCAAGGACCACATGAGTAGATTGTGGGCCTATTCTAAATGCAGTTCAGTTAGTGAGTGTATGTGGAAAGTGAAAATGAAACGGATGTAAGCAGTGTGTAGACAAAGTTAAAACTGCAAAATCAAACCAGACGATCTCCAAATCTCCAAAAATCTCCAAAAATAGATTCAGCACGACGTAGATGAAGCTCCAGGAATTTCTGTATTGTGTGTTTGTTCTTATCACTTCGTTGACCGTTCAAGGACAAAATTCTAACAAGCTGTGCAGCCTGTCTTAACGTGAGGTGTAGATTGATCAGCCGGCCACTTGAGTGATTAAAATGAGGCAAAATTACAAATAATATACAGATGCAGGATGCCGAAGGGCTGACACAAATTTTGTTGTTACAAGGAAATACTACAAGGTATTGTTCATCTGTTTCGATTATTATGAGCTCATCACACATGTACATATAGTATGTCGTTCTTTTTTTTTTTTTTTTTTTTTTTCCTCAGATAAGATCGCAATAAAACTTTTGGACAGCTTGATTCCATTTATTGTTTTAACTAAAACGATTGATGCATGTGCAAAACAGGCCTACAAATCACAAATTTTAAAACTATTAATAACAAAGGAGGAGCATAAATCGAGCCTTCCATCATTAAGGTAAAATGCACATAGTCTCGATATACTGTACAGTGTATCACAAAAGTGAGTACACTCCTCGCATTTCTGCATATATTTATATCTTTTCATGGGACAACACTGACAAAATGACAGTTTGACACAATGAAAAAAAATCTGTGTGCAGCTTATATAATAGAGTTCATTTATTTTCCCCTCAAAATAACTCAAAATATAGCCATTAATATCTAAACCCCTGGCAACAAAAGAGAGTGCACAGCTTGGAAACTACGTAAGTCCCTAAATGTCCAAAGTGAGTACTGCTTGTCATTTTTTTCTCCAAAATGTCATGTGACTCGTTACAGGAGTGCTGTCAGCATTGCCGCAGAGATTGAAGAGGTGTGTGTGTGTGTGTGTGTGTGTGTGTGTGTGTGTGTGTGTGTGTGTGTGTGTGTGTGTGTGTGTGGAGGGGGGGGGGGCAGACTGTTTGTGCTCAGACCATACGCCGCACTCTACATCAAATTGGTGTGCATGGCTGTCACCCCTGGAGGAAGCCTTTTCTGAAGACGGTACACAAGAAAGCCCGCCCGTCTCATCAGACTATAGGACATGGTTCCAGTAATCCATGTGCTTTGTTGACATGTCTTGAGCAACCTGTTTGCGGGCTTTCTTGTGTACCGTCTTCAGAAGAGGGTTCCTCCTGGGGTGACAGCCATGCACACCAATTTGATGTAGAGTGCGGCGTATGGTCTGAGCACTAACAGGCTGACCCCCCACCTTTTCAATCTCTGCAGCAATGCTGACAGCACTTCTGTAATGAGTCACATGACATTTTGGAGGGAAAATGACAAGCAGTACTCAATACTTGACATTTAGGGATGTACGTTTTTTCATAGGGGTGTACTTACTTTTGTTGCCAGGGGTTTTGATATTAATGGCTATATTTTGAGGAAGAAATAAATTAACTCTATTACTGTATATAAGCTGCACACAGACTGCTTTTCATTGTGTCTAGAGCTGTCCCGACTAGTCGACATAGTCGACGTCATCGATGACGTAAATCCGTCGACGAGCACAACATCCCGTCGACGGTTAATGAAGGGTTAAAAAAATATGTGCGTGGAAAGTTAGAATGTCGGATGCTCTGTTTGCAAGCGGGGAAAGCGGCACAAAGCCAAAAAAGCGCACCAGAGTGTCCAAAACATTGACTTATTTCAAAGAAACTAAGGAGAGTACACTCTTCTGTCCTGTCTCTTCAGTGCCAAGCTTGGCTGCACGTCGGCCGTGAATAAACACCTCAAGCGCCTTCACGCAGTTTGTAATTTTTTTTTTTTTCCCCTCTATTTTTTGTACACCAGAGGGTGCTATCGCCTTACTAAATAATAATGTTTCATTGACAATGGGCCTATAAGTGCTATTAGTATTGTTCTTAATGCTAATTGAAAGGTTTATTTCATGTTATGGGTTTATTTTATGGTATAGAAAATTATATAGGGTTAAAAGGTCATAAATATATACAGTATATACAGTGATTGCACTCAAGGGAGAGATTGTCAATGATAAGGTAATAAGGTAAAGACAATTCATATAGGCAATTCATTGATATATAAATAAGGTTTAAAAGGAAAAAGGTGAAAAGTTTTTGTTAATTTCTAATTGTGTTGCTTTATTTGTGCGCACCGTAGCTCTTACAGTGTGTTTACATCAAGAATGGAATAAAAGTTGTAAACCATCAGTTTAATCGGGATGCTACACTAGTTAATTCTATCAGCATTTGAACTCATTGTTTATTTGTGATTTATTATTGTTATTTACGTGTTTATTTGTACTTTAATAAATGATTTGAGTGTTCCAATATGTTTTTTGTGAATTGATAAGCGTCAACAAAAATTTCATTGCTAAATTAGTTAAAAAAAAAAAAATAATAATAATAATAATAATAATTATTAGATTAGTCGACTAATCGTAAAAATCGTCGGCTGACTAATCGGGAGAAAATTAGTCGTTTGGGACAGCCCTAATTGTGTCAGTGTCATTTTGTCAGTGTTGTCCAATTAAAAGATATACTTACATATCTGCAGAAATGCGAGGGGTGTACTTACTTCTGTGATGCACTGTATGTCCATCCATGCAAGTGTTGTGAGGCACATCAAGTTGTCTTCCCTTTCCTAAAAGCGTTTTCCACCTGTTAACAAACAAACAAAAAAAAACATTAAACGCTTGAATTTATGCATTTAGGGTAAAAAGCCCATGTATAACTTGTAGTAGATGACTGTTTGTTGTCCATTTCTTCATCGTTGAGGCTAATGCAAAGCTAATGATGTCTCAGCTGTGGTGCAACACACAGAATTGTAGTCAAATTGAACTTAAATTGACCTGTTATTGCTTTGTGGTTGTATTGTCTTGGTTCCACATCTGCCTTCATGAACACAAAATTCCCATATTCATGTATTAGGACACATTCAACTGGATGCATCGCAGATTTTCAGGTCCCTGATTGCAATTCCATCCACTGCTATTAAATCAATAAAATACAAAACTATTTTGGTTGTCTCTTAGCCATTTCTTTGTGTTGTCCTCCTATGTCGTGATGACAGCAGATGGATGCGACATTTCCAAATTCTTTTTTGAGGGATTTTGATGAGTAATGCCACTCCAGCTCCACTGTTGTTTTGGTTGGAGAAAGTGTAGAACGGAAGTCGCAAGCAGAAATGCGGACGTAAAGCAGAAGTACTTCGGAAACTTGTCAATAGAAGTGAGTTTTAAAAATGCAAAGCAATCGAATACAGTGTAGTATTTTGATATTGGTTTGCCACTCACCTTAGTTTTTGGAAACAGGTTTTGTGGTTAAAGAAACCTATATTCAACCATTTATGAGATAGGGTTAAACTTGCAAACACCATTTTAAAAGCAAAATATGGAAATTTCTGTGTCATTTTGTGGGGTTATTTTGGGTAGTTTGAACATTGGGTGGAAATACTGAAGTGAAATAAGACATCAGCCAGGAAGTTAAGTTTGGCGTTAATGGGACAAATCAGACTGTCACAGAGATCTGATGCCAGTCCAGGAAAGACATGTGCGAGCAATGTGGATTACAAATTTGGCTCGATAACACTTGATCTCTCTGGTGGTATGGGCCAAAAAAAAAAACTATTGCAGGAAGCTTGTTGTAAGATATCCCAAAACAAATTAACTAAGTTATCCAGTTCAAAGCCAATGGTACCAAATGCAAATAAAAAGAATTTACCGTATTTTTCGGACTATAAGTCACAGGGTTTTTTTTATAGTTTGGCAGAAGGTGCGTCTTAAACACTGGAGTGACTTATGTGTGATTATTTACGGTCGGGTCAGGCCGACTTCTCTCTCGCTTTAAAAAAAAAAATTTTTTTTAATTTTTTAATTATAATATACAGTATTCATATATTTATACTAAAACAATGTATGGATGTTAAATAAAATAAGTAATTTGGATAAAACAGAGAAGGCGCTCTGCATGCCTGTGCATATGAACGCAGTGGCCCCGCTCTCTTTTCAATCTTCCCCGCCGTCCGCGAGCATCCTGGTGTTTCCTTTTCGATATGGAGCAGCTCTAGGAGTGATAAACTAAAGACGGGGGAATTGAAAAGCAAACAACTGTGGTAGGTAAGCCTGAACGATATATCGTTTAAACATCGCCATCGCGATGTTTGCGTGCGCGATAGTCCCATCGCAAGGATGTGCGATAGTTTTTATTTATTTTAATCCACATACGCCCTGCTTTCTGCTCTGCACAGAGCCTCACACCCTCCCTCTCCCAGCTCTTTGAACCTCACAGTCACTGCAGCACTTGCTTATTAAAGTTAAGGATGCTGGCATCTTTGATCTCTCCAAAGAAGCGGACATCACAGCGCAGCAGCTGTCAATCATCGTTTAACTTGTTAAACAGTTTCCGCAAGGAAGCCGCTTTGGAATGAATGTTTGTGTGTGTGGAGACGTTTGAGACATATAAATTAAATGCCAGAAGTGATCATGAGGAGTTTGTAATTTCTACATGTCCACCAAGAGTCACAGCTAAGGTAGATAAACATAAGTATTTAATAAAGCCAAGCATTTTTCTACTACAGTACTTTATTCTTGTTCAAAAATGATTTGGTTGGACAGTTATGTTTAAAACTGATAATAATTATTACATTTGAAGTGCTTAAAACCATTTATTAATATATATATATATATATATATATATATATATATATATATATATATATATATATAAACCTTTTAATCCTTCTAAACCCTTTTTTATATATATAACCCTTTTTAATCATACTTTGGGAGAAAAAGAAAAAAACATGCCTTATATGTATCTCTTTCACTTATTGCGGTGGGTTCTGGTCCCCATTAACCGTGAAAAACGAGGGACCACTGTACACTGGTCATTGTGAGTCATCCAAAGTCTTTCCAAACAGCTATTCAAGTCATCTAGTAAAAATTTCTTTAGAAAAAAAAATATATATATTTTTTTTTTAATATCGCAATATCGCAAATCTAAAAAAAATCGCAGCAATAGTTTTTTCCAATATCGTTCAGGCCTAGCGGTAGGAGTGGGATATGGAACGGATTCAAATTGATTGTTGAAGTTGATATAAGGAAACCTGTGTTGGCTTCGCTGAATGTAAACGAATGTGGCGCTTTGGTCTCATACGAGAAATATATTTAACAAACCTTTCCAGCGTTATTTCGTTGTGTAAATGCATTTATAACAATCATAAAAATATGTAGACTATTTAAACATTGAGAAAACTTTTTTTTCTGCCAACTCGAGATTAAAATAAATGTCAAATCCACTATCCGCCTGTCAGGACAGACACCCAAATATAAAAGCTATAAATGTTTATTGAATATCCATCTTACAGTCTTGTTTAACTGGGAGAATTTGTTACAAAAGACAGGCTTTAATTTGTTATCATTATGCATATATGCACCGACATCGTCACAAACGTGATCACGCAAAACGCAACCACGCATCACCTCCTCGCATTTCCTCCTTCTCCTGAGTCCTCACAAATAAAACTTAAAATTTCAGGGGTTTTTGGGCCCGTGTCTACAAATAAAACATAAAAGGTTTGGGGGGTTTTCGGGCTCGGGCAAGCAAATCAAGTTAATTGATCGGGTCGGGCTGGAATTTTTAGGCCCGATCTAACTTCTAGCATCATATAATGTTAGCATACCGTACACCTATTCTGGCTGTTGTTCTCTATTATATTTTAAATTGCCTTTCAAGATGACATGTCTGTTCCTTGTGCTGGATTCTATCAAATAAATTTTCCCCAAAAAATGCGACTTATATTCTGGTGCGACTAATGTTTTCTTTTCTTTTCATTGCGCATTTTTGGGCAGGTGCGACTTATACTCAGGTGCGACATATAGTCTGAAAAATATGTTACGTATATTACTCACTTTAAAAAATAGACATTATATAGGCAATTCTAATCTTAATATATGTTTTGTCAATCAGAAGTACAGTATAGTACAGTAGTGCATAGAAATCAATAACACTGCTTTGTTTTTTTTTTTTCAGTGACTTTGTCCAGCTGTCTTCAGAAGGTTCTTGTCCTGGAGTGGCACATCCATGTGGTCAGTTGGTCCAACGCCTCCTATTTCTCCCTCCCTCTCTGTGTCTCACTTCCTCTTTCTCGTACTAGCAGACACTTGAGAAAAGAGCAAAGCTTTGCCCCATGGCGTTCGAGAATGAGCGTTGCCTCCCAGCTGCTAACCGGGAAAAGCGAGGCGAACGGCAGCGTTCTAAAGCTGAGAAGCAAATGAGAGTGCTGGAGAGACAAATTATGCCAGAGAGACGCGAGATGTGAGACGGCCGCGTCCTTGAGAACTGCACCACAACTCTTTGAAGCGAGCCGGAGGACGGTGTGAGTAACATGCATCTGTGTGAGACGTGTGTTTTGTGTGCAGAGGTGTGTGCGAGTGTGTTACTTACTTGTCACACTGGTAGCACTGTGTTTAGCTGCTGATCATATTTGTCTTCTGGTGTGAAATGCTGAAAGAAGATAGTGATACATTAAAAAACATAAAGAGGTCAACAATATTAAAGGGCCAAACTGGAGAGATTTAAAAGTCAGGTAATTCTGGAAAATGTTCCAAAAAGTTAAGGACTTTGGCAAAAAACACATAGACAGCGTACTTGGAAATGAACACACACATAAACATCCGAGATTGATTGCCCTGAGTTTTGCACAGTTTGTCCGAACATATCTATACAATGCATAAACTAATTCAACTGTGCTAGATCATCAGATCTCACAAGATTAGGAATGATAAAGTTTTTCAGCTGCCAAGAATCTGCATTTTGGAGTTAAATTAATAAGTTATGTCAGTTTTATACATGCATACAGTAGTCTGTGTATACTGCCAATTCACAACATAAAATATGCAAAGGCAGTGAACAGTATTTATAATATCCTAATAGCCTCATTTCCATTATCATACATTTTTGGAAAACAGAAAAAAACGTAACAAATCAACACAAAAATGAAAAGTCCGGTTGCATTCTTTCAACATGATTTGGAGGAGTGAAAATTTACACAGTGAATAAAACACATTTTATTTTTTAGTAAGACTAGAATGAACCAATGGTCATTAAAAAGAGCTCTGAACTTAGACGATTTTAATTTCATTGATCTCATTTTGTGATATTTGCATCTTTTAAACATCTGTTTTGTGGTAAAAATGACACTATAAAAAGATCAAGACCGGTGAAAAAAAATGGATCGCTCTTGATGAAGAGCCGTGTCATATTTAATCGACCATCTGCATGTGCAGATGCTAACTGGCTAGTTTGTCAGGTTTTTAACCGTCATTCAAAGAGTCCCTTGTTGATGGTTTTCAACTTATTACACTCCAGGTGAGGTAAACTGTAATGCTAAACACACAAAACAAAGAAAATCATACGTATTGTGTGCATTTCATTTTTCAAGTGTCGACTATTGTAATACAGTGGTACCTCTATATACAAAGTTAATTCATTCCATGACCTTGTTTGTAAGTCGAATTAGTCGTATGTCGAGCAGGATTTTCCCATAAGAATGCATTATAATTTTATTAATTCGTTCCACAGCCCGAAAACCTTCACTAAATCTTTAATACATACTGCTGGTACTATTACAAATGGCAATCACACATAGCAAAGCAAGTAAATTATAAATAAAAATTGTAATAATATTATAATAATAATAATAATTCCTGTAATAATGTAACGAATCAGGTTCTAATGTGGCTTTGCATGCTGTACCTGAACGCACCGCGTGGCTGACCGTGAGATAGAGAGTGTGGTAGAGATTTTACTTTCTCTTTTAATGTTTTGTAGCTGGCGTCAACTGCGTTGGACAGTAGGCGTGTTGTTGCACAAGTTGATGGAATAAATGATTAGAAACCTGATGAAGCTGGCAATTTATTTGGCAATGTTACCACTATAATTATTGTCACCCTACCTTATAAAGACTGGCGAACGGAGGCCGTCGGAGGACCGTCGAGATCGTAGATAGTCTTCGGCGGTATTGTCGAGCTAGTTCACGGATGTGAACACAACCCTCGTATTTTTCTGTAATTTCCATCTTCATTTCAATGGTAAACGTCACCTTTTCCCTGTTTTTTCACCAACTGCACTAACATTCTTGGAACCTATGCTGATTTCTCTCACAAGAAAATCAGCCATACATCTGTCTTGCGGGAAAACAAAGACACTGCGCCGATGTCATAAATTGTTGTATTTCGAACACGTCGTCGGATGTAGAAACAAACGGCGAGTCAAATTTTATGTCTGATGTCAAAAAGATCGCGTGTCGAAGCGATCGTACGTCGAGGTACCACTAGTAATATACAATGGTAGAAGCCTTTGTATACATGTTAACAATAAAAAAAGCAACAACATAAAATTCGTGAAAAATAATTTAGATCAAACACCGTGACCAGAAAAGTTTAGTATTGCCAACCCTAACTCTCTTTTGTTATTTAGAACACAAGCGAAACACAATGCCGAAACCTTGGAATCAATCACCAGATCATTAATGATTTTACAGTCAAACAACAATGCTAAACAAAAAACATAATTCATTTCAAACTTTTATGTGTGTGTCTAAAGCAATTTAGTATGATAGGAAGAATCCATTGGGCTTTTATTTTCAAGGATGTGCTGAACCGGATGAGGCTTGCGAGACAACTTGTCCCACTGAACTATTTGTAAGCAGTCATCAGACGTAATCCACACAGCATACCATGGAACTGATTGGGTTACACTCAACATGAACATGCTGTATAATATGAGCCAATGCGTTACTCATATTTCTGAAAGCGTTTAAGAGATATATGTCATTACAGCGGAAGATTACTGCATGGAGTGCCAAATGGCTGACATCATGACATTTGGCAGGCAAAAGAAACATTCTCTCCTTTCAACATGGGCTCTGAAGTCCAGCCAGTGGGAATGCAACAGCGAGCGCAGATACCATCACACCCGATCCAAAAAATCCCCAGGTTGCGTTGTGTCATATGAGGTCTTGTGGGAATCATGTGTCCGGTTTGTTTGATCATTCATGGTGGAACAAGTACGACAGATTCAGCAAATATATTTAGATTTCAAATTATAGCACACTGTTTGCATAGATAGCATGTCTGTGGCTGTATTTCAGTGGTTTATCATGGCAGCAAAAGCTTATCCAGATGTCCAATCAGTCTCTTAAAATGTTATTGGTTCATATTATTTATGAAAATGCATCGTGACTCTACTATGAGCTCTCTGAGATGACCGTCGAGGGTTTATTTTTAAACTTCATAAACCCGTGTCTACAGGGTGAGCATGTTTTGACAACACAGTGCGTAGTGGCCTGTTTAGCACTGTGTATTTTAGCCTCCTCCTGCCAAGCTATTGAGGTCAGACACTCAATAATTAAAGTGTAGCACTGGTTAGTTTTGAGCTGTGTCGGCCAATGGGTGAGACCAGTGTCAGTGTTAATAATGTACGTTGGACAATAAGGATGGAACAGAGATTGCGGATGATGAAAGGGAGATGAAACGCTGTACGGGTGAGTGATTCCCATTTGTAGTTAGTCTGAAAAGTCGTGCTTTATACAGGTTGGCACTGCTTCCATGACGGTCACTTTTTAACTTTTCTAGCATCATTCTGTGCTTTTAAACAATACTTAAGTCATTGACTGCAGTTGACAGTAGTAGATGAATTTGTTCTAAAAACGAACTGTTTTCCCATTGGCCACAGAGTAACTTTGGTATCTCACAAATTACAACAATAAAACTAATTAAACACATCAACAACCTTCCAACTGTTGTAACAGCTTTAATGGTACGTTTTAACAGTGAGTACATTCAACTGGTTAGAAGCACAGCAGGTACAGTGGGGCAAATAAGTACAGTATTTAGTCAACCACCAATTATGCAAGTTCTCCTACTTGAAAAGATTAGAGAGGCCTGTAATTCTCAACATGAGTAAACCTCAACCATGAGAGACAGAATGTGAAAAAAAAAACTGAAAATCACATTGTTTGATTTCTAAAGAATTTATTTCCAAATTAGAGTGGAAAATAAGTATTTGGTCACCTACAAACAAGCAAGATTTCTGGCTGTCAAAGAGGTCTAACTTTTTTCTAACGAGGCTCCACTTGTTACCTGTATTATTGGCACCTGTTTTAACTCATTATCGGTACAAAAGACACCTGTCCACAATCTCAGTCAGTCACACTCCAAACTCCACTATGGCCAAGACCAAATAGCTGTCGAAGGACACCAGAGACAAAATTGTAGACCTGCACCAGGCTGGGAAGCCTGAATCTGCTATAGGTTAAACGCTTGGTGTAAAGAAATCAACTGTGGGAGCAATTATTAGAAAATGGAAGACTTACAAGACCACTCATAATCTCCCTCGATCTGGGGCTCCACGCGAGATCTGACCCCGTGGCATCAAAATGATAATAAGAATGGTGAGCAAAAATCCCAGAACCACACGGGGGACCGGGTGAATGACCTACAGAGAGCTGGGACCACAATAACAAAGGCTAGTATCAGTAACACAATGCGCAGCCAGAGACTCAAATCATGCACTGTCAGACGTGTCCACCTGCTGAAGCCAGTACACGTCCAGGCCCGTATGTGGTTCGCTAGAGAGCATTTGGATGATCCAGAAGAGGACTGGGAGAATGTGTTATGGTTAGATGAAACCAAAATAGAACTTTTTAGTAGAAACACAGGTTCTCGTGCTTGGAGGAGAAAGAATACTGAATTGCATCCAAAGAACACCATACGCACTGTAATGCATGGGGGTGGAAACATCATGCTTTGGGGCTGTTTTTTCTGCAAAGTGACCAGGACGACTGATCTGTGTAAAGGAAAGAATGAATAGGGCCATGTATCGAGAGATTTTTAGTGAAAATCTCCTTCCATCAGCAAGGGCATTGAAGATGAGACGTGGCTGGGTCTTTCAGCATGACAATGATCCCAAACACACATCCAGGGCAACAAAGGAGTGGCTTCGTAAGAAGCATTTCAAGGTCCTGGAGTGGCCTAGCTAGTCTCCAGATCTCAACCCCATAGAAAATCTGGGGAGGGAGTTGAAAGTCCGTGTTGCCCAACGACAGCCCCAAAACATCGCTGCTCTAGAGGAGATCCGCATGTAGGAATGGGCCAAAATACCAGCAACAGTGTGTGAAAAGTTTTTGAAGGGTTATAGAAAACGTTTGGCCTCCGTTATTGCCAACAATGGGTACATAACAAAGTATTGAGATGAACTTTTGGTATTGACCAAATACTTATTTTCCACCATGATTTGCAAATAAATTCTTTAAAAATCAAACAATGTGATTTTCTGTTTTTTTTTCCCACCTTCTGTCTCTCATGGTTGAAGTTTACCCATGTTGACAATTACAGGCCTCTCTAATATTTTCAAGTAGGATAACTTGCACAATTAGTTGTACTCGTAATGTTCAAGGCGACATCTTGGTAATAATTCTTTGCAGTTTGCAGGTTATTATATTACCATATACTTTGGCTTTCCACCCATACATGCACGTGGAGTTGGTTATTTTTTGATGGTGCTGTTAAAATTACTTACACAAGACATAAATATTAAAGGTATCCACGGATAGAAAGACTTTGAGAGTTAAAATAATTTGATATTGAAACCTCTCGTTTTCGTTTTTATACAATTTGTAAAATTAGTTTAACTAGTAGGTCGCCATTATTGTTGATGTCGCAGGGTGGTGACGTCACATGGTTACGCTGCCAGCCTTCCAGAGTATGACTCTAATGACATAAACATATCATCCAGACCCGGCCGTCCATAAGGCCAGCTGGGCAAATGCTTAGGGGCGCTGCAGCGTCCAAAAGGGCGTCAAGAAAAATATTCAAATAATATTTGATGATAGCAGTATTAAAAAAATTATACAAAACAAAAGAACAACAAAACCTATCGTAATAAGTCTTTAAATAATAACGAAATCATTTTTTTAGTGTGCCATCTGCCCGTTTTTAGTTTTTCCTGTGATTCGATAATTTCACCACAGACCCGAGTCTCACCAAGCAGCAGACCAGCGAGCTACCTGAAAGTGCTATTTTTAGCCTCTTCAATTGAGCAACGAGTCAACTTCATGAAAGGACAAAAGCCCTCCGGGTCGCATTTTAGAGAGACGAAAAAGAAAGAAGAGAGCATAAACGTCAAGAAAGACAGAGGTTTGTTGTGATGATTTTTTTCAACAGCATAAGCACGTATACTTAGCGCAACTGCAAGCTAGCGGTTATTTACATAGAGTTTATATGACTTACTGCTAAAGCAAAATTATACTGTATCATTAGCCAGGCTGTTGTCTTAGAAATATTTTCAGTATTCAGCCAGCTGTGGATTAGTTTCAGTTAAATTTACTCCCCCTCCTATTTTAGAGAAATTTGGACAAAGTGTTTGGGGGGGCTAAAATTGTCTTGCTTATTTTCATGTGATGTGAACCACTTTTACCTTGTTTTAAATTGTGCTTTTCAAATAAATTTGCCTTGCCTAAAAGTGCCAAGGTTAATTCAATAAATACACCATTAAATATGCAGTTAATAGTTTCTAAGTTTTGTGGTATGGGGGACTAAAAGTGCCACGGATTTAAATGCAAACATTTGTTATTAAATGTGTCATTAATTCATTGTAATGGCAATCACGTTCATGTAAAAAATATTCAATTTATTTTCTTTTGCTATCATAATATTATTTAATTCATTATTATTGAATAGTCCTCTGCAGTTGCAGTGCTTCAAGAATTTATTTTCTTTTAACTACGCCCGTCAAAGATAGTGGCCGGATCCAGTAGACAGGTACAATAGACTGCAAGAATTTAGGCGCTATTATGGTTATGTCATGCTGGTTTCACAATCAACAGCTATTTGACTAATATAATGTAACATTCCACTTTCTTCTCTTTGTAGATGCTCTTCTGAAATATTTTCCTTCTACCTCTGTACATCCTGGGCCATCTTTTACAGCGAACTTATCCACTTCAGCACCAAGTCCACGAAAGAAGTGTATCTTCCAAAACAACTGTCATATGAAAGTGCAATAGATGCTTTTGCATCAGTGAAGAAAAGGTAAGGTCAAGGTGAAAAAAAAAGTTGCATTTTAAAGTGTTCTGTGTGTCTTTATATAGGTTTGTGTGGGTGGTTGTTAATCATGTAAGAACAATCGTAATTTATTGTTTTTGAAGTGTTTTTTATTGATGTTTTTGAATTTTTGCACTTGTTCGTTGATGTATTTTTTTATATAATAAATTATAAAGAGACAATGTGCTTTTTCAGTGTGAGTGTTTAAATATATGTGGTGAAAAGGGGGGGGGGGGGTAAATATGTTGCCAAGGGTACCAAATTGGCCAGTAACGGCCCTGATCTCATCCGTTCAACCCTTTCAATTCGAAACCGGGAGTAACAATAATTAGCATAACGGCACTGTCGATATTTCAAAAAACGAGCAGCAAGAGAAATATGAACAGGAAAGACAGATGAGACGAGGTGAGAGTAGGGGAAAAAACAAGTGTTCTGCCAAAATGTGCTCACTGGCTAAACATCCTACAAGAAGCAAATTTGACACCCAAAGTACTACCGTGCGCTTTCGGCTTGTTTTCTTTGGATGCATGCAAAAAGAGCATACTAAAGATGCATTAAGAAAAAACGTAAACATAGTAATATAGAATAAGGGTGGTTTAAATATGCTACGTGACTAATGTGGTCAACAGATCAACAATCGAGTTGTACTGAGTTCATTTTGTCTACACTTTTTGATTAGTTTATCTATTTTTTTTTTTTTTGTATCACAGACAATTGTTTTAGGTTGTTTGGTCATAAATAAAACAACCTAAAACAATTGTCTGTGATAAAAGAAAAAAAATTCAACTAAATCAACAATCTACTTTAAAGCTACCACAACACAATGCTTAAAATTATGAGAGGGAAACACATGAAAAAAGTATTTTGAGGCGATGAAACGGTAACAAAAGACTCAATAAAAACACAAATATTAAGTACTCGCCGCTTTTAACCGATGACCACATGTGTTGGACGTCTCGCCACATTTGCAAATTGCAATTGTAGTATCCTGGTAGTATTTGTCAAGTGACAGTGACAATCTACGTCATCACCCCAAGCATCCATTGCGCGCTTAAAACAGCCCCCTGCGTAGGTAAAAACATGTACTAAATATCATAGATTTTAAAGTAGTTGGCAATATTTTATGTGTTTCCGATAACATATTTTAGTAAAGAGAACAATTGTGGCTTATTAGAGCCGACAAGTCTTAAAGTCTGAGGTTCCCTTTAATAACTTTTTTCTCTTTCAGTAACTTTTTTCCCCCCATCAAATAGGATTCAAACGACTTAGGACATTACACAAGTTGTAAATAAAATCCCATATTCTTCTTACAACAGTCTGCAAACGTCTAGGGACCAAGGCGTGAAGTTAATAAATTGGAATGATGTCTAATTCTTGTCTGATACAGGCCTCTAACTGTTGAACTGTCTTGGGCCTTCTTTGTCACACCTTCGTCTTTATGATGTGCCAAATGTTGCAAGCTGACCATTTTTAGTACACAGATCCTATTCCTACATAGCTATGATGTTGTGATAAAACATGATCATGTTGAAAAATGCAAGGTCTACTCTGAAAGAAGCGACATTGTTCTAGTAGCTGAATATACCTCTCTACATTGACGGTGCCTTTCCAGATGTGCAAGCTGCCCATACCACACGCACTCATGCAACCCCATGAAATCACTGATGCAGGCTTATGAACTCAGCACTGATAACAACTTGGGTTGTCCTGGTCCTCTTTAGTCTGGGTGACATGGCGCCCCGGTTTTCCATAAAGAACTTGGAATCGAAATGAATCTGACCACAGAATTGTTTTCCATTTTGCCACACTCAATTTTAAATGATCTCTGACCCAGAGAATATGGCTGGACTTCTGGGTCGTGTTTGGAGATTGCTTCCTCTTTGCACTGTAGAGTTTCAGCTGGCAACTGCAGACGGGACGGTTGATTGTGTTCACAGACATTGGTTTCTTGAAGTATTGCAGAGCCCTTGCTGTTATTTCCTTTAAAATACAAGTCCTGTTTATTGTGCAGTGCCTTTTAAAGGCCCGAAGATCACGGGCATTCAGTAAGTTTTTTCGGCTTTGATAGTACGCACAAAGATTGATGTTCCAGATTCTCTAAATCTTTGGGTCATGTTATGCACTGTAGATTATGGGAATCTTGGGGCACCTAACAATTCTATTACGATTCAGAGGCTACGATTCGATTATAAATCGATTGATGCACCCCAAGGCTATTAGCTGCTTTTAATGTTTCATACATTACTTAAAAAAAGAATGTACAAAAATCCTCTCTGGTTTAAACAAACTACTATTTCACTATCAAGTTAACAGTTCAAAACAGTAAATAAAATACTCAAGTCCCCATTCTGTATCAGCAGCTTTAAACTACATTCAATTAATTTAATGTTGTGAATCAACCGTTAAAGTTGTTATAATTGCTCCCGTTATTCCATAATTTCCCTTCCATCTGCTTTCGACATGTGAACGATTTAAAACTGTTTCATCATTTAAAGATAAATTCAAGTCAAGATTTTGCTGATTTAGGAGTATTTTACATAAACAGTTAATTAGGTTAGCTCGGAAGCTTCGCTACAACAGCCTTTCAGAGAAGTTTACTGCTTTAAGATGGCAGCTGTTTACTAACGCCGGCAAATGTCATTTCGCATCTAGTTCTCGATACATCTGCTAACGCCGCCGAGTTCATCATTTCGCATCTAGTTCTATAGAGCCTACCCACGTACCACGTGCTCGCTGTATGGTTCCGCCCACTTGTCCGTCATTTTGACTCTGTATTAGCATTGTTTTCAATTGATGGCGGAATTTAAAATGCATTTCATGGAATACCCGGTGCTTTCTGATGCCGCAAACTCACTGGATATGTTGCATAAAAGGCGTTATGAGGAAAAGCTTCGTTTTATACAGTCGCCAGATCCATATTTGATGCCCAAATCGATGTTTTTCGACCCACTGTCTTCGCCCTGTCTGCCTGACATCTGCTACGCAGATATTTACAATTATCTTGTCCACACTAAATCAGCCTATTCTCACGAAAATATGAAAAACTTCAAGAGCTTGGAGGCTTATAAATACTTCGTTGCTGGTTGGGTGAAACAGGTCCTCGTCCACGAAAATTCGGCAGGAATCTATCTTGTGCTTGGAAAGGTGAGTTACGAAATTTTCAATTCAAAATCTTTTGTTATTGCTAACATCCACTGTCAAGTCTAATGTATTTCATGTCGTTTGTCAATGGAGTTAAGGCTTTTAATGTTTATATGGTTTAGCATAGCACTCTCACTACATACATACGTGTATGTTGTCGGCGATTAGCCTAGCAATGATCTTAATTGTGGTTATTTGTCAGCCCCGTAGACGAGGCCAGTTTCTTTCACTTGGTACCAGCTAAATATTATTCAAAAAATAACGATGGTGGAAGAAAGGGAAGTCACAAACATCTTGAATTTGAAACTATGTCGTACTACGTCGTATGTTGTCGGCGATTAGCCTCGCAATGATCTTAATTGTGGTTATTTGGCAGCCCCGTAGACGAGGCCAGTTTCTTTCACTTGGTACCAGCTAAATATTATTCAAAAAATAACGATGGTGGAAGAAAGGGAAGTCACAAACATCTTGAATTTGAAACTATGTCGTACTACGTCGTATGTTGTCGGCGATTAGCCTCGCAATGATCTTAATTGTGGTTATTTGTCAGCCCCGTAGACGAGGCCAGTTTCTTTCACTTGGTACCAGCTAAATATTATTCAAAAAATAACGATGGTGGAAGAAAGGGAAGTCACAAACATCTTGAATTTGAAACTATGTCGTACTACGTCGTATGTTGTCGGCGATTAGCCTAGCAATGATCTTAGTTGTGGTTGTCAGGCCAAAACCCTCTAAATATATATTAAATGCATCTTACCGGATATAAAATGACTACTACATAGTCTGTGGTGATTTATTGGTGTCCAGTTTTCACGTCGAATTGCAGCCGTCCATTTCGCTCTCCTCTTTGGATCCCTCGAAATACGGTAAAACTTCAAGTCTCTCCTTCCATCTGCTCTGTTAGTGCAACCAACAGCCACACACGCCTTCACCATTTTGATTATTAATGTTAAGGAGCAGAAAAACACGCCGTAAATAGGAGAAATGTACGTAGCCGTAACAGGTTAACACTATGTTTTGACGGACAAGTGGGCGGAACCATACAGCGAGCACGTGGTAC
Source organism: Corythoichthys intestinalis (assembly GCF_030265065.1). Taxonomy (NCBI): domain Eukaryota; kingdom Metazoa; phylum Chordata; class Actinopteri; order Syngnathiformes; family Syngnathidae; genus Corythoichthys; species Corythoichthys intestinalis. The sequence continues at coordinate 36,213,506 of NC_080395.1, read as the reverse complement.
GTGGGTAGGCTCTATATACATGTGATATCTACCGTAGCATTATGTGGGTGTGGTTTGCAGCAACGTGGGTGTTGTTTGAAGCGCCGTCGCCTGCAGTCAGGTATTTTTTTTGTTCTTTAATCTAACGGCATAAATTTTAGAGTTCGTTCCTCATTGCATCCCGAAGACCCCGCTGACTGTGGTTTAGTTTAGCTTTATTTGGCATATTTCAATAATCGGAATTTGGATGCTTGTGAATCGTTCTTGAATCTTCCACGACCAAATCGCGAATCGGAATTTTCGCACGCCTCTGGTAGATGATGTATTTTTTCACTGGGAAACACCTTTCTGCCATTGTTTCACTATGCAGCATTGGGGTTATTGGTGATCCTCGAACCATCTTAGCTTCTAAGAGACATTGACATTTTCTTTGACTTTTTAAACTCAATTATGTTGCAAGTGGACCTCAATGTTGGGAATTCGTCTTCCAGCTTTTTGTCACATCTGCAATTGACTTTTCCAGTCTATTCTTGCTACCTAGCCCATTTTTTAAAGAATAGTTGACACCATATACTTTTAATTTCAACATATTTTTCTTTAAATGATACATTATCTCAGTTGAATCCTTTGCTCTGTCATCTATGTTCTATTTTGAAAATAAAATATTTAATAATGGCACTCAGACATCAGTGCATTCACTACACTTTGTGTAGTGTCATAACTTCTTTGGAATCCAGCTTTTACTAAAATGTGGTACAGTATGTTGATATAAAACAGCTCTTATCGTGATTCATTTTCTTTTAGATATCACCCAGCACTATGGTGTTCCATGATCATATATGAACTACTAGGATTAACAGTTTTAGTCCTGAGTTTTGGGAGGCATTCACTGTTCAATTGCATTGAACTGTCATTCATGTCTCCATTCATTCCTCCTCTCAACCTTTAGTTTAAAATTGTTGAGACTGTCCACTGGTGTCTCTCTGTTCTCTTTAAGCCTGCTGTATTTACTGCTAATCCTTTTTATGCTTCTCCCAGCCAGAAGCCCCGGTGAGATCCTGTAGATTTAGCCAGAGGTTGATCTGATGATTAGTATTCAGCTGTCAGAATATGTCAGTCAACTTTTTGGAGGCCCCCCCTCTCGGTCCTCGCAGCCTCATTTGCTCCTTAAGATCTCAATGTATACATCAGCACTGAAGTCCGCGTGCGTGTGTATATGCTGCATCACGGTATACGTAGCTGCGTGATCCCATCCTGAGAGTGCTGTGTGCATTAATGTCGATATACATATCCAACCTCCCCCTGAGTTCCCAGGAAGTCGCCCTCCATCATCTTAAATGACATGAAAAGAGCCGGGGAGTGATATATGCATGAATTAATTGTCTTGAATAGAAGTATTTAGAAGCTTAATCCTTAGGGATTAACACAAGAAACCCTCTCTGGTTTAAAGCTTCTGTCCATTTTCAGACGAGGATTGTTTCATTTCACTCCATCCCTCCTGCTCCTCCCTCTCCTCCTCACATGCCACCACCTTTGGTTCTTTGTCAATGAATCTCAAAAAGTTGTCAAGTACAGGATTAGCTATTTGCAAATTGCCCTTGCATTCTGCTAAAATGTGAAATTGCTTCAGCTTCTGCTTCACATTTTCATATACTATACTGTATGTAGGCACGTGCCGGTTACCGGTTTCACGGTTTACCGTGGTGTGAAAATGTTGCGCTCTCAAAACCACTACAATTTTCTGTCAGACAGTAGTATGGTATTCGCTATTTTTCATGTGTTAAAAATGCAGCCAGAAGTGGCGTGGCAGCACTCACCCCTCCCGTTTGTTGCTGTGCGTGAAAATGACGCTAACGGCTAGACAGCCAGCGAATCCAAAAACAAATACTCCAGACATAAGTCGTTCTTTTCTTCAATTTATTGAGCCCTCAAATCGTGGTAAGTGGAATATACAAAATGAATACATTTAAAACATTGTACAATTGTATTTTTCCATGTATGAGTAGCTTCAACAGATTAGCACCATGAAAAAGTTCGCCAAAAACAAAACACACATTTTCCTTTCAAATTCAATATACAAGCTAACTAAAAGCTTACAAAGACGAATGTTGTCCTAGGCTTAGCTAGGAGAGCAACTTCGTCGAGTGTTACAGCCGCAGAGTGAGAAAACAAGCTTGATTCGCTTGAATGAAGGGGAAAAAAGGATAGCGTCAAAGATCGTTAATTGAGAAAGATGATCTTGCCCTAAGCTCAAATACACGTTCGCTGGAACAAGGAGAGGTCTCACTCCCAATGTTTTTTTAGATGAAACCTTTCCACACCAATATTTACATTTTAACTTACTTACACATTTTTAACTAACTTATTAACTCATGAATTCTTTGTTCTTTTTAAAACAAAAGCATGACATCACGTAGACAAGAGCTGACACAGTGGCTGAAAATGGCGAAACTTCACTTGAGCTTTTCCATCCTCAAAAAAAAAGTCATGCAGTATAAATTTTTAAAAAATTTATTCAGAATTGTTTTACTTTTTTTATAGAAATTATTTTGTTCTAGCTCTAATTTTGAGCAACTTTGGCTGTGGCTGTGGGTATAGTCTATAAGTTATATTTTAATTTTATTTAAAATATTTCTTTTTTTAATTGATCATTTATTTATTTTAACAATATATTCATGTTCCAATTTGTAACTTTGTTCTGAAAAATTAAAAAAAATCCTGTTCAATGGAAAAAAGTTTTTTTTTTTTAACCCATACATCTCAAGATAACACATTTTGGAGCTATAATTGCAATACCGTGAAACCGTGGTATTTTTGCTCACGATTATCGTACTGTCAAAATCTCATACCGGCACATGCCTAACTGTTTGTGTATTTTTTATCATCAACCTGCTGTTTCAGGATTATTTGAAGCCTTAAATGGATGAATCATGTAATATTTAAATAAAAGGAAGTTATCGGCGACCGGCGACCAATTCTGGGTTGGTTCCACCTTATTTCCATAGGGTTAGCATCTAGCTCACGCGAGCCTAATCAATTCATTATCATTCCTCAAGGGATAATTCAATTTGCACTATGCTGTATGGTGAACAGTGAACCAGATCACACATATATGCTGGTTTGCAAAGATGTCAGAGTGAAGAGGGTTGTGGACGAATATAATGAGGGCAAAAAAAAATAAAAATAGGGTTTCGCCACTATCATATTCTTCACACCAATTACAAGTATTTCAATTTGATAGCTGATGCAAGACTTTTTTTTTCATTAACACAATTTTCTTTAGCATACATAGCATAATGCTCAGAAAAAAAAACAATTATTGAATATGAAGGTTTTATGAAAAAATCACTTTTTTATCAACCCTAAAACATGCTTTTTCTTTCCCTCTTTTCAATGTTGATTTTTTTTCTTTCACTCCCTTCCTCAGTCTCATTCATCCACTCATCTCATCCTCTCTTCCCTCTTTCATTTATGCACTTTGCACCGCAAGTCTGTGAGATACCCAGCAGATCAATGCCTATAGATTAGCTCATTGGAAGCCATTAGTTATGGGTTTTTATAAAGCTAGTCATTATTGTGCTTAATCTTGCAGAAAATTAAATTTAGAGTTGTGTAGTGTTTTGCTTAAAAGTTGATTTTTTTTCCCCCATTCAGCCCCTCCTCTCACTTAACATCTGCTAGTTTTGTCTTTGTTTTGCATGAATTAGGGCGTCATCATACTGTAAGTGTGTTTGGTTATGACACGTGCTCATGTACACTTGCATAGAGCTGCATGGATGTCACTCTTAATTTAGCATCATGCATCTTGGCCATGTCCGAAAAGATTTTCAAGAGCACTAGAGCGACATGGTTTGGCACACATAATGCATTTTTTCACACAGTTGGAAAATCTATTGTCTCAGCTTCTGTACACAGTGGACTCAAAGTGATGGTGTTGCTGTTTTTAGTCGTTTTTTTCCCCCTCCTGCCACACAGTGCTTTTGTTTTCATGTTGTGATGCAGTCAACAAAATTGGGGCATTTGCCAGTATGAACCCCTGGACAACAGACACTGGCTTTGGTCCCTCTTTCCTTGTCCCTGCAGATGTTCACCTCTGAAAGATATGTTCACAAAATGCATACATTAGAACATAGAAACTCAAACACCCAATAATTGGTCGCTCCTGTCACTCTGCAGTTTTGCATCTCTGTCATGTGTCTTTAAAACTGGTCAATAGTGTTACAGCATTGTCTTTATATGTGAGTATTATTTCTTCTGTGTCCATGCAACTAAAGTACTTCTTTTCATCTTACCCCCATTGAAATGATGGGAATCGTCATTAATTTGTTCCAGCCTTGTAAAATGAGCGGAAACATTTTTGAAATGTGTTTTTTAGGAGTGAAAAATAGCACTCTTTATTTTTGGATGTATTACTTTTCAGAGAGTAATGACAGTTTAAGACAATGCAAATGTTTTTCTACACATTCTTTTTGCTCTGATTTGATGGACATTGTTTTGCTCCTTCTGTAAATTCCACCTTGAAAACTAAATTACTTATTCGCTGTCGTGCGAGATCGTGATATCAAGTAAGCGGAACTAACAAAACCGAAAATTCGTCCCTTTCGGTAACAAAACACACCAAACAACCAGATTTCTCTTTGCATAAATGAACACTTTCTACTCCTCTACAGTGGCAGCTGATTGTTTAATCAAACAAACACTTCGTATCATGTGAAATACATTTACTATGAAAACCCATTCTGTGATTGCTTAGAGCGATATTCCACCAATCTTGTTGGCTCTCTCGAGATTCACGCAAACGTAACTAAACAATGGCGCTGTCAAAACGATGAAATTCAGCGACTCTGCAGATCTTTTGCAATAAATTTTATTTTGTGATAACAATAAAACCGATATGATTAATTGATGTCACTTTCTGATTCTCTGTGTTGGGTCCTCTTTTGGTAACAACCGGGCATGTGCCGATTACCAGTTTCAAAGTATACCATGGTATGAAAAAATCAAGGTTTCAAAACAGCAAAAAAAAATTCGTCATTCCATCCCTAAGGTATTAGCTATTATTTATGTCCCAAAAATGCATGGAGAAATCCCTCGCTTGTAGCTGTAAGGCTCAACCCTCCCCCACCGGTTGTTGCTCAGTGTCAGTGAGTCAGCTGTGCTACATGATGGCTGGAGGAGGTGAAACACCTGAACTTTTTCCCCCATCAAAGAAAACTAAATCGCTGGTATGGGAATACTTCGGTAACAGAAAATTTACAGACAGCCGCGGCTAAGAGGAGGGCCAACCGACATGTGAAACATGTTTGTGGAGGATGGCTGCCGAGGAGGCAATACCTCCAATATGAGTTTGCATTCATACAAAATTAGAGGTTAGTAAACACTGTCAAGAACGTTTCCCACCAGCTACTAGAGTTAACTACAGTGTGTTTAGTGTGTCTAGCGGTGGTAAAACGTGTTTTTTTTCTCTGGCAACCGCCTGTTGAGAAAGAGACTGTGTATAATGTAAACATGATACGAGTCATACACACATGCTTCATGTGGAAAATAATTCACTTATTTTTTTTCTGATGGTAATAATTTTGAGCTGTGGCTGTGGGTTTAGGCCCACCTAAAGGACTGCATTTTTTAAAAATTTGTTTGGAATATTTCAGTTATTTTTTGTGATTTTTCCCCCAAATTTATTTTAACTTAACATTATGCTTATGTTCCAATTTGCTATAATGTTCTGAAAAATACAAACCTGTTCAATGGAAAAAAAGTTTTTTTTGTTTTTTTAAACCCAGATATCTCAAAGTAACACATTTTAGAGCTTTAATTCCAGTATCGTGAAGCCATGATATTTTTGCTTAAGGTTATCATACCATCAGAATCTCATACCGGCACATGCCTATTTAGAAACTTGATGTACGTTGGTGTTTTTTCTTTTAAAATTTGGTTACTCGTTGACTTGGTCCTAAATTTAATTTCAAACTGAATTAAAAGGCCTTAAAATTCTCCAATTTAACTTGCCGTGAGCTGTTTTTATCCAGATGTACATGTAGACAGTCTAAACTGTGACTGTGATTAATTTCACTACCACGTGAGAGTGGTCATGTCTTCAAATTGTTGCCTGCAAAACAAAACACAAAAAAAGGAAAGAAAAAAAAGGATTGCTCATACTGTATCTTAAAGGGTATGACAACACCTGGGGAAATGCTAATATTCCATCATTTATCCATAAACGCATGCCTTATGGACTCATATCATGCCACTTCGTGTAATTACACACATCGCAACACCAAGAAAATGATAGAAATTTGGATCGATTGTCAAGCTAAAAGGACCCGCCCCCGAGATTCCGGAAATCTAGCATATTGTGTGCGTGACGTCACGACAAGGAAACAACCGGCTCAGTGCTTAGTACTGAATGGCGGCGATGATGGCGGAACAATTTTGTTTCTAGTTGCAGCGACGAATCCGACGTAACGAACATTCTTCTAATGGTGACGAGGAGAGTTATGACCCTTTCTTTGGTGTTTTGGGTTAACAATTTGAGCCCAAACGAAAGCCATTGCAGCCTAATGAAAGGATCATTGAGGGGAGCAATCACACTGATGAAACACCGGTAACATATCTTGTGGGAAACACTGAATGGTTTGTTTTGCATTTCTTTTTGTGAAGCTGATACACCGTGACCGCAAAATAATGTAATGTATAGAATAATTATCATTTATTGTGCTATCATAGGTTTTCGCTCTGCTAACAGACACAAATATGAATGAGATTAGAGGATTTGTTCTATATGTTTTACGAGCGATAATTTATACATGTGTCCACTCCTATATCCAATGCGTGATATGTTTTTATTATAAAAGAGTACTCACTCTGGCCATTTCGAGCTTGGCTGCTCCGCTCCTTTGGTTAGCCTGGGGTGGTCTCATCAGAACTAGTCATCGTCCTCTTTCTTGATATCTCGGGACATTTAGGTAGCTGTGCGTGTATGGTGGGCACCGCATCTGCTTTCATCAGCAATTTCTTAGCAAAACCTGATTTCATTTGTCCATAGTTCGAATAGCTTTCAGGTGTAAAATGCGCACCACACAAAACCGTGCCGGAGGCTGGGTCTGCAAAATTAGCCCTCTTAGCACGGACGAACTTTACTCATTGTCTGCGTAGTCCAGCTCTTTTTGTCGCGTTTGGGAACTCATGGGTACTACATTGCGACAAATGTAGACCACATAGCATGACAGGTTTGAACCATTTTAGCGATTTTTTTGATAAAACACTAACGCAACTCTCTCGTCGATAAACAACGATGGCACCTGCCTCGACCTTTCGTTTCCTTGTTATGACGTCTCCGCCCCATTCGGCTGTTTCCGGAATACTTTCGGAAATGTTCATTATTTTCTATCTATTTTCGATAATTGCTCATGAATGTGATTTATTTTTTTGTTAACTTTATTAATATTTCTTATCTTGCCACATAACGGTTCTATTGATATCTCACAGCCCCTTAGTGTTTTAATACCCTTTTAAAAAAACTGAAGTCAATCTTATTTCAATGCACATCTGTACTTTGTTTAATTCCTTACTTTGACTTTATCATGAAGCCTGTCTTTATACCTGAATTGCAGTGGCATGATAAAATGTTCCATAAAATATTGCCTGTGTAGATAAAAAATACAGTGATTTCAGAAAGCCTTGCTCTTTATAGTATTGTAGCATTCTCACTCCACTTTTTAACCTCACCTGCCATCTCGTCACTCGTGGCATAAACTTCTCTCCCCATGGGATTCCTCTCTTCAATCCTCCCATTTGCAATCTCCATTGCCTTTCCACGTACTGCCCCCCACACCCACAGTCACATTCTTCCTAACTAAACAATAAATGCCTTGAGGTCTCAAACGATCACTTTCCATCCCTCCCCGATGACATCAAGAGAGAGTACGGCGGCAGCACTCCTTTGTTTAGCTTGCCGCAAATGAAAATTGCTAATCAATTTTTACCCCCTCTTATTTCATGGCATGTAGTTCCTGCCCCTCCCCTGCCAGCTGTCATTGTGGGGATGTGGCACAGGGCTGAAAGCTTCATTACCAGTTGGACTACATGTTTTGCCCCTCAGCTCTCTTTTCATTGAATTACCAAAGATAGATAAGCGTTTACATGGAATTTCTCGTCACATTGCCATAGATTCATGCTTTCTTATGATGTCAAAACCAGTAGTGAGGACCTTATAATTTAGTAATAATCTAAGAAGAAGAAAGCACACACATGTGGAAACGTAGCTTCCTGTTCGTCACAGAATTTCAAGATAGACAATATTTTCAACAAATTTATTGAAACTACGAAGCCCGATGGGACATTTTTAGCTGCGTTTTACCACATTCACACTCAACATCTTTCTAGCAGTGTGGGTCATTGCCAGTGTTCATAATATGTGTGTGTATGGAAGAGTGCGTGCTGCAGAGTTTGAGCTTAGTGGAAAAGCTGGAAGAGTTGTTAATCCATGTGGCTGGCTGAGCTGAAAGGCCATTCATATTTTTAGCTGACTGAATCATATTCTGTCATACAGATGTCCATTACGTACTGGGACATGTGAATGACCGTCTTAAGAACAAAAAAGAAATGTGGATCTTGGAGAAACCAAACACATGCACCTTTCAGTCTTTATACTGATTACACCATAACTGTAAAGAAATATGTGAATTTCTATTTGGATATTTTCTTATTGGTCCAAACATGTCTTTCAGGACCCTTCACCAACATAGGGGAATGACTACGTATTTTCCGCACTATAAAGCCCATCGGAGTATAAGGTGCACCGTCAATGAATGGCATTTTTAAAAACTGTTTTCATATATACAGTGGTATGAAAAATTATATAAACGTTTTTGGAATTTCTCACGTCTGCATAAAATCACCATCAAATGTGATCTGATCTTTGTCAAAATCGCACAGATGTAAAAACAGTGTCTGCTTTAACTAAAACCACCCAAACATTTGTAGGTTTTTAAGTTTTAATGAGGATAGCGTGCAAACAATGACACAAGGGGGAAAATAAGTAAGTGAACCCTCTGCCTAAGGAGTCTTAAAGAGCAATTGAAACCAATTTTTGTGGTTTAAAGCTGCCCTGCCCACTATAAAACACACACCTGGTCAGAATTGTCTTGATGAGAAGCATAGTCTAATATGAATTACGGCTCGGTCAAAAGAGCTGTCAGAAGACCTGCGATCAAGGATTGTTGATTTGTATGAAGCTAGGAAAGGATACAAAACCATCTCAAAAAGTCTGGATGTTCATCAATCAACAGTCAGAGAAGTTGTCTACAAATGGAGAGAGTTTGGGACTTTTGCTTCTCTCTGAAGTAGTGGCCATCCACCAAAGATGAAGCCAAGAGTTCAGCGCAGAATACTCAGAGAGGTAAAAAAGAACCATGAAGTGTCTGCTTAAGACTTGCAGAAATCACTGGCACAGTCCAATATCTCTGTGCACACAGCAACTATAAGTAAAACTATGACCAAGCATGGTGTTCATTGGAGGACGCCACGGAAGAAGCCACTGCTGTCTAAAAAAAAAAAAAAAAAATGTTGCCCGTTCAATGTTCGCAAAAAGGCACTTGGACACTCCACAGAAGTATTGGCAAAATATTTTGGGGACTAATAAAACCAAAGTTGAATTGTTTGGGAGTAACACGCAACGTCATTTGTGGAGGAAAAATGGAACAGCTCACCAACATAAACACCTCATCCCCACCGTGAAGCATGGTGGAGGGAGCATCATGATATGGGGCTGTTTTGCTACCTTAGGGCCTGGACAACTTGCAATCATTAATGGAAGAATGAATTCAAAAGTTTATCCGGATGTTTTGCAGGAAAACCTGAGGCCATCTGTCAAAGAAAAAGGATTGATGCTGCTACAAAACAATGATCCAAAACACAGAAGTAAATCAACTTCAGAATGGTTCCAGAAGAACAAAATACATGTTCTGGAGTGGCCAAGTCAGAGTCCAGACTTGAACCCTATTGAGATGCTGTGGCATGACCTAAAGACAGAGAGTCATGCCAGACATCCCAGGAATCTGACTGAACTACAGCAGTTTTGTCGAGAAGAATGGGCCAAGATTAGTGCTGAATGATGTGCCAGACTGATCTGCAGCTACAGAAAGCGTCCGGTTGAAGTTATTGCTGCTAAAGGGGGGGAAGGGGGGGCACAAAATATTAAATCTGATGGTTCACTTACTTATTTTTCCCCCTTCTGTCCTTTTTTGCATACTATCCTCATTAAAATATGAAAACCTATAAGTGTTTGGGTGGTTTTAGTTGAAGCAGACACTGTTTTTTCATCCGTGTGGTTTTGACAAAGATCCGATAACATTTGATGGTGATTTTATGCAGAAATGTGAGAAATTCCAAAAGGTTCAAATACTTTTTCATACCACTGTAGGGCGAACCACATTATCAGGTGCAGTAGTAGTGGTTGTTGGGGTTGCATTATGCATCCACTAGATGAAGCTGAAGGGAATGTCATGCCATGGTTGACCAATACTGATTCATATACCGGTATACGGCACATCGGATTATTAGGCGCACTGTTGGCTTTTGAGAAAATTGAAGGCTTTCAGGTGCGCATTATAGTGTGGAAAATCCGGTACATAACCTCTGCCTTTAGTAGGTTTCACCGATTGACGGAGGTCATAATTTTAACATCTCAGGTTTAGCACTGCTTTTATAGGTGTGACTCCGTATCATACAGTATTGGGCTAATTGGCAGTTGTTGCTCATTATTATTTGAATTAGTAAACATAATACGCTTTCATAAATGTTAAATACCAACAGATTTTTTTTTTTTTTTTTTTTTAAAGCAGGTTTCAGAGGTAAGTTGTGTTAGATAATGAGACAATTAACACATTCTTAATTTTACTTTGCATCTATTGCACCTCACACCATAAATGGTCTGCCCTGTTTACTTTCACAACTATTAAAAGTTTCAACAATAAGCATGTTAGCTCAATTTAGTGTTTAAGAAAAAAATTAAAACACAAATACACCCACATACAAGGCTTCTGGAGAATTGGTGACATTAATGTAACCTTTTATAGTGATCCTAGCATGCAGGTAGATAATTATATGTGCGACATTATCGTAATCAGCAGCAGTGACAAAAATACTGTATGTTGCTCAGCATATAATGTTTTATTATCTTTTTTTTTTTTTTTGTGGGAGCAAAAACAAAAATAAAATAGTTCACCTAGGGTACATGCAATACAGATACTTGATGTCTCGCATATAGCAGGGGTTTTCAACCCAGTCCTCAAGGCACACTGTGGGTCCTGGTTTTTGTTCCAGCCGATCCAGCAGAGACAGTTGAACCAATGAGGCTTCTGCTAAAACAAGCCACACCTGACTGCAATCAACTGATTGCACTTGTAAAACACCAGATTGGGGAAAAAGTGTTGTCATCTTGTTTGGTAAGAATGAAATCCTGCACCCACAGTGTGCCTTAGTGGAATAGGTTGGGAACCCCTGGCATATAGCATCACTAAGGAACAATGTAATTGTGACATATTTGTGAAACGAATGTTATTACAGACAGTGTTGTTAATAAAGGCGTTACTAAAGGCGTTTTTATTTTTTTATTTTTTTTTACAGTAGTTAGTAATCTAATTATCTCCTCTTGGCAACGCAGTTACCGTTACTGAGGCAGGAAAGGTGTGCGTTACAATGCGTTACTATGTTGGTTGAATGACGCGAGAAAAGTCTGAGACGGACACACACTGACAAGAGAGCAGAGGAGGAGTGGGGAGGAGGCAAGGGAGTTGTGATGCCGTTGCTAACGCGATGCTAGGTGGCTCCAATAATACCTGACTGTAGCTGATACCCTACAAACTACGCCCACATGATGCTACGGTATATATCACATATATATAGAACTAGATGCAAATGACAGACACGGCGGCATTAGCAACATGTATATAGAACTAGATGCGTTAGTAAACAGCCACCATCTTAAAGCAGTAGACTTCTCAGGAAGGCTGTTGTAGAGAACCTTCCCAGCGAACATGAGTAACTTTTTATCTAAAATGCTCCTAAATCGGCAAAATCTTGACTTAAATCTATCTTTAAATTATGAAACAGTTTTAAAGACATGTCGAAAGTAGACACAAGGGAACTAATGCAATAACGGGAGCAATTTTAACAACTCTAAGAAAAAATGAAAATGATCACCAGTTACTTTGCCAAATAACTAATTACTCTTACATTCAGGTAACTAAGTTACTAATGCAACTACTTTTTGGGAGAAGTGATTTGTAACTGTAATTAATTACTTTTTTAAAAGTAAGGTTAACAACACTGATTACAGATAATGCACTTACAAGTCAAAATGGATTGACAGCCACATGGTATTGTGTATTAAACAATAACAATTCACAATTCGCAGGAAATGTCAGCAAGTCAAACAGTTTTAAAAGATAATAGCTAACAATTCTCCTGAAAGAGACCTTTTTGTATATGTGTTAACTGAGTCCTACGAGAAAACAATATCTCAAAACTCATTATAAAAACGATCTCATAAACTCTCGTAAACTGTTTTTGGCCCAACCGTTCAGACTACATACCATCAATGCAGTTTGAACTATTATGGGTTATTTCATAGGTACAGTATCCACAGTGTGCGTAGTTTGTCGCCTCTCCCTTGAGTACCATCACCTCCTCAACCCCCGCAACCTTTCCAACTGAACGCAATCCCCTCCTGACTGAAACTGGGTCTCTTACTCCTTTCTCTTCCCATCTTCCTCCCATTACATGTCTGTTCATCTCGTGTTTGCTATAAAGATATTCTCCCTCTTCTTCACGATTGAGATATATCTCCCGCCCTCACAGCCCAGTCCATGACCACTGACCTCAGGGGTAAATGTGAGGTCCCACCTCACCAGGAAATGAAAACATTAGCTTCCTTCCGCCATCTGACCCTGCTCACCTCCCTCGCCTTCCGTCATCCCTTCCCCTCCCTCTCTAAATCCCCACTGTACCTCCTCCTGTTCTCTTTTCTCCACCGCTCCTCCTTTTTTAGATGTTATTTCTCAACTGTAGTTTATTTTTTCATACCAGGGACTTAACATTAGCGTACCACTCAGAGCTCAAATCAAATTCATGGATTATCAAAGATTGACCTTAAGGTTTGCTTTTCACACCAGTGGTGTCAAACTCACAGCTTATATTTTTACCGCCCTAAAAAGAAACAAATAGTTAATCGTCTTTCTTGTTTTATTTTTTTCAATTTTTTTCAACCTGTCCTGTTCAGCTGCTTGACACATAGAATGGAATTCGGAGTATCCGATTGGTCTGAACAGTTTTGATTTGACATACACGTATGTATAAGTATGACATACTCCCATTGAGATCATTCAACGTGCTTCGTTTATTCGGAGAAAGTACCGAACAGGAAAGAGTTATAGGGGGAAAGAAAAAAAGAGAATAGGAGACAGAGACAGACGAAGCACAAACAAGAAATACATTGAACGCCAACACTAACTATGAATATGTTGGCGATATCGTTAGCTAGTTGTATTTCCGGTGGACACCAAGCCTGATGACCAAGGGGGGGAAAAAGGGGGGGGGGGGTAGTGTCAGAAAGATAAGTGATTGGGATTGGTGAAGTGTACACAGATGAGCCATGTGAGGTGTAGAACCCAGTATTTGTGTGAAACCCTTGTGAGTGTGGATATGTTGGCATCCTATTCTATGCTGCCTGATCGCTAATCATAACACAGAGTTTCTCTACTTGAGTGTGTTTAATTGCACCTAGTCATGTGTGAATCCAATCAAAGATGTGATAGTTCTGCAAACGTGTGCCGCGCGGGAGCCGCCCCGGGGCCACGGCCCTTCCCCAGGCAATTTCTTTTTTTCAAGAAAAAAAAAAGAATCTTGACTCATTATGAAATACTTTGTAGGATTCTTGTTCATCGCATTTATTTTTGTTGTTTGTTTTATTGCTTTACAACTTTTATAGACAACATTTTACCAGCTAGGTGTTTATTTTAAATTCATATATGTAGGAAAGACAGTGTCATTTTTCGGCAACTGGGTGGGGCATTGCCCCGCCTGCCTTCCCTCAATCTCAGCGTATGCATAAAAAAAAAAAAAAAAATAATTTATATAATATAAAACCTCATCCGGCACTCAAGTAAAAATGTTTTTGTTATATGTTTGAACAACATATGGCTTTCTTGTAACATTTTTTCTCATTGGTGCAAACCTGCTTAAATGCAGGATTCTAGGTACTCAATGCCTCAGTTTTTGCAGTAAATGCCAAAATGATCACAAATTTTAGATGACTAATCCAAGCAAAATGACTGGAAGTACCTCATCCACCATTGCTGAGGTGTGCTGCCCACAGCACACATAGCCAACAGCAACTAATAGTACTGTTTAAATTGACTGACGCTGGGCTGCTATAGGTGTGTAAACACCCCAGTAATGGCGGCCAGCCACTAGAAGGTGACGGATACAAATCTCTACTCTCATTAGTCTGTTTCTTCAGCAGATTGCAAGGCAATGCTGCTGCGCACTGCCAACTATTGGACGGGAGTTTTTTCCATAAAAAAAACACACGGATAAGGATCGATACAGACGGAATTTGATTCAATACCAGAATTGCATGACCTAATATTGCGATATATTTCAAAATTGATTTTGTTTAACACATCTACAAAATATATGGTGGAAAATGATACATCATTGGGAAGCTTAAAATCAAAATTTTCTGGGGAAAGTAACATTTTGAACAGGAGGGGATTAAAAAAAAAAAAAAAAATTAACAGCAAAGCCCTATCTGGAGGTGAGAGCACACCAGAGCAGAACTACAGACACCATGACTTCAACGAGATATTATCGCGTACTTACCTTGTTTTGATCCAAAAACTTCTTGCAGCATGTATCACGGAGTGTCAAGACACAGTTGTGAATGGCCACAGCTGTATTTTTTGTGGATTTAATGGGTGAAACATGGTAATATAACAAGGGTCGCAATGTAGAAATTGCAGACATCAAGGAGTGGTCGAGATGTTCTTTTTCATATATTTACCCTTTTAAACATTTTTTTTTTCTTTCGTTTGGATCATTTATTTATCATCTAACATATCGGAGAAAATGCGACAGAAACAAAAAAATACAAATAAGCGATAGTTATTAGGTAGATATCCGTGACTTTTTTACAGACACCATTTTTTTCATTGAGACGTTATTTGTTTAAAAGTTTCAAATATGCGAGTGAATAATTTTTTAAAGTTTTTTTTTTTTTTTTTTTAACGAAATATTAATCTATCTATATATCCATAATATATATAGACAACAATTAATGATTCTAAGCTAAAAATGACAGACATTTTGAATAATAAATATAATTAATTGCCTTCATTTCGTGGCTGGGTTGAAACAAAAGCGGTCGCGCGACGTCTGTAAACGGGGTTTTCCAGGGTAAAACGGACAAATTAAAAATAGTTTGGGGGCTTAATGCGCCATGAATCTGCTATGGCAGCATATAGACATAACACAGCAGTTCTTTTGTCTTAAAATACAGCAGTTTCTTTTAAAGAGGAGCGCAAGAGCAGAAACTGCTTTTTCAGTCTTGTCTGTGTTTTCCACCATATACATATGGAAACAAAGAAGAGGATCACAAGTTCTAGGTACTGCCGCTGATGACTTTGGCATGAGCATTGTGATTAATCAATCAAACCTGAAATGAATTATATTAGTTGATTTTGTGCCTTTAAATAGTGGGTCAGAAAATATAAATATTGGTCACATTTTCTATGGTAAAATAAATAAAGCAGTCAATCTTGTTGATGTATGTGCTTTGCATATTTAAGTCAAAAGTCCAAATGCATTGGAAAAATGGGCATACCGTTTATATAATGATCAGCTCCCTTGAAATACACCTTCAACTGCGTTTTAGTCTACATCGTTAGTCTGTTGGTTTTCAGCTTATGAGAGTGTGAAAGCACAACAGTTTTCCCTCGAGACCGCTCTCCCATCCTCCTTCTCTCCCTTGTTCCTGAGAAAAAACAAGATTGCGTGAAGTCAAGTAGTCACCTACATATAGCTGTGCACTTCATGCATATTTATAATTTTTCTTACAGACTATAGGAGACAAACAGTTTGGAAACGGAAACATTTTCTTAATATAAACCATTCCTCATACATTAGTTTTGGCTGTATGCTACATTAATTTAACATTTTATTAAACACATGCACTGAATATATAAGCAAGACATCTTTCCCCCAATGGCCAGTAACATTATGGGAAGGTTTTATTTGCCGTCTTTAGTCAAAAATATTTTTTTTCATTAGCCATTGGTCAATTGATCAGGGTTGATGTTGAAATCAGTTGCCAAGTCACAATCAGACTGTCCTCAAGCGAAGTAACATGGAATGGAGGACTGAATAGGATAGATTAGAACTTTTTCCTTTCATCCATACTTAGGGGGAATTTTAGGTTACTCTCCAACAAAAACAAACTAACAGCTGCTAGAAAATGTCATTTAGTTGTTTCCACTTTAACTGCAGCTGCTGCAGCCTCCGCAAGTGACTTTCATGAATACTGTGATCGCATTACAATATCAGCATATTGGTGCCATCTTACTTGTCAGTGGAGACTAAAACTTCTTACAGTACATGCTTCTCCAAGTGTTTTAGTCTGAGGGACTGTTTTTCTTTCCCTTTTTCCTGTGCATACACTTTCAGCACCATGGACAGAGACTGTCTGCATATTCAGTTCACCAGATGATAGTTGGTTTTGTATGAAATGTTCTGTTTGAGCAACATAATGGTCAAAAAGTCAGATGACCAGAGTCTTTTCTTTCTTTATTTTTTTTCTTTCTGACTGCCAAATGTGATAAACACTGAGAAAACAAGCTTTTTGAAATTTGATATTATTGTTTTTTTTTTATTAGCCTAGACACTGAATACATCTTCATGTGGTTGTGAAATTGAGGCAATTTGTTTAGCCAAAGTACTAGCAGTGTGCCCAAAAATCGATTATTAGATGCATCGAGATTCGACATGTGACGATTCGTTTACGATTCATAAATTTTCAAAAACGATGATTTTCCCTAATAGCTTTATGATAGCCGCTAGTAGCGGAAGGAAATTCGAGAAACGTCTGCCGCCCGGACACCTTTAACGGACGCACAACGTTATGATGGCTGCAGCTGAGTTACTGTTACTCAGCTCAAGTTACTGAGCGAGAGATTTATTCCTGTTCAAAAGACTCGAAAATAGATTTATGTGTGGGACAGGCAGGAACCCCGCGGTTGCGCTTTGGATCCTCTTCTGTGCGCAAGTTATTTTTTTAGAGCGAGAGGGAAAGAGAGATAGTTCATTGCTCCTTGTCTTTCAGTTGTCCAGCAGTAGGTTCAAGTCATGTTAATTGGGAAAAAGTCCCTAGTTTTTTGTGAAGTCCCGTGTCCGTCTATCAGAGGTGAGTACACGAACCCCCTTGTACAGTTTAGCTTTTATTATTGTTGTTTTTTAAATGTTTCTAGTTAGCACCGAGCACTATGCTAAACAGCGACTTCGCTAACATATATTTTCATGTCAGTTTGTGAGTTGTGGTGTACAAAAATTAATCCAGATGCAGGAAGTGTAAAACCATGATTAAGTACAACGGTAAGACTAAAAACATGCAAAATAGTTCAGAAATCTGTGAAAACAAAGTATATTGGTTAAAAGAAGTTGTTTCTAAAGACACTGTTTCCAGAAAATGTGGAATTCATTTCACCATTGTAAATTTTATTGTATTGTTGAGAGAAATAAGAACTTCCTTTAAAATGGTTAATGTTTTTGCACTTTCTTAAGGGCAGCTTTTTGTTGTATGGACATGTTTAAATTGTTCCTGTTGAATCATTAAGAGATTTTAGATAAATAATGGACATAAATTTGTTTGGCTACTTTATTAATTAATAATGTATGATGCATCGATAATCGTGATCACCGTGATCATCGTCAATACCATGATCATCGTTCAGTAATTGAATTGTAACACCTTGTGTAATGAATCGAATCGAAAGATGGCACACCCCTACAAAATACTCTATGGGACATAAGTTAACCCTAAGGGGGGACAATTTAGAGCACACAGTTATGGTTATGATAAACACTAAGGGTAATCTCAGGTCAAGTGGAAAATAAGGAGGACTGAGGCAGCCTGGAGACTTTTTTTTTTTCTCAGACTTTTCGTCTTTTACGTCTTTTAGAATTTCACAAATTATTTAACACACATTTGTTGTAATGCAGTATATAAAACAAATGAATTTGAATGGGAGCCATCTTGGTTGGGCTTGATGGAATAAACAATTTCAAATTTCAACAATGTTAAAATCCCTCTATGTCAAACCCCGTCGTTGAAGCCCTGATAATAAATATGTACAGTAAATAGACAGTAAAATAACACATTAACTCATTCCCTCCCAGCCATTTTCACCGGAGCAAGGCTCATCGCTCCCGCCCGTTTTACTGGATTTTGACTGATTTTGTAAAGCCCACAGAAAATTCTGTTTTATTGCTAGATAAACATGGAACCCACCAATAGAAAGACTAGACTCTCTTCTTTCGGCAGAAAAAAAAAAGTTCATATCTTTTTCCATTCTTTAGAAATCAGCATTAGAAAATAGTAGCTTAGTTTGAGAAGTTTTCCAATTTCTGATGACTAAACAGAGAAATTGAGCTTTTTGTAAAAGCATACATTTCAAACATAACTTCGACTTTAACACAGGTATTTTTTCATTTGTGACATCCCAAACATCTGAATAATGTTTTCCTTCTACAAAATAACAGAAACAACAAGACAAATAAAGCTTTTGATCGCAAAGTAACAATTTATTTGCGCATGGCTAGACTGTTGGGCTGGGAGATGGTACTGTTGTGGCCACCGCGGCTGTCTCGGCGGAGGGGGTGGGCTTTTCCCTCGTCACCGCCTGTAGTGTCTCAAGATGGATTTTTCTGAGTCTTTCCTTTGTAGTGACCACTACCTCGTGGCGGAGTTCGCCTAGGGAACTTGTGTGGGGCATGTTGTGTTCCTGGGGGGAACTGGTTTGGCCGTTGGCGCTGAGTCGGGTCGCGAGCAGCCAAGCACGGCGGCACGGGCTCTGCTCGGCGAGCAGCACGGACTCAACGGCATTGTCCGCTGCACTGGTGGTCGCGGTCGTTCTGCTCGGTCGTCCAGCGCCTGGCATCCCGGGCGTCCTCCCGGTTGTCGCACTTGGTCGTTCGTTGCCTGGCGTCCCGGACGTCCTCCCGGTCGTCTTGCTCGGACATCCCATGCCTGGCGGCCCGGCCGTTCGTTGCCGTTGTATCAGGTTGCGGGTCTTACCAAATGTGCTTCTGCCCTCCTGTGGCCAGTTTTATTGCTTTAAAATGGATTTTCAGCATTGTGCTTTGGAACAAAGTTGCATCAGAACCAAGAGATGTCTCTTGTGAAAAAAAACGTAAAAGACATATATGTTTTTGGGACACTGAAACAATTAAAAATAGAATGTATTTATACGTTTTTGGGAGCAAATGAGTTAAACATATACTTTTCTTCGCGACCACTCAAGTGACACTGAAGGCCCTCTATCAGTTTTGCAGTCTTGCATTTCCTCTCTGTTTTGCTTTACATTGTGGAGGCCTGACTTCTCCTCTATCATCTGCGCTGCCTTGTCTGCCCTCAGCTGCAAACTTCTGCTTATTAGCGAAAGACAGGGAAACTGAGAGTGATGGGAGTGAAGGCATAAAACACGGACACACGCAGAGCAAATTCTGCTTGTCAGGACTTCTCCCTGTCTGTCTATGCGTGCGCCAGATTGTGTTTATCGGACAGGAAGTGGATCTCTTACAATAGTGTTCTGACGTTTCTTCCTCTCTAATGTGAAAAGTGTTGTTAAGATTCCTATTCCAGATACAATGCATACGCATACACACGTACACACTCACAAAGACGTCAGAGTAGTGTAGATAAGATGCAGCTGCTGTGCTGTAGACAGAATCTCTGAGTCAGCTATAAGTATTCACAGTCGTAAGACAATCACTAAATTTATACAGAGAGAGTGAACATATGGCTCCGATACATTTTATTCAGCTGTAACTCTGCAACCAGTCAAGACAAACACTGAAAAGGCGCTAAATAAAAATTTGATCAGTTGTGTTTAAAGGAAAAGTAAATGCAGTGGTATCTCAGAAGTTGGTTGTTTTGTTTCAAGAGGGTGGGTGACCTCCAATTGGTTTGAAGTTTCCCTCCCATACGAAATCATATACATTTTGAAATAATTTTTTTACTTTGTATATTCATGGTCAAACTGTTCCATCATGACATATTTAAACTGTCCAGGTAATATATTATACAGTAAAGACTAATTTGTTGGTAATTCAAAACACTCTCCATACCATTAAAATGTGTATTATAAAGAGGGAAACTAGCGTTCCATAATACTTTTGTTCATGAGCATTCCGTAGTGACATAATTAAAGAGAACAAAAACTTTTGTCACATTGCATTATTGAATCCTACAACGCCTTGTTTACCAGGCAGAGTTGTCCGATAATTACTTTTTGACCGATAACCTATATACCGATATCAATATATGCAGTTGTGAACATATTATGGCCTATTGTATTGTGATGGCCCACTGAATGCTTTAATAATGATAAATGTAACAACTTCAAGGTTTTCCAAATAGACATTCTGGAGAAAATAAGAGAGCAACTTCAACCGAAGTTATGGAAAGAGTCTATATTGCACCACTATATTTATGGATGAAATCAAAATAGTGCAAACATCAGTTTTTTTTTAACCCCTTCAGACACGCATTTTTTCTGCTGGGCAAGGAAAAAAAACTTTGCTGATTTTTACTCAAACAACAGAACAAAGTGCAATTTTTTGGTCCGGGATATTTCCTGGTTTTATAGGTTATTTTTAATGTTAATGTGTTTTTAATGAGAAATGAGCATTTACGTTACATTTACGCCCCCCCGCAGGGCTATTGTTACGTTAGCAAGGTACAGTAACGTTAATCTTTATTTATTAGCGCTACGTTAACTTAATTATACCTTGTCTCTGGTATCGGTCCTCCGCTCTCAGAGCAAACAGGGTGCCTTTGGTGGAGCTACAGACATGCTGTAGTGGTAGGCAAGCGCTGTCTTACAGTGAATACATGAAACAGCGTTCGCCTTGGTGTCCAGCTTGAAATGCGCCCACACTTTTAACATTTTCTGCTCTTTCTCAGTGCATTTTTCTTTGCTTTCGTCGCCGTCTTCTTCGTTACCTCCATATTCATGCATAGTTGAAATCAAATATATCCGCCACCTCTGCATTCTTCCTGTAAGCACTTTGCGCATTGTGCAACACATTGTGCTGTATTAAAAGTAGTCTGGGCAAAACGTTGTGCTAAGAGCAGGCAAAATTAAATGATTCCTCGAGGTGTAGAAAATTCCTCGATCAATTTTTAAAAGCAAGGCAAGGCAAATTTATTTATATAGCACAATTCAACACAAGGCAATTCAAAGTTCTTTACATCACATGAAGATCATAAAAATCACATTAAAATCAATAGATCGTAAAAACAAAGACAATCGAAATAAGAAATACAATTATACATAAAAATTGCATTTAATCACGAATAGAATAAAAAAAATACATGAAAAATAAAACAAATACTACTACGACTGCTAATAATTGAAATCAGCAATGGAGATAAGCAAAAGAGAAATAGAAAGCAAACAGATTGAAATATATAGACAGTTATGGATATGCAGTGCTAAACAAAAGCGTTTTTAGCTTTGATTTAAAGAACCTAACAGTTTGAGCATACTTCAGACCTTCAGGTAACTTGTTCCAGAGGTGAGGAGCATAATTACTAAATGCTGCCTCACCCTGCTTGTTCTTGTTCTTGGAACGTACAGGAGACCGGTTCCAGATGACCTTAGGGGTCTAGATGTTTCATAGGAATCTAACAAATCTAGTATGTATTTTGGTCTAAGGCCATTAAGTGTTTTATAGACGAGCAATAGTATTTTATAGTCTATCCTCTGACTCACCGGAAGCCAGTGTAGCGATTTCAAAACCGGTGTAATGTGGTCCAATTTCCTTGTATTTGTGAGGACTCTGGCTGCAGCATTCTGTACGAGCTGCAGCTTCCTGACTGATTATTTTATCAAGACCTGTAAATATACCGTTGCAATAGTCCAATCTCCTGAAAATGAATGCATGCATAAGTTTTTCCATGTCTTGTTGAGTCAGAAGCCCCTTAATTCTGGCTATATTTTTTAGGTGGTAATAAGCAGATTTAGTGACGGACTTTAGATGGCTATCAAATTTTAGGTCTGAGTCAATAATTACGCCAAGGTTTCTGACTTGATTTGTGCTGTAAGTGACATTTAAAATCGAGTTACTCAATTCGAGTAATCGTTTCAGCTGTAGTCTGAACGGTCACACAAAACAGGATATGACAAAAGATCTGATTTGTGCCTTGAGACCTGTTGTCTGAATGTAGCCTATGTGTCCTCTGTATGTGTTCATTGATGGCATTACAAAAACAAACAAAAGGTGAAAGAAAATGAAAAAATCACTGTAACTCACTGTACTTTGAATTGATACGATTAATTCTCAATATGGCATATACTTTACTAGAATTGCTGTTCCATTGTGTGTCAAAGTAATTGAACACAGATTTTAAAATTAGAATTAAAAAAAAAAAAAAAAATTGCTCACCAATAATACATGTGGTGTACGCTCCAGTCAATATTTTGTGACTCCAATTTTATCTGTCGAACAAAGCTTGTGTTAAGTGCCGTGCCCCTTAAATTGTGATGAAAGAGAGATCACGTTTTATACAGTATGTACAAATACAGGGTCAACTATTGTCAGACTGATGAACAAACAGTTGGGCCATCCCCAAATCCCAGTCGGAGGTTACACACACATACAAGTGAAATCCCTCTGTGTGTGTGAACAAACAGAGGATGAAAGGCAAGACAGAGAGGGGAAGAGCACATATAAAGAGCTGCTGTTTTATTAATGAAACTAGAAACAGGCTTGGGATTCTCAGGATGTGTAGTGTGCGCATGTGTGTCATAATAGCAGAAACCAAGGTAGGTGCCTGAATTGTACTCACACACACACATACACACGCAGTCTGTAATAAATTCAACCTGATTCATTCTCTCTCCTCTCAGGGGACCAAACAGCGGTTTGCCTGATCCAAGGAAGCTTCATGTTACCTCTACTAAATAATTGATGCTCTCTTTCTCTGTCCTTATTTTCTCACTTTAAGTCGCACATACTTGCTCCCTATTTCAGTGTTTTGGTCCACCTGCCACAATTGTCTGTCTCATTGTTTTCACACTTTCCATTCTAACGTGTTTGCACAGAAATTATACACTTGTCTGCTTCCCACGTCTGTCTTTGAACTTGTCCCATAGTCATAAATTGGAGACTAAAACAGGGTAAACACATTATTATTATTGGGTCAAAGTTGAACATTTCAGTGCTAATTTTTCTACGTTGACTGTTTCTTACTGTATACTTACCTTCATCAGTATGTAAATTAATCCTAGATATAAACATAATTAAATGTTTTTAACCCTTTAATGCCAGCAATATGAAGCAATCATCAGAGAATCCCAAAATTTGAAAAATAAGGTCCTAATGAAACCTTTTTTTTTTTCAAATTTGTAAAAAGAAAAGTCAAAATGAATATGTGTAATAAGCACTCAGATATCTATAACCCTTGCTAAATCCTGTTTGGTGTGTTGACTTGCATCCATCTTTTTTTTTTTTTTCAAACAGAAATTAGTTGTAAAATCATGCAATTTGAGGTGTATCAAATGTGATATATTTGGCAATATAGGGCTAATAGGGCTGTCAAAATTATCGCGTTAACGGGCGTTAATTAATTTTTTTAATTAATCACGTTAAAATATTTGACTCATTTAACGCACATGCTGCGCTCAAACAGATTCCAATGACAGCAAAGTGTCATTTCCACTTGTTACTTGTGTGTTTCGTGTTTTGCCGCCCTCTGCTGGCGCTTGGGTGCGACTGATTTTATGGGTTTCAGCACCATAATTATTATTGACATCAACAATGGCGAGCTACTAGTTTATTTGTTGAATGAAAATTTTACAAACTTTACTAAAACGAAAACATTAGAAGGGGTTTTAATATAAAAATATCCATGGATCGCTTTAACAGAATGTTAATAATGTTAATGCCATCTTGTTGACTTATTGTTATAATACACCAATACAGTACTTATGTACATACAGTATGTTGAATGTATATATCCGTGTCTTATCTTTCCATTCCAACAATAATTTACAGAAAAATATGGCATATTTTATAGAGGGTTTGAATTGCGATTCATTACGATTAATTAATTTTTAAGCTGTGATTAACTCGATTAAAAATTTTAATCGTTTGACAGCCCTAGTATTTAATTATAACAGACTGCATTTTTTAGCAAACAGGTTTTAGGGTAATTTAAGTTTAGGATCTGACAAGTAGTGCTTTTGGTTTTCTGCTAGATGCACCACGTGTTAATATTCTTCCATGTGCGTGTGTGCAGGACCTTCTTCCCCCACTACCAGTGGGACCTGACCCCCACTAACCAGGGGTTAAGTGCTCCTTCTCCCTTTCTCCAACATTTATCTTGTCCTCGCTGACATGTTATTCCCGTTTCTATTTTCCTATCCGTGCACTAGTGTCTTGCTCTGCCTCATTTTCTGTGCCTCCGCTGTGAGAGGCCCGCTCGTTGATATTGTTTTGATTTACAAGCATAGCTAACACAACACTCTTAAGAAAAGAAACAAATATTGATTTAGAACCTATAATATTAAACATATTGTATGCTCTTTGTAGGGAAAATGGAATTTATCTGTTCCATTGTCATAATGTAGCTATCATAAAAACTTCCTGGTGCTTAATTTCTGGAAATCTCTGTAAACTTGAAAAGGCCAAGCCTGATTACCTTCTTGTAAGAGATCATGATTGATGGCAGCTGCTAGTCTTTGCTAGCTTAAAACATTACAGTGATCCCTCATTTTTCGCGTTTAATGGTGACCAGAACCCTCTGCGAAAACTGGAAAATCGCGAAGTAGCACCCCCACGCCCCTTTTTTTTTTTGTTTTTTTTGTTTTTTTGTTTTGTTTATTGTATTTTTTCAGATATATCATTGGAAAACGATACATTTAAAGCAGAAATGTGAAGTAATTTCATAACATGCCAAATAGGGTCACAATTAAAGTAATTAAACATTGTCCAACAAATGAAGCATGAAAAAAATCATTTATATGTTGTATATTTGACAAAATAATCGCGTTTCCGAAGTTCACGCCTGAAAGGGTACAAACCCGGAAGTGATACGTCACACCGAGAACAGCGATGGCAGCGCTCCATACATACGGCCGCCATACAAAGCCCTTCAAACAATGATTCAAACAGCGATATAAGCGATAGATCGAGCGCAAGGGAGGAGATCCAAGTTTTTGAAGAGTTGGAGGAAGAAGAGGAGGTTGGAATTTTATGTTGGACCTAACATGTATTAGCCAGACGCTAATCAGGATGCAAACAATGTGCCTAGACTACCTGACATGGAATGGAGACAAGACCCATTGAGATTACAAGATTGGTAAGATATAGGCTGTTATTATTTTCATGATTTTGAAGATGCAGGCATTTGCACATAATTTTATGTTTTTGTCTATCTGATGACATTGTATAAATAAATAATAACCAGACTTCATGTTCATTTTGGCAGATCCGGCAGCTCTCGGGCATATAAAATAATAATATAAAAACGCTGGGGGGAAAGAAGAAGATGAGTCGTTGATGGCTTTCTCCACTTTATTGTTGCAACAATAAGAAAACAAAATAATAGCTGACTGCCGCCACATTCGACTGCGAAGTTTTGCTTCTCGCTGATCTCCTCCTCGCCTCCTACTACTCCAGCGTCTCTTAAACGGATCGTGCATAGTGACTTGTTATGAGCTTTTTGTTGACAAAGGTATCGAACACACGACGTGCTGACAACTTTGTTTCTTTATTAACACATGGTGCTAACAGTACAAACACAGCTTGGGGCTCTCGGCAGGAAGTGGCATCAAATGGCGTGAGGAAATTTAGTTTTTTCACACAAGCGAACAGATTACAAAGCACCACTTCAGTGTTGTCCCGAGACTACATTTCCCATGATTCACTGCGTGACTTGAGCCGCTCGCTGATTCGCTGCGAGATTGACTCAATGCCAACACGCTAGTTGTCACCTTTCAGCGGCTCTCGTAAAACACAAACTAGAAGGCTATCAAGCGATCACCGTGAAAGAAACGCCGAACCGTACAAATGCAATGCAATGCTTGAAGCATGAAGGTGGAAATACATAATACAAATACAAATAAATGTGCACAAACTCACCGGCCGTGTGTGTCTCTTACGGCAACGTGACCGTGAATTACCGCGACGCCGACCCGCTTATATGCACATCCACACCCCTTTCCCGATTGACAGTGGATTAACCCTTTTGGACAAGATCGTAGATGACGCACAATTTAAACACACTTAACCTAGCGAACACAACAACAACTATGATCGGGCATTGCCACGAGTTGGCTTTCGGCTAACGTCGCTAGCTTCTACTGTACATTCCACAACAGTTGGCAGCTCTGCTTTGACAAAGTCATCAGTCATCTATCCAAAAATCACACTTGATCAGAAGCAGACCGGTTAAGGAAGCAGGCATCTTCAAAGTGTTTGTAGCAGAGAACACTACTCGATGATGGCGTGAAATTCATTTGCTTCATGAGAACGAATGGCCACTCATGGCCACTCAAACAACTTTTCGTTAGAGTGAGAACAAAACATCGCCACACACCGCCGTGGCATCTTACCGAGAAACAATGCAACAAACAATACTGTTCTATGGCGGACTTCCCTTGCACTTCTAGGTGTGACGTCATTTCCGAAGATTGCCGAAGAAAAGCATTTTTGTTGTCAAGGGCGTTGCTATGGATTAAACAAAGAATCTGGAAGGGTTGCGTTAAAAAAAATAATGAAAATCTGCTTATAATTGTTTAGCCATTGATATTGTTCAAAAACACTGGTTGGCAAACCTTACTTCACATTTCCGCTTTAAGACATGTTTTTTTCACCTTCCCCCCCAAAGCATAATTTAACCCTTGAGAGTCGAAGGACGCGCCAGCGCGTCCTCAGCGCACGTCGTCTTTGAAGCGCCCTCACGTTTTAATTACGTCACCCACATGCCGTTGGTTGGTCTCATTTTAAAGTGCGGAAGTTGCGGTTTACTCTCGTTATTATTTGAAGTCAATCGACCAACTAAAACGTGAGATATTGTCATTTAAGTTTTATAGTTTTATTGTCCACTCAAAAAAACATTAAAACGCTGCATGGATCATTTGTTTATGTCTATATTTCCATCATTTCTTGTCCTTTTTCAAAACGGAAGCTCCATGAAAAAAACACAAATCAAACGAACCCTTTCGAAGTCACAGTGGAAGCACAAAATGCGTTTTTTTTATAAATATAACTGCCGTGCGAGGTTCCACCGAACGAGAGGGAGGAGTGTTCTGAAGCAACGAGGTGGCGAGCGACGGCCGTTTGGATGAGCGAGCGATTTTGTGTGACTTTAAGAATGAACGGAAAACTAAATTTAGCGCAAGCAAATGTGCTTTTTGATCAACTTGAGGAAGAGGATGGTCCAAATTCGTCATCATCGTCTTCTTCG
The DNA here is from genome assembly GCF_030265065.1 of Corythoichthys intestinalis. Lineage (NCBI taxonomy): Eukaryota > Metazoa > Chordata > Actinopteri > Syngnathiformes > Syngnathidae > Corythoichthys > Corythoichthys intestinalis. The sequence goes on along the minus strand of NC_080395.1, from coordinate 36,185,779 downwards.
GAAGAGTCCTCGAGTGAAGATAGTGACGGATTTGAACACGTGGGTGACGCCATCGACGAGCAGAGGTAAGCCAACTCACTTTTTTTTTTTTTTTAATGGTAAATGGTGTGCTGAAAAACTTTTGAAAGTTTCTTTTGATATTGCAAGACAAAGTTAATTTTGATGCAATATAAGTGTGTGTTAATGTGTATAATAATAAAATGTGCATATCAGATCAAAGTCGTACGTGCACTGTGTGTATCCCAGGCAGGAATTTATAATTTGTGGTGTTCTTCTTTCTATATGAAGATTAGGGATGTAGCACATATTCAGCTATTGTATTCTTTCTATTGTCATACATATAGATTTCCATTATTATTTATTGCTGTATATATTTTTATTTTATACTTTATTATTTTCATAAATACTGACTTTTTTTTTCATGTACATTTATAGTGACAATGAAAAATCTACATTCACTGCCCGAATGGAAAGAGGACGAGGGAGAAGGGGTCATCACGGTAGAGCGATGAGATGTCAGCGGAGGAGAGGCTGGAGAAGTCAGCGCGGCAGAAGCCGATCACCACTGGCTCAGCCTGCACCTGTGCCATGGAGCACAGAACAAGACCCAGACACTGCCCCACAGTGCAGCCGGTTCACACCCCGGAGACCACCAGGACCTCAGGTGAATCGTGACCATGCATACACCCCAAAAGAACTTTTTGACCTGTTCTTCACCTTATCGACAATGATGAATATGTGCAAACACACAAACCAGTATGGCAGAGTCCGAAAAGAGATTGGGAAAAAGTTTGTGTGGACAGACACTACAGTGGAGGAGCTTGAAAAATTTATTGGACTCCTCTTGTACATGCCTTTGGTTTCACTTCCAATTGTGCAAGATCATTGGAAGGCAAGGAATTGCAGGACGAAACTGCTTTTTGGAGTGGCATGCCTGAAAAAATTTTAACTTGTTTATTGTAAATATTTTTGAAAATACTTTTTTTCCCAATGTTATATAAATATTTTTCCCCCCACAATCAGTCTTCTCAATTTGTGTATATAAATGTGTGTTCAAGAAGCTTGATTGTGTGTACATAGTTTTCATCAGGCGATGGGCCGCAATACCTAAACTCATAAAGAGATGGCCTCTAAACACTTTTTGTGTTAGATGGTATATTTTTTTCACTGTTCTTCACTGTTTGGTCTGCTGTATATAACCTGTTTTGACTAGAGCATGTATCAAGGCAAAAAACGCCTATGGCTATACCTGTTGTTTATGTTCAATTGTCAAATATAAGACTATTTATTCTAATTTTTTTTGGTTGAATGTTCATCCTAACATGTTGAATAAATATTACAAAGTTTCAAAACGGTTTGTTATGCATGTTTGGTTGTCAATTGGACATCAATATTAAAAATTTTGACAAAACGATTTTGGAATTTTTGGTCTTTTTGGGCCCAAAATGATGATTTATAATTGGTCAGTGAAGGAAACAACAGTTTGGACATGAAGTTCAAGGTGTCACAAAAAAAGGGACCAAACCAGGCCATCGTAAACAATTCTTTCTTTGAAATATAAAGGCAACTTCAAAGGCATGCAAAATCAGACAAAATAGGCCCAGACCTTAAAGGGTTAAAAAAAAAAGCTTGTCTTTATTAAATGCTTTATTGAGTGTCCACTCAAATCCGCTCCAGCTGCTCACTTTCACACAATGAGTTGCCACGGCTACTGTTTAACAAGTTAAATGATGATTAACGCATACGACCCTTTAAAGGTCGAGTCTCTGGCAAGATCAAAGCTTAACCGTCTGTCAATCATCCTTTACTTTAATGAGCAACTCCAGTTCACTCTCTGACGAACAAAGAGCAGGAGACTATATGAATGGCTAGGGACAGCGCATCTGTTGTTTTTTTGTTTTTTTTTTTAGGGCGAAAAGTTTGAAGTGCGAAGTAGCGAAGAATCACTTCAATTAACCAATGCACGGTATAGTGGAGGACTGTAGTTTTTCAGATAATATGAATTGGCATACAAGTAGCATTTAGGAAAACTGAATCAATAAAATCTTAAATAATAAATAAATAAAATAAAAACATCAACATTTCTTATATCTCCATGTTATCAAACTGGCTAAATTGCAAGCTAACAGAAGCGACATTCAATGACCTCATAAATATGTATGCAAAAAGTTTTTCAAAAGTTAGAATGTGTTTAAAGCAAGTGGGAAATGGTATATTAAGCCTTAATTACAAAAAAAGTTGAAATCAAGAAACAGGGATCCTTGTACTTTAAAAATAAAGATGATTATAATTCCACATTCTTCCCTAGTTCAGTCCAATTCATGTACGGTGTAGTGCTGTAGTGTGCTGCACACTCGCTGTTTGTTTGCATGTGTAGTGACTCGAACATGTTGCCGCTGGTTAGTTCTTCGCTTCGAGACCAAGAGAGTCAAGAGTCTCTAATCCTTGCCATCAGAGACTTCTCTGCTCGCACACACATTCACACACATTCTTATCAGCCTGCCCAGTGAAGCATTAGCATGTGGTGTGTGCATGTGTATGTGTGTGTTTGCGGGCTGATGAGGGGATACCAGTTCTCCCATGGCAGAGGTAATCCTGTTCAGTGGCAGGTCTGGATATCCCTACTGGTATGCATGTGTGCTTTTGTGTATTCCATAGCACAACGTCATACAGCTCAAATCTACTGCTGGTGTGTCCGACTGCCACTCTTTCAGTTGCTTATTCGGTTCTCCAGTGTGCGTTCTTTACTTTTGTGTCCAACCATGCTCAAGTTCGGTCGACTGTGCCATGGAGAATCAGGAGTGATTGGATTTTTGGCATTTTTGGGATGTGCATTGGAACAAATGTAAATTGATTGATTTATTTAACAGAGTTGTTTAAGTAGATTTTCCAATTATCTGGACTTTATGTGGAAAATACATTACTTTTTCCTTCTTATGTCCTCAAAAATGAGCTATTTATTTTTTCAAATTCAATGGACTATATCCATATTATATTGTATTGTATTATTATTATATTATATTGATATAAAATACTGTAAACAGAGCAAGATTTTCAGCCATTGTTGGGAATTTGATTTATTCGCTTGTAAGATCTGGAAAAGAGGCAGAGAGGACTTTCAACATGAACCAAGGATCATGAATGACAATGACACAACATAGTTGGAGAATCATTCATGGCCTTGGCTTGAGAGAATTGTTTGCCGTTGGCTCTAAAAAAGTTTACTGTAATGACAAATGCATTGTCTTTTGACAAATGCATTGTCTTGCCCCAGCCAAAGAATAATAAGTGCAATCTTAAAGAAAAAAACTTTTTAAAAAAATAATATAAGAGATATACCGTATTTTTCTAACTATACGTCGCACCTAAGTATAAGTCGCACCAGCCAAAAAATGCGCAATGAAAAGGGAAAAAAAACATATATAAATCGCACCGGAGTATAAGTCACATTTTTGGGGGGAAATTTATTTGATAGAATCCAGCACCAAGAACAGACATGTCATCATAAAAAGGCAATTTAAAATACAATAGAGAACAACAAGCTGAATAGGTGTACGATATGCTAACATTACATGACGCTTGAAGTTAGATCGGGCCTACAAAATCCAGCCTGACCCGACCGGCCCACGGGTATTAAAGCACGACGCGGCCCGAGCCCGATCAATTAATTTGATTTGCTTGCCCGAGCCCGAAAAAAAAAAAAAACGAAATTTTATATTTTATTTGTGAGGACTCAGGAGAAGGAGGAAATGCGAGGATGCGATGCTTGGTTGCGTTTTGTGTGATCACGTTTGTGACGATGCCATAATGATAACAAAAAATTAAAGCCTGTCTTTTGTAACTAATTCTCCCAGTTAAACAAGACTGTAAGAGGGATATTCAATAAGTATTTATATCTTCTATATTTGCGTGTCTGTTCTAAGAGGCGGATAGTGGATTTGACATTTATTTTAATCTCGAGTTGGCAGAAAAAAACGTTTTCTCAATTTTTAAATAGTCCACATATTTTTATGATCATTATAAATGCATTTACACAACAAAATAATGCTGGAAAAGTTTGTTAAATATATTTCTCGTATGAGGCCAAAGCGTCACATTCATTTACATTCAGCAAAGCCGACACAGGTTTCCTGATATTTTTCAACATTTTCAACAATTAACTTGAATCCTTTCCATATCCCACTTCTACCGCAGTTGTTTGCTTTTCAGTTCCCCTGTCTTTCGTCTGTTTTTCACTCCTATAGCTGCTCCATATCGAAAAGAAAATACCAGGTATATTTATTTTTAAAAAAGTTAGCGAGAGAGGTTGGCCCGACCCGACTGTAAATAATCACGCATAAGTCGCTCCAGAGTATAAAACGCACCCTCTGCCAAATCATGAAAAAAACTGCGACTTATAGTCCGAAAAATACGGTAATGTATCAGATGTTATGTAATTTTATTAATTCTCATTGTGTTGTTGATAGTAAGTTCGCTTTGTGAGCAACAACAGCAATGACAACACATTGTTTTATAACTTGCATGTCTTTTCTGTCCGGAGATGTACCGTAATTTTCGGACGATAAGCCACTACTTTTTTTCCCCTCATTTTGAATCCTGCAGTTTATAGTCCAGTGCGGCTGATTTGGTGATTTGTCTGGGTTAAAAAAGTACCACTTTATTTGACAGCGGCATCTTAAGACTGTCATAAGACCGTCATAATTATGACATGACACTGTCATGGGCATTAATGAATTTTTATGACAGATGTCACTAAGTGTCATCTGGCAAATTTTGCCTCTAACTCTATTTATGTCCAACTCAGATCTTTTACATCTTTTCAAAAATAAGATCATTTTCAGGATGTCACTAAATGATAATCTGTCATAAGCATTCATTAATGCTCATGACTGTCATGTCAAAATTATGACGGCCTTGTGACTGCGTTATCAAATAAAGTGCTAACTGTTAATATCTTTGTGAATGTGCAAATATAATTTTTCCCATAACACAGTGAGGACAGCTGCAGTTTGTAGTCCGGTGCAGCTTATCTATGAACAAATGCCATTTTCGTGTCTAATTTAGTGGGTGTCGGCTCATAGTCAGGTGAGCCTTATAGTTACGCTATGTTCTTATGGTGCTTTTGTGTGTTTCCTGTGTAATCCTCCCACATTCTAAAAAACAGGAATATCAGTATCACAGAAAAACAAATTTTCCCTAGGTATGAAAGTGACTACTTATTTATGTATTTGTAAGTGTCCTGCATTTGGTTGGTGACTACTTTAGGGTTTAGACTGCCTTTTCTCGAATAGGATAAGATCCAGGTCTTGTGTGACCCCAGTAAGGATTAGCATTAGTAGCATTATTGAAAATAGAAGGCGGAAACCAATGACTGCCAACCATTTTTTTTACCTAAGTTATGAAACATAATCCTGAATAAACTCGTTGACAGATCGGAAGAAAATTTGGTAAGTGTATCCTTGGAATGTATATGCACCGATCCGCTGAGCCTGATTTTATTTTATTTTTTTTGTCACAGGGCGGATTAATCATTGGCAAACCTGTTCAACGTAACATCAGGCATGAAAATGGGTCAGGGGTTAAAAAGGTGAGAAAGGTGTGGAGGAAATATGTTCCGGCGTTCTGCACAAAATGTCCGCCGTCGGCAAAACGTCCTACATGTGGCGAATTTGACCATTTTAATTTTTCACATAAGGCTTAATATTCGAGTTAACGGGGGTTTAATTAGTTGAAGGAGTTGATTTCAACCACCATTGACTCGCGCTAGCTTAGCCACTCCGGAGCCCTGAAACTAACAAATAACTGTCAAACTGCACAGAATTTGTTCAAATCATTTCCAACGACTAATTAAACCCCGGCTAACTCAAAGATTAAGCCTAATGTAAAAAATTCTGAACTTCCCCTTTAAAATAAAGACCATTGAATATGGCCCTTAAAATGTTGTCTATAAAAGTTTTAGAGCAATAAAACAAACAACACAAATGAATAAAATGAACAGGAATCCTTCAAAGTATTTCATAATGGGTCCAAATTATTTTTCGAACAGATCATGTGACTATAGAACCTTAGAGACAGCCGTTTGCATTGCTTAGCCAAAACTACAGCTGAGGAGGCAAGATGGGTATTTAGAATTTCTTTAAACCTAAGCTTTCAAAACCCTCAACAACAACTGAGCTTGAACTGAGGATTGAGCACGAGCAGTATCAAAAAGTCCTGGCTGTCATGTTACCTGTTGTGCTGTAATTCCAAGTGGTGCTTGAATTGGATGCTTATAGCGGTGGACAGTCTTTTTGAGCCAGCGCAAAGTTTGCAGCGCACGGGGATATTTTTGTTATCTTTACTGGACAAAAATGTGAAGTAATGGCTGTGTTTCCAGTGTGCAAATGCAGCCGTTTGTAGTATATCCCCTGCCTATTTCATTGCATCCTGGCGAGGTAGCAAGGCTATGTTGTTTTGGCCGCAAACTCCCAGCGCTCACGCATCATGGTAATACACGAGACCCTTTTTGTTCCATCCCCGATTAAAAAATGTGACATGTGATGTCACTCCCATGACTACAGTATTCTTCATTCTACACACATTATGGGGCAATAACAAAATAGTAACGCACAGGCATCAAGGAAAGTAATTTTACTCAGATTACTGATTTAGAAAAATGAACGCGTTAGATTGTTCTTTACTGAAAGAAAGTAATCAGATTAGTTACGCATTACGATACCGCGTTATTGACAACACTGCTTTTATATTACCGTTAAATACACAAGCTTGACGCTACCTTAACGGGAGCTATTTTTTCACCGGACGCTCCAGCAGTGTTCATTGCAAGCTGCAACGAACGGCAGTAACTTTGTCATACCACAAAATATGAAAACGAAAACCATTACTCACTAAATTCAATATGCATTCATCTAAAAACAATTGGGAGTGATACTTTACCTCCTCCAGCGAATGTGAATTTGTGCTTAGTACAAGATCATCTCTCGCAATTAGCGATCTTTGACGCTCTTTTTTTTTTTTTTTTTTTTTCCTCCCCGCATACAAACTTGTTTCTCTCTCAGCGGCTGTGATTAACCTCAATGAAGTTGCTGTCATAGCTAAGCCTTGCGTATCATTCGTCTTTGTAAGTTTTTAGTAACTTTGTGTATTGAATTTGAAAGGAAAATGTGTGTTTTGTTTTTGACAAACTTTTTCATGAAGCTAAACTGTTGAAGCTACTCACATGTGGAAAAATACGAGTGTACAACGTTTTAAATGTAGTCATTTGGTATATTTCAGTTACCACGATTTGAGAGATCAATAAATTGAAGAATTTACGCCTTGCGTTTGGAGTGCTTGTTTTTGGGTTTGCTGGAATAGCGTCACTGACACACGCAGCATCAAACAGGGGAAGGGGTAAGCGCTGCCGCGCCAAGGTAATTCTGGCTGCATTTTCGACACATGAAAAATAACGAATACGTACTACTGTATGACGGAAAATTTTAGTGGTTTTGTAACCGCGACGTTTTCATAGCATGGTAATCCGTGAAGGTAACTGGCACATGCCTACAAACGACCCCCCACCCCCTTAAAAAGTTTTCTCCTCGGATCTACACGATTCACGTAGGTCATCCTTTTTGACTTCAAAACGGCGAATTTCGCCGAAAGGTGAGAGATTTTCATGCCTGAACATTTCACGGATGATGAAACATTAGCTCAAATGCGTTCTCTCTGTCGTTCTATCAATTCGGTCGAACTTGTTACTCAAAAAGCCTATCTTAATGCAATGTATGCAACATGTTCATAGCCCTCGTGCTAATAATAATGGAAGTTTAAATATTTTTGGTATTGTGTCCAATAAATATTAACCACAGTTAGTACAATTAAGCATACAATCCCAATGCTTAGGTCTCTATAGCTTTTTAAAACCGTTAAAAGTGTGTGCATCTGTTCACGCCATATAGGCATGTGTCTGAAATGGGAGTGTCGGTGTGTCTGGCGTGTTCAGCTTCGCTCTTGTGTTTTGGGAGCGCCACAGCGTCTGTTTTCCAGCACGCCAGCGGGGGGCTAATGGAACGGCTTTGTTGGTTTAAGAGAATTACCAGCATTCTCCGCCAAAATCAACTCCAGCCGGTTTTGTTGGCACCACAAGACTCACGGCTTCACCATTGAGAGCACCTTCAGTACCAGCACAACACAAACACAGGATTCTGACTCTTCTGAGAATTAAGTTAGTGAGTGGAATTACAAAGGAGTTAGAACAAGTGACAAAAATAAGTAGTAGAGAAGTATAAGATGAAGAAAACAGAGGAGTTCAAATTGTGAGTGGGAGAGAGTGGGGGGTTAGATGCTGCACGGTTATCAGTGATTAACAGTTCCACCATATACAGTAGAACATTGGGTTGGACTTCAAAGAAATTGCTCCTCAATTTTTCCACGCTCTGTGTGCAACTCTGTTAGAAATGTGTTTTTCCCCCTTCATACGGACAGAGTTGAGCACAAAGAGGACGATGAGAATGAGGGTCAGTAGAGCTGACCTGAGCCAGGTCTTGTGGATATAAAGTGCAAAAAGTTGGTGGCGTTGCAATAATTTGAGACCGATTTGGCTCATGTGAGTTGTGCTTTCCTCCACTGTGAACTTTAGACTGGATTTAACAAAAGTCTTGAACAAAACCTATGCGCTATTAATATTTCCCCTACCATTGTATTTTGTCATCAGGAAAAAAACTTTGCTAGATTTCAGCAGAAATAAATCCAAATCATGGACAATATTTTCTGTCACCCGTAGCATTGACAACACCAAAACCAGACACTTCTCACAACTACCACCTAAGAAACTTTCACTTTTTGATTTGCATCTTAAAGTTGTGTTGGTTCATTTTTTTTCTCTGCATTGGGAAAACTATCTGTATTAACCTGTGATACCACTTTCCTGTAAATAATTTAAATGGGGGACAGATTTTTTTTTTTTTTTGGATGGTCGCTGTAGAATTGTGGAATGCAAACATGTCTTTCTTTCTTACTTATCTTTGGGCAAGTACACTGCTGGCCAAAAGTATTGGCACACCTTCAATTCTGTCAGAAAATGTTCAATTTCTCGGAGAAAATGACTGCAATTACCAATGCTTTGTTAGTAATATCTTCATTTATTTTGCTTGCAATGAAAAAACACAAAAGAGAATGAAAAAAAAAAAACATTATCATTTTACACAAAACTCCAAAAATGGGCCGGACAAAAGTATTGGCACTGTCAGCGTAATACTTGGTAGCACAACCTTTAAACAAAATAAGTCTGAACAACTGCTTCCGTTATCCACCAATGAGTTTCTTCCAATGCTCTGCTGGAATTTTAGACCATTCTTCTTTGGCCTACTGATCCAGGCCAGATTTGAAGGGTGCCTTCTCCAACCTGCCATTTTCAGATGTCTCCAGAGATGTTCGATGTGATTCAGGTCTGGACTCATTGCTGGCCATTTTAGAAGTCCTAAGTGCTTTCCCTCAAACCATTTTCTAGTGCTTTTTGAAGTGTGTTTTGGGTCATTGTCCTGCTGGAAGACCCATTACCTCTGAGGGAAACTCAGCTTTCTCACACTGGACCCTACGTTATGCTGCAAAATTTGTTGGTAGTCTTCAGACTTCATAATGCCATACACACGGTCAAGCAGTCCAGTGCCAGAGGTAGCAAAGCAACCCCAAAACATCAGGGAACCGCCGCCATGTTTGACTGTGGGGACCGTGTTCTTTTCTTTGAAGTCCTATTTTTTCCCCTGTAAACTCTATGTTTGTGCCTTTTCCCAAAAAGCTCTACTTTTGTCTCATCTGACCAGAGAACATTCGTCCAAAACATTTTTGGCTTTGTCGGGTAAGTTTTGGCAAACTACAGCCTGGCTTTTTAATGTCTCTGGGTCAGAAGTGGGGTCTTCCTGGCTATCCTACCATAGAGTTCCTTTTCGTTTACATGCCGGCAGATAGTATGGGTTGACACTGTTGTACCCTCGGACTATAGGACAGCTTGAACTTGTTTTGCTGTTAGTCGAGGTTGAACTCTCTCGTCAATTTTTCGTTTCCGTCCACATCTAGGGAGGTTAGCCATAGTGCCATGGGCTTTACACTTATTGATGTCAAGGCGCACTGTAGACACAGGAACATTCAGGTCTTGGAGATGGGCTTGTAGCCTGGAGATTGCCCATGCTTCCTCACAATTTTGTTTCTCAAGTCCTCAGACAGTTCTTTGGACTTCTTTCTTTTCTCCATGCTCAATGAGTTTTGTGTAAAATGATGATTTAATTTTTTTCTATTCTCTTTAGTGTGTGTTATTGCAAGCAAAATAAATGAAGATATTACTACAAACTACAAAAGTAGTAATAGTAGTTGTACCGTAATTTTCGGACTATAAGACGCTACTTTTTTCCTTCATTTTGAGTCCTGTGACTTATAGTCCAGTGCGGCTTATTTGTTGATTTATTTGGGTTAATAGGTAACACGTTATTTGACAGTAGCGTCATAAGACTATCATAAGACCGTCATAATTATGACATGACACTATCATGGACATTACTGAATGCTTATGACAGATGTCATTAAGTGTCATCCGGCAAATTATGTCACTAACTCCATTTATGCCTAGCTTGGATCTTTTACATCCATTCAACGTGAGATAACTTGCCAGATAACACTAAATGACATCTGTTATTAGCATTCATTAATGCTCATGACAGTGTCGTGTTGTAATAATGATCGTCTAATGACAGTCTTATGGTGCTACCATCAAATAAAATGTTACCAACTACCATAACTAGCAATTAATGAAACAACTGGAACAGTAACTGAAGAAATAATTAGCACAGAACCTGATTTTTGATTGTTATTTACATCTGTAGCGCTGCAATATATGCTAGGAGGCATGTTGGATGACAACAGTGCTGACAGGAGGTGGCAGTACAGGTTGACTGTTTCTCCCAAGGGAGCAGCGAGGGCCAAATGAAGCTTCTTGAAACAACTCATGGTGGTTCATTTGGTTTTATGACAGTCGTATGATGCCGTTGTCAAATAAGGTGTTACCGGTTAATATCTTTTGGTGTAAATATCCCATAATACAGTTAGGAAAGCTGCAGCTTATAGTCCAGTGCGACTTATCTATGAACAAATGCCGTTTTCGTGCCATATTTGCAGGGTGCGACTTATAGTCAGGTGCGCCTTATAGAGCGAAAACTACGGTAATTGCAATAATTTTCTGGGAGAAATTGAGCATTATCTGACAGAATTGCAGGGATGCGAATACTTTTGGCCAGCAGTGTATATTGAGTAGGAATTCTATTAACTCTGTGAAAGCCGTGTGACATTATGTCTCCATAAGGTTTGTTATTCTGAATATTTTTTAAACAGTGTATGAAAAGTCAAATACATCTGAGTAAGCCTGTACATTTGAAAATGGATGGCTATTTCTTTGCAGAAGGAACAGGTCAGACACAAAGGTAAGACAAAAATGTTCATTTTAGCCTTTTAAATTACTTAGTCAGCTCATTGTTTTGTTTATTTTTGTATTGTCACAAACCTGAGTCTATTAAACTGTATGACTAGTCAATGTGTGTTAATTGAGTGATTGCGCTCGTTAAATATTTCCTACGTAGAGTTACAACATCCATGTCTTTCATTATCTTAAACCTACAGTCAAAATTAACACACCTAACTAGGGGTGTGACAAAATATCGAAATGGTGATTGCGCTCGTTAAATATTTCCTACATAGAGTTACAATATCCATGTCTTTCATTATCTTAAACCTACAGTCAAAATTAACACACCTAACTAGGGGTGTGACAAAATATCGAAATGGTGATATATCATGATACTTTGTATCCCAAAAGGTTATCGATATGCTCCTGTCAAAAATCGAGATATCGTTTTAAAAAGGTGTCAATTTAAAAAAAAAAAAAAAAAGAAAAAAAAATTTAAAAGGCTGCCCAATCCATTTAGACTGGGAACGTTCGTTTATTCAAAACCAGAGCATTCACAGTCATTCAGTCCGATTTTCAGGGCATTTACAGGTCACTTGCTTTTCATTTTAGGGCATTTACAGGTCATTTCCTGTTGAGTCATTGCCTATTCATTTGGGTGATTCCCAGGTCACTTCCTGTTCTGTAACGCAAAATAAACAGCAAGTGGCCCATAAAATACCCCAAAATCAACAGGAAATAACTCAAAATGAACAGGTAAATGACCTTAAATGGCCCAAAATTACTAATTTCCTGGCATTGGCTGCCACTGACGGCCAATCCGTTTGAAGTGGCAGTTCAAATGGATTGGACGTCTACTGGTGATAAACTCATTCTAATTCACAGCAGAAGCTTGTTTTTCTGTGTTTTATGTAGAATATCCCAGAAGGATTTCTTGGCCAATGTTTGGAAAATCGTTGTATAGCTATATCGTCAGATCATCGTTATTGTGAGCTTTGTATCGCAAATCGTATCATATCGTGAGGTACCAAGAGGTTCCCACTCCTACACCTAACCACAAAAATGTTATAGACTATTTGGACTGGAAGGGTTGGAAGCGTGCTATCAACATCTATTTTGATAATTGATTTGATAGTTTTACAGATACTGATGAGCTCCAAATTCACTAAATCATCTTTTTTTAATGGTACATTCTTATTTTTTGTTGTTGTTTTAAATTAAAAAAAAGGAAGAAAAAAACCCACTATTTTTTTATTGGTGTTCTTCATCCAATAATATTTATAAACAAACAATATCTTTTAAATCTGAAACATGAGCATTCTTAACCCTTGTCTTATGTTAGAAATCAGCCTATATTTTTGCAAGTGAATTAAATTTGATCTGTAAATTAACTTGGCCTGAAAATACTAAACCTTTGCAGTATATCGTTTTCGGGTCAAGATGACCCGTTTTCAAGTTTGGATATGTCAAAAGTACCATTGGTTTTTGCATACGAAAATTTGAAAACGGGTCAATTCCGACACCAACACAATAGGAGGGTTAAGTCCCTTTCAGATTTATTTCCACACTTACAAACCACACATTTCTAAAGATGGACGATCCAGTCTCAATTTAATTTCGTTATGTTTTCAGTTTAATTTTATCCATTTCCAGTTTGCCATGTTGATAATTGTGATGCTTGTTTACTGCTTTTTGTCTCACTGCATAGAAAGAGGAAATTATATTTACGTCATCAGCCTTCGTGCTGCGACCCGGGAATCAAACGCGTGCCTTCACACATGCATTGTCCCGGGAAAGTCCCGGACATAATACTAAGACGCGACCTGTTAAATGTCCACGTTATCGCTGTCAGTGACCTGGGAAATTGCTTTCACGCACAAGGGCTACCTGTTTAAATCCCAGGATTTTAACGGTGTTTAGGTATGTGTAAAAGGGGCTTTAGTCAGTTCTCGCAGTTTAGTTGAATTGGATGTCTATTGTCAACTTAAGAGTGTAATTGTGTGCCATAATCAAAGTTTATTTCTGTTTTTAGTCATTTTAATTTGATTAATTTTCATTTTATTCATTTCAAATTTAATTTTATTGATAAAATGATATATTAAAATAATTAAAAATACAGTAATCATTAATAATTAATACAAAAGTTTATCATTTAATATAAAGGTAATTATGGCCTAGATGACAAACTTTGACAGCCACATGATTTTTGTTTTATTTTTAATTATATAAAATAGTCACTTGCTCTATTAAGAGTTAAGGAGTTTTTTATTTATGCAAACAAAGACAACTACAAAACCTCCTTTGTTGTGTCCGTGAAAGTTCACATACTGCTTATTAAAACAATGCATTAAAGTTCAAAAGTGGAAGGGTGTTTGGAAGAAAAAGGGGAGGAACGAAGAGTTCAGAGATGGCTGGAGAACAGTGTCTTTAATTCTTGACAAACACTTAGTCGAGGCGTTTAGACTCGCACTTTGGAACAGATGTGTACCCGCATACCAATAGCAAACACTGTCACTCCCCATCCAACTCAGCCTTTTTGATGTTCTATTCAGTGATGTGAATGCAAAAAGTGAACACAATGAAAGGAGTGAGAGAAGGAAAGAATAAAGCTTCCAGAATGACAGAGACAAGTCTTTTTTTTTTTTTTTTCAGTAAACCAGCTTTGCCGTCTGACCTTTTACTTCTACATTTCCTCATTTTTATTCCTTTAGTCTTTTTCCCTCTTGGTCTGGTCCAACATATAGATCACAGAGAAAGGGAAAACAGCTGACAGGGAGTCAGAAACCCAAAAGAGAACGACTCCGCAGAATGGAGTTCTGTCAATAGCATAATGGTACATAAGTGAAAGTCTTGAGTTTGGCCGTCTATCTCACTTATTCTGTCTCTTGAATCAGGAGCACAAAGGGAGATTTTCTGTGTGAAGCCAGGAGAGAGGAGAGTTACATACATCCACAAGCATGTGTCTGAGTGATTCAATGCTCAATTGTGCAGACACTGACAATACAATCTCACTTTTTCTCTTTTACTATGGTGGAATAGTGGTTTGCAATAGTGCTGTATGGCAAGATAGAAATTTGTCTGCATGCTGTTTGCATGTTTTTCCACATACCCGTGTAGGCTTTCGTGCATGTTCCAGTTTTTTCCCAACAGCCAAAAATATGTACGGTCAATTTCTAGTCACTTCTTGGCACAAGATCTGGATTTCGTCCCCGGGTATGGGATTGCTATCGACTGGTTCTTAAAAAGTGGATACTTTACCATTAGCTCTCTATCATTGTTTTCGTCAGTGATGACGACAAAGAAAATATTTTGTCGACGAACAATTTTTTCATGAAAATGTCGTGACGATGGCAAGCTAAAAATGTGTCTTAACTCATTCACTCCCAGCCATTTTCACTGGAGCAAGGCCCTTCGCTCCCGGCCGTTTTACTGGATTTTGACTGATTTTGCAAGGCCCACAGAAAATTCTGTTATATTGCTATAGAAACGTGGAACCCACCAAAAGAAAGACTCTCTTCTTTCAGCAGAAAAAAAGTTAATTCATATCTTTTTCCATTCTTTATAAATCAGCATTAGAAAATAGCTTAGTTTGAGCAATTTTCCAATTTCTGATGAAAAAATGGAGAAATTGAGCTTTTTGTGAAAGCATACATTTCAAACATAACTTTGACTTACACACAGCTATTTTTTGTTTTAGTTACATCCCAAAAATCTGAATAATGATTTCCTTTTACAAAACAAGATGAACAAGACAAATAGTTTTTGATAGCAAAGTAAAAATTTATTTACGCATAACTAATTGAAAGATGACGCTGTTCTGGTTGCGACAGCCATTTAAACCTCAATTTTTTTTTGTCTCTGCGGGCTCTGCTAGTGAGCAGCGCCTACTCAAAGGCATAGTCCGCTGCACTAGTGGTCCCGGTCGTTCTGCTCGGTCGTCCAGCGCCTGGCTTCCTGGGCATCCTAACGGTTGTTCTGCTCGGTCGTCCGCCGCCTGGCATCCATTCGGTCAGCTTCCATGCGGCTTGGCCATTCGTTTCCGTTGAATCGGGTTGCGGGTCTTATCAAATGCGCTACTGCCCTCCAGTGGCCAGTTTTACTGCTTTAAAATGGATTTTCAGCTCTGTGTTTTGGAGCTAAATTGAATCACGGCCAAGAGAGGAAAAAAAAAACGTATAAAACGTATAGATACGTCTTTGGGACACTGTAACAATTAAAAATAGAACATATTTATACCTTTTTTGGGAGCAAATGAGTTAAGAAACTAAAGGGCCGTTTACATGGTGACACTGCAACATCTAGACGCAACGATTGTTTTGTGTAATGGCCTCGCCTTTACACAGTGACAGCGAAAACGGAAGGCGAAGATGCGAACTTTTGATTTCAGCCTCCGAAGTGAAATGATTTGATTTTTGGGGCTTGCGCCTCAATCATATGAATGGAACGTTCTTGCGCTGATGACGTCAGCACTCGCACACGTCATTATTATCATCTTTATTACAATTGCCTGTGCCTTTTTTGAAGACCCTTAATAGAAAGGCAATTTTCATAGTTTGCTGACGACGTAGATTTTTTTTTTTTTTTGCCTTGATCAGTCTTAACTTTCTCTTGTATGGTGTACAGTCTACAAAATAATCCAATCCAAGCAGATGTCAACAAACTGGGATAACATTTTGACAAAAAAAGGAAAAAAAAATAAACACAAACAGAATCCGACAAAGGCTAAGGCATAAGACAAAGGAAGTTGTTGTATGCTGTCTTGCTGAGTGACAGCGCAGGTGGAGCAATTGCGCACCAACTCCGAGTTCAATAAAATGTTATATAAATATCTTAGCTCTTGTTACTGCTCTGATTTAACTATATAAGACCTCTTTGCAAAGGGAGCTTTAGTTTTGACGATTAAAATGCCTCATTGCTGTTAAAATATGCTTTTACCAATGAACTCGATACATAAAAAAATGTTCAGACAGACTAAACTAGTCTGAAGTCATAAAGTAAAACCTAATAAAATGTTACATTAGACGTAGACTTTTATCTGTCAAAGTGCATATGCACTGGCAGGCACAAAACGGCACGCGAACCACCCATATACACAATCAACCCCCCTCTGCAAGATGATAAGTGTGTTAAGAAGCAGGGAGAAATTATTAATTACCAGGCTAATGGGCACTAGGCTGACTTCTGCTTCATTAAGCTCTCAATGTTTGTGTGTGCCTGTTGTGATTGTGTAGTGGCAGTGGGGGCGGCTGTGAGTAACACAACAAAGATACGCGCATATTTGCAGACCGGCACTGTTGAACAATATCTCTTGTTAGCTTTTCCCCGCATGCAGCATGTACCAATAAAGGTGTAACCAACAAAACCTTAAAAAAAAACAAAACAAAAAAAACATGTTTGCTGTAAATCATAGCCACAGAAGAAGGAAATAGTAAGAAACGAAGTGCGTGCTATCTGTACTGTGACAACAATAAGTGGTGATGCACTATGCTCCCACTCTATCCCTCGCAGGGTTGTGCTGGCACCAGTATGATAAGTAAAACCAGCGGTGGGTGACGTTAATCTGACTTACTCCCACTAGGAAATGTAGATAAGAACGTGAGGGGAGTCAACAGTGGAGGGAGTCGAAAGAAGTTTTCTTATTTTATGGATTTGGCAGAGACATTAGATTCATTTATTGTAAGTCACTGATTATGTAGTCGTTCACTTACCTGATTTCTGTGCTGACCGCGTGCGAGTTGAGATGTTCCTCAAAGCCTCAAATAGCATACGTTGTGTAGTAAATGTGTGGATAAGTCAATAAAGACTTCATTTCTGACTTGAGGCCCAAAACCTATATTGAAAGTCACTGCTGGCAATTAGCATTTGCCACCAATTTTACCACTTTACAGTTTTCATCGTTAGTTGCAAAAGATGTATTTGATTGAGCATGCTTTTGTAAGTAAACTCACCGTAAGCATTTTGAAAACAGTTAAGAAAACTCCAAATTAGCCCTTTTTTTTTTCAACATTTGCTAATGCAATACACTAGGCGGCTGAGCAGTGGTGCCAATTTTCCTGAAATGATTTAAAACTTGAATCAAGCATTATTACTGACAGTGTCACTAACACATTACTAAGAAATGCGTTGCTGTAATATGATTACTAGGGGTGCACAATATCAATTTTTCCTAAACCCATACCGATATCAATAACCGATAATAAATATAGAATTTTTAAATGTATATTCACCTGATTTTTTGAACACCTGGAGGTTAAAAAAAAATTAGTGGTGGATTCAACATAGATTTGCCTTTGACCTAACCAGTTTTTTATGATGACATGAACATTTTATAATGAACAAAACAAAGACAAGAACAGTCTCGACTTCAAATAAAGTGCCAATATTTATTTTTTCAAATAAATATAATTTGAGTCAATCACAACCAGTTACTCAATATCATTGAAGATGTGTTGCCTGAATGATGAGCACTGAACTAAAAACCCAACAGGTACTGTGCGTTGTCATCAGATAAAAACATTTGGTGCGACAGGAGAGGAGACTGTTGTGGTTTTGGTCCATGAAACAACTTTCTTAACCTCACAATTATATGACAGCAAGCCTATCAATAACCAAAAGGCCTCTCAATAACTTACTCATTTATAACTAACACTGTAAAATGCAAACATTATATAGTAAGATTCATCACTCATTCCTCATTATCAAAAATATGGTCGAACAAAAAGGATTAATGGCTTGCCTCATAATAATCCATATAAACGGCAGTGAGTGAACCCATTTTCAATAAAGCATTATGTTTCATCTCTTCGCAGTACAAAATCCTTGCCCAGCCACTGCGCCGTCATACCAAGCATTCTGACAAGACTAACATTAAATGTCCATATGTCCGTGGTGAAACCTACATGCTGTGCATGGTTGCTGATCGAAGTTTGGAAGCTTGTAGCTATCTCATCAAACTGTGCCGGTAAACATTCGGCTTGGAATGGTGAACCTGGGCTCCAACCTGAATCCTATGTCTTCGACTAGGGAAAAAGGTTGGTTGTCTCGCGCCATCATTTTTGTGATCATGTTTGCGATCACTGTAGCCCTCGGTCATCTTTGTGAGACTTTTCAAAGGCCTCGTTAAATGGTACAACCCCGGCTTTCTTAGCTGGCTTTGGAATTGGATGGGCAGCTTCATTCGCTGCTTGCGCGTCCTCGTACTCCTTTAAAACACCATCAAAGCGATTGTGATCTTTTCAGCTGCTGCGTTGTAGCTCGACACTTTTTTTTTTCCTCCTCTTGGAACTTCGGCTTTGCATTTGTTACAAATTGCGAGTGAAGCGTTTTTACCGACGCCATCTTTAAAAAAAAAAAAAAATTAGCACACTGCCATTGTTTGAGTATTACGTCACAGAAGGAAGCGCTTAATTTGTGGCACAACTCCCTCTTATTAAATCACACACAGTCACTGATACATTGTACTGGCAAAACAGGAGTGGAAACAAACGCACACATCCCAATCCACTGACACGGTGCCAAAATAATTATAGTGTATATTATCAGGCTTATTAATGATGTTATTGTATTTATTGGGATGACGTCATAATTCCTAGTATCGGTTTGATAATTATCGTGTACCTATAATGATTACTTTCTTTCAGTAACGAGTAATCTAAAAGTATGTGCGTTACTGTTTTGTTATTGCCTTATAATGTATGTAGAATGAAGAATATTGTATTCATGTACGAAGAGCATTTTGAATAGAAAATGTTAGAAAGGTTCACACTACGTGTTCGTTTCCATGGTAACCGCTCACAGTTACTTCCTATTATGGTCTCAAGTCACACGTGCTAAGTGTTTTGGGACTGAGAAAGGCGTGTGTCAGCGCGGGTGCACATTCGAGCCGAGTGCAGCCACCTGTTGAGATGTGCGAGGGAATGTTGATCTGTGTGCGTCCATGAATGAACATGAGTATTTTTCCTTCATTCTGGAGAGTTCCGGCGATAGGTTGGGGCTGCTACATGTGCGCACGTTTCTTAGCTTTGCCGTTGTAACAGCGGGTAGTCATCGGTGAGCATTGTTTACATCATATTTGTGTTTCTCATTTATGCCGTGAGGTGACGTGGTGGTTTAGCATCTTTGGGATGTGTTGTAAGTCCGATTGAGTGTATAGTGCTCAGTTGCCACCATGTTTTGTGGCCAAATCGACTGCGTGTGTGTATGGCGTACTTCCAGGTTGTGCATTCGCGCCCGCCACCACCTTTGTGTTTGCACTGTGCAATTCATTTGTGTGTCGTTGATTATTGTGCAGTCGATTTGCTTTTTTTTTTTAATTGGCACTGATATGCTGTTAACCCTAACCTCTAAACGCTAAACCGAAATTCAGAATTTTTGACATTAGGCTTAATCTTCGAGTTAGTGGGATTTAATTAGTCGGTGGAGTTCATTTCAGCAAATTCCATGCAGTTTATCAGTTATTAGTTAGTTTCAGGGGTCCGGGGTGGCTAAGCTAGCGCGACTCAATGGTGGTTGAAATCAACTCCATTAAATTATTAAACCTCCGCTAACTCGAAGATTAAGCCTTACGTGAAAAATTCTGATCTTGTACTTTAAATTCAATTATGGGAAAGTCAATTACATGTGATGGCCTATTAATGTTGTCATTCTTATGTTGAGGCGCCAAAGGGAGAAAAATTTGTAAAAAGTAACCGATAAATTACTTTTAAAGTAACTTAGTTACTTTGATAATAAAATAAACAGTAAAGTAACTAGATTTCTTTTTTGAGGCGTAATCTGTAATCAGTAATTAAATTACTTTTTCAAGCAATCTGTGACAACACTGATTACAAATGAGTTTTTAAAGGCAAAAATTTCCTATCTTCTTTCTTTCCCATTTTCTTAGATTTTGATGTTTAACTTCCTCGAAATTAAAAAGTTATTTTGAGATTTAGGGAGCATTTAGGGGTAAAATACAAATAAATAAATACATTTTAATAACCCAATATTTTTTTACCGAAATTCTTTCTTCTGAAAATGACGTGTTCAGGCCTGATTTTTTTATCATGCGATCGGATCGGGGACATCGCTGGTAATTATTAATTTGTTGGTCGTGTTATATTTCAAATCAACCAGACCAAATCTCATTAATCTTTATCAAGTTGAGTACACAGTTTCAACAGGTCCAACAGGCCTGACACACTGTAAGTCCTCTGTAAAAAGCGTGATAATATGCAAATTCTACATCCAATCAAATGTTGCTTGGTTTATCACGGAAATACTTTTTTCATAATGGAATAGTCACCCGAGTGCATGATATGCTATAGTTCCTCCTTCTAAGCATCCATTGTAGACACTCCTTGGATTTTAGCATCTTGTTTCACATAGGTCATATTGAGTCCGATATGATCATTCCAGGCAGTGTAGAATTCAGTCACCAACTGTTGGTGCACATGTATGTACATGCATGTGCACACTCGCAGACACACACACACTCAAGCATGTTCGCCTATAAATAGCGCTGGTGGTAACATAAGCAGGGGCCCAGGCTCAGTGGTTTTCCTCCATTGATTAGCTCTCTGGATAATGCAGAATTATTCCCACCTCTTATGCACACACATACACACACAGACAAGGGCTCTACACAAATGAGAGCTGATTAAACAGGGGAACAGGTGTGCGACAAACATACATCAGGACAGATATTTAACACCATGAAGTTAATAAGAGTCTGATTTTGTATCAAAAACACTAATCCCGCGTGGTAGGATTGTACTTTTAAGTGGGCCCAGAAGGGTGTCATCTTGCTGGTGTTGTGTTTGGTGTGCTAGAATTACCCAGAATGCTTTAGCGATTGACTGTTTGGCTAATGGTGGGCTCTGTTTTCCTCTGATGGCCATTGACTTGGTCTTCTCATCAATACTTGTTTTTAGAGCTATTCTAGAGTTTTGTGTCCCCTTAAAAGTAGAATCACTTCTCGACTCAAGTTGTGGAGGTGCTGCATAGTCCACTTATAAGCATTAAACTTCCTTTGCGTTCATCGTTTCGCTTCATTTTGGCAATTTTTTTTCAGGTGTTCACTTTTTTCTTTCCTGTTCTTGTTTCTCCCCTTCCTTCCCTGGTTTTAGAAAGGATTCAGTCTCACATACCCTCAGCAAGACTATCATCACACCACCCAGGAGACCACTCTAACCCCCCCATTCTATCCGTATCCATCCATCGATTGCGACTATTCCTGGACTCCGTTATCCCACTCTGGTCCTGCTCGGGTTTCCCTTCCCACCATTGCCTATGTCCCTATATACTCTATATATGTGTATAGGCGAGTATGGAAACTACTGAATAAGACACTGAACCTAGCTTTTACAGTTTTTTTTTTTTTTTTTTTTTTTTTTAAACAGGACTTAAAATATTCTATTCATTCGCATTCTTATATCCAATACTCAAAACACACACACTCAGAACTGATTTGTTTAGGACTAAGTTTGACTGGATTCATTAGTAGCAGCAGTGCTTTGCCTTGTCACCTCTACATGGTTTAAGTGGCCTGAGTATTGGTAATCAATCAGAAATGGTCAGTTCTATGAGAAAAGCTGAGGCAATCAATAGCCAAATAGACATATGCCGATTACCGGTTTCAAGGTGCTATGAAAATGTCACGGTTTCAAAACCGCATAAATTTTCCGTCATACCGTCCCAAAGGCTTCCCACCAGTTGTTGCTCAGTAGAGGTGGGAATCTTTGGGCACCTAACGATTCGATTACAATTACGATTCAGAGGCTCCGATTCGATTATAAATCGATTATTGATGCACCAACCCCCCCACCCCATCCCGCTTTGAATTTTTTTGTACACTACTTCCAAAATTGTTCAGAAATCATCTCAGGCTAAACAAAGTACTATTTCACTATCAAGTCAACAGTTAAAAACAGTAAATAAAATACTCAAGTCCCCATTTTGTATCGGCAGCTTTAAACAACATTCAATTAACTTAATGTTGTGAATCAAACGTTAAAGTTGTTAAAATTGCTCCCGTTATTCCCTTCTGTCTACTTTTGACGTGAAAATTTTAAAACTGTTTCATAATTTAAAGATAGATTCAAGATTTTGCCGATTTTTTTTTTTTTTTTTTTTTAAAGATAAAAAGTAATTAGGTTCGCTACAACAGAGCCTTCTAGAGAAGTGTACTGCTTTAAGATATATGATCTAACATGGCTGTCGTCTGTCATTCCACATCTAGTTGTAGATATATGTGATATCTACCTTAGCTGTAAGTTGCTGTATGTTTGTAGCAACTAGCAACTGGGCGCTGTTTGTAGCGGCTGATGGCCACAGTCAGGTATTATGAGTTTTTTTTTTATCTAGCGGCATGAGTTGAACATGATATTTACTCTTGGTCCGTTCTTCACTGCGTCCTGAAGACCGCGCTGACTGTGTTTTATTTCCGCTTTACCTGGTATAATTCAATAATCGGAATTTGGATGTTTGTGAATCGTTCTCGAATCTTCCACGGCCGAATCGCGAATAATCTAAGAATCGGAAATTTCGCACGCCTCTATTACTCAGTGTGAATGAGTCAGCAGTGCGACACGATGGCTGGAGAAGGTGAAACTCCTGAACTTTTCCCCCATCATAGAAAACCAAATCGTTGGTATGGGAATACTTCGGCCACAGAAAAGTCACAGATGACCGCGGCTTAGAGGAGAAGGACCAACCGACATGTAAAACATGTTTGTGAAGGATGGCTGCCGAGTAGGCAATACCTCCAATATGATTTCACATGTATACAAAATTAAAGGTCAGTAAACACTGTCATGAACGTTTTCCACCAGCTATGAGAGTTAACTTTAGTATGTCTAGCGGTGGTAAAATGTGGTGGGGGGTTTTTTCTCTCTTGCAACTGTCTGTGTTGAGAAAGAGACTGTGTATAATTTAAACATGATACGAGTCATACACGCATCCTTTTTATGGAAAGTAATTCAATTATTTTTGTTCTGATGGTAATAATGTTGAGCTGTGGCTGTGGGTTTAGGCTCACCTAAAGGACTGTATTCATTTTTATTTAGAATACTTCAGGTTTTTTTTTTTTTTTTTACTTTATACTTATGTTCCAATTTGCTAATGTTTAGAAAATAAAAATCCTGTCCAATGGAAAACCCAAATATCTCAAACACATTTTAGAGCTGTAATTGCAATACCATGAAACTGTGATATTTTTGCTTAAGGTTATCATACCGTCAGAATCTCGTACCAACACATGCGTATAGCCAAATTACTAAATGTAAAAGCTTGACTTATTCATTCATTCATTCATTCTACATTTTCATACAATAATTTAGAAATTTGTGCAAAAAGTAATCCAGTAGCAGTAGTGAAGTAGATTGGCTGTTTTCTTTTTGTTTAATTTTAGAGAAATTGATCAAGGTAAATTTGAATATAGGCAAAACAGTGTGAAGTTAGAAGAAACCAATTTGGTAGGGCAAGGCAAGGCACGCCAAATTTATTTGTATAGCACAATTCAACTCAGGGCAATTCAAAGTGCTTTACATCACATGAAGGTCATAAAAATCACATTAAATAAAAAGAACGTCAAAACAAAGACAATCGAAACAGGAAATAAAATTATGCATGATAATCACATTAAATTGAAATCAAATGGAAATAAAGCAGATAAGGAATAAAAAATAAATAAATAAATAAATAAAGCACAGTTATGGATATGCTATGATAAACAAAAGTGTTTTTAGCCCTTTAAAGGAGCTAATATTTTTAGCACACCTCAGACCTTCAGGTAATTTGTTCCAGAGGTGAGGAGCATAATAAGTAAATGCTGCCTCACCCTGTTTAGTTCTTGTTCTTGGAACATACAGGAGATCGGTTCCAAACGACCTTAGGGGTCTAGATGTTTCATGGGGATCCAACAAATCAAGCCTGTATTTTGGTCCAAGGCCATTAAGTGTTTTGTAGACGAGCAGTAGTATTTTATAGTCTATCCTTTGACTCACTGGAAGCCAGTGTAACGATTTCAAAACCGGTGTAATGTGATCCAGTTTCCTTGTATTTGTAAGGACTCTGGCAGCAGCGTGCTGTACGAGCTGCAGCTTCCTGACTGATTTTTTATCAAGACCTGTAAATATACCGTTGCAATAGTCCAATCTACTGAAAATAAATGCATACATTTTTCCATGTCTTGTTGAGTCAGAAGCCCCTTAATTCTGGCTATATTTTAGGTGGTCATAAGCAGATTTAGTGACGAACTTTAGATGGCTATCAAAGTTTAGGTCTGAGTCAAAAATTACGCCAAGATTTCTCACTTGATTTGTAGCTGTAAGTGACATTGTGCATAGCAATCCATTCTTCAAAGCTGGTTCCTTCTGAATTGGTCGTTATAGATCAAAACTGAGAGGGACAAAAAAAATAAATAAATACATAAATAAACGATTTTAAAGGCACTTTATAGTCTGAAAAATAATGTACTACATTAGATGTTTTTTTAACACTCATTTTTTGGTTTCAGTTAATTTTCCACTTAACTGAAACTTAGAATATTGTCAATGATGGGATTTTTTCTTTTTTTTTACGAGTGTAGTAGAAAAAAGCACACACCAAACTTTGCTCACCATTTCAAGAAGTGTAAGAAAGCATCTCATTCGCACTGCAATATGCTATGATTACTTTTATGACTTGTGTGTTCATCTCGGCTCATTGAGAATGTAGGACAAACTATATCACTGAGACCTCGAGATGCCTTTCTGAGGCCAACAAGGGCGTTAATGTTCTGAATATTCTGTGTCATTGGACTAAGTCCTCTGTGCCTGTATTAGTGTCCATGTCTTTACCCGAGCACTAGATTGAATGCACTTCCACACACCTCTATGGTAATGAAGTGACACACGCAAAGACACATACACGCACACGTTGGGACAATCAGGTCATTCCAAGGTAGAGGGACTTAGATGTAGTGAAATATTCATACTTTAGAGGTGCTACGAGTGTGTGTGTCTTTAATTGAGGTCCTGATGCCTCCAGCAAAATGCTTCGGAGAGAGTTGCTCACCACACACACACACCAGAAGGGATGTACTAATACATCAAGCCGGCTTTGCTTTACACACAGGTGAAACAAAAAATGTTGTTGGTAAAAACCCAGTACTGGCGTAATGGAAATTTTTGAAAAAATATGCCATGCTTATGATTTCTCAGAATAATTCTTAAGAATTTAACAAGGCAGATGACCAAAAAATATTCAACACTTTATTAAGTTTTCCAGCACCATGGCTCAAAATGTAAATTTACTTCCTAAGTAAATACAGGTAGGCCCCATGTTACGGCGAACCCGACTTACTGTATGTGATTTCGACTTTAGGAAGCCGTATTTATTTATTTATTTTTTAATGATGTTAACTTTTTGTTTTGTAATGCATGATTTTATTTTCAATCGCATTTGTTCCCACGAAGAAGTTGCACAGCGGAGTGAGAGAGAAAGGGGAAAGATTACAGCTGCAAGCCTGCACTTATAGCTGTTGTTTATGAAGCATCCACAGAGGCAACACCTGTATATAACACCTTTTATACTGTTAATTGTGCGTTTTCAATTGTGGTCGAATACTTGGGGCGAGTTTATGTCGTTGTATTTGATGATGTGTGCCAGCTGATACAAGCTAATCGTTTTTGCGGATTGTTATTTCTCTATCAGCAGCTAGTTATAAACGCAAATTTGAATTGCAATTGAATTGAAGATGAAACTGATTTTATTTTATTTTTAGTTACCGTAATTTCCCGAATATAACGCGCACTTTTTTTTCCCCAAAATCAACTTGTAAAATCATGGTGCGCATTATACACGGGCACAGGGATGGAGACAGAAATAATACCATTACCATACACAAAGACCGATTTTTTTTATTTACACGGCCTTGTTGTGTTGAAGAAAACGTATGCGGCGATCCTTTGCCGACCATTACGGTACATGACGTCACCATTTTGTTTCGGTAATACTTCACTCTGATTGGTCGAACGATTTTGTCTGTGTTAAATTCTGCTTTTTTTCACTCTTCATAAAGCACAGAATTTAGTTTCTTGAACTCATTTGAGTCAACGTTTATTGCAACTCGGACCATAACAAACGTAACTCAACACAGACTTCCTGTGTCCGTCAACTATATCTGTCCCTCGGGAAACTCAAACCCAAATAACAACAGTTCCTCTTGTTAGTCAACAGCGATGCGCTCGTTCCGATTTACGACTTCAGTCCCCACTTTTATTTTACCGTATCAATCCATGGAAGAAACATTTTTTCATCATGATGAAAGGAGCAAGTTATACAGCAGCCTTTAAAAGAAAGGTTACATCTGTTTTGTTTTCTCCTGGATTCTGGTAAGTTGGAGAAGTTGTCAGATCACAATATTACCGTGCATATTGTCAGTTTACGGTAATGTTTTGAACTACCAATGTGCTATGCTTGTGCTGTGTTTCACCAGTCAGTAAAATGACATTTCTGTATCTGTACACGAGCTCTGTTTTCGTGTATTCTTCTATTTATTGGTGCTAAAATTAGGGTGCGCGTTATACACGGGTACAATAATTTTCCCTAGATTTTACAAGTAAATTTGGGGTGCGCATTATACACGGGTGCGCCTTATATTCGGGAAATTAGGGTAGGTTTTTTTGTTTTGTTTTGTTTTTTCATTTGGTTTCATTCTGCAAGTGTTGATGTCATGAGCAGCTGACTAAAGTCAGCAACCCACATGGAGATCAGACATCGTCATTTTGGAGCATAGCTCACTGTGTCGCTTGGACTTAGCGTCAAAAACTTGACGAGTACAGTACAATGACGTATAATACATGTTTTTGGATTGTTTTTTTTTTTAAACCATTCCTTTTCATCTGCTTGACATGGAGAATGGGAATCTGAGTGTCCTATTGGTCTGAACAGTTTTAATCTCCAGGGTAGGAACGGAATTCGTTCATTACCCGGGGACAACCTGTAGCCATATTTTCTCAAATTTCCACTGAATTACTGATGGATACCATGTTGACATTTTATTGTGTAAATTGTGACTTGACATAAACCTAAAAAGTAACTTTCACAGCGTAAATAATAAATGTAAAGTTATTTATGTGTTTCATGTTGTAGTTAATAACAAAAAAAATAGTGAAGGGAAAAATGCAAACATTTAAAAGGTAAAGGAAGTCATGTGTTTAAGTGGACACTTCAACATTCTAGGCATGTGCCGGTATGAGATTTTGACGGTACGATAACCATGAGCAAAAATACCGCGGTTTCACGGTATCACGGTATTGCAATTATAGCTCCAAAATTTTGAGATGTATGGGTTTTTAAAAAAGAAAAAAGAAAAAAAAAAAAAAAATTTTTTTCCATTGAACAGGTTTTTTTTCAGAACATATTTGCAAATTGGAACATGACTATAATGTGAAAATAAATTAATGTGAAAATAAATAAATTAACAAAAAATAACAAATATTTTATATAAAATTAAAATAAATAGAATCTAGATTATACCCACAGGCACAGCTCAAGTTGCTCAATATTAGAGCAAGAACAAAATAATTGCTATAAAAAAGTAAAAACACTTCTAAATAAAATGAAAGATATATACTGTTTGACTTTTTTTTGAGGGGGAGAAGCTGAAGTTTCGCCATTTTCAGCCACTGTGTCAACTCTCTTCTACATGATGTCATGCCTTTGTGTTAAAAAGAACAAAAAATTCATAAGTTAATAAGTTAGTTAAAGATGTACAAGTTAGTTTTATAAGTTAGTTAAAATGTAAATATTGTTGAGGAAAGGTTTCATCTAAAACAAATAGTGAGGAGTGAGACCTCCTTTCGCAATTGGCGATCTTTGACGCGATCCTTTTTTTTTTTTTCCCCTCCCTCCTTCATTTAAGCTTGTTTCTCACTCAGCGGCTGTGAGACATAAAACGTCTACGAAGCTGCTCTCCCAGCTTAGCCTAGGCTAACATTCGTCTTTGTAAGTTTTAGTTAGTTTGTATATTGAATTTGAAAGGAAAATGTGTGTTTTGTTTTTGGCAACCTTTTTCATGGTGCTACTGCTATCCTGTTGAACCTACTCACATGTGGAAAAATACAATTGTATAACGTTTTAAATGTATTCATTTGTATATTTCACCACGATTTGAGAGCTCAATAAATTGAAGAAAAGTACGCCTTGTGTTTAGAGGGTTTGTTTTTTGGTTTGCTGGCTGTTTAGCAGAATAGCGACACTGACACTCACGGCAACAAACAGGGGAAAGGTGAGCGCTGCCGCACCAAGCCACTTCGGCTGCATTTTGGCACATGAAAAATAGCGAATACCGTACTAAGGTATGACGGAAAATTTTAGTGGTTTTGAAACCGCGACGTTTTCACACCACGGTAAACCGTGAAACCGGTAACCGGCACATGTCTACAACATTCTTACATTGTTGTTTTCGTCAACAATGACGAACGAAAATATTTCGTAGACTATTTTTCATGACGATGACGTGGCGATGACCAGCTAAAAACGTGGCTTGAATGACTGGACCATAACGACACGAATGTCAGTTTTCGTCTGAGGAGAAGACAACGAAACGCAAATGCGACATAGTTTCTGTCATATGTTCACAATGCGTGACATTTTTATATTGTGCGTGGGGTACGTCAGCTTGCATCGTAGCAGTGTTTGGGTCGTGTCACTCATGTGAGTCAACTGCATCTTGCTTGTATGGAAACTAGGGCTGTTAAACGATAAAAGTTTTTAATCAAGTTAATTACAGCTTAAAAAATAATAAATCGTAATTAATCACAATTCAAACCATCTATAAGATATGCCATATTTTTCTGTAAATTATTGTTGGAATGGAAAGATAAAACACAAGACGGATATATACATTCAACATACGGTACATAGGTACTGTATTTGTTTATTAGAACATTAAATCAAGATGGCATTAACATTATTAACATTCTGTTAAAGCGATCCATGGATAGAAAGACTTGTAGTTCTTAAAAGATAAATGTTAGTACAAATTATAGAAATTTTATATTAAAACCCCTCTTAATGTTTTCGTTTTCATAAAATTTGTAACATTTTCAATTAATAAACTAGTAGCTC
This sequence comes from Corythoichthys intestinalis, assembly GCF_030265065.1. NCBI lineage: Eukaryota > Metazoa > Chordata > Actinopteri > Syngnathiformes > Syngnathidae > Corythoichthys > Corythoichthys intestinalis. The sequence goes on along the minus strand of NC_080395.1, from coordinate 36,156,258 downwards.
GCCATTGTTGATGTCAATAATTACACAATGCTCATGGGTGCTGAAACCCATAATATCAGTCACACCCAAGCGGCAGTAGAGGGCGACAAAACACTAAAAAACCCAAGTAACAAGTGGACATTACACTGTGCTGTCATTTTAATCTGTTTCAGCGGGGCATGTGCGTTAAATGCGTCAAATATTTTAATGTGATTAATTAAAAAAAATAATTATCGTCCCTTAACGCGATAATTGTGACAGCCCTGATGGAAACACATGGTAAGACTTCTCTTCTTGGCAAGAGAGAATTTGCAATGTTGCTTAGCCTTTAAAGGTCTGTGCTGAGTGATTATCACACACTAAATGTAACCCGTTGCGTTAGCATAGCATTCACATTAGCATCAAGCCTAGCGTGGCGAACATCCTCCTAAACGTTCGGACATTTTTTTTTTTTATTTTTTTTTTTTTACATACAGTTTGTGGCTTCTAGGTGGGTTTAATTGAAAATAGTGTGCTGCTTTTCCTGCTGAGTGTGTATTAACATCACAAAATTGGTGTGTTCCTTGTCCATGCTACAATTTGTGCTCGTCTGTCTATCCTCGTTCGAAATTATTGGCAACCTCTGTTTATTTTTGGACAAACATTTTTGAGTAACTGTCGACTAGTGATTTTTTAGATTGGTCGACTAAAATTAGATGAAGGCGAACACATTTTGAAATGACTGAAGTATGACTAAGATCAATAAGTATTTTCATCCAAAAGACCAAGACAAAAATTAGGGCTGCCAAAACCAACAAAAAAATACAATGTCTTATTACTCGTGAGTTATTGTAGGAACTGGTGTTAGCTACTCGTGTGGTCATTGGTGGCAACCTGGTAAACTAACACATATTCAATTTTCTCTGTGCTTTCCTTATTAGAGTCTTAGAGTCAGTCTGGTCACTGTACTTGTCACATGCCAATTATAGGGCATATATGGAGTGGTCCCTTCTGTATAATGTCAGTTGATGCCTGATGTTAACTAACATTCTAACTACTAGGGCTGTCCCAAACAATTATTTTTCTCCTGATTAGTCTGCAGACTTTTTTAATGATTAGTCGACTACTCCAATAACTTTTTTTTTTTCTTTCTAATCTTGCAATTACATTTCTGTTGACAATTAGTAACAAATTTATTCACAAAAACATTTTGGAACACTTATTTTTTTATTTAATAAATCACCAATAAACAATGAGGTCAAATGTTGATGGCATTAACTAGTGCAAAAGAATAGAATGTAAACAGATTCAGAACACTGTGACTTCACTTTTCCAACAGGAATCAAAACGATTCTTACTTTCTCTTTTTGTGGTATGTCTATATTGTTCTCAGCATTAGAGTGAGCACCAGCAGAGTAAATGAATGTCATGTATCACCAGAGTGACGGACGTGAAAAAACCTAATGATGCACGTTGATTCGACGCTACGACGGAGTACTAGGGCCAAATAAATACATTTTAAAAAAAGGACTACAAATTTAATGTTGTACGATTGCTTCGAGAAAAAAAGTCTCACTTATTTCGTAGGGGTAAAGTAGCTGTGAGCCGCTATGCACTTTACATACATGTACCTTCCCTGGAAGCTACGATGAAGCAGTAGTATAAATCATTTCATTGATTTTAATTTGATGTAGATCAAGCAAAATAATAAGGATTTCCTCATTTGTAAAACCGATTCTAAAACACAAGATACTTTCAATATTGTTGATTTTAACGGAGGCGGCAACGCGCTACGTAAACTGCGTAGCTGCTTATACAACTACATTAGCCTGACATTAGACCCTAATGCTCTGTCGTATGACCCACATAAAGGATATTTCAATAAAAAATGTTGTCATATGGACTTAGGATCCGCCAAGCGGTTGTCTCCTGTCGTCTTCCAAAATTACACCAGGGTGACGGTGCTTCAGGTGTTCATTCACGGTCGACGTGCTGCCGTGGTATGCAAGCTTGGCAGTACAGAGACTGCACAGTGTACCGTCCTTTGTTTCATTGAAATAAGTAATAAGGACACAGCAGTGTACCCTCCTTCTTTGAAATAACTCAATGTTTTGGACACTGGTGCGCTTTTTTTGGCTTTGTGCCGCTCTTCCCGCTTGTATCCCGAGCGTCAGCCATTCTCAACTTTCCACGCATATATTTTTTTTAATCCTCTGTTAACCGTCGAATGGATGGTGTGCTCGTCGACGCATTTACGTCATCGATGACGTCGACTAAGTCGACTAGTCGGGACAGCTCTACTAACTACCATAACTTCATTTTATATAGCACTTTCCCCAATAGTCATATTGTATGTGAGACGCATATTATTCCAACTGGTCACTAGTCAATTATAAGGTGCATATTAGAGCTGTCCCGACTAGTCGACGTCGTTGATGACGTAAATCTGTCGACGAGCACAACATCCCGTCGACGGTTAATGAAGGGTTTTAAAAAATATATGCGTGGAAAGTTCAGAATGTCGGATGCAAGCAGGAAAGCGGCACAAAGCCAAAAAAGCGCACCAGTGTCCAAAACATTGAGTTATTTCAAAGAAGGAGGGTACACTGCTGTGTCCCGTCTCTTCAATGCCAAGCTTAGCTGCACGTCGGCCGTGAATGAACACCTGAAGTGCTGTCACCCAGTTGTAATTTTCGAAGACGACAGGGGTAAGTCCATCTAACTGACTAACGACATGTTTTATTGAAGTTGCTAAGCCTGACATGATATGCAATGAGTCTATTTAGCGCACGCTAAATAAAAATGGGGTGCGATAATTTTCATGGCTGCGTTTTATCGCTGCGCGCGTGCGTGCATGCGTTTGTGCGTGCGTGCTGATAGCATATGAGACTCCAGTTCCGATCTCTCATCAACACGCTGAAAAATTAAAGTTGAGACATACAAAATAAGAAAACACATCTATATTAAACACTTTAAACTACTTTACCCTGCTATATCACGTTGGAAGTCTTCTCCAAAACTATAATAATGTATATTATCTATAATCTACACCACACGCACTGACAAAAAGTGCTTTTTATTTGCATAGTGTAAAGCTTAAGTTAGCTGTTTAGCGAACGTACTTCCGGTGAACATTTTAAAATAAAAGCATGTCATGTTCGTCATATAAATAACGATTTCTGGAGTTAATCCCACCTACTTCAGAATTGAGATTCTACACTAGGAATAGCTTTAAAATACACCCTTTATGAAAAATCTGATTGGCAATGAATAATTACTATTACGATTATATATAGTACTATTAGAGGTGGGAATTTTTGGGCACCTAACGATTCGATTATAAATCGATTATTGATGACACCCACAAACCCCCCAAGTTATTAGCTGCTTTCAATGTTTTTTACATTAGTTACAAAAATTGTACAAAAAGCTTCTCAGGCTTAAATAAACGACTATTTCAGTATCAAGTTAATAGTTCAAAACAGTAAATAAAATATTCAAGTCCCCATTCTGTATCAGCAGCTTTAAACTACATTTAATTAATGTTGCGAATCAACCGTTAAAGTTGTTTAAATTGCTCCCATTATTCCATAATTTCCCTTCTGTCTACTTTTTTATTTCATGTGAAAGTTTTAAAACTGTATTAAAGATAGTTTCAAGTTAAGATTTTGCCGATGTAGGAGTATTTTAGATAAAAAGTTAATAAAATTCGCTACAACACAGCCTTCTAGAGAAGTCTCCTGTTTTAAGATGGCGGCTGTTTACCAACGCCGTCAAGTCTGTCATTTTGCATCTAGTTTCAATACATGTGCTGCTAACGCCATTGAGTCTGTCATTTTGTAACTAGTTCTGTATACATATGATATCTATTATCTACCGGAACATGATATGGAGGTAGCTTGTAGCGGCTGTCGCCAGCAGTCAGGTATTATTGTTTTTTTATCTAGCGGCATGAGTTGAGCCAGAGCCGTGAGTTGAGCATTGTCATTAGATGGATAATGACAAGCATGATGTTTACTCTCGGGACGCAATGCGGTCCGTTCCTCATTGCATCCCGAAGATTGCGCTGACTGTGTTTTAGTTCCGCTTTACCTGACATATTTCAATAATTGGAATTTGGATGTTTGTGAATCGTTCTCGAATCTTCCACGGCCGAATCGCGAATAATCTAAGAATCGGAAATTTCGTACACCTCTAAGTACTATTAGGGCTAGGTATTTTTTTTTAAGAATTATTTTAAATCATGTTGGAAAGGCGAAGTCAGTGTTCTGAATCTGTTTACATTCCATTCTTTTGCACTAGTAAATGCTATCCGCATTTGAACTCATTGTTTATTTGTGATTTATTATTGTTATTTACGTGTTTATTTGTACTTTAATAAAGAATTCAAGTGTTCCAAAATGTTTTTGTGAATTGATAAGCGTCAACAAAAATTTCATTTCTAAATTAGTAAAAAAAAAAAAAAAATATACAAAAAATTATTAGATTAGACGACTAATCGTAAAAAGTAGTCGGCTGACTAATCGGGAGAAAATTAGTCATTTGGGACAGCCCTAGTGCATATAGGGATAGTTATCGACACGGAATGAATTTAACATGCATGCTTTTGAAAATGGTAAATGGAGTAACACTTGTTAGCGTCTTTCCACCTTCAAAGCACTCAAAGCGCTTTGATATTATATCCTCCTTTACCGAATGACGATGCAGCATCAGGAGCAACTTGTGATGCAGTATCTTGCTAAATGTTATCTCGGCGAGGTCAACAGAGTGGGGAATTAAACCCACAGCCTCTGAGTTGGGGTAACAACTACGCTAGTCATGAGCCATGCCACACCTATAAAATTGATAATAAATTACTATTACAAAAAAAAGTTATGATTCAAACCTCAGAACTGTGAGTCAGACCCGCTGTTCCTTACGTAAACAAACTCCTCAGTGTGGCACTTAAAGCAAACACTAAGCTCTAATTGTGATGTTTTCAACTTCTTTTTCCCTTTTAGCTGCTCTTTTAGAAGTTTCACTCTTTGATACCTTATCTGGTTCTGTCATCAAGTTGCAGAGGTAAAGAGTTGGAAAATATATTTTCTCTTAATTGACCAAGCCGTCCCATCGTCTCTTCTTTCCATTTCAATCTGTGGCTAATTTCCAACCTCCCCCTTGCTCCATTCTCCTCCCACTCGTATTTGGAAGTCCGACAATAATTTGAGCAAGAGAGAGGTGTGCCCCTCCCTCGCGCCCTCCCTCGCTTACCCACCCCACTTTCCGCCACCTTCTAATCCCTTAAAAGCACTTATGAGATTGGCGCTGCCCGCTTGCCTCTGCCTGCTCGTCTGCCCGCCGGTTGCCACGGCAGCTGATTGGAGGACGGGAGGCTCCTAATTGGATCATGAGGGTGTGATGCAGGCGACAGCAGCCACATTATGGGGAGCTGACTTTGTGCGGCGTAACCCTGCCAGGATGACCCTCGCCTTTGGTGTGTGTGTGCGTAGACTGACCTCAATGTGACTAAGAGCCTCCACTCATCAAGGCCTGCTTGGCTAAGGCTGCAGTGAGTGAGAGGATGGCTTGATGAAGAGATGATAGGAGAGTGGAAGTAAGTTATGGCAAGCGAAGAAAATGTGACCAAGGTAAAACGGTGTTTACTTTTCAAATGCTTATTCGCCTTCTCATAGTGAGGGCTAAGCTAGTTTTGATAATGTGGTGGAGTGAGTTTATCTCCCTGAACTTTGTGCCTGTGTTTGTGTGTTTTGGTGACTTTGGTGCAAAAAGAAACAGTGTTGTCCATGATGATGTCAATTGATAGCTACGCTGCTCTTTGCGGGATTATAATGAGTGAGACGCTTACATGTTTCCCCAGTGCTGATATTTATACAATACAATACAGTATACATAATCGATACAATAATTTTCAGACTATACACTGCTAGTTTTTACCTCCACTTTGAAAACTGCGGCTTGTCAATTACGGCTAACTTATGGATGGATGCTTAAAGGATAACGAATTGCAAATTTGTTGGTTTAAATATCCCATATTACAACCTGGGCACTTGTGGCTTATAGTCCAGTGTGGCCTATACAATAACAAATAATTTTCTTGCATTTTTCCCTCACCTTGTAGTCCAGAAATTCCGGTAATTCTAAGCGATATTTTCTTTATACAGTAAAACTTAAACGTCATTCTACAAACGCAGTAAAATGTCTCCTAAATTAGTGATGTGCTGGATCTGATCATGTGATCGGAAGTCAGCAGAGGTGGGTAGTAGCGTGCTACATGTACTCCGTTACATTTATTTTAGGTCTGTCAAACGATTAAATTTTTTAATCGTGTTAATCACAGCTTAAAAATTATTAATCGTAATTAAATGTAATTCAAACCATCTCTAAAATATGCCATATTTTTCTGTAAATTATTGTTGGAAGGGAAAGATAAGACACAAGACGGATATATACATTCAACATACGGTACATAAGTACTGTATTTGTTTATTATAACAATAAATCCACAAGATGACATTAACATTATTGACATTCTTTCTGTTAAAGGGATCCACGGATAGAAAGACTATTAGTTCTTAAAACATAAATGTTAGTACAAGTTATTGTAATTTTATATTAAAACTAGGCCTGTCAACAATAATGCGTTAACAACCATGATTTATCTGGAAATATTAACGCATTAAAAAAAAATTACACAATTTACCGTTCACACTAAGTTTGGCCATAACTGCCTCCCGTAGTCCCACACGGTGATGTTTACATTCTCCGCGCGGCAATGCGGGACAAAATGCAGCCAGCCACGATGAGTGAGGATGATGACCAAGGACTTTTTAAAAGCTCCCTAATGGAAATCTGGATAAAACAAAAGTCGTGTGCACATACTGCTGTGATGAACTGTCCTTCCATCGAAGCACAACCAGCCTAAAGTACCACCTTCGGGCACAACCAGCCTAAAGTACCACCTTCGGGCAAAGCATATCTTCGCTAGTGTCGGCAATGACGCTAACACCGCAAAAACAAGCCGCAGTCATCAAGCTACACTGGCAGAGTGCGGACTCGGACTTGTCAACTAAAGGACAACAAGTAGGTTGACTACTGCTATCGCTAGATGGGTAGCCAGAGACTGTAGACCCATTAACTTAGTCGAAGACAAGGGCTTTGAAAATCTCATCCAGATAGCATCGGGCTACCCAACATACAGAACACCTTCACGGGCAACTATTTCCACAAAAATTCATGAAGTTTTTGAAAATGAAAAAGCAACGAAGGTGGAGCAACTAGCCAGATTTTCGTTTGTTGCACTGACAGGAGACCACTGAACAAAAAAAGGGTATGACTGGCTAACTTAAGCAGTGTTTCTAAACACCTTTACACACATTTTAGTGTAATGATTTTCAGTTAAGTGTGTGAAAATTGACAATTTTTTTTTTTTTTTTTTTAAATCTCACAGCTTTCAGGCCATTTAGTGTAAAACTGCAAATGCTTCATTTGTGTGAAATGTTTAATTTAACAGACAAGTTGTTTACACAATTTTTTGAAACACTAGCTATCGTTACTGTATTGTGCTTGTCTGCTCTTTAAGTTGGCAGTTAATTTTGGGCAATATGCCAAACGGTACTTGTTAGTCTGAGGCACTTTAATCTGTTAAACTCTTTTCTGTATAATACTGACAATTTATTTAATTTTATACGAGCTGAGTTGTTAAATACAATTTTAAAACTATTTGGTTAAGTATTAATTAATTCATACATCATACATTTCATCTGAATTTTTTTTAAAGTCAATTATAGTATTTTCCTAGATTTTTTTTTCCTGAAGAGCAACTTTATTCATCCCAAGGGAAATGTGATTAATCATGATTAATCACACAGTTGACATATGATTAACTAGATTAAATTTTTTAATCATTTGACAGCACTAATTAAAACCCCTCTTAATGTTTTCATTTTAATAAAATTTGTAAAATTTTCAATCAAAATAAAAAACTGGTAGCTCGCCATTGTCGACGTCGCCGAGCGGTGACGTCACATGGGTTACCTGCCGTTCTTCCATATTGTCTAACTACGTAAGGTAGTGATTGAAATACACCATAAGGTGTCAATGGCGAGTTTTAAATGACTTAGAAAATCACGCCAATGAGTGTGTTTTGTCTCTCCGCTGACGCTGTAGCGCCCCAATTTTTTTTTATTTTTATTTTTTTTATATTTTTAGACTGGTCCTATTGTGATTCACGTTCATTTGAGCGTTGGCTTCACAATGTACGAGACCTCTGATAGTTTGTATATTGTGACTAAATCTTGCCATCCAGTGTATTTGTTGACCTAAACGAAATGTTTGAATAGAGTTTGACCAAAGTCTGAGTAAGTTTTATGTGTATTTTGCATAGCTATTTTGAGTAGGAATGCCAGTTCTCTGCATTTTTGTTTAACTGTGTGAGAATAGGGCCTCATTAATACAGATTGAAGCGCTTTTTTTTTTTTTTTTTTTTTCAGATAGGAATATTATTTTTGTTGTGCTTTCACTAAATGATACTTATGTTTGTTGTAAAGGAGTTGCCGAAGCATATGCCAATAAACAGGGCGGTCCAATGAACGCCTGTGTCCACTCGCCTTTCTCTGCCTCTTAGCTTTCAATGTGCAAAAAGCGGCGTCATTGTAATCTGTTTGAGGCAATGCATGAGCGGGTCATTCCGCGCATGTGTTAAATGCGTCAAATATTTTAACGTGATTAATTCAAAAAAATTAATTACTGCCCGTTAACGCGATAAATTTGACAGCACTAATTTATTTGAGTAACTTTCTGAGAAAAATTTACCTCTAAGAGAAGTTTTACTAAGCCATACATTTTGCTTTTACTTGAGTAGATTCGTGTGGAAAAAAACACGCTACTCCTACTCCGCTACTTTGGGCTGCACTGGGCTACATTTTTCCTCTTTATTCTTCATATTAGATTTCTTTTTTTTTTTTTTTTTTTGCCAGCGATGCCAAGAAGAGCTCTACCAATTTCACTAATGAGACTTCGCAACAATAATCACATGACTCCATTATACCAATCAGACATAACCTTGCCTTTCTATGATCACGCCAGCCTGTTCAATCACATGCCGTCTTTAAAGCTCCGTAAAAAATGACGTATTTGAAATAGAGCGCTGCCCTCAACATGACCTTAAAGTGCAGATTTGAACCTCTCTCACAGTCTTTATTTGGAACTGCTTGACCACAGAAAACCGGATATATGATCCTTTTGTTACCATGAAGGAACTATTCACTATTCAAACTAGGAACTGTTTTCTCCACTAGAGGGCACTCATGCTCTTTGGATGAATAATGCTTCATTTCTGTCATTTTTTTCTCTCGCCAGAATTCAAGGATTTTTTTTTTTTTTTTTTTGTATTTATTTGGCTTAATGTGGATATGTACTGTGTTATTGTACGGTATCATTGTAACAACAGTTCATATAGATAACTTTATGCTGAGAAAAAAAAAATCAAACAAATTTGTAAGCAGTTACTCACAATGTTACTCATTACTTGAGTATTCTTTTCACCAAATACTTTTTTACTTTTACTTGAGTACATTTTTTGAATGACTACTTTCACTTTTACTTAAGTAATATTACTTTGAAGTAACACTACGCTTACTTGAGTACAATTTTTGGTTACTCTACCCAACTCTGGAAATCGGGCCCAATCACATAATTTGCATAGGATCGGAATCGGGGGTCGGGTTTTTAACATTTATTTATTCATATTTTTAAATATTAACTCGCTGGCTGCCATTGACGGCGATAGATGTCCAATCCATTTTGACTGAGTGGATTGGCAGCTATCAAAGGATCATTGTCAGTCCGCCCAGTCAAATTGTATTGGACGTTTGTCACCATAACTGACAGTGAAACATGATCACTCAATGCCAGCCTTCCCAGTTGAAATGGATTGGATGTTTATAATTGTTAATGGGTGAGGATGAATTAAGGGCTATGAGCAACAAAATAGTCCAGAGTTATAAGGATATTGCAAACAAATACAAATACAGTACTTTTCATACTATATATTTACATTACTGAAGCAAACTTAGCAGAACAAAGTGAAATGTCCAGTGAGGAAATCACAACTAAGCTTAATTTATCACATTGGCTGACCAACTTTGTTCCATGTAATTTGTTTGCAACCTTGTTTTGTGCTGCACAACTGATTGGCAAAAAATAGACATTAAAAAATAAATTAAAAATTGCTTTTTTAAAAAGCCTTTTATATGGCTTTAATGTTGAGATAGCTTTGTTCACTTGGACTCACGTGCAAAAATGTGATTGGGACATACTAATCTAAACATGGGGAGATTTTTTTTTTCCGTGCATGATACATTTTGCACTACGTTCTGAGGTTCCAGAGTAAAATCTCCATTATGCGTGTTTGTGTGGAGTTTACAAGTTCTGTTTTGCATGGGTTTTGGCCTAGATTTTTCAAACTTCCAGATGCCATAATGTATGCAGCATAGTACACCATTATTCTGCCTCCAGCAGAAAGCTAGTTTGCTTATGGCTTATAAAGTAATGTTGATGACAGGAAATTTATCGTGCCTGGAAAAAAAATTGTTCAGTTTATGTACAGTGATACAGTGAGGAAAATAAGTATTAATTTAAGTATTAAATTGTTGCGGCAAAGTTGGAAAAGTCAATGCGGCCCAAAGTGCGACCAGGAAACGGAAGTGGAGTGAAGCGTTTTTATTGAACAACGGCTATGGCTGTGGCTGTGGCTGTGAGGGCTTGGAGGGTGGGTGTCCTGATGGCAAAAAACAAGATTAGTCAAGAGTTCAATGAACGATCGTCAAAAACTACAAGCGTAGTTGGCCGATGTACCAATGGTGACTGGCGGAATCATCTGGCACCTGCTTGCTGCCCAGGCCGTGCCTTATAAGCACTCCCAGGTCTGCCACACCCATCCTGCCAAGGTTGAACTCATGCCACACAAAAACAGGAAGTGTAACAACAATAAAAGCCAGTAGAGGGGAGTGTGGGCTAGGACCACCACATTAAATAAGTAACACCCTACGATTTAGAGAGTTCTCCCACTTAGAAATGATGGGCGGGTTTGAAATTTTTATGATAGGTGCTTGTCCATTCGAAAGGAAAAAAATCCAGAAATCACAGTGAATGATTCTTTTAACAATTTATTTGTATTATACTGCTGCAATAAGTATTTGAACACCTGTCTATCAGCTAGAATTGTGAAACACAAAGACCTTTTAGTCGCCTTTAAAAAGTCCAACAAATAAGTGGAGTGGAGGTAGAGTGGAGTCTGACTTTTTGACCTGTTTGAGGCGGTCAGCTGCATATAAACACCTGTCCACCCCATACAATTAGGAAGACTCCAATTACTAATATGGTCAAGACCAAAGAGCTGTTTAAAGACAGAACTGCAGACGTCTTCAAGGCTGGAAAGGGTTGCGGTGCAATTGCCAAGCAGCTTGGTGATATAAGATCCACCTTTGGCGCAATTATTAGAAAATGTAATAAGCTACGCGCGGCTGTGGCCCAGTTGGTAGCTGGAGTTGTCCTTGGACCGAATGGTCAGCTGTTCAATTCCTGGCCACGACTGCCCACTGTCGAAGTGCCCTTGAACAAGGCACTGAACCCTAATTTGCCCCCAATGGCTTGGCAGCGCCTTGCATGGCAGCAGCACCATTGGTGTGTGAATGTGTGCGTGAAAGGGTAAATGTGTGCTAATGTAAAGCACTTTGGGCATAGCCATTTACCATTTAAACATGACTGTCAATCTCCCTCGGACTGGGGCTCCATGCAAGATCTACTTCGTAGGGTCTCAGAGTGATCCTATGACTGGTGAGGAATCAGCCAAGAACTACACAGGAGGAGGTGGTCAATGAACTGAAAGGAGCCGGGGTTACAGTTGGTAATACACTAAGACGTCATGGTTTAAAATCATGCATGGAAAGGAAGGTTCCCCTGCTTAAACCAGCACATGTCCTGGCCCGTTTTATGTTTGCCAATGACTAATTTGATTATCCAGAGGAGTAATGGGAGAAAGTCATGTGGTCATATGAGATTAAAACGGAATTTTTTGGTCTTAATTTTACTCATAGTCTTTGAAGGAAGAAGAATGATGAGTACCATCCCAAGAACACTATACTTACGGTGAAGCATGGGGTGGTAGCATCATGCTTTGGGGGTGTTTTTCTGCATATAGGACTAGACGACTGCACTGTATTAAGGAATGGATGATCAAGGACATGTATTGTGAGATTTTGGGGAACAACCTCCTTCCCTCAGTCAGAGCATTGAAGATGGGTCGTGGCTGGGTCTTCCAACATGACAATGACCTGAAGCACACAGCCAGAATTACCAAGGAGCGGCTTCGTAAAAAGCATATCAAGATTCCAGAGGGGCCTAGCCTGTCTCCAGAACTAAACCCAATAGAAAATCTTTGGAGGAAGCTCAAACTCTGTGTTTGTCAGTGACAGCCCAGAGACCTGTTTGATCAAGAGAAGATCTGTGTGGAGCAGTGGTGCAAAATCCCCGCTGTTGTGTGTGCAAAACTGGTGAAAAGTTACAGGAAACATTTGACCTCTGTAATTGTAATCAAAGGCTAATGTTCCAAATAATTACATTGATTTTCTCAGGTGTTCAAATACTTATTTTCCTCACTGTATACAGTATACTGATCGTGACAAGCCAATTTTTATTTTGTTTATTTGTGTTTTAATCCAAATGCAGAACAGTACCATCTCCATAATTTCTGAGCTGGTGAACTGTGGCTTCTATCAATTTTGCTGTGTTGGACTTTCATGTTGTGAGAAAAAAAAGTGTGAATTTGTCAGTCTGTCAAAGTATATGTGGAATAAGCGCGTACATACTCAATTTGTTTTTGTAGGAGTTAGTTTGTCTAAGCGTGTGTGTGCGTGTCTGAGAGTGTGAGATGCAGTGGTACAACAGGGGCGCCTGATCCCTCCACCTTTTAAGAACATCAGAGGGTGTGAAAAGCACTGATTGCCCTAACCACTCTCATTGGGACTCAAACCCCTGGCTTAGTTGTGCATGAGCGACTTTGGAGAGACAAGGCAGGGAAAGAGGGAGACATTTGTGGGTGTGTGTGTTCAAGAGAGACTAAAGATGGAGAAGTAACAAGGAGTTGCAACAAGAGAGGCAGATAGTTTGGAAGAGGAAATTAAGATTAGTGACTGGTAGGATGAGTAAACAAGCTTGTTTGTTACTAGAGGATCGTGTTATGGGAGTGAGTGGGAACGAGAGCAGATTCACAATCATGCATGAGACTGAAATTATAAACTTCAGTGTCATATTGGGGCATATTTCTGTTTTAATCCATTTTAAATTTCATTAATTTTGTTTTAATCATAACTGATTATTAAATATTTAATAAATACAATTATGATCACTAATGAAAAATATATACAATTATCATTGAGCCCTGCCGTCCACATAAGTGGCCATCATACTTGTGCTTATCTAAGCCACACTTGCATAGAAAATTTTAATATGGTGGCCTAAAAAACAGGCCCATCAGGGTGGAGGTTAGGTGTTGGGTAACATTGTGAGGGTCTATGAGAGGGTGCTTGACACATAGTGTGTAAACACTGGAGACTGAGATGTAGTGCTCACAAATTGGTGCAAATGCACGTACTGTAGATGCTATTGACCACGTAAAACACAAAAATGAGGGCAATATACAATGCTGGCCAAAAGTATTGGCACCCCTGCAATTCTTTCAGATAATGCTTAATTTCTCACAGAAAATGATTGCAATTAGAAATGTTATGGTAGTAATATCTTCATTTATTTTGCTTGCAATGAAAAAAAAAACACAAAAGAGAATGGAAAAAATTTAAATCATTACCATTTTACACAAAACTCCAAAAACGGCCCAGACAAAAGTATTGGCACCCTTTGAAAAATCATGTGATGCTTCTCTAATTTGTGTAATTAACATCACCTGCTACTTACCTGTGGTACATTGCAGGTGGTGGCAATAACTAAATCACACTTGCAACCAGTTAAAATGGATTAAAGTTGACTCAACCTCTGTCCTGTGTCCTTGTGTGTACAACATTGAGCATTGAGAAAAGAAAGAGCAAAAACTGTCTGAGTACTTGAGAAGAAAAATTGTGAGAAAGCATGGGCAATCTCAAGGCTACAAGTCCATCTCCAAAGAACTGAATGTTCCTGTGTCTACCGTGCGCAGTGTCATCAATAAGTGTAAAGCCCATGTCACTGTGACTGTTGTCCCTAGGTGTAGATGGAAAAGAAAAATTGACAAGAGATTTCAACAAAACATTGTGCGGATGGTGGATAAAAAACCTTGACTAACATCCAAACAAGTTAAAGCTGTCCTGCTGTCCGAGGGTACAACAGTGTCAACTCGTATTATCTGTCGGTGTCTGAATGAAAAGCGACTCTATAGTGGGATACTCAGGAAGACCCCCCTTTTGACCCAGAGACATTAAAAAGCCAGGCTGTAGTTTGCCAAAACTTACCCGACGAAGCCAAAAATGTTTTGGATGAATGTTCTCTGGTCAGATGAGACAAAAGTAGAGCTTTTTGGGAAAAGACATCATCATATAGTTTATAGGGGGGAAAAACGAGGCCTTCAAAGAAAAGAACACGGTGCCCACAGTCAAACATGGCGGAGGTTCCCTGATGTTTTAGGGTTGCTTTGCTACCTCAGGCACTGGACTGCTTGACCGTGTGCATGGCATTATAAAGTCTGAAGACTACCAACAAATTTTGCAGCATAATGTAGGGCCCAGTGTGAGAAAGCTGGGTCTCCCTCAGAGGTCATAGGTCTTCCAGCAGGACAATGACCCAAAACACACTTCAAAAAGCATTAGAAAATGGTTTGAGAGAAAGCACTGGAGACTTCTAAAATGGCCAGCAATAAGTCCAGATCTCAATCCCATAGAACACCTGTGGAGAGATCTGAAAATGGCAGTTTGGAGAAGTTACCCTTCATATCTCAGAGACCTGGAGTTTTTGGTCAAAGAAGAATGGTCTAAAATTCCATCAGAGCATTGTAAGAAACTCATTGAGGAATACGGGAAGCGGTTGTACCCAGTTATTTTGTCTAAAGGTTGTGCTAGCAAGTATTAGGCTGAGCGTGCCAATACTTTTGTCCGGCCCATTTTTGGAGTTTTGTGTAAAATCATGTTTTTTTCCCCATTGTCTTTAATGTTTTTTCATCTTGCAAGCAAAATAAATGAAGATATTACTACCAAAGCATTTGTGACTGCAATCATTTTCTGGGAGAAATTGAGCACTATCTGACAGAATCGCAGGGGTGTCAATTTTGGCCAGCAAGAAAATATGACCAATAGTCAATATGGTTGATGCATACTTTAAAGTGGATTCAAAGACTTCTTTGGTATATTTATGTTCTCTTAACAGGGGTCGACAATAAGGGACATTAGCTGGGCCACCGGACTATTTATTTTGTTGATTCCTGTCTAATTTCTTCTTTTACCGCTTTTATTTTACAACCACTGACTTGCATTTGACTTTTTGACATTGTCAAGAGTTGTTTTTAATATGTGTACTATTTGAGTATATGAGTGAGGGTACGTAACAGAATATGCATGTGCGCCTTGTTATGGATTGCCACGTTGTGGACTTGACAGGATCATAATTACGAGCAGTGATGAAATCTACCAAGTGGTTTGTCCCTGCGTGGCGTGTACGTGAGTGTGTGCCGTATTTGTCATCCGTGGCAGCACGCTCCCTGTTAGCGCAGAGGAACCATGATCACACCTCCATCTTCCACTAATAGGATCGCGACAGACAACCAGGGAGAAAAGGATGAAGAACGATGAGATAGACAGACAGACAGACAGATAGACACTGTAGGTAGGAAAACAATTGGTGCTGGGGGTGAACATGGCACAAAGATGAGAGGAGTCACAAGAGAGGGTTGAGTGAGAGAAAGAGAGATGGGAGGCGCTCAATTTGCCATCACGGGTGCAACGGGGCAGAAAGTATCCAAGAAAGAGTATGTCCATGTGTATGTGCGCTTGAGAGACGTGGAGAGTGAGTGCTGGTGCCTTTGTGTGGGTGTGTGTCTAACAAGGGAGAAAAGACAACTCATTTGAATGTTGGATAGAGGGAAGCGTGACGTGCAGTGAGGGAAGAATGAGAAGAATGAATATGGATTACTTGGGATGAAGATTCTATTATTTCTGCCCGTTTCTCTGATCTCTTTGTCACATTTCAATCGGCCTTTTTGCGAGTGCATGTGTGTGAATATGTGACAGCACATGTCAAAGTTTTCAAATGACAAAACATCTAATAATCAACTTAAAGTAATTGTGTGGTAAAAATTAAAATGCCTTTTATGCACATACAAGGGGCTGTAGTTAATGGTTTTGGATGTCATGATGCTCAAATCTCATTCTGTAGTTAAAAACAAAAAAAAAACAGGAGCAGATTTTTTAGCTTGCTTTGTGCTTTATAGTAAAGCAAACAACAGATGCGCTGTCATCAGTGATTTTTTTTCTCTGTTATCATTGAGATCATATCTGAAAATTTGAAGATTTGCTGACACACTTGTATAGACCGTACAGTATTAACTCATTCACTGTCATTGATGGAAATGGATTTTAAATCAAAATTGCACTTGGAGGGGTCGTAGTGATCCATCCATCCTCTAGAGGTCACGGGGGTGCAGCTTAGGGAGGGAAAGCCAGACTTCCCTCTCCCGAGCAACTTCATCCAGGCTATCCGTGAGACGTAGTCTCCTCAGCGTGTCCTGAGTCAACCCCGGTAGAGACCATTCAATTCAAATGGATTGGGCTTCTCTAACAGTCAACAGCAGCCAATGAGAAAGTGACTAGACAAGTGTTATGATGACCAATGAACCCAAAAAAAAATTAATATCCAGTATTGAAATATAATGTACAATACAGTTCAATATGACTAAAGTGCCTGTAGGTTGATGTTAATAATAAAGCAAGATGAACTCAATGGACAAAAATAAGGACCAAACAAAAAATGCAAAAAAAAAAAAAAAATCTAATTTAGCCCCTTGAATATTGCTTATATTATTCGTTGCAATCTAAACTATATGAATGAACTATGATCTCCAAAAAACTAAAATGAAATTTTAAACTCATTTTATAACATCACCATTTAAAGTAAATGGCCTGGTTTTTCAAAATCTTGTATGAGCAGAGGTGGGTAGAGTCGGCCAAAATTTTACTCAAGTAAGAGTAAAAATAGTTATCCAAAAATTTACCGAAGTACAAGTAAAAAAGTTTTCGTTGAAAAGAATACTCAAGTAATGAGTAACATTGTGAGTAACTGCTTAAAATGTCTGATTATTGTTTTAAAAATGTATTTTTCTTTCTCAGCACAACTTCATCTTTATGACCTTATCTATTATAAATTCTGTACTGTTGCCCTGTGGTCCCCAACCTTTTTTGCACCACAAACCGATGTCACATGGGCCTTTTTTTCACGGACTGGCCATGTGTGGCAGAAAATTACAGTAAATATCAAATAACACGACGGGTCTAAAAACGAACATAACGTACAGGGAAAATGTAACTCACCATACGCTGAATCAACCTTTTTTAAACAGCGACCTTGTCCTAAAACTGAGGATAAATATCCTTGGTCGCAGGCCTAATGAGTTCTTTTCCAATCGTGAAAGGTTTACTGGCTCTCACTCATGGTCTCAGTGCATTCACTTTTGTTGCAGTGTTTGCCTACTTATAGCCACATATTACACAGAATGGACTTGGTTGTACGCTCCTCTTCTGGCTCAGCAGGTGGCCTTTTCCATGTAAAAAAAAAAGCTGTCCAAAGACGTTGCTACCCACAGCACACAGCCAACAGCAGCTAACGTTACTGTTTACATTGACTGACGATATAAGTGTGCAAACACCCCCATAATGGCGGCCAACCAATAGAGGATGACGTACACACCTCTACTCAGATTAGTCAAGCGGCACAGGCCAGATTGCGGTTGTTAACAAATTATTTATTATTTCTCTGCGGCCGGTAGCAAATGCTGAGTTGCTGAGCCGATTATAAAACCATATTATGCCAAAAATATGACACAAAAATCATCAAATTTAGACCAGAACACTGTGACCCACTACCCGTCCAACGAGCATGAATGCCCACTAGTGGAGAAAAAAACATTGTTACCTCTGAATGGTATAATGGAACTCGTGTTTATTGTTCCGACATCTCATTGGTGAACCAGGTAGCGCTACTGTCGGCATCGCTGTCAAAAATAAAGTCAATATGTCGAATAAAGAGGAAAAATGTAAAGATTATAGTGTAGGCCAAGGTAACGGAGTAAGAGTAGGGTTTCTTCTTCAAAAATCTACTCAAGTAAAAAGTGTTGTGTGGTAAAACTAAGAAGTACATTTTTCTCAAAAGGTTACTCAAGTAAATGTAACAGAGTGAATGTGACACGTTACGACCCTCCTCTGTGTATGGGCATATGTGGCAAAGACTCAAGGCTAAACTTTCCCTGAAATACACAGCTTGTCTCTCAGTTGGGATGTGTCACTTCCAGATATTTAATGGGTACCAATGTGCTACTTTTTTATTAGATAGAACTTTGGCGCCTTCTTGTGGCATCTTTTTGTTATTCCGAACCACTTTTTATGTTCATTGCGTTTAACATTTGATAGGGCAAGTGACTATGCTTGGTAATAAAAAAAAAAAAAGACATCTACATACATGGGCATCACATTTTGAGCCGTGTAGGCCACAATATTGTAAGACATTGTTTTAACAAATAAAATATAAAAAATAAATAAAATTTACTTTTGTTATACAAGTGTGGCCTACATGGCTCAAAATGTGACATCTACGTATATAGGTCTCAAATATAATTCAACTGTAATATCTAACTATATATTGTAAACGATCACGACAAAAGGAGGACAGGCAGGCAGGGGTATTGGCATTTGTGGCCTGCTTTTATTCAACAAAAAAACAAAAAGTATCAAAGCAACAGTCGAGAAAACACAAACCAAAAACTGGTGGGGGGAAAAAGCCGTGTAAGGGCCCAAATTCACCAGATGCATGATTGTTCCGGTTCTGGGCCGGCTCTGTGTGGACTGTGTGCCACTCAGTACGTCAAAAAATGGCAAATCATACTGGCTGCGCACAAACTCCGTCCCCTTGTGAGCTTTCGCGTGATCGCACGTGATAATGTGCCATAAAAAACAACGACAAACACACAGAGTCTGTACTCA
This sequence comes from Corythoichthys intestinalis, assembly GCF_030265065.1. Lineage (NCBI taxonomy): Eukaryota > Metazoa > Chordata > Actinopteri > Syngnathiformes > Syngnathidae > Corythoichthys > Corythoichthys intestinalis. Next base: position 36,137,071 of record NC_080395.1, on the reverse strand, counting down.
TCAGAGAAGCAGAGAGAGAGAGAGAGCACATATTTTCCTTGCATATTGGTATTTTAGTTGTGTCTGTCTCTTAATTCCAGATTGACGGCATCATGTTGAGATCAGGGCTCCGTGCAGGCCCGGAGTGACTAATCGGGAGCTTCTGGATGATTCCAGAAGGGCCGGCCGGCCAGATGGGCCGGTCCGCGTTTTATTAAAAAAAAAAAAAAAAATTACACTGTTATCATTTTTTGTTTGGTATTTATTTATGACAGTGTCACTGAGTATAACTTACATTCTGTTACCGCTGTCCCTGTGGGCGGTCTTAAAAAAAAAAAAAAACAGTATTATTTTTTTTTCCAGACTCATCCTCACGTGTGCAGACGAAAAATACAGCATGCAGCTCCGCCCCCTAATTGTAGTCTGTATTGAGCCAAATTAGCTGCTATCTAGTGACGGGATCTGTCGTTCACTTGAGTAAACGAATCCATTCCGGATCGTTCAGTAAAAAGATTCGTTCAAACGAATCGTTCAACGAATCGTTCGCCCCCCTCATCTCCCTCCCCGTCCAAATGAATCGTTCGGTTACTGAACGGGAAGTGACGTTGCCGAACGAATCACCAAAGACCGCTTCGCAGTATAACTGAACGGGAAGTGACATTGCTTGGTCCCTCCCTCTCTTGCACATTGACCACTCGTCGTAGTTTCAGTAATGAGTGACAGGCAATATCATTCTGCTTTCACAGACAGCCTCGTCTCCCTCCCTCCCGCTGCTGCAAAAGCGAGGGAGAACTTTCGCGTCGTCTGTCCTAGTTCTATGGGCTCAAAATCATAGGTCGTGCTTGCATTTCGATTTAGGACACGGTTAAACATTTTCCTTTTGTGGGAGGAGTGGGGGTTTGGGGTCGGGGGCGCACGGACTTTCTTTAGCATGTTCTCGATCACATATACAATGCTGCTGCTAGCCTGCTACCAGCCAACGCAGCATGCTTGCTGTCACGAAAATAAAAATAAATCGAAAGTTTAATTTCTAAATGGAACGACCAACACATCATATTTACCTCTCGCTCTGTTGTATTTTTGTTTTCATGCTCATCACTATTATTTTTAGTCACTGTTGTTAAAACTATAAGTGTAAATAGCTAGTTTTCGAATGTGCTGCTCTGAAATAAAGACAATACTGCATTTTGATATTTGACAGTTTAATTGCAAATCAGTATTAAGATGATCGTATTGAATTTTTGCACTGGTATTAATAAATAAAATAATCCGGTCAGCTCCCCTGTCGTCCCCGCATCTCATATCGTCAAATGCTGACGAGAAATGGTTGTTTGCTCTTTACGATGTCTCCTTTCTACCCTTATTAGTCTGTTAAGAAAAATGTAGACATATTGCGACATCCCGTGTCCGCGTGCGTTGTTTTGGGGCGCTTGAGTAGTGCATGATGGACGGATTGACATAATTTGTCAAACCAACCAACACCTGACACGGGGAAAAAAATAAAACACTCGGAAAAAAATGACATGTATATACAGTTTCATTGCAAATCAGTATTATGGTGATCGTATTGACGTTTTGCACTGGTATTAATAAATAAAATAATCCGGTCAGCTCCCCTGTCGTCCCCGCATCTCAGATCGTCAAATGCTGACGAGAAATAATTGTTTGCTCTTTACGATATCGCCTTTCTACTCTCATTAGTCTGTTAAGAAAAATGTAGACATATTGCGACATCTCCCGTGCCCATGTGCGTTGTTGTGGGGCGCTTGAGTATCACATGATGGACGGATTGACATAATTTGTCAAACCAACCAACACCTGACACGGGGAAAAAAAAAAAAAAACACTTGGGAAAAATGGACATGTATATACCGTTTCATTGCAAATCAGTATTATGGTGATCATACTATTCTTTTTTTCTGTGCACATATGAGGTAAATATCGCTGCCATGAAGCCTCCATTTCGTGACAGTTCTTTGCCCCCTTCATTGCTGTCACGCGACCGCAGCTCAGCTTTTGCTTGCCTCGTAGCTACCCGTGTTTTAAATTACTGTAAATTTGATAGTATGTCGTAATAGGTAGTCCCGAGTCTGTTGAGAAAAGTAGTACACTAAACCATGCTCGCTAGATTTGTGTGGTGTTTTTGTCTTTTTGAGCTGCATTTGATAGGCTCCACGTTAACAAATATGTGACAAAGTCCTTTCCTTTCATTTTTTGATTCGTTCACCGCATAGTCATTACTGGAAAGTCACGTTAGCAGCAAGCTAGGTCAGGAACCGGAGGACCGAGTCACTGAACGGGAAGTGACAAAACTCAGTCTTGCCCCCTTGCCTGCACGCTGGCTGCTTATTGGCCACACGTGGAAGTGAGTGACATACGCCCTGATTCTGTTTCCGGTCCCTCCCCTGCCCGCGATGAGGCTGGCGTCTGATTGGTCGTGTGCGATGTCAGAAGACGCTGCCGCTTGCTCAACGCCCTCCCACGCAGTGAACAAGCACCAACTTCATAGAACGAATCAGTGCAGATGGTGATTAGTTCGGTCTCGTTCACCCAAACAATTCGTTCAAAAAGAACGAATCGTTCGCGACCGTTACAACACTACTGCTATCTCGGTGCTCGGATAGTTAAAAAGAGCAAGGGTGGCGCTGAAAAATAAGAATTAAAAAGAGAAAAGCACTCGTGAAAGAATCGGCAAAATGCGCGAAAATAGCTAATTTTTTTCATGCAACGACCTTGCTGCCTCAAACTACAGAGGATTACAACGAAAGTGGTAAGGCCAGATGGCGAATAAAATGCAACTTGCACCGTGTGATACGACAATATGTAATTGTGGAAACTTTGGCTTCTTGTAGCACCTCACAAGGGATATGTAGCAGCAAGCATTAGCCATAATGAACACACCACAGGTGCAGAGCTGGAAGGTAGGATTGCCATGTCGTTCAGCGAGTGAACATTAGAATTAATATAATCAATTACGTGGCGTTTTTAAAGTGGAAATGGAAAATGGATAATAGTATCATTAGAAGTTGTTACAATGTGCAATACGTATTCTTTATTTTTCATATTGTTATGTTGCTATGTTTGTTTTATCTGTAAGCACTCATTTTGTTAATATTTGATGTTGCAGAAAAGGTCTTATTTATTCATTTATTTTGGGGCTGCCAAAATTATCGCGTTAACGGGCGGTAATTAATTTTTTTAATGAATCACGTTAAAATATTTGACGCAATTAACGCACATGCCCTGCTCAGACAGATTTAAATGACAGTACAATGACATGCCCACTTGTTAATTGTGCTTTATGGAGTTTTGCCGCCCTCCGCTGGCGTTTGGGTGCGACTGATTTTATAGGCTTCAGCACCCATGAGCATTGTGTAAGTAATTATTGACATCAACAATGGCGGGCTACTAGTTTATTTTTTGATTGAAAATTTTACAAATTTTATTAAAACGAAAACATTAAGAGGGGTTTTAATATAAAATTTCTATAACTTGTACTAACATTTATCTTTTAAGAACTACAAGTCTTTCTATCCATGGATCGCTTTAACAGAATGTTAATAATGTTAATGCCATCTTGTTGATTTATTGTTATAATAAACAAATACAGTCCTTATGTACCTTATGTTGAATGTATATATCCATCTTGTGTCTCATCTTTCCATTCCAACAATAATTTACAGAAAAATATGGCATATTTTATAGATGGTTTGAATTGCGATTAATTACGATTAATTTTTAAGCTGTAATTAACTCGATCAAAAATTTTAATCATTTGACAGGCCTAATTTATTTTTCAAATGTATCATTTAATATAGTTTTTTTTTTAAATCCATTTTTAAATTTGTTCAAAATATGTTGTGTTGCACTTGTTAAAATAAAGCCACCTTGTTAAACAACCATGACCTGCACTGAATTGGAATACACAGAATTACAGTACACGGCTTTAGAGAACACTGAACTTAACACGTGTATGCATAATGACATAATTTTAAATGAGTGGGCCGGTCTGAGGCATGAAATTCCAGGGCCGAAAATGAGTCCCACTCCGGCCCTGGCTCCGTGTGTGGGGGCTAGGGGGGCGGGGGCCTATTATGCCCTTGGTTGTGTCGGTGGGCTTATATCTTTGTGCACATTTAAAATTTATGGCACATAACATCTCATACAGCTGTTATAAACAACTGTTAAATAATCTGTAATATTTATAAAATGGATAGCGAATTATACACTACACGAACTAAAAAACAGCGTACTTGGAATTGGTGTCTCATCACTCCAGATTCCTGTGCCCAGCGCAAACTGTTGGTTTTTCTATGAAAAGTCAAGTAAAATGTAGAAAAGAAAAAAAGAGAAACGTCTTGAATAGATCACCAGGTCGAAACTAGGTGTCTCTCTATTCTCTTTTGTACTTTTCCCCCACGACTCTGTATACAAACCAACATACAACCAACATGGCCCCATTCATTCTTTCCTTTACACGGATCAGTCGTCCTGGTCCCTTTGCAGAAAAACAGCCCCAAAGCATGATGTTTCCACCCCCATGCTTCACAGTGGGTATGGTGTTCTTCGGATGCAATTCTGTATTCTTTCTCCTCCAAACACGAGAACCTGTGTTTCTACCAAAAAGTTCTATTTTGGTTTCATCTGACCATAACACATTCTCCCAGTCCTCTTGTGGATCATACAAATGCTCTCTAGCGAACCGCAGTTGGGCCTGGACGTGTACTGGGTTCAGCAGGGGGACACGTCTGGCAGTGCAGGATTTGAGTCCCTGGCGGCGGATTGTGTAGTAGTAGCCTTTGTTACTGTGGTCCCAGCTCTCTGTAGGTCATTCACTAGGTCCCCCCGTGTAGTTCTGGGATTTTTGCTCACCGTTCTTGTTATCATTTTGACGCCACGGAGTGAGATCTTGCATGGAGCCCCAGATCGAGGGAGATTATAAGTGGTCTTGTATGTCTTCCATTTTCTAATAATTGCTCCCACAGTTGATTTCTTTACACCAAGCGTTTTACCTATTGCAGATTCAGTCTTCCCAGCCTGATGCTGGTCTACAATCTTGTTTCTGGTGTCCTTCGACAGCTCTTTGGTCTTGGCCATAGCGGAGATTGGAGTGTGACTGACTGAGGTTGTGGACAAGTGTCTTTTATGCCGATAATGAGTTAAAACAGGTGCCATTAATACAGGTAACGAGTGGAGCCTCATTAGACCTCATTAGAAGTTAGACCTCTTTGACAGACAGAAATCTTGCTTGTTTGTAGGTGACCAAATTCTTATTTTCCACTCTAATTTGGAAATAAATTCTTTAAAAATCAAACAATGTGATTTTCAGTTTTTTTTCCCCCCACATTCTGTTATTAACAGAATGTTATTAACAGAATGTTAATAATGTTAATGCCATCTTGATTTATTGTTGTAATAAACAAATACAGTACTTATGTACAGTATGTTGAACATTCCATTCCAACAATAATTTACAGAAAAATATGGCATATTTTATAGATGGTTTGAATTGCGATTAATTATGATTAATTAATTTTTAAGCTGTGATTAACTCGATTAAAATTTTTAATCGTTTGACAGTCCTAATATGTATATATATATTTTTCCCCACAAATGAATAAAAAGATATATTAAAATAATAATAATAAAAAGAAATACCCTCTGGTTATGCACCCTACGCCCCCCTCACCCAATTACAATCTAGTTTTTGTTTAGTTGTTGATGTTGTTGTTGTTTTTTTTCCCATAATGTTTCACTCATTGCTTGCAATTGTCAATGATAGAACTTCCAAATCATTTAGACAAGGAGGACTGGCTGTATATGCTCATGTTTCAGTGCCATTGACTTCCCAGTCGAGATTTATTAGATGTCATGCGCTGTAATTGACATGCAATGAGTTCCCCATGAAGGGTTAAAACATTTCCATTGCACATATCTCCATATTTCGAGTAGGTGTTTTCCTCCTGCGTTCCATTCTACTTTTCCCTTACACATCATACTAGAGTCTCCCCTGATTCATATTGTTCCTCCAACCCCCCCACTGTACACACATTATCAATCTCCCCCCCTCCTCCTTTGACTGCCATGCGCTCTGTGCGCTTGAGTGGCGAGCAGACGGCGGGAGCGAGACAGATGTGAGTCTCAGCTAATTTGTCCTGACACATTGAGATGCTCAGGTGGGAGAAAGGTGTCAAACAACTTCAACTGAAAGAGAGTGGGGGGTGGACAAAATGTAAAAGTGCAGTCAACCTCATTAGTAATCAGCTAAACGTATCAGAATGACCTGATAATAATGACCACACTCGCTACGATTAGTAGACAGATTTGTAAGAAATAGATGTCGTTTGTGTGGGGCGAGCAAAAAAGGGTCCTGAGGTGTCCCCCTGCAATTGTGACACGTTCCCCCCGCGTGGCCACAGCCGAGAGAGATGTCTAATCTTAGAGGGTAAGGGAGCGTGCACTCCCGAGGGCTTGTCGTGCTCAACACCTTGTTAACCAGACATCTCTCCTTCCATCTCTCTTTTCAGCTCTCTTACACGGTTCCTCTGTCACTGTCTTGCATGTTCTCCCTCTCAAACATCTCTTTTTAAATGTCCCTCTTTGTCTCACTGTTTTTTTGTTTCATATTTTTCTTTCATCCCTCATTATTATACTGTCTTCAAGTGTACTGGATCTCAATACATTTGAGTATGGTGGAAAAGTTAATTTACTGCAGTGGTTCAAAATCTTTTTCAGTTTTTTTTTTTTTTAATTTAATTATTTAAATCCTAGGTAGTGAATATGCAATTAGATCAATGTGTTGGACAAAAACTGCACAGTTAAGAACAATATTTTACTCATCATTTTAACTCACTGTTATGACTGCATTCATACATTATTTCTTACAGCTCTACAAATTTCTCATTTATTGCGAAGCAACTGCATTCCTTCAAATTGTGACTTACCCTCTAATAGATACCATGCCCTGATTAATTTTAATGGGATATGCCCACTCTAATAAATTATACAATTTAGAATTTGTTTAAGATGCAGCACTTATGGGTGGCTGTAACCTTTCCTAAGACTGATACTTTCAGGTGTCACATAATGTGCAATCTGTAAAGCTGACTTGGACAATTTACAGTCAGTACTATTACTTTTATGCTTTATTAGCGTATTTTTCACACTTGCATTTTTGAGGGGAATTTTTCTTCTCAGAGATCTAGAACAAACATTATATGTACATAGATTATAGTAATAACAATAATGGCGAAATAGGGGTTAATAGGCATCTATTAATGAAACATATTATTCAGATAAATTTAGCCTAAATAACACGTTATAGCATGTTTAATATCGATCTGTAGAAGAAAAAACAAAACAAAAACAAAACATTAGTCACACCTGAGTAAGTCGCTGGCCCAACAAAACTATGAAAAAAGTGTGAATTCTTTTTTTCTACTCTATTCGGTTTCGAGGCTCTGTTTTGACTTAGGGGGGAAAAAATGTTAGTTGTCCTATAGGATTGAAAATGATAATTTAAAAAAAACTTCTTGTTCCTATTGCTTCAAGCAATTTTGCATATTTTTTTTATGCCTAGCATATTTGCTCATTCATGTCCTCAGTCTTCCCACCAGTTCATTCAAATTATTTACTTTTATAAAATAATAACGACATAACAAAAATCAGAATTTTATGCTTTTGTAAGTTGCAAACACCACTAATTAGGAGCCGTTATCCCAGAGCAGCTTGATAAATGACAGTGATGAGTTTTTGTGACCCGTCAGGCCTCTGTGAAGACCTGCTGGGTATTAGTGCTGAGCTTTGAGCTTCTAGGATGCTGTAAAACAATGTGAAAAGCACTTTCTTCGCATTCCGACACCGTTGTAATGAGAAAATACTCTTAATCCACCTCACACCCGCACACACGCCGACACAGGCAGAGAGGCACATTTCTGCTGCCCAAAGGTTTCTTTGGTGAAAGCATTATGCCAGGGAAGCAGTTTAAGGAGTGGCAATTATAGTTTTGGAAAACGTCATTGATTTGAACTCCTGATTAGAGGAGAGGTGACAGAGGTGTAGAGATGTGAGGGGACGACGGGCACGTGCACACACACACACTGGCAAACAAGGACTCTCCAAGTCTTAGAAATGCCAGAAGTGCTCTATTCTTTTCCTTCTTTCCTCTCCTATTCTCGTCACACATCACTGAAATATTGATGTCTACCAAGCACTGTTGTTTAAAGGGAACTAAACTGTAGATGTCAATATTTCCCTGTTTTATATATTAGCTGATGCATTTTACTTAAATGTACAGTGGTATGAAAACGTTTCTGAACGTTTTGCAATTTCACATTATTTCTGCATAAAATTGCATAAGATTGTCTTTCGTCTCATGAGAGTGCGAATTTGGCAGTTTGACTGTGTGTACGGTAGGTATCATCTCTTCTAACCTGGCTTATTAATAAACAAATTGACACAGAGTTGGTAAAAATTCAGCAGCAATAAGTTATAAATCTGTCAGATTTTGTTTTTATATACATCTGTCAGATTCACTTTTCTAGTCGGCTAACGTGAGATTTAATTGACTTTAAATTGCTTTCCCAGCATTGTTCAAGTTGGATCCCATATACAGTAAATCAGAATATCCTGATAAAATGAATTTCAGTAACTGATTTGAAAAAGTGAACCACTAAGAATTGTCAGGACCGATCACAGAACGTTTCAGATGATAGGTATCGACTCTGGCCACAAGCTGTCAAGCTGCTAAGACATGGAAACATTTAGCCTCTCCCGCTGACAGGCAGAGGCCAAAAGAAACTACAAACTAGCTTAAAGCAAAAGACAACACCATTAATTGCGAGAGACATCCAATCCATTTGAACTAGCAGGGCTGGCAGTGACTGGTCATATTTCAGTGCCATTTATGTCAATACATGTCCAATCCATTTTCACACAGCCCTCCCGTCAAAATAAATTGAACGTCTATCGCCGTCAATCGCAGCCAACATTTTAATGAGAGTGATCTCATTGAGCGAGGAACCCCACTACCCTAATAGCTCCATAGCAGCACTGTAAAACTGCCTACTAATGGTGGTCACTTGCTTTCCCCACTACTGCGATGGGTTAATTGCAGAGGTCAAATTCCGTGCAATGCAAGTGGAATGTGTTGGTCATTAACTTAATGTTACAGATATGTGCAAATGGCTCATAGTGGCCTGTGATATTCACATGGTTGAACATTCATCAGCCTCTAATATATGTAATATACAAATGTATCGTCACAGAATCCAGAATTTTACATCCATCCCTCTGGCATTCCTCACTCATTACAAGAATGTAATGCACGTGTACACTCAAAAGTGTTTTACCCTTTGGCTTACTATATTAATAATAAATGAGATTTTTTTCACTTATAACCTTTTTTTCTGTGGAAGCATTTTGGTTTTTAATATTTCTGTGGGCCGGCCCTGATTTTTTTTCATATTTATTTAAATCACTATTGTAAACACACTGAATATACTGTACCTTGTGGTTTTTCTGAGCTCCCATTTCTATTTTTGATTCGTCTTCATGCTATTATCCGAATGACTAGTCCTTCTAAAAAAAATTAGCATATTGTGATAAAGTTAATTTCTTTCATATATTTTAGATTCATTACACACAACTGAAGTAGTTCAAGCCTTTTATTGTTTTATTATTGAGGATTTTGGCAAAAAAAAAAAAAAAATCCCTATCTAAAAAAATTAGCATATCATGAAAAGGTAATCTAAAGAAGCTACTAACCTAATCATCTGAATCAACGAATTAACTCAAAACCCCTGCGAAAGATTCCTGAGGCTTTTAAAAACTCCCCGCCTGGTTCATTACTCAAAACCGCAATCATGGGCTAGACTGCCGACCTGACAGCTGTCCAGAAGTCCATCATTGACACCCTCAAAAAGAGGCTTAGACACAGAAAGAAATTTCTGAGTGAATAGGCTGTTCCCAGAGTGCTGTATCATTGTGGCAGGAAATGCTGCACAATCAGAAGAGGGGACCGCACCCTGAGAAAGATTGTGGAGAAGGGCTAATTCCAGACCTTGGGAGACCTGCAGAAACAGTGGACTGAGTCTGGAGTAGAAACATCGAGAGCCACCGGGCACAGGTGTGTGCTGAAAATGGCAGAAGCGCCTGACTTGGGCTACAGAGAAGCAGCACTGGACTGTTGCTCAGTTGTCCAAAGTACTTTTTTCAGATGAAAGCAAATTTTGCATGTCATTCAGAAATCAAGGTGCCAGAGTTTGGAGGAAGACTTGGGAGAAGGAAATGCCAAAATGCCTGAAGTCCAGTATCAAGTACCCACAGTCAGTGATGGTCTGGGGTGCCATGTCAGCTGTTGGTGTTGGTCTACTGTGTTTTATCAAGGGCAGGGTCAATGCAGCTAGCTATCAGGAGATTTTGGAGCACTTCAAGCTTCCATCTGCTGAAAAGCTTTATGGAGATGAAGATTTCATTTTTCAGCATGACCTGGCACCTGCTCACAGTGCCAAAACCACTGGTAAATGGTTTACTGACCATGGCATTACTGTGCTCAATTGGCCTGCCAACTCTCCTGACCTGAACCCCATAGAGAATCTGTGGGATAATGTGAAGAGGAAGTTGACAGACACCAGACCCAACATTGTGGATGAGTTTAAGGCTGCAATCGAAGCATCCTGGGCCTCCATAACACCTCAGCAGTGCCACAGGCTGATTGCCTCCATACCACGCCGCATTGAAGCAGTAATTTGTCTACAAAAGGATTCCCGACCAAGTATTGAGTGCATATCTGATATAATTAATTGAAGGTTGACTTTTTTTGTATTAAAAAACACTTTCTTGTATTGGTCGGATGAAATATGCAAGTTTTTTGAGAGAGATATTTTTGTTTTTTCTTGACTTTTTTGCCAAAATCATCAATATTAAAACAATAAAAGGCTTGAACTACTTCAGTTGTGTGTAATGGATCTAAAATATTTGAAAGTCTAATGTTTATCAGTACATTACAGAAAATAATGAACTTTATCACAATATGATAATTTTTTTGAGAAGGACTAGTATCTTCCAACAAACTACCTCAAAAAATGTTTTTATTATTTCATTATCATTTGCTCAGGTTGCTTTTATGGGGGCCAATGTTTTTTTTAAAAGCAATTTGTAGCCCCAATTTATTGCTTTCCATGCTAGATAAAAACGTCAGCTAAATGCTTCCTAGTAAATGGAATTACCAGGTAACACTCAAACACTTTGTCTCTGATACCTCTTTCATTGAGAGCCTGATGAAGTCTGCGATATCTGTTGTGTTACGCCATTCATTTAGGTGAGTGTGCATCTGTGTGTACTCAGGCAAAGCTGGGCTCTACAAGCTGTTGTCAGATTGTAATTGAGTAAGCCCAGTTCGAATGCATCTCCATCAGCGCTCCCTATCAGAGTGCGCGCGCTCAGTGGATAGCAGCCTCTAATCCACCAGGCGTTACTAACGCGCCAGGAATGGCAGGAGGACTTACAGCTTTCTCTTTTGAAACACTGACTTCTGCTACTCATTTCAATATGGAGCTTAATAAATGGTGATATGCTTTATACTACAGTCCCGCGATAGTGCCAGTAAGTGTTGGCATACATGTTGGCATGGAGTGCTCATAGTAGCGCTTAGAATAGATGAAATTGCTTGAATTTGCGATAACATACAGAAATATGTAACGGCATGTGTCATATGCTTCAACTCATTCAAACACTACTTTTCATCTCCGAAATCTGAACCCTGGCAGTTCCAGCAGGAATTGTCCTATTATGCTTAACTCAAAAGACAAAATATCTTTGCAAATATAGTAAATGATTTTTAGGGAGACATTTTGCAAATCACAAGATCTTTTGGTTTTGCTGTCAGATTTTGGTAAAGGAAAAAAACATGTTGGTTGTTTGCAATGTCAACAGCTTTTTATTGACACTACAATACAGCACAAGATAATGAATGAACCTGTCTAACCTGTCTATTTTTCGGACTATAAGTCGCACCAGCCATAAAATGCCCAACGAAGAGGAAAAAAACATATATAAGTCGCACCGGAGTATAAGTCACATTTTTGGGGGACATTTACTTGATAAAATTCAACACATAGAACAGTTATGTCATCTTGAAAGGCAATTTAATATAAAAATACAATAGAGAACAACATGCTGAATAAGTATACAGTATAATATTACATGATGCATGAACAACGAAATGCGAACATACTGTCCTCACCAGGACGCTACGGCTCGGTCCTGGCTATACAGCAAGCTAAACTCCCAAATGACGATGCTGGACGTCCATATAATTTGCTGAATCAATTTCGTCCTCAATACCAAACAGGTTCGCATCAACGTAAATAAATGATAATTAGGTGCTATTACAGCAATGACACAAACAGTTAGCATGCGTTTGCTAGCATTAGCACATCGTTCAACAACCACACAAGTGTATCTAAGTGTCCGATCTCGGGTGGAAAACACACAACAACAACAGAAAAAATGATACACACAGGCGTTGCCTCCGTAGAGATATTTTACAAGCATAAACAATGAACGTAGGTTCGCAGCCGTGTCTCTCTCTCTCTCTCGCCCACTCGCTCAGAGATGCTGCGTAGCTGTCAGTCTTCTTCTGGCGTGTGAGCAATCTTCTTCACGTAAACAAGTGCAAGTGCGCCACCACGTGGGCGTGAAAGCGCCACAAACTAAAAGCATGCATTTAAATATAAATAAGTCAATGATAAAATTGAACACACATTGCCAAAGGCAGAACGCGAACGTGGTCATAGCTATTTAGAGTTATTCAGATAACTATAGCATAAAGAACATGCTAACAAGTTTACCAAAACCATCAGTGTCACTCCAAAACACCAAAATAACATGTGAAATGATATCATAATGTGTTAATAATTTCACACATAAGTCGCTCCTGAGTATAAGTCACACCCCCAGCCAAACTATAAAAAAAACTGCGACTTATAGTCCAAAAAATACGGTACACAAGTAGGACTACTTGTTGTGAATGTAGAAATAAACCTACAAGTATACTGTAAATACACGTACAATTACACGTACTGGTCCAAGTACCAGTATACTCACAAGTTCACGTAAAAGTATAAATACTTGTAGTGGAAGTAATAATACACCTATGGGTATACGTATAAGTCTACATATAGGTACACATACAGTTGAAGTTCGGTGTAAAAGTACAAGTGGACGTAAAAGTGCATGTACAAGTACTTGAAAAAGATGTAGTACAGGTACAAATAGGAGTGGGAGTAGGAGTAAGACCTCTACGAATACAAGTGGTTGTATTAGAAGTAGGAGAGGAAGTACAATTAGTATTAGTAGAAGAAGGAGTTCGCGCACAAGTACACCAATAATTACAAGTGCACCTACAAGTAGAAGTACAAGGAAATGTAGTAGAAGTAGGAATAAATGTATAGGTACACGCACAATTATATAAGCTGGTACAAGTGCTAGATCACTTACAACTCCATGTACAAGTACAAACTCCTGTAGAAGAAGTAATAATACATGTACAGTTACATATGGCGGAAAACACTCAAGTAACTTGAAGTTCCGCTCTGAGACCCCCAATTTGGCCAAATTTCAAAATTGTCCGATATGCATGTGTAATACATCATTGGAAGCCTAAAATCTCAATTTTCTGGAGGAAGAAAATTTTTGAACCGGTGGGCATATATATATATTTTTAATAGTTTTTAAACAGCAAAACCCCATGTGAAGGTGAGCGCATGTGAGAGCAGAATTACAGACGCCATGATTTTAACGAGATATCATCGCGTACCTATCTTGTTTCGATCCAAAAACTCCATGTAGAATATATCACCAAGTGTCAAGACACAGCTGTGAATGGCCACAGCTGGGATTTTTGTGGGATTTTATGGGTGAAACATGGTAATACAACAAGGGTCGCAATGCAGAAATCGCAGACATCAAGGAGTGGTCGAGATTTTTTTTTCCATACATTTACCCTTTTAAGCGTTTTTTTTTTTTTTTTTTCAATTTTTCTTTGTTTGTATCGATTATTCATCATCTAACATATCGGAGAAAATGCGACAGTACACCAGACAGACAGACACCATTTTTTTCCATTGTGAAGTAATTTGTTTAAAAGTTTAAAATATGCGAGTGAATAATTTGTTTACGTTTTTTTTTTTTTTTTCTTTCTTTAACGAAATATTAGACATTAATTAATGATTCTGAGCTAAAAATGACAGACATTTTGAATAATTAATATGAATTACCTTCGTTTTATGGCTGGTTTGAATCAAAAGCGGTTGCGCGATGTCTGTAAACGAGGGTTTCCAAGGTAAAATGGACAAGTTAAAAATAGTTTGGGGGCTTAAAGCGCCATGAATCTGCTATTGCAGCATATAGACATATTGTTCTATCAAACACAACAGTTGTTTTGGCTTAAAATACAGCAGTTTCTTTTAAAGACGAGTGCAAGAGCAGAAACTGCTTTTTTAGTCTTGTCTGTGTTTTCCGCCATATACAAATGCATGTATAGGTACATGTAGAAGTTCAAATACAAGTACTTGCAGTAGATATAAGAGTACAGTTTGCCAGTACACAAGTACACGTGCAAGTTTAGTACAGTTACAAATAGGAGTATGAGTAGAAGTAGAACCTCTACAGGTACTGGTACAAATACTTGTAGAAGTTCTACTACTTGTAGTCAGTGTTGTTAATAACAGTGTTAGTGTACAACAGTGTTATTTTTTTTCAGTAGTGAGTAATCTAATTATTTACTTTTACCATCTTTGCAACGCCGTTACCGTTACTGAGGATGTGAAGGGGCACGTTACTACAACTTGGTTGAATGAAGTGCAAGTTGTCTGTCTGGGCCCGCAGACACGGAAACAAAGTTGGATCTCACAACTGACAGCAAAGTGTTAAAGGGTTTATGAAATACAAAACAATAGAATACGCAATCGCGGAAAAAAAGGGAAATAACAAAACGGGTCCGTGACAGTAAATTGAAGGGGATCAGTATTATAAACGCAAGGGTAAACCAAGGTGGTAGGCAGAAAGCCAATAAAACAACTAAAAATACACTCAAATAGCTGAACAAGGTACAGGAATACAAAACTAAAAGGGCAGACGACCAAAACCCAAGGCAGGGGCGAAATTACAAAATGCTAGGTGACTCAAAAGAGAGCAGAGCGGGAGGGACGAGGGTGGTGACTCAGTTGCTAACGCGATGATGATTGGGTAGGTGCCTCGGACGTTAGCATAGCATCCGCGTTCTCCTTAGCATTAGCATTTAGCGCACAGTGAATGAAGGAGCTTTCCAGTCAAGTATTTTGATGTCTATGCCATGGCTTATATTAAAAACATAAAAACAGCAAAATTCTTATTCTTAAATTTGATAATGAATAACAAAGATGTAATGTCATTCACAATGTGCTTTCTTTGTCCCTACAAGAGGTGTGTTTTTCTCCAATTTTTTTCTTGAATAAAGTAACCATAGCAGTACTGCTTTAGAGTTCAAGGTCTGATAAAGTCAAATAATCTAAATATTTTGTTATATATTGATACATTTGCACAAAATACGGTGCTGAAAATGCTGTGTGTGTTTTTACAAGGACTTCAATTGCTTTGAAACAGATGTAGTCTGTGCTGAAAAGTACGTGTTATTATGCTGTCTGTGTGTGTGCAGAAAACATGTCCTCTATGTCCCTGCTTTGTTCCCCACACATTGTTTTTCTTCTCAAAAGTCACGGCCTGACAAGGTGCTGTGCACTGTAAAAATTACGCCTTGTTTATACGTATTTATTTCCTCTTGACAGTTTAATTATTTCTGGCCCCATTGGAGGAAATCGTATAAAAACTCGCCATGTTCTTACAGAATATAATTAGAAATGCTGGAAAATTAAAACATAGTTGTTTCGAAATGCTGTCATTTTTTCCCCCTGCCTCATCTTGGAATTATGTCTCAATCAGCACAGGCGGAAATAATTACTTGTATACCTTCTAACTGCCAGCATTTACCAAATGGCAAAGCAATTTACAGCCATCATGGCCCAAGAAGCAATCATTGGGCCAACGATAAATTCACACGCTGACGGTCTGGGGAGCAACATTGAAAAGGAGGGGTTTATTGTGGAGAATTAGAGATGAGATAAAGGAGTGAGCAATCTCTTTCTGATTTTTTTCTTCCTATTTTCTCTTTAGTAATTTCAATTGATTCAGTTTTTTTCCACCCTCTCCACTTCCAATGACAAGTTATTTTACAGTAAAATCATCCCACCAAGAAATGTGCGTTCAATAGAAGAAGCGGTTGTGACCATTAAGTGATTATTTCCACACACACCATTAAACTTGCTCATTGCTGGCAAACACATAGACAAAAGCCCACATAAAGACATGAGCATTTGCACCACATCCACTTCAACACTCTGACACACACACACACATATTGGTTCAAAAGTAATTACTCACACACGTCATTAGACACTAATACAGATGAAGTGGAGTGTGTTTATGTTCTGTGTGTCTTGCAAACTGCTCTTTACACACACATGTATTACCATTAGACAACTGGAATTACAAATGAACTACATTTTACTATCTGGTTCAAAAGAAAGTCAGTATATAAAATGACGCAAAATTGTTGAATATACTACCAAATCAAGCTCTTATTTGTTTAGATTGAAGTCCACAATTTTGATTGTTTAAGTGCCCATTTTTCACCTTGTTCTGTCACAATGGTACAATAAAGTCCACGTTTGATGAGGTCACGTCTCTAGTTTTTAAACTGACCACTGACAGGATTTAGACCACGGTTGACAGCAAATTGAGTTGATGCAAGGTGGGACATAGCATTGGTGTCAGGTTGAAACATTGTATGTGCAGCAATGTTACTGCAGGAAATGAGAAAAACCTTATTTGATTTTATTGAGCGATTTACCCTAGATGAAGGCAGTTATGTTGGCTGTCTGTCACTGTTTATTTGCTGCCCTGATGATGGACATGAACTAGAGTTATTGTACGTACTGTAGTTTTGCTACTTTGGTACGCAATATGGAGGTGTCAGAGTGTTACAGGGAGTTATTCACAATGGCATTCAGAAGAACATAAACCTCAGCCAGAGTTGGGGAAACCCCATTCATCGTGTGGGATAAGTTCCAGTAGGACTGAATGTTATTGGAAAAAACTGACATTGCAACTTTTTTTTTTTGGGGGGGGGGGGGGGGGGGGGGGGGGGTTGCGATATATATACCGTATTTTTCAGACTATAAGTCGCAGTTTTTTTTCATAGTTTGGCTGGAGGTGCGACTTCTACTCTGGAGCGACTTATGTGTGAAATTATTAACACATTATTATATCATTTCACATGTTATTTTGGCGTTTTGGAGAGACACTGATGGTTTGGTAAACTTGTTAGCATGTTCTTTATGCTATAGTTATCTGAATAACTCTTAATAGCTATGTTACGTTAACATACCGGCCACGTTCGCATTTCGTTGTTCATGCATCATGTAACATTATCATACTGTACTCTTATTCAGCATGTTGTTCTCTATTATATTTTTATTTTAAATTGCCTTTCAGATGACACACCTGTTCTATGTGTTGGATTTTGTCAATTAAATTATATTTACTTATACTCTGGTGCAACTTATATGTTTTTTTTTCCTCTTCATTGGGCATTTTTTGGCTGGTGCAATTTATACTCAGGTGCGACTTATAGTCCGAAAAATACGGTAGTGATATGTAAAACCAGAAGAGTTTTCACCAGATGACTTGAATAGCTCTGTTTGAGAAGACTTTGGTTGACTCACTATGACCACATGGTCTTCATATTATACCATTTATTATATTCTATTCTAATCCAGGATAAGGGGGTTTATCTGTGAATAATGACGATTGCTGTATATCAAAGGAGCCCATGTTTCTAAACACTTGCTGCTTTTATGAAGCAAAACAAAAGTTAACATCCGGATCTTCGAAAGCCCCTATCCAGCTTGTTTTCCATGTCTCCCTCCTCCAACACACCTGAATCAAAGAATGAGGATCTTTATCAGGCTCCTGCAGCAATAATACCTGAGTGCAGCCGACAGCCGCTACAAACTACGCCCAGTTGCTACAAACTACGCTTACCTGATGCTACGGTAGATATCACTTGTATATAGAACTAGATACGAAATGACAGATTTTGAGGCATTAGCACATAGTTGTATTGAGTTTGTTTTGTCTACACTTACAGTAAGGCATTAGCACATTTATAGAGAACCAGATGCGAAATGACAGACTCGCCGGCTTTCGTAAACAGCCGCCTTATTAAAGCAGTAGACTTCTCAGAAAGGCTCTGTTGTAGCAAACCAAAGTAACTTTTTATCTAAAATACTCCTAAATCGGCAAAGTCTTGACTTGAATATATCTTTAAATGATGAAACTGTTTTAAAATTTTGACATGTCGAAAGTAGACAGAAGGGATATAATGCAATAATGGGAGCAATTTTAACAACTTTAACAGTTGATTCACAACTTTAAATGACTTCCAAACATAACAGGGGTTACAGTCTCGTTATCGCAATACCCGCAATACCCCTGTGTCTAGTTAACTTTAGGGTAAAGGATTGGGCTAGGGTCTATTGTCCCAAAAACCCTTTGAACTTCACATAGTACAGTAAACGAATTCTTCGCTGCGGCTGCAGTCAGATGCGTCTCTCCTGCAGAGCTTGCTGACAAGTTGATCATTTGATTCAGTTGTGTTAAAGGAGGGAGACAAGGAAAACAAGCTGGTTAGGGGCTCTCGATGACCGGGCTTGGAGACCCCTGGTTTCGCAAGTCCTGCGATGGGACTGTTGCACATGCGCACATTACTATGATGTTCAAACGATATACAGTGGGGAGAACAAGTATTTGATACACTGCCAATGGGATAACCCATTGGCAGTGTATCAAATACTTGTTCTCCCCACTGTAATGTGTAGGCCTAAATTCTAGTACCATACTGCAAGTAAAGAGAGACATTTAACAAAAAAAAACAAAAATCAAGTTGCAGTCCACCACCCTGAACTCCGTTTCTATTAACATTGCATTCAATAATTAACAATATATATATATATGTATGTATATACGTATATATATATATATATATATATATATATATATATATATATATATAGGGTTAGGGTTGTGTTTGATAGAGCAATATGTCTATATGCTGGCAAAGCAAATTCATGACGCATTAAGCCCTCGAACTATTTTTAATTTGCCCGTTTTACCCTGAAAACCCACGTGTTTACAGACGTCGCGCAACCGCTTTTGTTTCAACCCAGCCATAAAATGAAGGTAATAATTGTATTTATTATTGAAAATGTCTGTCATTTTTAGCGTAAAATCATTAATTGATGTCAAATATTTCGTTTAAAAAAAAAAAACGACTTTAAAAAATTATTCACTCGCATATTTTAAACTTTTAAACAAATTACTTCACAATGAAAAAAATGGCATCTGTAAAAAAGTCACGGATATTTACCTCATAACTATCGCTTAGTTATATTTTTTTGTGTTTCTGTCACATTTTTTCTGATATGTTAGATGATAAATAATCAATCCAAACAAAGAAAAGTTGGAAAAAAAAAACGTTTAAAAAGGTAAATATATGAAAAACCTCGACCACTCCTTGATGTCTGCAATTTCTGCATCGCGACCCTTGTTATATTACCATGTTTCACCCATAAAATCCCCCCCAAAATCCAGCTGTGGCCATTCACTGCTGTGTCTTGACACTCGGTGATACATGCTACATAGTTTTTGGATTGAAACAAGGTAAGTCCGCGATAATATCTCGTTAAAGTCATGGCGTCTGTAATTCTGCTCTCGCGTGCTCTCACCTCCAGATAGGGTTTTGCTGTTTAATTTTTTTTTTTTTAAATGCCTTTCTGTTCAAATTTTTCTTCCCCCCGAAAATTGAGATTTTAAGCTTTCCAATGATGTATCACACGTGCATATCAGACAATTTTGAAAGTTGGCTAAATTGGGGGTCTCAGAGCGGAACTTCTAGTCATATACATATTGATAGGCTAACATTTAAGTTTCTTTAAATCACCAAAAATAGTCACCTGCTGTATAAATGTTTAAAGGTCTTCAGTGTCATTCTTTGAATGTCGTCTGTAGTCTCTGAACCTTTAAATGTATGGTAAATACTGTACATACAGTATTTTAGTGTTTGCTGTAAGAGCCGATGTTTTGTGGGGGAACATGGGTCTAAAAATAATCATGCTCAATCATTATCCATTTTTAAGACTCTCCTTAAAACCCATTTTCATTCTTTGCTTTTAACACAGCCTGACACAACTGACTTTTTTTGTGTCTGTTTTGTCTTTAAGCGGTAGGGATGGGAATTGATAGGATTTTTACGATTCCGATTCCATTATCGATATCAATTCTTTATCGATTCTCTTATCGATTCTAATTTGGGGGAAAAGAAGAACAAACGTTTTGATTGGCATCGAGTTTGTTTAATCAGAAGTCACAACCTTACAAACTCACAACGAGATCAAAAGAGGCCCAAAGCCTCAATGTTAACTGTGGCAATAAGTGGCAAATACACAAGAATGTGTAACATTTTACTGAAACATTTATCTAATAGAAATAAAAAATATTGGTATATATTGGCAGATAGGTCGTTGTTCTGCCTTTGGCAATATGTGTTAAAGCAGGGGTCCCCAAACTTTTTCCTGTGAGGGCCACATAACTTTTCCCTTCTCTGATGAGGGGCCGGGGTCAGTTTGTAACAGAAAAAGTGTGACGATTGCAGAAGTGCATAAATGTAAAAAATTATTGTTTTTCAGAAAGCCACAATCAAATAACCCTTTCTAGATTCTTCACGGAATGAAAGTAAATAAAATAAAAATAATAATATAATATAATAATAATAATAATTAATAATAAAAACACTATTAATTAAATAGATAATAACCAAATAACCCTCTCTGAATTCTTCAAGGAAAAGGCCAGGAAATAAATAACACGATTGAGAGAAAAAAAAAATTCAAAATGGCCGGACCAAATGTGGAGGCGGGCCGTATTTGGGCCGCGGGCCGCAGTTTGGGGACTGCTGGGTTAAC
This sequence comes from Corythoichthys intestinalis, assembly GCF_030265065.1. Taxonomy (NCBI): domain Eukaryota; kingdom Metazoa; phylum Chordata; class Actinopteri; order Syngnathiformes; family Syngnathidae; genus Corythoichthys; species Corythoichthys intestinalis. The sequence continues at coordinate 36,115,973 of NC_080395.1, read as the reverse complement.
GTGTATTATTTACCATTACATTGAAATGCATGCCTTTTAGTTTTTGTGGCGCTTACACGCTCAAGTGGGGGCGCCCTTGCGCTTCCTGACGCGAAGAAGAGCGCGCTTACACCCGAAGAAGAAATGCCGCATCCAAGCGAGTGAGCGAGTTAGTGAGAGAGGGAAACACTTCTACGAGCCTACGTTCTTTGTTAATGTTAATATCTACAGAGGCAACGCCTGTATGTATCATCTTTTGTGTTGTTGTTGTTGTGTTTCCACTCGCGATCGGACACTTAAATCCAGTTGTGTAGTGGTTTGAACGATGTGCTAATGCTAGCGAACGAATGCTAACCATACTGTTATTAGCAGCTAATCATCGCTGATTTACGTTGATACAAACCTGTTTGTTATTGGGGATGAAATTGATTTGTTTCATTTCTATTCTTAGTTTCACTCTTCAAGTGATGGTTGAATAAAGTCAGCAAATTATACCAACGTCTTCTGCATCGTCATTTGGGAGTTTAGCTAGTTGTATAGCCAGGACTTAGCCTTAGCCTCTCTGTGAGGACAGCGCAGTCGTATTCCCTCCCGATGCAGTTATCTCCACCTTGCAATGACTGCAAGTCGCTTTGTTGTAATTTCTCCTCGTGAAGTGAAGACACACTTTCGAGCGTTTGAACCTACGTGCTGTCATTGTTATGTTTATGGCTGCAGTGCTCGTGCTTACCCGTCGTAACCTTTCATTTTCACACTCTTTCCTGGTGAAGTGTAGTCAAACTTTGGAGCGAGTGGTTCTTGGCGCCATGCTAGTTTGATGCGTCTGGACAACAAGACACGTCACGACGCAATACGCGTCTTTAGGAATCGTTAAAAGGATCGTTAAGGCTTTTTCATTGTGATGTCGAGGCCTCGAAACACTCGGAACCGGTTCCGAATTGGAATCGGATTTCGATTCCCATCCCTATTTAGCAGGGTTTTCTTTTTTTTTTTTTTTTTAAAGGTTTTTGTTTGTTTGTTTGTTTGTTCAATTTTATACTATTTTCTTTCATCTGTAATTCTGACGTACATTATAAAAAAAGTTTATTTGAATTGAGCTATCAGTATGCAGTTAGAATCGGCATGAGTATTTCTAGCTGTATTTAGCTTCAGCGTGTGATGTTCTCAACTTTTATTTCCACTGCACAAACATGAACAATATGCTAAGGTAGTTCTTTTCAAATGCAAAAGGATATTTGCTGCTGGATTGTAGCTTGCCAGATTGTCCAAATAGTTATTCAACTTCAAATCAACAAACATTAGTTTTATTTGCATTTTTTCCACTGCTGCTTTACTCACTTATCACCAGTCACTAGGACTAGTCACTTTTTCATACTGTTGACCCTCTTGTGACTACAGGGCAAGGTGAAGATGAACTACAAGTATGAAAACCTTCCAAGACAAATAGATGTACGAATTGTCAAAAAAAATTACAGAAATGGTTACTTTTCAGATTGAAATATATATATATATTTAAGTCAGTTCCACATCCTCTGCCCTTTTTTAGACTTGCATCATCACCTATTTTTTTAAACAAAGCTATTGAACTTTCCAATGATTTATTTAATCTTGAACACAATATCAATGTACAGTAATAACTCATTCATGTACAATTCTACCTTTCGTGCCTGCACACACAGTGTGTTACAGATGATGGCTGTTTCAAGGCCATAATCCATAGCTCCCTCTGTTGGCCAGCAGTGAATTACAGTCTACTCTCCCTCCTTTCCCCCTTCTCACTTTGCTTTAATTTTGTGTCATATTGTAAAACAAGGCAGCATGGAGATGTAATGTTGTTTATATGAGTGCCAGACATTTATCAATGCATGGCCTGCGGTCAGGCACTTAAGTGAGCTGCTCCTTGAATTTCTACAATACTGTTCTGACCCGACGGCACCCCTGTGAACTTTCTGTGGCCTATTGAGGGGTGTGATTGATGACACTATGACTTGCAATGGATTAATTCTTTAACACGCGCGCACACAGGGCACAACAATAGGAGAGTGAGAGAGGTCCTGTTTTTTTATTTATTTATTTAAAAAGACTTAATAATTCAGCTGCCTTCTTAACATATATTTCAGAATTCCGATAGTCTACAGTTCGAGTCACGTTTTTATGTATAAGTATTTTTTCCAGTTTTGCACAAATCATAAAATGGCAGAACACATGTACACGCACGTTTGCACACACAGTATATATTTATTTCCTTGTTTTTTTTATTGTGGTGGGCTTGTGTTTAAGAGCTTCGTGCCGTTTGTCCACAGAGAAAAAGATGTGGCCTAAAGGGGTCACTGTCAACATGCACACTGACTGAGGGTCGATCAATACCTGGGTGGGGGTGGGAGAGGTGAAGATGGGGGTCACTGAGGGGAGAGAGCAACCAGCGGGAAAAGACACAATGAGTCCAGCTTGTTTCATGTTGACTTTAAAACAATCATTTTTACTAGTTTGAGTTTGGGTTTTTTTCTAGTTGTAATTGATACCTAAAACATACAAATTTACAGAATATGTTGAGATTTAGAAGAAATATGCTCAAGGAAACCTCTTTTAGTAAAAAGGATTTTCCTCACAACCAGATTTTTCTCATTTTTTGGATTGTTTTAAAGAAAACATGTATGTGAGTGTTTGTTGTAATTTTCACATGTGTGTGTGTATAACAGACAGAGGTTTTTGGTAAAGCATTTGTTTGCCCAGTAGTGACGGCAGCATTGATTCACACTCATCTTTGTCGATGCTTATAAGTCCCTGGATACATCATAACTGTGAGTGTGTGCTTGTGTACATGAAGCTCACAGCAAGTGTGTGCACGCTTCAGTGGGAGCGGAACATCTGAGAGTGTTTGTTTATTAAACGCATCTAGATTTTGGTTGCAAAGTAAGATTTTTGACTCATGATGTTGCTGATGCAATAATCATTAGATGATCATTATACATCAATGTTGACAAACTTTGAGTTGTTCATCTGTTTTGGAGAGAAATCAAGATGTTACTTCAACTTTCAGCATGACAGTATGCCCAAATGAACAAAATAATCTTCATTAGAAGAAAATTGAAGTTGGTTTTTTTGTCCCTTTCAGCGCTCAGACCTAATGCCGTTTAAGCGAATGTGAAGGGTAGTTAGGTATAGTCAGTATTGTTGACAGCGCTTCACCCCAAAAACACAAAATGAAGATGTCATTAAAGAAAAAGTTGCTTCACTGTGTGCACACCTTTTAAAATCCCACTAATGCGGGAAACATTTGACTCCATATGTTAGTTTTCCAAAACAGACTAATACTCTGGCGACACGCATTGACATCAAAGCAGAGATTGGTTTCAGGAAATGTTTTTATTATCAGCGCTCCTCCAAAGCTGCTAATCACAACTACTTTCTTTCATCTTCGTATCCCCTCTCTCCACCCTTCATCATTTTCATGCTCCCTCCCCCCTTTTAAATGAGTGGAGGGTGTCTGACGAGAACAAATCTCTAGGTTTTTTAAAGTAACATTGAAAATTGTATGGTTTAGTATGTTTTAGCTTTACTTTATAGTGGAAAAAGGCTAATTTAACTCATGAGCTAGCATTGACGGCACGAGACGTCCAATCCATTTTGGCTGGGAGGGGCGAATGATAGCTGCCAAATCTCCCAGTAAAAATGGATTGGACGTCTAGCGGCATGAATGGCAACCAATAAGTTAAATACTATGAAGGAAACAAACTTTAGAGTGTTAACAGGCAAAACCTGTTTTTTTTTTCTGTATTTATTCATTTTATTTTAGTTTATATTAACGTTTTCTATTTATAAACTTATGAAACAGTATAAAAATACAAGTATAATAAATAATTTTCAAATATATGGTTAAGTTTGTTCATTTTGTTTTAAAATACCCATCAAAAAATAAAACCCTTTCTTTTCTGAGAGACTTTGACAGATTTTTACTTCCAACATTCCAAACTGTCCTGAAATTTGGAGCTGAGATAGGCTAAACAAGATACAAAAAGCATCATTTAAGAACAAAAGGTCTTTAAAATTGTCATAATCCTACATTTTTTCTTTCTTTTTTTTTTTTTACATGGATTTGAATTGTTTAAATCTGATTCAATCTTAAGAATTGGTTAACTCACTTCATTTATCATTTTAATCCAAGACATGTCCTTGTTAGCTTGTTAACATGAGTATAAATCGCAGTTAGAACACTTTGCTACTAATGAAGAGACAGAAAAGGAAAAATAAAAGCTGTCTTGCCTTAAATCTTCCTCCTCACCTGTCTCTTCCTCCTCTCTGCTTCCCCGCATCCCTCTTTGTCCGGTCCCTCCCTCTCTACCTCAGCCTCTCCTTGGTCCCCGCCTCTGTCTCCGCCCCTCCCCGCAGCCATTGGCCGAGGGTCCACCAATGGCGGCCAGAGCGGCAGCCTTGAGGGAGCGCATATGCAAACGCGCCGCTTAATATTCATGAGCTGCTTTGGGGGCTTTAAGTCGTTGATTAGGACAGCGGCACAGCTTTCCGTCCCAACAACCCGCCTGGCTGGCTGACTGCGTGTGCCTGTCGCCCCTTCTCACTGGCCATCAACACACACACACACGCTTGCTCCCATCTGCACACGCGCAGGCAGAGCAGATCAGTGCAGGCAACGCTCAGCCCGCAAAATTGTCGCTCCCTCCAAGTGGAAGGCAAGGACCAAGACAGACCGGACAAAGAAGAAGAAGAGAAGGACACATTTTGAAACTTTTAAACATCTTTTCCACAACACTTTTTTTTCTCTTGAGGAGGTTGATTGACAATGACCCGCTTTCGCCGATGGATTTGGTAGGACACCCGCTCTCCGAGTGTTTTTTAATGCACTCTGATCAAGAGTAGGTAAATTTTACCTTTTGTTCTAATTGGTCCACTCATCACCCACTTGTCATTGTCTCCCATTGACTGTCAGTGTTGCTGTGTCAAGATTATTGCATCCAAAGTATCTGTGCATGTGTAGTGGAATTCTCGCCTCTGTCACACCTGAGTGCAGGTCACACACTCATCTGCCAGTTTCTTAACATACTTCAAGTTGGATATATTTTTCTTGAAGTCCTCCCCAGCTCCTTCTGAGTATGTTTTTTAAGTGTGTGTTCATCCAAGCAGAGCTTGAACAAGGTAGCGGGGCGCTGAGGTTACACGCCTAACACTCAAACGGCAGGACAAGGGCCGCGAATGTAGAGCAGAGCAGGATGAAAACAGGGGAAGTGCGCTCTTAAATGCCGGAGGAGGTAGAATTACAGACGGCCAACTCAGCGTGTGGCCCTGTGTGTGAATGACACACACACGAAATAGACGCACACACTTAGAACTTGCTCCTTTCATGAAGCAATTTGCTCTTTTAGGTCTGTTCCTCCATCTACTTCTTGCGCTCAAAACATGAAAAGTAGATTCAAATGCGTACTTATTGAAGTCTATTGTGTGGTTTCCATGCAAAAGTAGTCAAAATGCATTGTGGTTTGACCCAGGAGTAATGAGTGTAATGCGTCAAGTCAGTTATTGTCAATAGCGGCACATTTCATTAAGCCAGGATTTGAAGATATGAAGAAGTTTTACATTTTTTTGTAAATATAAAATCATGTGTGTTAAGGTTTGTCAAGAAAAAGGTTCCCTTGGATATATAAAAAGTTTAATGTGTGCAAGTGGAAAGAAATTCATCAGAGGCCAATGTAGGATTTACTGATGTGTTTTTTAAAAGAATGTATTAAAACAAAATTCAGCAATGATTTGACAATCATTTTTCAAACCCCCCCCCCTACATATTAAACTGCTATTGTCAACTCATTAGTTGACAAATAATAAACAATATCATATCAGAGAACCATTTCACTCAATCTTTTAAAACCGATCTTCAATATTGGCTTTCAGAATTGACGGAAAAGTCCTCAGAACATTTTCTCACAGAAGAAGACTTGGAAGAAAAAAAACACTGGTTCTGTCTGCTGATTTTTCAAATGCAAACCAGTGCAACCAGTTTGCCAAGCGCACACAATAAAATTGAAGTTTCAGCACTTTCCGTCAGCTTTCGCTCAATGTTCAATGGAATCAAAGTGTTCAAATATGTAGCGTTGTGACATTATGAAACAAATGTGTAATGTTAAAAGAAGACCTTCGAGCTCTTTAAAACGGAACTGCGACAATTTGAGTGACGCTTTCCTATCACCCATCCTTAGTCTGCTCCCCTGCTGTGCTCTCAGGCACTGCTTTCTAACACTAATTAAAGTATTAGGAATAGTGATGATGATACTGATAATAATAACAATAATAACATCAACAACAAGTGTCGCTTAAGCTATTAACATAATTACCCCACACCCCCACCCATCAACATCATATACATACCATTAGCATATCATTAAAGTATACTTTCTTCAGTGACTTTGTGGAATTTATTCTTCTTCATGGGCAAAGCGTGATGAAATAGAATCATCACGGGGGCCGTGCGTGCACATCATCGATTTGACCTTCTTGAAAAATAAAAATCAGTTCTATCGCTATCATTTTTTCTTCGGATTTGCATACAATGTATTGTATTTTCGTGTGTGTTTTGTTTTTGGTTTTTTACACACTGTGAAAGAGGAGGTAAATTCAGTCACCGTATCACGTCTAAACATATAACAATTATTTGAAACAATAATTTTTTTTAATCGGTTGAGTTTTTTTCTTAAGATGAATAACAATTTTTTTTTTAATTTAGCCAATTTAAGAGTATATCCCAAATGTTTTTTTATAATGAACAGCCGCTCTACGTGAACTTATTTTTCAGAATATTTAACATTTTTAGTAAAGTGTAAAGATTGAGAACAATTCAATCGTGCTTGAAAGGTGTGCCTTCTAAAAAGGCTCATTTAAAAAAAAAAAAAAATCTTTTTCATAAATTAACTTCAAAAAATACAATTTTACATCATTGTCCTATTTTTTCTATCTTTAAACAAATTCTTGAATGAGGAAAAGCAAGAAGTGGAGAAAGCAATGGAGAGAGAATCAGACTGGCGGGAGGCAAACGGAGGAGAGGGGGTCGACCAAAGGGAGATTGCGTAAATTAAAATCCTTTTAATCTCCTTATAAAATCATTTACTTAATTCATCTGTCAGGGCATGTCAATATGTGCCGCGCTGATTTGTTGGCTGCGTGTCCGTATGTGTGTGTTTGACCCACTGCTGGCCCGTGAGAGGAGGTGTCCCTCCTTCCTTTTTTTTTTTTTTTTTTTTTTTTTAATACGTCCGGTTGCCTGTCCCTCTGTCGTGATGGCATTTTTTATCTGTCAGGTTTGTCCTCACGTCCACTCCCCGACACACATACGAGCGGCAGCCTCCCTCTCATGTGAAGGGTCCGAGCATTCCGGCAGTAATTTGCTCCCCGTAAAGAGGGAGGGAGGGATGCAAAGGAGTCAGACGAATGGAGGGATAGGTGGGAAGAAGAAGAAGAAAGGGTGGGGGTGGCTGCTTTTGTCTGACACCCCCCACTCTTCACCGGACGCATGAGCGCGCGCGCACACGCACATTCTAGAATGTGCTTTCCTATAAAAAAGTCACTTTTTGTTGCTCCAGCAAAACACTCAAGCCTTGATGATGAGAATTTGACTATTACCCTCAATCAATCGGTGTGTGTGTACGCGGGTGTGTGTGTCACGGGTCAACGGTGGCCTTGATGTGTTGAAAGAGCAGTGCGAGGGGACTGTACCAGCTGTGACACACACTCACCGCAATTAGCCGTGAGACCGCAGCCAAGCCAAACCCGTGTGTGTGTTTTGTGTGATTGAAAGCCAAAGAGCTGATTGAAAGAACACAGCAAGAGAGAGCGAGGGAGTGATGTATAGCGAGGGGCAATCCCGCTCATCCAACCCCCCCCCTCTGTATCCCGTTCCCTCTTTTTTTACATCCATTCGTAAAGGCGATCTATACATCACAATGTGCATTCATTATTATCGCTATTATCGCAATCTATCAAGTCATTTGCAGCTCCGCTGAGAATGATTCTGCTTACCTTCACGTATTGACTGCTTTGAAGGAGATTTGCACTTGCGGGAGAAAAGAGTTTTCTTCGCTCATCTCGTGCTCGAACTGAGATGTTGGAAATTTAGCGTCACTAAAGTTCGGATTACCTTCCCTAAGATGCAAAATTGCACAATGATGTGGAAAAAGGCTGTAATTTTAAAACATAAGGGTGCAAGATCACAAATGTGACAAGATATCAATTAAATAATGAAGAATGTGTATAGAAAAGGTGTATTTTTTGTGGAATAAAGTTAAAATATGACCCAAGAAATGCAGTTTCAAGAGAGGACATTTCAATAGTTAACTTTTTCATTAATTTGATAAAAGAATTTTTAGCTGAAAAATCTTGAAGAACCCGGACAGACACCGGATTAGTTTTCCGTTATTTATTTATTCATTCCCAAATGACAATTCATTTTTAATGAAAGTAACTCATCTGCCTATTCTTGACAAATTGCCCTTGAGCAAGGCACTTAACCCCCTGCCCCCAGACTCAACTGCAGCATTCCCTATCAATGCCATCTCTTGATGTGGTGCGATCCCGAAAACAATATATGTAGCATACTGCCAATTCAAATTACATTAGGGATTCAAATTTACTGGATTATAAATATATATTCAGAACTTTCTCACAGGAACATTGAAAACCAGTTAGCATCTCACAGTTACCAGTGATGCAGAAAAAAAAACATCTGGAAAAAAAAATCACAAAAACACAATTAGTCACAGTTTAGGAGTATGTCCAAATTATGATATCATAACAGAACGATTTACGTTCGGGCAATGAATGCTATCCCAAATGGAGACATTTCCATGGAAATGGGAAAAGCTTGTGATCATTGTACGAGAATGTGTATGTGTGGATCATTTGGTGTTCAGGGCTTGTAAGGCTAAACCCTAATGGGAGGAGACAGCACAGACCAGGCCAAAATAGAGCAAATTTAGATGGAGAGGTGGCGTATGTGAGGGAATGCAGGTGAGACAGAGAAAGCGGAAACGTTCAAAGGTCCCCCTCGTCTGATTCACTCATTGGGTTGGGTGAGTAAAGCGGGGCATAGGGGCAGAAAGTAAGGGTAAATTCAAAAGGGGAGGAGAGTGGAAAGAAATGGATGACCATGTCACCTGCAGACTGACAGTGAAATATTCGCGCGCTCATCCTGCCATCATGCTTCATGTGGCAGATGCACGTCTCACTTTAGGTTATTTTTCTTTTCGCTCAAATCTTTTCCACTTTTCAGTTTTTCCTCGTTGAGAGGAAATGCATCACCGTGGTCACTAAGTCAGCCAGGAGGAGCACGCACTGGTTCTGTGGTGTAAAAAATACAATTACTTGATTAGGTTTCAAATGCGATATGTCTAGACGGGTCGTATTTTATGTATGAATGTTATAGATGCAGATCCTAAATTTAGGAAAGCAGGCTTCTTTTATTACTAAAAATCTATGATTTTTTCCCCTTTTGCCAAACATGGCCTGCATCTCATTTATGAGTGGTTATTGACGGATTAAAATTAATTTGGTTTTTACCTGTCTGTATGATCTACGACAAACATGTTAAACATGTGAAACGTTCATGTGCCTTTCACAAAACTCAAAAAATGATCCCTTCAAAGCCTGTCCTAATGTATATCCAAACAGTCATTGTTAGCACGTCGTGCCCTCAGGAGGCCTCTGTACAGGTGATCCTCACTCTTCTTCACTGCGTATAATTTATCTCCGCTTTATCCCGTTCTTCCTCCACCATTTACCTCCCAACACGTGCACCCTCTCTCCCCTCCCTCCCGCCCACGCCCCCTACAGGCCCCTCCCGTGCGAAGCTGTCACCTTTCGGCACCCGCTCAGTCCCTATTAAGAACGACAGCCCATCTGCCGCCTGCCCCGCTAACAGCTCCCGTCGCTAACGCTAACGTGTACACACAAGTGCATCCGCTCATACACACACATGCCTACAGGATACTGCATTGAGCCCCATCTGCCCTGATGCAGACACGAGAGCACCTTTAGATGTGAATTTGTGATCATTTTTTAAATTATCATATGTAACAACTTAATAATAACACAGTAATAACAACACGACACGATTGCACATGTAAATCCCTGCACTGATGCACTTCAATGCGCAACGCTAATGTGGCAGACATGCTGCAAAAGTATTGAGGAACATTTGGAAAGAACTCACAAAAAAATAGCTTTCAGGTCATGTGTAACAACTTAATAATGACACAGTAATAACAACACAGCACAATTGCACATATAAATCCCTCCACCGATTAACTTTAAAACTTGCTTGAACGCTAAAGTGGCAGGAACATTTGGAAAGAACACACAAAAAAATAGATATCAGGTCATCCAAGGTTTCTCAACTAATTATAAATGTTTTGAAGTAATGTCCTAAAACATTCACTTGCAGACATACTGTTTTTTTTTTTTTTTAACTCTAAATTTCTGAAGTCCTTGATTTCAACTAACCCCAAAATAAATGTTTTTTACACTGATTACTCCGCACTTGTCATATTAACCTCCAAAAAGAAAACACTCCTCTCGCACTGTACTTGTATGAAGTCCCTAAAGCACAGACTCCTCTAACACATTTTTCCAAACATTTTTAAGAACATTTTAAACGTCAATATTAAACACATAATTTTCCCACAACTAAAATTGGTGTCCATCTTTTATCTTACAACACACCCTTCGCTAACATTTACATGCAAAACAACCTATTAGGCTCTTTTGATATGTTAGTGGCACATTATTTTCACCAGTTATCCAAGAAAAAAAAGGGATAGGATTATGCATTTCGACCAATTCTAGTGCATTGTTTGAACATTTAAAAATAAATAAATAAATAAATAAACAAACATATATTCTGCAACCCATGTGTTGTGATGACATCACACTGTCTAGCAAGGTAATTAGGGGGTAGTCTTGTGAGCGCGTGTTGACGTGCGCGAGCGTGCAGTGGCATTTGTTTCCTTCAGGGGTAGGTGGCTTTTGCATTAGTAAGAATGGCAACTGTCTCATCAATCACTACATCTCCATGTCACACACACACATACACACACGTCCGTGGTCATTTTATTCACAGATGGGACAGCGACACATGAGCGAGTCACACAGCCGCTCTCACTCTAGCTCTCTTCCTCAATCGCACACACATGTGCGCATATACGCACAGTACAGTATAGTATAGGCTTGAATAGGTTGAGTAGAATCATACCTCTCTAATAATTTTCTAAGTAAAAGAAATGAGGATTTTTAATGTATTTGTTTTGAATGCATCACAAATTGAAAGCTTTTAAAACATCACCCGAATCTACTCTACCTATTTTATAAAAAGAGTAAGCACACCATTATGTCAGACGACTTATATTAATACTTAAGGCTAAATTGCTATAGGATGATCGCAACACAGATCACATTTAGGAATTTAGTTAGATAATTAACTCATCCGCTACCACCCTCCCAGTTCAAATGGATTGGACGTCTATTAGTGATAAACTCATTTAAATTCAGAGCAGAATGATTAAAAGATCCACATGATTGGACATCTATCATCGCTTAGTCAACCATCGACTGTACAGGAAACGCCTCCTTTGGCGATGACATCAGGACACTCTCCAATGGAAAAAAAAAAAAGCCCTATGAAGTGTTTTCTGTCTATCTAGCACTGTGACATGGCAACCAAAGCCAATAAGAGTGTGGAGTAGCAAGCAATCGATTGGTCCTATTCACCAGAGTGGAACTAAAACCAACAAATTACACAACCCCACCCTCCACCTCTCACTCTCTGTATAGAGGGAGCGAGAGGGTGCTTCTGGATTGGTCTGGTCCGCATTTGCTCTTTATTTATGTCACAATTTCTAGTAATGTTGTGTTCATTGTTGTAGTTTACAGTGGCGTAAAAAATCTGGAGCATCATAATTTGCTATTTAGCATCTTTTCCTGGCCCTTATGTTCTAATCAATAAGGTTTTTAGCAAAGGAAAATTTAAATTGCATCGACTGCGGTGACCTTATCGTTCCAGCAACAATTTTTTTCCCCTGAAACTGCGCTGCCTTTGATTTCACACATCGTACGTCAGCCTCCAGGGCGATTTGCTTTTTAGTCGCTCTGTCTGATGGCCTCTTTGCCAGCCAGAACAGCCACAATTAGGCAACCAGGTTGGGAAAAAAAAGCACATATTGACATATTTAGGGAACATTGTCACGTTCAGTCATCCTTAGTCATTGTGTGTTTTTTAATTGTATTTACCTCCTCAAAGGCAAACAGCCTTGTCTGTCATTCATAACATCTGGCTTTAGATTTTGTTTACTTATCTAAAGCGTGCATTTTATCCTGAACTTGTCTATCATTTCAGTGTTTTTAACAAGTCGGCTGCCATTGACTATGATAAACATCCGAGCTGGGCTGACTTATTGTTTCTGTGCCATTGACAGCAATTGACGTCCAATTTCTTATAACTGGGTTATTGATCACAGCCAGTTGTCCCGGTCAAAATGGATTGGGCGTTAACTAAAGTCAATAACTAGGTTATTGTCAGCAGAGAAAATGAACTAAATGGAAAAAAACAGAAGTTTGTTAACTTAATGAAATAAAGACTAACTAAAAGAAATAGGCCTGTATAATATGTTAACAAACTAACAACATTGTATTATAATTACATGCACTAATCTCTTTTATTTCATATTTTATCCCCACAATCAGTACACGTCAAAATGAGTGAATTATGTTTTTAAAAGTTTAGTCTTTTGTTGACTTTTATCATGTTTCAATTTAATACAGGTGCATCCTACACCTGAAAAATGACAAGTAGTATGAAAACCTAATACCAGTAAAAGTAAAACAAATCATTTCAAGGAAAATCAAAACTAACAAATTCTCGCAAATGGGCTCTAAAGACTAATTAAAAGTTACTGAATCAGAAAAAAAAATACTAAAAAATAATAATAATAAGCCAAAACTATTATGACCTTGGTCAATGGCAGCCAACGATTTAACATAACAGTTGGCCTAATTGCATAATTGATTATGTATGCATTTTTTGTTTGTTTGTTTGTTTGTGTGTTTTCACCAAACTAGAAGACAACAAATTCAACAAATGAGAAGTGTCTAATTGTGTTGATTCAACTTTTATAGAATAGCTTAATTACTGTCATTGACTGTGATTGACTTCAAATAAATTTTAACTGGAATGGCTGAAATTGAAAGATTATGTTTCAATGCCACTGATGTTAATAGATGTCCAATCCATTTTGACTGGGAGGATTGGCAGCTACCATTTAATGAATTAATGAGTTAATTTATGGAATAACATTAAAGCCATTGGAACAGTACATCGGTTGTTGAAGTGTTGCCTTAGTTTCAGTGTTGTAAGTAGAGCAACTCTCGTTTGTCCATCACCATCAGTGGCAGCCAATGAGTAAACATGACCAACGGTTTTTAGCAAGCATATTTGTATTTGAACATCAAGTTGAAAATGACTGTCCGATTTAGCTGTATGGCTAATATACTGGACTGTCTCAGGAAATTAGAATACACAATATTCTAATTTTTTGAGACAGTCCTGTGTATATATACAGGACTGTCTCAGGAAATTAGAATACACAATATTCTAATTTCCTGACTGTCTCAGGAAATTTCCTGACTGTCTCAGGAAATTAGAATATTGTGTATTCTAATTTCCTGAGACAGTCCTGTATATATACACAGGACTGTCTCAAAAAATTAGAATATTGTGTATTCTAATTTCCTGAGACAGTCCAGTAATGAAAATGTTGTTTTTTGACCTCAACAAACAAGAAATAGCATACACTGAATGCAATAATTTATGTACTCTCTTAGGAGTTAATTCCTGCAATTTTGTAAACAGTCTTTTTCAAAACCCTTTTCCCTGATCAGCATTTTCACCGTTATCTTCCAGAATGAACTTATCGAAGGGCCCACTGGTGAACAGCAGCACTGACGACAGCTCAAAGTCGACGTACGGTAAATGCGGCGCTGGCGCCTGGAGGATGCACCAGAGCTACGAGCCCCTCGAGGCCAACCACATGAGAGACCCACATGCCCTCTACAACCCAAGGTAACACCTGCTCAAAGAAAATCTTCATTCCTGTGCGAAAGTGTTAGGCCACCACTGGCTTTGTTGTTTAAATGACCTTTTCAGAGCAGTCATTTTGGCAGAGTAAAACAGTGCAGAGCCTGACGGATACAAGAGGTGTCAGAAAATGTACAAACTGCCGTGACTAAGGATATGTTGCAATTTTTTTTTTTATATATTTATATTATATGTTGCAAAAAAAAAAAAAAAAAACTTCCTATTAGTCATGCTAATTTAAGATTTTAAGACGTAACTCAATATTCTTAATTTCTCCGAAGTAACTTATTTTGGATTATTCATATCATTTCATCAATTTGATACTGTAAAATCGATTAAATTAGTTGAATTTACTGAACATGATCAGGTTCATGGGCCATACTTGATTCACGTGCATACTTCTCCCTTTCATGTCTGCATGGTGTTTTAAGTCACATCCGCCTTTCCCCTAAATAACAAGTGAAGCGGAGCTCTCCTTGAAGTCAAACAACTTTTACATAACTTGGAAGTCAAATTAAGTATTTTAAGGCGCCCTGCCTATTTTCGAGGACATTTAAGATTTTTAAGTGTGCCTTATGGTCGTGAAATATGGTACTTTCGAAGTAAACTGTTGCACCAACGTATTGTCAGAGGTGGGTGGTGTAGTCAAAACATTTACTCAAGTAAGAGTAGCATTACTTCCAAATAATATTACTCAAGTACAAGTAAAACAGTATTCACTGAAAAGAATACTCAAGTAATGAGTAACATTTTAAGTAACTGTTTACAATGTTTAATTTTTTTTAAATTATGGTATATTTTTTCTCAGCACAACTTCATCGATATGAACTGTTATTATGATACTGTATTAAATGATAACACAAAAATCTGTGAATTTAGACCAGAACAACAATATGAAATATCACCCGGCCAAAGAGCATGAATACCCTCTAAACGAGAAAAAAACATTGAAAAACTTTGATTAGTATAATGGAGTCATGTGGTTGTTGTTTTGACGTCTCATTAGTAAAACTGAGACTGCCACTGTCGGCAATAATAAAGTCAATATGTAGAATAAAGACGAAAAATGTAACGACTCTAGTGTAGCCCAAAGTAGTGGAGTAAGAGTAGTGTTTCTTCACAATTCTCCTCAAGTAAAAGTAAAAAGTTTTACGTGGTAAGACGTATATTTTTCTCAAAAAGTTACTCAAGTAAATGTATCGCGTTACGAACCACCTCTGCATGTTATATACTAGCAGTATTGCCTGGCATTACTCGGGTTTGTGTAACGTGAACACAATACAACCAATTCGCAGATAAAACATACTTTCCTTAAAAATGCAGCTGTAATGTAATAATGGTAAAACCACCATAAAGGGGTTAATGCGCAATCGCTTTTCCATCTCTGTGCACAGTATGACTATTGAGGCGAAATGAATCCCTTACTAAAATTCGGAAAATTTGAATTTTTTTTCTTTAAATCCAGTATTTTGTTGTGGAGTACTCGAAGCCACAACATATCATCACAACACATTTAAATTTGTACATTGAACCGTAAAGTTTGAAAGCCAACTGCGACGTTGCAATCGTAAGAGACGGGTTTTTTCCCTAAAAGATGGCGCTGTCACCGCCGCAATCAGGGATTTTTCTGTGATGAACGGCAAGCCATTTATGTGAATCTCAATCACAGACTCAGAGACCAGAAATAGGGAACAGATTTGTATTTCACGAAAAAGTGGCATGGAAAATGAATGAATGAACAAAAAAGTTCAATAAAGGAAGCATGCCAAACATTACGGAAATTTAACAAAGTCCAGTAGAAAATAAAGCACAAAAAAACAAAATGATCAAAGTAGGATACAACCGGAGTAAACGTTGAAGAGCACGAAGATGAGGGCACACACAGCAGTAAGCAAAGTAAACGTCTGACAAAGCTGATAGGCACAGGCGTCCTTACAGTGCGTTCCTAATGCGTCACAAAGACAGCGTGATCCTGAACTCATTTGCTCCCAAAAAAGTATGAATACGTTCTATTTTTAATTGTTTCAGTGTCCCAAAAACGTATTTATACGTCTTTTACGTTGTTTTTTTTTTTTTTTTTTACAAGAGGCATCTCTAGGTTCTGTTGCACCTAAACTGCAATGCACAATGCTCAAAACACATTTTAAAGCAATAAAACTGGCCACTGGAGGGCAGTAGCGCATTTTGTCAGAACTCATCTCAGGCCAAGAAAGGAAGTGAAGAAAAATAATCAGGAAACGGAAGTTGGAGGGACCTTGTGAAGACGAGTGAGAATTTGAGAAAAATGTGGAGAACGATCGGAGAAAAAAGGCAAATGACACTGGAGGAGTGTTTTGAAAAGAAAACGAAATCATCGTCAAAAAAGGATTCAGAAAAATCTATCTTGATGAGACAGACGGTGACGGCCACAACAGCGTCAGGTTCCACATGCGTTTTGCGGAGGTCACGTTGCGTTACTCCTGAGGCCAAGGTTGAAACCAACGATGAAGATGATGAAAAAAGTGAGACCGATCTTGAGCCTCCTCATTCAACCGGGAGCAGCCGAGAGCCTTCCCCGTTGTTATGTGCGCAAACAGTTCAACAGTTCAATAGTTTAGTTATGTGTAAATAAATTGTTACTTTGCGATCAAAAGCTCTATTTTTCTTGTTGTTTATGTTATTTTGTAGAACGAAAACATTATTCAGATGTTTGGGATGTCACAAAAGCGAAAAATAGCTGTGTTAAAGTCAAAGTTAAGTTTGAAATGTATGCTTTTACAAAAAGCTCAATTTCTCTGTTTTTTCATTAGAAATTGGAAAATTGCTCAAACTAAGCTATTTTCTAATGCTGATTTCTAAAGAATGGGAAAAGATATGAACTAACATTTTTTTGCTGAAAGAAGAGAGTCTAATCTTTCTTTTGGTGGGTTCCATCTTTATATAGCAATAGAACAGAATTTTCTGTAGGCCTTGCAAAATCAGCCAAAATCCAGGAAAACGGCCGGGAGCAAAGGGCCTTGCTCCAGTGAAAATGGCTGGGAGTGAATGAGTTAATGCATCACAAAGAACACCCGAAAACTCAAACATGTCACAAAGAACAACTGAGATCAAAAACATGACAGCACATGATTTTCTATGCTAATTTTTAGAGTTTCAAATTAATTTTTCGCAGTTAATGGAGACTTACAGAGATCAAACTCATCTGAGAACACTCCCAGAAACATAAAGTACAACTGTGAACATTTTGTTAAAATCCACCCAGCAGTTTCGGAGTCCATAGGGAAAAAACACCCACGCACCCCGACAAATACACACAAACACGTTCCATTTATATATAAGAATTTAACTGAAGTCCAGTTTACTTAAAAGTTGACTATACAGTGTCTTGGTTTTGAGTTTTTAGTTTTCCCCCAAAGTTGAAAATTTTAATTGAAATTGGATGACTTAATATATTTCAAGTTCAGCCAACAGCGCTTATGGGATGTAGAAACAAAGTGAGCTTAATTTTCAGGCTCAAGGACAAGTCAATAATACAAATAAGCCCTTAAATCAGACTTTAACTAACTCCAAGCAAGTAAAATGAGACAGCGGGATTCCATATTTAGAGGCACAACTGTAAATAGAGCACTTGTTTCATGTCTAAACACAGCAAGCACATTCCTCTTCCTCTCTCGTTTCCTGACACCTCTTTCGTTCAGTCTTTTAATCATTCTGAGTCTGTATGGAAAAGCCATAGATATGGGATATTCTCATTGTAAGTATGCCATTTGCTTCTAATTAGCAGTCTGTGTTTCATTGTTGTATGTTATGTGTACACGTATTGGATGTCATTCCAGGTTTTTGTTTCCATAGTCTAGCAAAATATTATTGCCCTTGTAAGCAGTAATTGCATTTTTTTTTTCATAATTGTACACCTGTCTGTTTTTGGTGATTTCACTTTCAACCTGTTGAGGAGCTATCGATGAGCGAGTGCAATGTCTGGCTGAAACTCGTAAAGCCTTACAGTTTTAACTGTGTGTCAGTGCGCGCGCGTTGGGGTGTGTGTGGTTGTGTTTGTGTGTAGACTGGAAGTCTTAGGCCAATAGGATTTCAGGGTTAGTCTGGGTCAAGCCAATTAGAGGTCTGGCAAGCCTTTCTCACGCATCTCTCAGCCAATCACTGAGGAGAACTCTACAAGCACCCTCTGTGTGTGCAGGTGTGCGGGCGCGTGCGTTTTTATATTAGACACATCATTAGGTGTAGTTGAATACTATCCAGCGAAGGGTTTTGATCATGTTAAATTCTATTTCTATTCAATGTATCAGAGTATTCAAATCAAACTATTCGAAACAGCGTCGAGAGTAGACCATTAGAATACGTATTTAGGGAATTTGGTGATTATTCCCGGTGTTAAATAAAGCTCTGAATGTAATTTTTGGAAACAAAGTAAGATGAAAAAAGGTGATAATTTTCCATATGAACACCCGAAGAGAATGCTGCATCTGGTCACATCAGCATTAATGAGGGTCAAAGTTAGTGGCCTAAAGCTGTTTTTTTTTCTTCTTTCCATATACACAATTTCATGTACGCACACAATCATTATAAATACTGACACATATTTAAAATTGCAAATTGTGATCCCATTAGAATCTAATTAATCTTAAACCCTTCTTATAGGGCAAGTGACTATTTTTCGTAATCAAAAGAAAAAATCTTAACCTCATAAAGACCTGGTATCCGCTTTTCACATTGGGTCATGTAGGCCACAACATTAACATTTTGTATACAAGTGGGATCCAAAATATGATGCCCAAAAATGTGGACCCCAGGCCTCAATTATAATTATATAAATATTTTTTGTATTATCATTAGTTTTTAATAATTTTAACTAAATAAAATTACAAATGTAATTAGTTGTTAATAAAAAAAAAACAACAACACTGATCAAATGAAACTGAATACAAACATACACATACGGTCTTATTATGGCCCCTAATAACGAAAAAAAAAAAATTTCCATAGTATTTGATTCATTGCCTGCCACTGACAACAATCGACATCCATTTTATATAAACTGGGAGGGCTTGCTATGAATGCTAATGTTTTAGTCCCGTTGACGGTGCGAGACTTCTAATCCATTTTAACTGGGAGATTGCTGCTAACCTCTCCCTGTAAAAATGAATTAGATGTCGAGCACCGTCAATGGCGGCCAATGAGTTGAATGAGTGCCCTATGAAGAGTTAAAAACAATCCAACACAAAGCATTTCAGCACACATCTTTTATATAGTTACATTTCATATATCCTGCTATTTGACTCATTTTCAGATAAAGCTGTAAAGTTGCAAGTTAATTCAGGGGATATGTTTAATTTGGGTTTGGAGTTCTGCTGTTTTCATTGGACGGCAAAAATATTAGTCCCCATTTTTATTTAGGCCATCAAACCATGGGAATGTGATTAATGTCAGCCAGCCATGCACCGCTGGCGCGCACTCACACACACATCCACACTTTGACTTGCTGTAAACTGAGCCCAATGTAATCATAATGATAAAGCAGATTGCCTTAACACACAGATGGGCCTCACAACAGCTCCGCGAGCATGTGTGTGCGTGTGCATGCGTATATGTGTGTGTGTGTGTGTCGGTGGACAACGCTGATTGGATTGCAGATTTATAGAAGAGGATTACTGGCGGAGCAGAGAGAGAGAGCGAGAGGGAGAACGAGAGAGACAGACTTTCAGACACTCACCTCTCATTAACTTCCACCCCCTTCACCTCCTCTTGGACACAAACACACACGCTTCTACCGACACCAACATACACATTGGAGGTCACGTGTCAATGTATATTCCTCCCTAGAAAAACGCTGAGCGTAAGCGCGGATGCAGCAGACAGTCGCAAAGGCAGCGGGCCCTCCAACAAACCTGATTATGAGTGGATGTGAATTAGATTCCTTAACAGATGGTGCAGACACCAAGCTCTAAGGTGCATGGGGCCAAAGTGAGAGGAAGGAAGAAGGGAGGGAGGAGGTGCAAGATCAGGGGGACAGAGGAGCATATGACCATCATCATAAAATGTCTTGCAGGCAAATATACTGGATGTTGATTACTGTTGAACAATTTATTTTTAACCTTCATCTGCACAGATGTTCCTATTAAGTAATATTATCAATGTCCTGAATGACACTGAGTCGAGCATAGACACTCCTACATTACATTAGCATCAAATTGTACCCTCTGTAGATACTGCATACGTCTGCATTTCGTGTATTAGGATTCTTTCATAATTTTGTGTCTCATTATCTCTACAAAAGTAACAGAAATTTAATGTAACATGTACTTCATTTTCAGTAGTGAGGACATTTTTGTTTTACATTGTGGTACAGTGGCATACTTTTTTTGGTCATTGTTTTTCCCTTAGAAAATCCTTAAAAAACATGGGAAGAATTTGAAAGCATGAGCCTGAACTTCAAATCTCAGAACAGTTGTCAGATGTATTCATCACAACTATACTCTGCTCTAAAAATTATTTTGTTTACCTTGATGATAAACCAGTCAAATATAGTTTTACTTTAATATATTTGATTGCATAGGAGAAACTAGAGGTGTGCAAAATTTCCGATTCTTAGATTATTCGCGATTCGGCCGTGGAAGATTCGAGAACGATTCACAAACATCCAAATTCCGATTATTGAAATATGCCAAGTAAAGCGGAAGTACAACACACTCAGCGCGCCGCGCGGTCTTCGGGGCGCAACGAGGAAGAACGCAGCGAGAGTAGCTAAACATCATGCTTCTCATTACCCGGCCCCTCGAGTAATGCCAATGCTCAACTCACGGCTCTAGCTCAACTCATGCCAAGAGATCAAAAAACACAACAACATACCTGACTGCTGCCGAAAAGCTGCTACAAAGTACGCCATCCACATAATGTAATGGTAGATATCATTTATATAGGACTAGATGAACCATTGATTCGGTAGCGTGAGCAGCACATCTACAAAAAGCTAGATGTGGCCGTTAGTAAACGGCCGCCATCTTAAAGAAGTACACTTCCCTGCAAGGCTGTTGTAGCGAACCTTCCAAGCAAACCTAATTAACTTTTTATCTAAAATACTCCTAAATCGGTAAAATATTGACTTGAATCTATCTTTAAAATAGTTTTAAAACTTTCACATGTTGAAAGTAGACAAAAGGGAAATTATGGAATAACGGGAGCAATTTTAACAACTTTAACAGTTGATTCACAACATTAAATTAATTGAATGTAGTTTAAAGCTGCTGTTACAGAATGGGGACTGGAGCTTTTTATTTACTGTTATTTTTGTATATTTGTTTACTGCTATATGTTAACTTGATACTGAAACAGTAGTTTGGTTTAGCCTGAGAGGATTTTTGAACAATTTTGGAACTAATGTACAAAACATTTAATTAAAAAAATAAAAATAAAAATAAAAAAATAAAGGAGGGGGGGTGCATCAATAATCGTTTTATAATCGAATCGGAGCCTCTGAATCGGAATCGGAATCGAATCGTTAGGTGCCCAAAGATTCCCAGCTCTACGAGAAACAATATGGTTTGTTCACATAAAGACAATAGCTGAGTTTCCATTTCAGATTTTCACAAAATAAAAGCGGTGTTTCAAAAATTTGGATAGCACGTTTCGATTCAAGGCTGTTTTTCGAAAAAGCCTCGTAAGTAGAGATGTGACTAAAAATTCAGCTGAAAACAGCTAGAAATGTATTATCAGTTTTCGGTTATGACGACCAGAAGTTTACCACCGAATAGTGTGAAGAACCTGAGTTCTTTTGTGATGACGTCATCAAAGCACGGCGAGACGCAACACGCTTGCCGACGCTATTTCGCGAACACTGCTGGCTCACAGCCAACATGTCCACGGTTTGAAAGTATTTTTCCAAACTGCGGACATGTTGTGTTTTCTAAACCGTGGACATGTTGTCTGTGAGCCAGTAGTGTTAGCGAGAAAGCGTCAGCCAGCGTGTTGCTTCTCGTCATGTTTTGATGACGACATCACAAAAGGACTACTGCTGTATTTGAGAAAGGTGGTGAGTCGGACTTAATCCTCTCGGATGGTGCCAGTTGCGACCTCGAAGCGTTCCAAGCGAATGTAAACAGCAGAGATGGCTGATCGCGACAAGTACTTTTTTTTTATTTTTACATTGAGTTATGCACAGCATAGACAACTTTTTATTGTATTTTTTTTTTTTTTTTGCACAAGCGATCAAATAGAGATAAATATATTCTTATAATTTGCTTTATTTCTTGAAATAAAAGAATATCTTTTGTACAAATCATCGGATAACTTCATGCAAATATATAGCAGCATTTCCTCACGCAAAGTCAGTCAAAATCACATACAGTGGTACGTACCTCTGCATATGAATTAATTTTGTTCTAGGACCTCGTGTGTAAGTCGAAATGGTCCTATGTCGAGCGGGATTTTCCCAGAAGAATACATTATAATTCGATTAATTCGTTCCACAACCCAAAAAAACTACGCTAAAACCTTAATAAATACCGCTGGTACAATTACAAATAGCAATTACACGTAGCAAAACAATACTTGTACAAGTTCTGAAATAATTGATTGAAAACCTGATGAAGCTGGCGACTTCCCTTTTGATGTTACCATAATAATAATGAATCAGAAATTTAAAAAATAAATTAAAAAAAAAAAAAAAAAAGTGTTTAATTTCACTTATAGAGACTGGCAAACGGGATTGGAGAAGACCGGCCATATTGTCGAGCCAGTTCACTCACTCATAACCTTCTTGGAACCCCTGTTGATTTCTCTCACACGCCATGTGTCCGTATTGCGGGAAAACAATGAAATTGCGATGCTGTCATGAATTGCCGTATTTTAGCATGTCGTCAGATGTCGAGAAAAATGACGAGTCAAATTTTACGTCAGATGTCAAAAAGATTGTATGTCGAGGTATCACTGCAGTGTTACGGGTAGTTGTGTTGAATAAGTAAAACAATTTATTCATTCATTCATTTTCCATGCCGCTTTTCGTCACGAGGGGGTGCAATAATGAATAAATACAGGTAACCACATTTTTATAATCTTGCAATTTATGTTTTCCGACTGACAGTCTGATTTTCGGCAGGCAGCACCATTTTGCAACTGACGTCCCCCAATTTAGCGACTAGGACCTCCCAGTTCGAGTGGCGTTCCAATGATATTTTTCCTGGTCGGAGGTTGGAAAACTACGACTTCCCTTCCTAGAATACATCATTCGGTTCTTTGGTCTTCATAATCGAAAACCGATAGGCATTTTTAGCTATTTTCAGTCAATAGTTGTCGGTGCTCTCTACTCGTAACGATGCACCTTTATTGTGAGGTGTTGCATTTTAACTTATTTTTCAGTTGCTTTGTCTCGTTCACACAGACAATAGCTGAGTTTCCATTTTTCGCAAAATTAAAGCAGTATTTCAAAAATTTCCACAAAATTTAATTGCGACATTTTCCATTGAAGGCTGTTTTCGAAAAAGCCTTGTAACTTTTGTAAAGTCGCATCCCAGAAAATGTTGTTCAAGGAACATGGACTCCCAAATCAGCACTATGTTTAACCGAGAGAATTGAGACGTGATCATGTGACGTGCTACATCACGTCGTGTGTATAAATTCAAGAAACGGGTTTCTATTGCTGTTGCAATATGTTTTGCTATCGCAACATGTGAAATGCCACCTCATGAAAGGGTAAAATCTTTTGAGTAATATTTACGTGTCTGCTCTTGTTTGTTTGTTTCCCTGAAATTTAGGTGTTTCATTACTAGTTTTTCATGGTGGAATTTAATTTTTGCGAATTATTAGGAGTAATGGAAACACAGCTAAGGCCATAATGGTACTTGTCGATCTCATGTCTTTCTCACAGTTCCCGTGTGTCTCATCCTTCGGGATGTTTAGATTTCTCCAACTAAAGTGCATTTTTAGTTTTAATGAATTCTATAAATTATGCAAAGTCGTAATTGTAGGAGAGAATGATATGGTCCAATATTAAATGACCAGACTCAGTGGCAGCCATTAAGGCGATATGAATCCAATTTTTTTTTAACTAAAAATGTTGGCTTTGAGCGATAATGTTTTTGTGGCGTTCGCGGGTATAGACATCATTCCATTTGACAAAAACTTGGATCTTAGGTTCATTGAGATTAACTCATTGGTTGCCATTGATGACAATAGGCGTTTAATCCGTTTGAACTATTAAGAGTCTGCTAGCGAATAATCGCCCCCAGTTTAAAATTGATTGGGTGCCTCCCACTGTCAATGGCAGTGAATGATTTAAGTGGCAGTTCTTTCATGATTCTGTGTGATTTGCAGTCATTTTTGCAGTTCTTCAAAACAACAGCTAATTCACAAAAGCCCAAGACTCCCGCAGACAGAATAGAATCATGGCAAAAGAGGCATAAATATAAACAATATATTTTAAAGCTGAACTACCAAGAGTGCTATAAAGCCTTCTGGGAGAAGTTGCTAAGATATGTAATACAGTGGTACCTCGATATACGTTCGCTTCGACACACGATCTTTTCGACATCCGACGTAACATTTCACTCGCCATATGGTTCTACATGCAACGACATGCTCGAAATTCAACAGTTTATGACAGTGCCGCAGTTTCTTTGTTTTCCCGCAAGACGGACGCACAGCGGATTTTCTTGTGAGAGGAATCAACATGGGTTCCAAGAATGTTAGTTCAGGTTGTGAAAAAGGAAAAAGGTGAGGCTTACCATTGAAATGAAGATGGAAATGTCCGTGAACTGGCTCGTCAATACGGCTGTAGAATGTCTACGATCTCGAAGGTCCTCTTCCAACCTCCGTTCGCCAGTCTTTATAAGTTAAGGTGACAATTATTTTTATGGTAACCACCAAAAAATCGCCAGCTTTGTCAGGTTTTTAATCATTTATTTCAGAACTTGTACAGAATAACATGCCTACTGTCTGCCGCAGCTGAACAAAGTGAAAGTAAAAAGTCCCTCTCTCACTCCGTCAAGTCAGCCGTGGGTTCAGGTACACCACGCAAAACACATTCGCCACATTAGAACTCGTTTCGTTACATTATTACAGGTAATATTACCGTACTGGCCCGAATATAAGACGACCCCCTCTTTTTCATGACTCAAGTTTGAAAAAAAATACTTTTTGAACACCAAATTCATTTTTATACAGAAAATAATTACAGTACATCCGAAACAAATGATTATAACAATATATTCGAGAGAAAAAGCATGTTATTTTGCCTCATTCAAATCTTAATATCTGCACATTTAAATATGTAAACTAAAGTGCAATCACATTCGTAAATGAATGGCTTCTGGTTTTTTAAATGTAAATAAACCAATCTATTGTGATAAAAAAAACAAAATTGCAATAACTGCATTAACCATCAAAGTGAAGTCTAACTGTAACTGTAGTCTTGAAACAAATCTGAATAAGGAAAAAAATTTGCAATAAAATCATGCAAACTAGTAAAACTTGAGAGTAGCTGAGATTGGTCATGACAGAACATCGCTTCGATGATATCTGGCGCCATCTAGCGTGGTGAATGGGTATAATGTCTAGACCGCGAATATATGACAACCTCCTCTTTTTCAGTATTATTTCAATGCAAAAAACACCGTCTTATATTCGGGCCAATACGGTATTATTTATATTATTATTATATTCTGATTTTTATTCATAATTTATTTGTTTTGCTCTATGTAATTGCTATTTGCAGTAGTACCAGCAGCATTTAGTAAGGATTTATTGTCGGTTTTCGGGCTGTGGAACGAATTAATGGAATTATAATATATTCTTATGGGAAAATCCTGCTGGACTTACGACGAATTTGACTTACAAACAACGTCCTGGAAATAATTAACTTTGTATGTCAAATCAAAACAGAATAGGCTGGTCTACAACACATTGATAGAAGGATAGGCAGAATATTTAGAAAGGATTTTGAAGTTTGGGACCGGTGTATATTATTGTCCATCGGGCTTCTGGTCGTCCCTCACTGTGATGGATAGGCGTAAATCAAGGCAATCCTGTCATGACAGCCCAATTTCCTCAAATCTGATCTGCTTAAAGAATTCAGCTCACTTGTGTCTCCTCACCTCCATTTCTACTTATCCTCTCCTGCACTCGGGCCCCCTCCTCATTCCCTCAAATGTACTCCCATTTTACTGCGCACTCTCCGCTCCTCACTTTTACGGCCGCTCACTCTCTCTTTTTTTCACCCTCCTTGTCGCTTCTCCACATCCTGCCCTCGCGCTCCCTCCCGTGTCACATTTGAAAGCCCTGTCATATTTACTAGAGTGGAAATCCTCTTTCACCATCTGCTTAATAAAAAATGTGCTTCTAATCCGATTCGGGATATTTTGTTTTTTTAAGTACTCATTTTTATTATACTTCTGTGCAATTTCATCTGTTGTCCGGCTCGCTATCTGTCCTAGAGCGAGGCAGCGGGGTAGAGAAATGTCACGGCAAGTGTGTGGAAAAGGTCTGTTGCAGTGTGAATACTTGATGATAACACTTCCAATACACACACACGCACACACAAGTGCATGAGACGAACACTAACCTTGATCACTGACCTTTCTTTTCTAAAAGGATCAGCCCATTTCCATTCTTTTATGCATGCACATTTCCTTCCACTGGTATCTTAAAACATGCACTTAACATGAGTTGGATCAAATCGTGACTCGTTTAAATCAATTTGATCCATATACAGTTTCTTCCATTGCTCATTATCAAAGGGATTTGCTCATTATTTAACGGAGTTCATCACACTTACACGGGAAGAAGTTTAACATTCGACTCTCTGAATCAGGGGAGATAGTCATTTTTGTCGCGGGCCACATTGTAGTTATGTTTGTTGCCATCATGTCTGCCAATTAGGGCTGCCACAATAACTGGCAAAATAACAACTAATCGATTATCAAATTAATCGACAAGTATTTGCATAGTAGATGTGTAAATTGCATATTTCATGACAATTTGAAGCCATATCAATTCTTTGGACAGCGACGCGATTTCTGATGATACTTGATTCAATTCGAGTCAAGTGCCTTCAATTGACTGAAGACGATGTAATGTTATAAATATATATATTAGGGCTGTCAAAATTATCGCGTTAACGGGCGTTAATTAATTTTTTAAATTAATCACGTTAAAATATTTGACGCAATTAACGCAGATGTCCCGCTCAGACAGATTTAAATGACTGTTCAGTGAAAAGCTCACTTGTTGTTATGGAGTTTTGCCACCCTCTGCTGGCGCTTGGGTGAATGACCATCTCGCATACTGCCTCAAACAGATTATACAATGAGGCCGCTTATAGGCATTAAGAGTGAAGAGAATGCCACCGGCCGCTTGGGGGCAGCGCCGTTCCATACTCATGTTATTTCTTCAAAACGTGGGAGAATTAGTAGTTGCGAGACGTTTATGCTGTATTCACAATGCAACGCAAATTGCTATTTGTGCTCCACACATATTTCGGTAAGTTTTCTTTCTTTTAGTGGCAATTATGTGTCTCTTGTTGTATTTTGGGTAAGATATATACAGATATATTTAATACAGTAAAGGCGAGTGGACACAGGCGTTCTTTGGACCGCGCCGTTTATTGGCAACTCCTTCACAACAAACATACAGTGGGGAGAACAAGTAATTGATACACTGCAATATTCCTATCTCTCCAAATAAAAAAAATAAAAAAATTTCACAAAAAGAAAAGCACTTCAGTCTATAGTAATGAGTAGGAGTGGGAACCTCAGGGGACCTCACGATACGATACCATTCGCGATACAAGGCTCACGATAACGATTATATCACGATACAGCGATTATCGATATATTGGTCAGAAATTGGATACATGACATTCTACGATACAACTGTTGAAACGATTTAAAAAAAAAAAAAATTAGAAAAAATACTGTTTAAGTCATTTATTAAACAGTGACACCTTTTCTGTGCAACATTGCTGTAAAATATAAATCTACTGCAAATTGTGCCCCTGCTTATATAGAGGAAACAAACCACGACCACTGATATCACTTTGAGAGATCATGATGACGGGCACCCTTAATTTCTTTAAAGTTTTAAATCTTTAAAAAAAAAAAAATAAATAAAAAGTGCCGTAGGTGTCAGCAGTTGAGCTTGGAGTGGGGCAATTATAAAACTGGTGGGTCTTTTCTTTGTATATGACCTTTGTTGCTTGGTTTGAGCACTTCCGCCATCTGCTTCAGCATTTAAGATGTCAGACTTGCTCAGTCACAGTCTTCCTCACCTTAAAAACAACAAAATAAAACAAAAAATATTAGCTACTTCATAGTGTTTGAGTTGAAATCCTGATTTTTTTTTGTGTTGGAAGTATTGAATTAAAAAAATATATGAATTGAATGTATAGAAATTAAAAATTCAATAAATACCTATTTTTAATATGTAGGCTACATTAATTATCATGCACATCACTTTATATATCTTGGAACCTATTCAAACCATTTTTATAGCTTATTGTATCAAAATGACAGTAATAACAGTTTGTGTAGTAAACTAGATGGAAAGTGGTTCTGAAATAATATCAAATAAATCGGTAAATTCATGTGGGCTTGTTCGATACTCATTTTCATCCAGTTTAGGGTCCTGGTTTATTTTATATTATTCAACATCAAATGTCATCAAAATAATACATGTAAATTAAAAAGTCAATTACATTGCAAAACTTTCTTACCTCAAGTGATGAAAGCGAAGCTCACAAACTCCGGTGTCCACTACGTCACCAGCTCCCAGTGAAACTTATTTTTCTTAGACAATTCTTACATACAGCAAAGTCCTTGTTCACCTTACTTCCTTTCTTGTTGGTGTAAAATCTAAAATGTGTCCCCATGTGTGATTTGTAGCCATATTTTTCTCATTTTTTCCTCCACCGTTCTCACGGAGCTTTTTTATTTTTTCAACCCACTTGGAGCTACCTCTCCTTCTCTAGACAACTTGTGCGCACTTTACCCTCACCGCCACTTCTGAGCGCCCCTAGTGGACCGCCAAGGAATTGCTCAACAAACATTGAGCAGTTTACAGCATCCATACTCCATTGTATGGCCAATATGTTAAATAAAAGTGTCTATACTTGGCGGGAGCATATCGATAACCCATCGGGTTGCAAAATATCGCAATATATCGCTGTATCGAGATATTGTCACACTCTTAGTAATGAGGCCCTATTCTTAAACAACAATACAATGCAAAATGAACTGGCATTCCATATACAAATAGCTATGCAAAATACACGTAAAACTTTGGTCACTCTATTTTTATTATTGTTATTTTTATTCTTATTATTGTTATATTAACTCTACTTTTGATTGAAAATTTTACAAATTTTATTAAAACGAAGACATGAATAGGGGTTTTAATATAAAATTACTATAACTTGTAACTATAACATTTATCGTTTAAGAACTACAAGTCTTTCTATCCGTGGATCACTTTAACAGAAAGAATGTTAATGCCATTTGTGGATTTATTGTTACAATAAACAAATACAGTACTTATGTACAGTATGTTGTATGTATATATCCGTCGTGTGTCTTATCTTTCCATTCCAACAATAATTTACATAAAAATATGGCATATTTTAGAGATGGTTTGAATTGCGATTAATTGCGATTAATTACGATTAATTAATTTTTAAGCTGTAATTAACTCGATTAAAAATTTTAATCGTTTGACAGCCCTAATATATATATATATATATATATATATATATATATATATATATATATATATATATATATATACTGTATAGTGTATATAAATAATATATTAAAGGGACTACACTAGAAAGACATGAAAGATAAATGTTAGTACGAGTTATGATAATTTTATATCAAAACCACTCTTAATGTTTTCGTTTTAATAAAATTTGTAAAATGTGAAATTAAACAAAAAAAAATAGTAGCTCGCCATTGTTGTTGACGTCGCAGGGCGGTGACATCACATGGCCACGGTGCCGTTCTTCACAGTGTCACTCTTTAAATATCTAAGGTAGGGATTTAAATACACCACAAGGTGTCAATGGCGAGTTTTAAATTAATAAGACAACAAGCCAATGAGTGCGTTTTGTCCCTCAACTGACACCGTAGTTTTCTGTTTAGTGCGGCTCCATTGTGACTTACGTTCATTTGAGTGTTGTTTTCACAACAAACAAGACTCCTGATAATGGCTTCCAGCATCATAGTTTGTATATTGTGACTAAATATTGCCATCCTGTGTATTTGTTGAGCTAAACGAGTTGCTAAAATGTTTAAATAGAGTTTAACCAAAGTCTGAATAAGTTCTATGTGTATTTTGCAGATCTATTTTGATTGTGAATTTGTGAATGTCACTTCTCTTTGCATTGTTGTTTAACTGTGTGAGAATAGGGCCTCATTAATACAGATTGAAGTAGTTTTCTTTTGAACATTATTTTTATGAGAGATGAATATTATTTTTGTTGTATTTTTACTATATGATACTTATGTTTGTTGTGAAGGAGTTGTCGAAGCTTATTCCAATAAACGGTGCGGTCCAAGCTACGAATCTAAACGCCTGTGTCCACTCACCTTTCTCTGCCTCTTGGATCTCAATGTGCAAAATAATACGAATAGCCAGCAACCAAACTAAGTTTAACACATTTATTCGTTTTACGTGTCACTTATTTACAGGGAAGCAACCGGCAGGATGATCAACAATCTGGTCATCTGCTTTTACGTGACAAAATACGGTTAGACGTCTCGGTAGAGGCAAACGTTTTCGTGTGTTGCGATGCACGGCTCCGGGCTATCAGCAAAAAAAATCAAACTGCTGTGTTTCTCTGTATACCCTATCATATATAAAGCACATGACAGCTCTGGATGCTATCTCCATAATAATATTGGAATAAGTTGTAACATAAACACATGTGTAAAATAACACAGTAGTTTGCCGTGAAGATCTGCAAACAGTTTTTGACATCAAGCACTCTCCTGATCTCGTCACTAGAACAGTGTCACTAGCAAACTTGACACATGAACGCTACTCGTCTCACCCCTTCTTTCCTGTTCGTTTTGCTTTTGCAGTCCTTCTTATTAATGTTCCACTCGGGTTCAAATTGAAAAGGCAGAACCGATGACATGTTAATGTAGTTAAAAAGGGACACTGTGGAAGTCCAGCAGCGTACCCATGTGACGTCACCGCCCTGCGACGTCAACAACAATGGCGACCTACTAGTTAAAATTATTTTGCAAATTTTATTAAAACGAAAACATTAAGAAGGATTTTGATATCAAATTAGCTCGTACTAACATTTATCTTTTAAGAATTACCTTTAAACACAATCGGATGCATTTCACCTCAAGAGATAAAAAATGCAAAGTAGTTTTGAGTTTGTTTGTTTTTTTCTTTGTTTGCCGAAACGTTTCAGACTTTTAGATAAAAATCTTTTAACAAACCAGTATCTCTGGAATATCCCAAAATAAGAATTAGGATTATTCAGATGTACCTAATGTTGTGGCTCCTCTTCTTGTGGTTTTTACAACTGTTACTTCTACTACTGGACAACCACCCTCACGATACACACAATGACACCCAGCTGATAAAGAAGACAGAAGGAGGGGTTTGCGAGGTAAGGGTTGGGTTAAGGGAGAAGGAGAGTGGGGAGGGGTACATGGTGACAAAGATAGCAGCAGACAGCAACACATTTATCAGCTTGTGCTCCCCAGAAAATGACCTAAATCATTACGATTCTCATCTGACAGCGTTTGAACCCCAAACAAGCTCTCCTGCTCTGGTGTTGACACAAACACTGTCAACTCTAGCTCATCTTTTGCTACTCACACATACTCAGAAGTGGAATGTTTCCATTTGAAATGGTGAAGAAAGCCTCCTCAGTGGGAGCGGTTTTAACATCTTCACCGTATGACCACGACTGAAAATTCTTCCGCCGCTGTTTGGAAAGCTCATAATTCCTAATCAATAGCGTTTGGCTGAGCTTGCCCTGCGTGTGTGCGCACACCCCCGACCGCTCATCCATTCACTTGTACGGAATGGGGGGGGTGTAAACTTTCCAAACCCCAGGATGCATCCTAATAGCCCCACCAGTGGCCCCCTTGTAAGTCTTAGCACTCATCACATCACACTGTAGGGTGTCGACGTGCGTGTGTGTTCTTTGTTGCATGTCTATTTGTCGCACACAGGAATACGATTTCTATGCATTTTGGCCTCTTCAGTTACATGAGCCAACACGTTTTATTTTATTGCATTATTCAGCTCTCATTTAATATTATAGATGAGCTTTGAGTATGTTTTCAGAGCACAATCCATTTCTTTATAAATGGGTACTCTGATTTACAAGTGGATTAACTTACAGATTTTTATTTCCCTTTACTGATGAGTAAAAAAAAAAAAAAATTATGGGTGTCGGTGCTACTGTAGCTGTACCCCCAAGTCTTTGCGCCAAGACCTCTGAGTACAAGCTCTGAGGGACAACAATGACTAAATAGTTGGTGATATCATGACCTACGTGAGTGCTTTATATGAAGTCACAGTTGCTACTCGGAAGGTGTACTCACAGCTCCCAGCGCCTGTGAATGGCACAAAGATTTTTGGGTACACTTTCTAGTTTTCAGCTTTGACTTTACCTAGTTGGTGAATGTGTGACTTGTGTAACTGATATGTTAACAAACACACAAAACAGTGAGCCTAACCTGATCTGCCTACTAAAGATTAGTCGAACTTATTTGTCAAATCTCACAAGCGCCAGAATAGGTTTTAATCAAATGTTCATTTATTTAATATACCACTGAGCTGCATCAGAGGGTTCAAAGAGCCACATACGGCTCCGGAGCCACGGGTTGCTAACTGATGGTTCAGAGGGATGGAAAGGAAAAACTCTAGCTGATCTGCCAAACTATATGGAAAACAACAAACTACACTTTATGTTTAAAAAAAAAAAATTTTTTTTTAAAACTACTCTAGATTTTTCAGGATATGCTTTTCTTCTGTTTGGCTATTTATTATGTCAGAATGTTTACACACTACTAAAAAAGTTGGTGTGAATTTTCAGGTTTTGATGGAGAGCTCTAAAAAGTTGCAAGTTAACACTGTAAGGTCAACATTCCAACTAAACTAGACGTCAGTTCAATAGTTTAAACTCCAACATTTTATGTTCACTAGATTTCCGTTTAAGTAAATATATAATACAGTGATACCTCTCTACATCGCACTTCAACTTCGCACCCTCAGTCCATCGTGGATTTTTTTAAAAATAAAAAATACAGATGAGATGTCCCGAGCTGATCGCGTAGTCTCACTCTCGCTCCCTCTCTGTCCCTGCTCTTTGTGCGTCAGGCAGTGCACATGCACTGGAGTTGTTTATTAAAGTTAACGATGTTTGACAGGCTTGATCTTGCCAGAGTCAAGAACTTCATACCGCCGCATGCGCCAATCGTCGTTTAACTTGTTAAACTGTTGCTGTGGCAACTCATTGTGTGTAAGTGAGCAGCTCGAGCAGATTTGAGTAGACCCTCACTCAATGAAGCATTTAATAAAGTCAAGACTTTTTCTACTACTTTATTCTTGTTTAAAAATAATTTGGTGGGATAGTTACATGTTTAATGGGCGTTATTTTATTTTGACTAAATTCTTGTGATTTTGTCCAAAAAATGGCTTTTCCTTTGAAGTGTGATTACTTAGTCATTTCTGAATATTTTTTCACTTTCAACCACTGAAAATGTTAAGTGCCATCAGACCTATCTACACATATAAAGTTTTTTATTTTTTATTTTTTTCAATGCCCCCTATGGACAATAATAGTAGCATTATCCGAATAGCAAAACTAATTATGCTGTATATATATAAAAAACAAAAGTCTAATTTGAATATTACATAACACATAGTTAGAGGCTTGAATAAGTCTTTAAGTCATAACAACCGATTTTTTTATGCATGTCCAGTTTTTACACATTTGCAGTTTTCTCATTTACACTAAACTCTTGTGATTTTGTCCAAAAAATGGCTTTTCCTTTGAAATGTGATAACCAAGTCATTTCTGAATATTTTTTCACTTTCAACCACTCAAAATGTTCAGTGGCATCAGACCTATCTACACACATATATATATATATATATATATATATATTTTTTTTTTTTTTTAATGCCCCTATGGACTATAATAGTAGCATTATCCGAATAGCAAAACTAATGATGGTGTATATATATAAAAAACAAAAGTCTCATTTGAATATTACATATCACATAGTTAGAGGCTTGAATAAGTCCTTAAGGCATAACAACCGATTTTTTTTTATGCATGCCCAGTTTTTACACATATGCAGTTTTCTCATTTACACTAAACTCTTGTGATTTTGTCCAAAAAATGGCTTTTTCTTTGAAATGTGATAACTAAGTCATTTCTGAATATTTTTTCACTTTCAACCACTCAAAATGTTCAGTGGCATCAGACCTATCTACACATATATAGTTTTTTATATTTTGTATTTTTTAATGCCCCCTATGGACAATAATAGCAGCATTATCCTAATAGCAAAAGTAACTATGCTGTATATATATAAAAAACAAAAGTCTAATTTGAATATTCCATATGACATAGTTAGAGGCTTGAATAAGTCCACAAGTCGTAACAACCAAATTTTTTATGCATGCCCAGTTTTTACACATTTGCAGTTTTCTCATTTACTCTAAACTCTTGTGGTTTTGTCCAAAAAATGGCTTTTCCTTTGAAATGTGATAACTACGTCATTTCTGAATATGTTTTCACTTTCAACCACTCAAAATGTTCAGTGGCATCAGACCTATCTACACATATATAGTTTTTTATATTTTTTATTTTTTAATGCCCCCTATGGACAATAATAACAGCATTATCCTAATAGCAAAAGTAACTATGCTGTATATATATATATAAAAAACAAAAGTCTAATTTGAATATTCCGTATGACATAGTTAGAGGCTTGAATAAGTCCACAAGTCGTAACAACCAAATTTTTAATGCATGCCCAGTTTTTACACATTTGCAGTTTTCTCATTTACACTAAACTCTTGTGATTTTGTCCCAAAAATGGCTTTTCCTTTGAAATGTGATAACTAAGTCATTTCTGAATATTTTTTCACTTTCAACCACTCAAAATGTTCAGTGGCATCAGACCTATCTACACATATATGTTTTTTTTTTTTTTTTTACATTTTTTTATGTTTTAATGCCCCCGATGGACAATAATAGCAGCATTATCCTAATAGCAAAAGTAACTATGCTGTATATATATATATATAAAAAACAAGTCTAATTAGAATATTCCATATGACATAGTTAGAGGCTTGAATAAGTCCACAAGTCGTAACAACCAAATTTTTTATGCATGCCCAGTTTTTACACAATTGCAGTTTTCTCATTTACACTAAACCCTTGTGATTTTGTCCAAAAAATGGCTTTTCCTTTGAAGTGTGATAACTAAGTCATTTCTGAATATTTTTT
Organism: Corythoichthys intestinalis; assembly: GCF_030265065.1. Lineage (NCBI taxonomy): Eukaryota > Metazoa > Chordata > Actinopteri > Syngnathiformes > Syngnathidae > Corythoichthys > Corythoichthys intestinalis. Next base: position 36,080,400 of record NC_080395.1, on the reverse strand, counting down.
CACTTTCAACCACTCAAAATGTTCAGTGGCATCAGACCTATCTACACATATATAGTTTTTTTTTTTTTTTTTACATTTTTTTATGTTTTAATGCCCCCTATGGACAATAATAGCAGCATTATCCTAATAGCAAAAGTAACTATGCTGTATATATATATATATATATATATATATATATATATATATATATATATATATATATATATAAAAAACAAAAGTCTAATTAGAATATTCCATATGACATAGAGGCTTGAATAAGTCCACAAGTCGTAACAACCAAATTTTTTATGCATGCCCAGTTTTTACACAATTGCAGTTTTCTCATTTACACTAAACCCTTGTGATTTTGTCCAAAAAATGGCTTTTCCTTTGAAGTGTGATAACTAAGTCATTTCTGAATATTTTTTCACTTTCAACCACTCACAATATTCAGTGGCATCAGACCTATCTACACATATAATTTTTTTTTTTTTTGCCTCCTATGGACAATAATAGCAGCATTATCCTAATAGCAAAACTAACTATGCTATATAGGGTATACATAAATCAAACTAAAGTATTTTATATTACATAATTACATCATTGGATAAGTAAGAGTCGTAACAATAGATTTTTTAAGAACAAGACTCTGACAAAGTGACAACAACTGATTTGATGAAAGAATTTATGTTAACAATTTTACAAAACATATATATAATATAACAGTTAACATAATAACAATATACAGAATTCATGATGTGCACTTTGAGATTTGTTTTTTAAATGTAAAGTGCATTATAAATAAAATGTATTATTATTTATTATTATGTTCGAAGCCCGAAGTGGCTTTGTGCAAAGGCCACATCGTTTGCGCTTGGACGGGGGTCCAGCTCGCTGCTCTCCCAAGCCTTCGGCAAAAGGCGGTGGTTCCCGTTTTAGAACTTCTGGCCGAATTAGAGCCTTGCCAAGTTTCTCAAGAAATAGTCGGCGCTTGTAGCTTTTCTTCACGTTCCACTCAGGGTAGATCTCCGTGAACAGCACAAATGCGCTGAAGGACGAAATGTCCAGCATGTGAAAAAACTCACATATTGGCCACCTGAGTGCGCGCCGGCGGCACGAGTATGTGGCACAGGCCTGCAAATCACAAGCACGCACAACAATAACAGCTTTGATCTTTGATCAGCTTTTACAAGACAAACCTTGATATGCAAAACATGTGTTTACTCACTTTCGTCATCGCCTCGATCGCCGTCATTTTCGGCATGCGCCTCAACGTGGTCATGTCCGTGCCCCCGCCTTCTGCTCCCCGCTTTCATCTCCGTCATTATGTTGTCAACCATTTCTCATTTCTCGTCATCAAAGTCGTCCTCCTCCGGCATCGAAAGTCCGGAAGAATTTCTTCAATGTCTTCTGGGCTCGCCGAAGAAGCGTCCGAACGAAGGTCGTCGTCGGAATCAGGATTTTCTAACACCATCCGAATCGTGTTCTGCAGTGAAATACTTCTCGCCGCCATCGATCACAGTTGTGTTGGAAGAAATGCAAAATGGTGATCCTCGCGAGAACAAAAGACTCCCAAAATGCCCAGAACCAATGAGAGTAAAGAAATTCAAACACCCAACCAATAAGAGTTGAAATTCAAACGACAACAATAAACACGTGTTTTTTTGTTTTGTTTTTTTTGCATTTCCGGGAAGTACCGGTTTATTGTCTCGTGGACACGTGCAAAATTGCAAATATGCATGCCCAAATAGACTGAAAGTGAGTTCAGACACATAAACACCAATTTTTTTGTAATGCCAACCATTTTTATCGCATTAATTTTTTACTAATCTGTATTGAGTTTCGCAAGCAAATTCATGTATTGGCCTATGGCTCCAACTAGTGACTTTTGGGTGACAACACAAAAATTCCTCTTTTTGCATGTTTTTGACTCGCCAAAGAAGCGATTGCATCAATAATCACGGAAAATGCATTATAACACATCAGGTTTACAGCATATCAAAAATCATGATTTATAATGGGAGTCAATGAGCCAAAAAATGGCAAAATAACAAGAGTTTAGTGCAAATCTTCCCAGCCTGTTTGCAATAAGTTAGAAATTCACGGATGGTGCCATTTCGAACTTCTACATGATTTAGTATCCTGCAGGAAATATCAGCTCCCTAGTGTATTTTTTCAAATGCTTTTTTCCCTTTTAAACACAGAAAAAAACGAAAAAAGCCAAAAAATGGACAAATAACGCCCAGGGGTTTTAAAACGTATTATTATTACATTTTCAGTGTTTGAAAATTAAAATAAATATATACTTTTTTTTTTTTAATTTTGGAAAAGTAATGAAAAAACATGTCTTACGTATATGTCTTTCCAATGCTAAATTTGAATAAATACATTGAACACAATATATCTTTCCAATGCTAAATTTATCCTTCTTTTTTTTAATTTGGGAAAATAATGAAAAAACATGTCTTACGTATATGTCTTTCCAATGCTAAATTTGAATAAATACATTGAACACACACACACACAAAAAAAAAAACATTGGCGGTGGTGCGCGACTTTGCAGTTTTTCACTTACCGCGGCGGGTTCTTGTCAACATTAACCACGCAAAACGAGGGATCACTGGAATTTGCTATAAGTAGGGATGAGCTAAACAACCAGGTTGACTGCCCAGTTGCCAGCGCACTTTTTTGGAGGCATCGGCATCGTCTCATCATTTTAAGTTCAGTTTGCTCAGAAATTTAAATATAGCCCACAAACTTAGATAAACTAAGTTAAATCAACTCATTTAATCAAGATCACAATATTACCTTTGTAAAATGAGTTAGGGATACTCAACTCCACTTACACTCTTAAATTAGCATGACTAATACGGTAGAACTTTTTTTTTTTTTTTTTTTTACAGTGCCGTTCCACCAGTTGTTTCTTTTTTTTAAAATGCTTTATCATGTGGAGAATCACTTTGTAAAGTAATTTTGGGTGTATTTTGTATCTTTTTCGATGTCCCTGTAAAGATTGATATTCATCACTCCGGATTATAGTGTCACATGTTCTGTCTTTCAGGGGCCGACAGCCCATTGGGTAGAACGCGTTGGCCATTATGGCATTGATTGTATGTAATCAGAGGTTTACTCTGCAGCCAATGAAGAGAATTACAGGTTTCCTGCACGCCTAACACTGTAACAATTGATCTGCTCCCTGGTGTGTGTTTGATGTGTAGGTGAATGAATGTGTTTATGTGAGATGTAGGAATGACAAGAACAGGCCAAAAATATGATAGAAAAGGGCTCCGTAGGTGGGAAAGTGGTTTGGAAGCAACTCTCACTGCTGGATTTTTTTTTTCCGCTATTCCGCTTTTGTGCCATATAACAACCATAATCATCCACACACTGTGATACAAATAAACAGAAGCTTCCATCCATCCATAAAAACAAATCTCGTAGAAAACTCTGGCCAGGGTGGAGACTTCTAAAACTCTTTAATGTTTTTGAGAATTGTGTGAATCAAAAACAATTTTGGGGTTGGGCGTCATAATCGCATTCTAAAAAAATCTATCAGAACGTATCCAATGACAATCCTAGCCTGAGGCATCTTTCAGGTGGAGACGCACAAGTATTGCACACTTCCTTGTGAACCAACATACACAGGCATTGAACTAAGCAGCTGACAAGCAGTTCAGCAGCCCCGCAACACAAGGGCCCCCCAAAAAGCAATTCAGCTTATTGATGAAATCACTCTATTCATTTGACTATGAAAATATAAAAGGACTTTCCTTGACTCCTCTCCTTAGCCCATTCTTTAATTCAATGCATTTCTCCATCCTTTCCATTCCAAAGCATTGCCAGTATCATACAGATAGAATTGTGACAAGTTTTTTTTTTTTTTTGCTTATTGGACTGTGTGTTCTTATCAGCATGGCGAGCACAATGCACGGTGTGATGGAAAGGTATTAGCCAGCCCGCGGTGGCTACATTGTCAGCACTTCTACGGTCTCTTCCTCTAATGCTTTCTTCAGCCTCTTTTGCTTTCCCTCGCTCCTCCTTCTCCCTTTCCCTCCTCCTCCTTCTCCTCTTCGTATGGATTGGATTTTCTACTTATGTATGTCAGATGCATTTTCCTACAAGTGGCTTTCATCGACTTAGAGTTATGGTTAAACAAAAGGTTTGTGGCGGACAATTCAAGATCTAATCTATCCGCAATGGTATTGTTGAAACTTTTTGAGTGGATGCGGAGGGATGTCTATTTTCTATGGATGTCACCGATCCGATCACGTGATCGACAGTCATTTAAACATTTAAAAATGTATTTATTAATTAGCTGCCATTGGTGGCGATAGGCATCATCTCTTCGTTGAAACCACTGCTTTTCTATTAACCACTTCATATTGCTGTAATGTTGGCATAGCTTTGTTGAAATTGGGGAAAAAGATATTTGAGTGTGCTTTTCCTCCTTCTTAATTCATTTTTTAGGTATCAGGACTCAAAAACTGATCAGGCATATCTTCAAAATCAGGTGACGCGGACTCACATACAAAAATATGTGATTGGGACGTCCTTAGTGTTCTCAGCATTGCAATTGCAAGTGATGTATGTGTAGCCCCTAGCTATCCTTTCTGTATGTGTATCGATAGGAGCTGCGTTCTAGGTTCGGCTTATTGGTTTTGATACGATGACCACCATAAACATTAGGTTTAGGCAATTGGAATCCTTTTTGTATAATTTTAATGAACACTGTAATAAACTAATTTTAACATTTAACAACAATGAACTAGTAATAACAACAGTAATAACAAACAATGAATTTTTTTTTTAAAATTGTCTGGTGTCTAGTCCTAGTCAATTGTTTCGTCAAAGTCAAAATTGTCGAATATTAGTTGCAATGGCTACTAATTCAATGTCTCAAGTTTTTTACTATTGCGACAGTTTTTTTCAATGTTCGTTGGAGTGCACTCTTTGGAAGAAAAAAGAAAAATGTAGTCATCAGTCCGATGACTGATGCAATCCTAACACACAGACAGTCCGTCTGTTATTCCAGAACTATCGATGTCCTTGGTTCTTCAACTCTGGGTTCGCTCGCCATTGTTGAATCCAATCTAATCATCTTTCTTTTTTTTTCCAATCAGAAAAAAAAACTGACCTGTATTTAACACAGTTCTTGGGTTACAATCTTTTCAGTTTCAATGTTTCAGTTTCATATGTTGTACAACTTTTTCAAACAATACTTAATAATCACTAAATAATAAAAATTCTAATCATTAACTAGCCTTTTGTATGCAATAAATGATACATTTTTCACACAAAAATAGTAATTTGGCTCTCAAATGCATTTTGTATGCAATACTGTAAATTATATTTTCCAAAACACAAAAATGATAATTACATTTCTTTTCCTTTCAAATGGAAACTATATTTTTTAACATCGCAAACAGCAGTAAATCTTAACAAAAATATCTCACCGAATAGTCTTAACTGACGACGCCTGGTCCTTTTCCTCTCACACAAGGCTTTTGGCCTGCATGAATAAGGCGCTAGCAGTTAGCCATGAATGCAAATTTAGCATTAGCGAATTAGCGAATTGTTTCCACATCTTACTCAGTGGTCTCCGTTCAATATTTTCACCACGCGACCGTCTGAATTTGCTTTAAGCAACAGACACCACACAGCAGTGGTTGATGCATTAGTCAATTTGCTTTTCTTTATAGTTTTTTTATTTCTTTCTGGGGCGAACAAAACTTTCCCCAATCAGTTAGAAAAGCCAACGCCCCAAAAGGAAGTGCGCATGCGCTGACGTCAAACTTGTGAGTCTCTGATTTCATTCACATGTCGCTCTGTCCCACTAGTGTTGTTATTGGGTATAACGCTTCAATATTTTTCTCTGGGCTACATATTTTTTCCCATTTTAGTGAACAACATCGATCCAATCCAGCCTTGCCCCCAAAATATTATCATTTGTTTTTAATAAGGAATATACCTCTAAATATAGTATTGTGCATTATTAAAACATAAATAACATAATCGAATCGAATATGATTAATTAAAGAGTTTGTACATTGTAAATAATTCATTACGATTGCTGTATCCTATCATGATGCCGTGGCCACCTGTGGGCAGTACAGTACAGACATAAGAATAAAAATACATGGAGACCGAAGAGGTAGTTAAAACACCTTAGTAAGCCGCTGATAAGTAGTTTATCACAGAGTAAAATACATAATGTTACATATTTTGTATGCATGCTGTGGATATTCTAATATTGTCTGTCTACATGTGTTGCTCCACAGTTTGTTTAAAGAGTCAAAACTAGATCAATACTAATTATTAGTACCTACATGGCATTTTGCACTGTTTGATGGCATTAACCCAAAATACCCTTTCCAGGTAGTTTTAAACACACAATTAGTTATTGTTTTCGATATATTTCCTTTGACATGACACTTTAACTTGGAGTGGCAGCATGAAGTCGATTTGAATTTTTGACCTGTTGAGTTGTTTGCTCACAAACCATAGCAAAAAAACATGATTGTACAATGGCTTTTACGCTACTGCATTTATGGTTTTGTTTTAGTGCTGTCAAATGTATCGCGTTAACGGGCAGTAATTAATTTTTTTAATTAATCACGTTAAAATATTTGTTGCATTTAGCGCATGCGCGGAATGACCCGCTCATGCATTGCCTCAAACAGATTACAATGACGCACTTGAGAGCTAAGAAGCAGAGAAAGGTGTCTTCTTTTGTGCTTTTTCTTAACAAAGGTATACCATTCACGGCGTGCTGGCAATTTGTTTCTTTATTAGCACATTCAGCTTCAACATTAACACAGCTTACGGCTCTTGGCAGGCCGTAACTCTAACTCACTCCTGCATCACGTGAGTAAACAGCATTGGCGCCGCGTGCACTTCAGGGTGCCTCGGATAATTCTATATCAGAATATTACAGAAGGCGAGTGGACACAGGCGCTCATTGTACCGTGCCGTTTATTGGCATAAGCTTCGGCAACTCCTTCACAACAAACATGAGCATCATTTAGTGAAAACACAGCAAAAATAATATCTCTCAAAAAAATAATGTTCACAAAAAGAAAAGCACTTCAATCTGTATTGATGAGGCCCTATTCTCACACAGTTAAACAACAGTGCAAAGAGAACTGGCATTCCCAATCAAAATAGCTATGCAAAATACACATCAAACTTACTCAGACTTTGGTCAAACTCTATTCAAACATTTCATTTAGTTCAACAAATACACTGGATGGCGATATTTAGTCGGAATATACAAACTCTGAGAGGTCTCGTACGTTGTGAAGCCAGCACTCAAATGCCCGTGAGGTACAATGCATGGACCGGTAAACAGGGAACTACGGCGTCAGTCGAGGGACAAAACACACTATTTGGCTTGATTTAGAAGTTAATTTAGAACTCGCCATTGACACCTTGTGGTGTATTTCAATCACTAACAGAAAGAATGTTAATAATGTTAATGCCATCTTGTGAATTTATTGTTATAATAAACAAATACAGTACTTATGTAGAGTATGTTGAATGTATGTGTATATATACTGTATATATATATATATTTCCATTCCAACAATACAGAAAAATATGGCATATTTTAGAGATGATTTGAATTGCGATTAATTACGATTAATTAATTTTTAAGCTGTGATTAACTCGATTAAAAAGTTTTTATCGTTGGACAGTCCTATTTTATTTGCGTACCTTGAAAAATACATTCATAGTCATGTTAGTAGATGGGCGTACTGATTTCCCTTCTCAATAATTTAACTTCACTGTCGATATTTATTCGTGCGCAAAAACATACCTTTTTTTTTTAAGAAAGTAAAATCAATGACCCCAAAATCAGTGATGTCAAGACATTATCGAGCATCCAACAAGATTGCTCTGGTGTCATCTCCCATGCTGTCCACAGCCGCTACAGCATATTGTTGTACCATTTGGGTGATATCTGTGAATCGCTGTGACATGCTGTGATGTATTAACCCCAGCATCACTCTTTTTCCTTTGCTATTCCCAGTCATGTACTGCGATTCCCAGCATTCACACGCAATTTCTGAAAGAAATGCAATTTGCTCTCGAGATGGTCTTTTAGTAAGGTCTCCGATTTGGTCAAGGGAATTTTACCAGTTCCTGGAGGCGGATCGAAAACAGTTAGGAGTTGTTTTCCGTCTCACTTTTGCGACAGCAGTCCACAGACTTCATATAATAAAAGAGTGCACCCAGGAAAATGGAGCACCAGCTACACAGAGACAGAGTGAGGTAGAGTGGCTCTAATACGATGATTGTATGTTTGCCCCTGCCAGTTGTCAGGCCGCTGCATCAGGCCGCCACTCTAATGACAGCTTGTCATGGCAAGCTAGACCACCTTCACTCACGACACCAAGACAAAACACTTGTTTCCTCCTTTTTCCTCTTCTTTTTTCGTGCTCTGTTCTCTCTGTTACTTGTCATTCCTTCAAGAAGAGAACAATAATAAACAGAAATAGGAGGAAAGGCAAGAAGGGGAAAATAACAGGGTTGGAGCAGGGAATAGAGACATGGCAAGGCAGTAATCTTTTCAGTTTTTGTGTATGTGTGTGTGTTGCCCTGCACTAAGAGACAGGTAAATTGGCTTTCTGAATATTTGATGTCCACAAGAACTATGCAACACTTAGTTACACTTAAAGCACTAAGCCATAAATATATACAAACTGTCAGTACTCATTGAGAGTGATTTGGGGAGCAAAGTAGTGTTTGGTTTGAAAATATCAGAGTATTTATTGTAGTATTTATTGAACAATGTGTTTGTGATTGAGGTCCTCTTTTGGTCGTGGTACAGTGCGTCACAGATGTCCTATTCCTTTAAATTGGTAGGGCTGATGGTGAATGCTCCAGTTTCAGTGCCATTGACAGCGCTAGACATCCAATCCATGTTGACTGGAGAGCTGGCAGCAATCATTTGCTGCCAGCCTCTCCCAGTCAAATGGATTGGACGTTTAGTGCCATCAGTGACAGCCAATGAGTTAAATGAGCGTCCAAAATAAGGCGAGATCCACCACATGATTTTGCATCCAATCAGAGGTGGGTAGTAATGCATTACATGTACTCCGTTACATTTACTTGAGTATCTTTTTGAGAAAATTGCACTTCTAAGAGTAGTTTTACTAAGCCATACTTTTTAAGTTTACTTGGGTAGATTTGTGAAGAAAAAAAGCAACTCTGACTCCGCTACTTTGGGCTACACAAAAGTCGTTACATATTTCCTTTTTATTCTACATATTACATTTTGATTATTTTTATTTTTTTGCTAGCGATGCTATTGCCAAGAGTAGCGCCACTAATTTCACCAATGAGACGTCGCAACAATAATCACATGACTCCATTACACCAATCAGACACAAGGTTGCCATTCCATGATCACCCAGGCCTGTTCAATCACGCGTCGTTAAAGCACCATAACAAATTAAGTATTTGACATAAAGCGCTGCCCTCAACATGAATCGAAAGCGCGGATTTAAAACTCTCTCCCAGTTTTTATTTGGCACCGACTGACCTCGGAAAACCAAAGATATGATCATTTAAATTTCATAAAAGTAACTATGAAGGAACTCCAGTATTCACTATTCAAACTCGGAACTATTTTCTCCATTAGAGGGCAGGGCACTCATGCTCTTTGTGCGAATAATGATTCATTAATGTTAGTTGTTTTTTTTTCTCTCTCTTTAATGATATATTTGTTTTTATTTCTTTGACTTATTGTACCAACAGTTCATATAGATAAGTTTGTGCTGAGAGAAAAAAAACAAAATACCATTGTTTTAGAAAAAAAAAAAATCAAACAAAAATTAGCAGTTACTCAAAATGTTACTCATTACTTGAGTATTCTTTTCCCTGGGTACTTTTTTACTTGTAATTGAGTACATTTTTTGGATGACTACTTTTACACTTACTTGAGTAATATTATTTGAAGTAACGTTACTCTTACTTACTCTTACTCTACCCACCTTTGCATCCATTTCATGTTTCTTGCAAAAGGACGATGCCTATTGTTGTCACCTAAAAAGTTGTCATATTGCAAGCATTCTTTGTTACTGATCCACTTCTAAAATTATGTGGCCTGCAATATAAATCAGCTTAGCACCCCTAGTGTAGCAACTCATAAACAACATTTTGGCTCTCGGTCTGAACTTTCAAATAAATTGGTCATCTAAAAATTTTCTCACAGGAAGCATGTACATCATGGGTGTCCATTCCAAACCTGTCCTCAAGGGCCGCTGTGGGTCCTGGTTTTTGTTCCTACCAATCGAGCACAGACAGTTTAACCAATGAACTTTGTGCTAAAACCAGCAGAACCTGACTGCAATCAACTGATTACACTTGTGAGACATCAGATTGGTGAAAAGATGTTGTCTTGTTTTGTAGGAATGAAATCCAGCACCCACTGTGGCTCTGTGTGGAATAGTTTGGACACCACTGATGTACATAGTGCAGGGTTCACTAAATCCGGACCTCGGAGCCACTTTTCCTGTCGTGTTTTCCATGTCTCCCTCCTCCAACACACCTGAATCAAATAATCAGGATCATTATCAGGCTTCTGGAGAAGTTGCTGATGACATAATCATTTGATTCAGGTGTGTTAGGGGAGATAGACGTGGAAAACACGACAGGATAGATGGCATCAAGGTCCATATTTGGAGAACCCTGACATAGTATATGTACAGAAGTGGTTCAAGGTGAGAACCTTGTGGAATGCCATAGCTAAGTTTTTTACACACTAGTCTCATTTCCAATCCAATAATGAGGACGTAACGTAATGTAGTCATGGTAAGCCTTTCCGCCTCTCAGTTTTGAGGTTCCAGGTCCAAATCTTAGGCCCTCATAAATTGAGCATGTTTCAGCAGGCGTCCTCAACATTCCAAAAATGCATGCATGTTATGGAAAAAGAGAATGCTAATTCTCAATTGACAGTTTTTGGTTAATTTTTATAAATTTTCAGTCATAGACTTCATAATGTATTGACATGACACATTCTCCAGTCACTGCGTCACGCCTTCCCGAAGGGGGCCATCCCGCACTCCGCTTATTTATTAGCAGTCGGTCAGCGATCTAACGCCAGATTTAGGTTAAAAAAGTACGAAAGCTTTACTGCATACAAAGATTAAGGAATGTCTCAGGAGTGATTTGTTCAAGGTTTCAAGGTAATTATTATATTTTTTGTACCATTCATGCATTTTGACGCGTGAAAAAAAAATCAAAGCGAGGAATTAGCTGCTACAGCATTGGCATTATACTTCGCAATATTTGCGTAAAATAAATGCTACCTGCACGTTTTTTTTTTAACCAAGAATCGAGACAGTTTTACCTCCATATCTATAAAGAATTCAGGGATTTAATAATTTATTCACAAGAATTTTCAACGGAAAAAGCTCTTTGTTTACATATGGCGTCCACTAATTTCCTTACTGACTAGCCTCATAGTTCGCAATATTTACGTAAAATAAATGCTACCTGCACGTTTTTTTTTTTTTTTTTGCTTTTAACCAAGAATTGAAACTGTTTTACCTCCATATCTATAAAGAATTCAGGGATTTAAGCATTCATTGACAAGAATTTTCAACGGAAAATGCTGTTTGTTTACATATGGCGGCCGCAAATTCCCTTACTGACTAGCCTCATAGTTCGCAATATTTACGTAAAATAAATGCTACCTGCACATTTTTGTTTTGTTTTGTTTTTTTAACCAAGAATTGAGACTGTTTTACATCCATATCTATAAAGAATTCAGGGATTTGAGCATTTATTTACAAAAAATTTCAACGGAAAAAGCTCTTTGTCTGTTTTCCACTCAGTCATCTTTGATGAGATATGCCCCCTATGAATCAGCCCCGTGCCCCATCAATACATTATGAAGTCTATGCTTCAGTCCATATTTTGTATTACTTAAGTGAACAATGTAAAACATCAAAAGCAATCACAATTAATGCACTCCAGATAAAACATTACCAAAGCAGAATTTCATGGTTTTGTATTGTCTCTAATTTGATGGTGTAGGTGATCCGTGAGTGTATCCATGTAATTTATCCATCAGATGTCAAATGAAGCTAAACCTTGAAAACGACACAATCAAAACAAAGCTAAACGGTGGAATCGTCTCATAACACTCAACTTTGAATGCACATCTCCAGACCTCTCCTCTTTATATAAATCTTTTTAAACACTTAAAACATAAAGGCGCGATGGGCGCCAAGCCTTTCCTCCTCTTTCAACACTCATCCGGGGAGCACACAGGCACAATAAGATTGCTCTTTCAGCAGCGAGCCGCCGCTACATAGCGACATAATTATACTGATAACATACATACATAAATGCATTCAACCTCTCGCTCGGCACAGTGCACTGACTGATTTCTTAATCTTCTTTCCTCCTCTCCTCCACCTCCTTGCATGTCCTCCCATTCTTTTTTGATTCCTCCCCCTTCCAGGGCCATTATTTTTCATTTATAAGCAGAGAGAAAAGGTGCAAGTGAGGGAGAAAGAAGTAGAAGAGAAAAAATGGGATCTTTTGGCACTTAAACTCTTTCACTTAATGGCACTTGGAGGGATTTACGTCGGAAAAGAAGGGACACAAAAGTGCATAAAGAGCGAGATTAAATCATCGGCATCACGTCATCTGCCTAAATGGGGCTGCTGCCTTTTTTTCTTCGGTCATCACTGTGTTTTTGGTCCCTTCAGGGGATGAATCAATGTGATCCATCTCCATTCCATCACTCATTTCTGCCACCCATTCTAACGCCTTGCCTGTCTATATACTGCCTATGTCCCCTTCCTCAGTCTTGATTTGCATCCAGAAACTTTTCCCCTCATCCTCAAGCAAAGGCCTGCCTGTGCATCAGATAAATGGATTTATGAGCATTGCTGGATAGCACAAAGCTTCCATTAATGGGCTTGCTGAATTAGAAGGACGAAAGCAGAAGAAATGTTGGAGGTTTAAAATCTCTTTTTTAAGGCATGTCTCACCATTCTGTTAGATTATGTTCATGTCTATACCTTGAAAGAATCTTCATCACTCAATGTTGGCTTTACATAATGTTTCAGGTTTATGTTTTTAGTTTGAGAGAACACACCTGAATGTATTAAATAGCCATCAAAATGCCCAACTTCAGCTCCCAAGAAAGTAAAGCTTCTTATAGCAAAAGAACCTGCAAAATTCTAACAACAGAGCTGAAACACTGAAACAGCATCCCGACATTAAATGATTACTTTAAAAAAAAAAAACAGATATGACAACTATTTCATAAAATATATACTAGTATTTATAATATTTTAAACTACAGTGGCCAGGAAGTGTGAGGCAATTGTTGTTGCCTACAACAACAAACAGGAGAATTAAAGTAGATCTCATTTTGTGACAGTGTCTGCTCAGAAGTACTCATCCAGTAGACCTCATTGTAGCTCTAACGTTAGCCAGTTAGACATCAGTGTGTGCTTACTACCATTGTAAGACTTACAATGGAAGTAAGCAAACACGGACTGACAAACTTCAGGGGCTGACGTCAGAGCTATATCTCTACTGGATGTTAACATTAGCGGCTAACGTCATACAGCAATCTTAACTGGATGACTACTCCTGAAAAACATATAGTTGATATTGTCACAACGTGAAAGCTACTCATGTGTATCTACCATTGTAAGTGTAGTTCTGTCTAAGTTTAGTTTTGTTGTAAGTGTAAGTCTGTTGTGGTCATATTGCGTTCCTGTTTCGGATATTGGCATTTGAGTTTTTTTTTCTCTTGTTACCTGACACTTCCAGCCACTATAATAAACCCTCACCTCAGAAACTTTCACTTCAAAGCTTGCATCTTAAAGTTGTGTTCAAGTAAGATTTTGTGAGCAGACACATCCTTAGTGTTTGTGGAAAAAAAGAAAAAAAAACTGCACAAATAGTATCCCAAATTTGATCATTTTTCAGAAACTTTACCAACGTTACGGGGGCCAGCAGCTGAATGCAATATTCCAAGTCAAATGGTCAGCTTTTCCTTTATTATTTGAATGAAGGTTGGTTGCTCAAGACTTTTTTAATGGCTCTCACTGTTCTGATCTTCAAACCAAACATTATATTAACATTTGAAGTGGACATGTGCCAATTACCGGTTTCAAGGTGTACCGTGGTATGAAAGCGTCAATGTTTCAAAACCGCAAAAATTTTCCGTCATACCGTCCCGAAGGTAATAGCTGTTTTTTATGTCCCAAAAACGCTTGGAGAAATCCCTCGCTGGCAGCTAAAAGGCTCAACCCTCACCCACCGGTTGTTGCTCAATGTCAGTGGGGTAGCTGTGCCACACGATGGCTGGAGGAGGTAAAACTCCTGAACCCTTTCCTCCATCATAGAAAAAAAATTGCTGGTATGGGAATACTTGGGTTACAGAAAGGTTAAAGACGGCCACGGCTTTGAGGAGGAGGGCCTACTGACATGAAAAACATGTTTGCGGAGGATGGCTGCCGAGGAGGCAATACCTCCAATATGATTTCGCATTTATATAAGATTAAAAGTTAGAAACACTGTCATGAATTTTCGCACTAGCTACAAGAGTTAACTCCAGCGTGTTTAGTGTTTCTAGCAGTGGTAAAACATGTCAAATTTCTTAAATATTTAGAAGATTCCAAAAGTAATTCACTTAAATTTGCAGTTTCGCAAAGTCAGTCAAAACCCAAAAAAGGGCAGCTCTCATAAAATACCAATAAAATCTAATTTAATCAAGATATTTTGGGTGTTAGTCTTTTCTAGTTTCCTAATCGTATGCAGACAAAAGTATTATAATAAGTGTAATTATGTGGACATTCATTCAGCGGAATGGTCACCAATGGCTAGTGCTGCAACGATTAATCGATTAACTCGAGTATTCGATTAGAAAAAAAAGATTTGAATTAAATTTTGCTGCTTCGAGTATTTGGGTTATTAAAGTGGCGTTTTAATGGTTAATTTTGAAAGTGTTTGTGTTTAGTTTTATTGATTTGGGTGGCTACAGTGCCCTCCAGTCTGCCTCATTTAACATGGCTGAATCCAGCTGCTCCATGTTAAGACCAACATCAGCCAAGTTTTTGTTTGAGCGAATGTTTTTTTAATGCATTTGTTAATTAGTTTATAGGTATATTTAGCCGTTTTTTTTTTTTGTTTTTTTTTTGTAGGAATATGCTATGTAAGTTAGCCAATTGCTCTTTTGTTGTACATAGATCCTTGTTTATTTTTTTTTTTATACTGTTTGAGGCTCAGCTCAGGTATTTTAATTTTTCATGTTCCTTTTCCGATTACTCGATTACTCGAACTAACTAGTTAATCGATTAATTGACTACTAAAATAATCAATAGCTGGTGTCCTAGCAATGGCTATTCTAGTTCTACTTTTTGAGGTTCATCAGAACACTAGTGTTAAAGATTTGTCATAAACACTATGGTGTGAAACATTTTAATTCACTATTCCCTGGGATGTTTGTCTCTATTCTACATTAAAGAAATATTAGTTTCCAAACAGCCAATTTTCTTTCCTGATATTGTCCATCTCCCTCTTTGGTTGTCAGTCTGCCTACCTGTTTTCCTTGTCTGTGTCCCCAACCCCCACTTGAGCCTTCCTTCTCCCAAGCAGCCGATTCTCCGCCAAGACAGTGTCTGTGTTTTATGGGTCCCAGTAGAACGGGGATCTTTTACAGGCCGACTGGACTTTAGAAGCCCCTCGTTTAGCAGCATCCTGCCTTAATTAAAAACCCCTTTTGTGCTTTCTGACTTTAACAATGAAGAGAGAGAGAAGGGAAAGGAGGGTGAGCTTTAGTGGCAGAGTGAGAGAAAGAGCGTGGCAATGCAAAGACCGAGAGAAAGAGATAGATGGCAGTGAATAGGAGGTGATAGGGAGACAGGCAGAAAGATAGTAAAGTGGACAAAGGATGGGAAGGGAAGATATAGACAGCAAGAAGATAGTTGTTAATTACAATTGGCATTAACAACACTCTCTTTAGGGAGTATGTAAAAGAAGAAGAGGAAAGCGAGCAGAAGCAATTTGATCACTAAAGGAAATGTTATTCTTGTGTTTCTAAGTATTCTGTGCAGGTCCTAAAATTTTTCTGTGTGGCTTAGCGTGTGTGTGTGGGTGGCTGTCTTTGTGATGATGGAGCAGCAAAGAGGCTGCTTACTGATTACCTTCATGTTGAACAAGCGCCTATTGACTGGCGAGTGACGGATGAGCGACTGGCCCCAAGCATGCTCATGTGCTTGCTGTGTGTGTGATAGTGCACATGCCTCCATGGTGCTCTGTCCTACACAGGCTGCCCCTAGTGGCTCCTGCCATTCTTCTTTTTTTTCCACCAACGGTCACTTTGTCAAATGAATGAAGGGGGGGAAAAACATAACAACGGATGGATTTTGAAGAGCTTTGTTGCTTGTGAGGGAGCATACATAAGCAGAGAGACATGACCCGTAATCAATTAATTAATCAATTGTGGGATTGGTCTAGGTTCCCTTTGAATCTTAATCCTACATTTTATCAAGATATTTTGAACAAGTTTGTTTCTTTTAATATGGTGGGTAACCGTACATGTTTTAATTCAGAAATTGTGGTTTTTGCAGAAGAAAAAGACTGTATTCACAGCTTTGTGTTTGGCTGATGGTAAGACACTTTTATTGAACAGACTAATGAATAGTGGAGTAATCTATTATACAGTACTTTAGAGTCCAGAGCTAAGGCACAGTCACAACTTGACTGTGAGCAGAAGACGTAGTTTTGTCTAGGGTTTTCGAAACAAAAAGTCATTGACAAGCAGTGGTGGATCATACATGAATCCATTGTGTTAAATAATTGGAGAAATACTCTAAATGGCCAAACTTGTAGTTTTTATTTTGTATTTAAACCATATTTTTTGTGACACAAGTTCAAGAATTGTTCATCAACATCTTGTTGGTACTGTGTGTTAGAAAAAGAACAAAAATCTTCACATCTTTTTTCATGAGACAGATGCAGAATATTTCAACATTTTTACATTTAGCCCTTTAAAGGGGAAGTGACTATTTTAGTAAGTTTACAAGTGTGGCCTGTATGACCCAAAATTTGTCACATATGTGGACACCAGGTCTCAATTATAATTACCGATGTTCATGGACAATAAGTTAATGTTTTTCCGCCGCTTTGAACCTTGCAGCTTATAGTCTATTGTCACCAGTCTATAGTCCTTTTGTAAAATTTGGGTGAGTAAAGTGCTCGTTATTCTCCCAAGAATTTCAATAAATATATGTGTGTGTATATACAGTGCCTTGCAAAAGTATTCGGCCCCCTTGAACCTTGCAACCTTTCGCCACATTTCAGGCTTCAAACATAAAGATATGAAATTTAATTTTTTTGTCAAGAATCAACAACAAGTGGGACACAATCGTGAAGTGGAACAAAATTTATTGGATAATTTAAAAAATTTTAACAAATAAAAAACTGAAAAGTGGGGCGTGCAACATTATTCGGCCCCCTTGCGTTAATACTTTGTAGCGCCACCTTTTGCTCCAATTACAGCTGCAAGTCGCTTGGGGTATGTTTCTATCAGTTTTGCACATCGAGAGACTGACATTCTTGCCCATTCTTCCTTGCAAAACAGCTCGAGCTCAGTGAGGTTGGATGGAGAGTGTTTGTGAACAGCAGTCTTCAGCTCTTTCCACAGATTCTCGATTGGATTCAGGTCTGGACTTTGACTTGGCCATTCTAACACCTGGATACGTTTATTTTTTAACCATTCCATTGTAGATTTGGCTTTATGTTTTGGATCATTGTCCTGTTGGAAGATAAATCTCCGTCCCAGTCTTAGGTCTTGTGCAGATACCAACAGGTTTTCTTCCAGAATGTTCCTGTATTTGGCTGCATCCATCTTCCCGTCAATTTTAACCATCTTCCCTGTCCCTGCTGAAGAAAAGCAGGCCCAAACCATGATGCTGCCACCATGTTTGACAGTGGGGATGGTGTGTTCAGGGTGATGAGCTGTGTTGCTTTTACGCCAAACATATCGTTTTGCATTGTGGCCAAAAAGTTCAATTTTGGTTTCATCTGACCAGAGCACCTTCTTCCACATGTTTGGTGTGTCTCCCAGGTGGCTTGTGGCAAACTTTAAACGAGACTTTTTATGGATATCTTTGAGAAATGGCTTTCTTCTTGCCACTCTTCCATAAAGGCCAGATTTGTGCAGTGGACGACTGATTGTTGTCCTATGGACAGACTCTCCCACCTCAGCTGTAGATCTCTGCAGTTCATCCAGAGTGATCATGGGCCTCTTGGCTGCATCTCTGATCAGTTTTCTCCTTGTTTTAGAAGAAAGTTTGGAAGGACAGCCGGGTCTTGGTAGATTTGCAGTGGTCTGATGCTCCTTCCATTTCAATATGATGGCTTGCACAGTGCTCCTTGAGATGTTTAAAGCTTGGGAAATCTTTTTGTATCCAAATCCGGCTTCAAACTTCTCCACAACAGTATCTCGGACCTGCCTGGTGTGTTCCTTGGTTTTCATAATGCTCTCTGCACTTTAAACAGAACCCTGAGACTATCACAGAGCAGGTGCATTTATACGGAGACTTGATTACACACAGGTGGATTCTATTTATCATCATCGGTCATTTAGGACAACATTGGATCATTCAGAGATTCTCACTGAACTTCTGGAGTGAGTTTGCTGCACTGAAAGTAAAGGGGCCGAATAATATTGCACGCCCCACTTTTCAGTTTTTTATTTGTTAAAAAAGTTTAAATTATCCAATAAATGTTGTTCCACTTCACGATTGTGTCCCACTTGTTGTTGGTTCTTGACAAAAAAATTAAATTTCATATCTTTATGTTTGAAGCCTGAAATGTGGCGAAAGGTTGCAAGATTCAAGGGGGCCGAATACTTTTGCAAGGCACTGTATATACAGTGGGGAGAACAAGTATTTGATACACTGACAATGGGAAAACCCATTGTCAGTGTATCAAATACTTGTTCTCCCCACTGTATATATATATATATATATATATATGTATGTATATATATATATATGTGTGTGTGTGTGTGTGTGTGTGTGTTGTTGTTGTTTTTTTATACTTTTTATGGATAAATAGAAATATAAATTAATTGAATGCAAAAAAAACAAAAAACAAATGCATTCACTAATTTTTGCAGTTTTATGAATCAAAAAATTAACCTAAAAATAAATAAATAAATAGATAAATAAAATAAAAAATCAAATTAAAACAAGAAGTACACTGGTTATGGCCCCAAATAGCACTCTAAAGTTGTTGCTTTTTTTTTTTTTTTTTAAATGTTATTTTCATTGTATTTATCAGTTTGTCTGCTATTGCTATTGATGTCCAATTCATCTGGGAGGAATGGATGTGTATACTCATCTTTTAGTGCCATTAATGGTGCTAGATGTCCAATCCATTTTGACTGGGAGAGGCTGCTAGCAAATAATCGCTGCAAGCCCTCCTAGCCAAAATGGATTGGACATCTAGTGCCATCATTTGCAGCCAATAAGTTAAATCAGTTCTTATAAAGTGTTAATACGTTCCCCCTCTTATTCTTTTTTTAGGCTTCTCTGCAGGATGTCCAGTAAGGAGCGCCACCTAGAATCAAACTGTCCGTCCTCGTATATAAAGACTGAGCCATCTAGCCCCGCCTCCCTGACAGACAGTCTAAACCACCACTCACCCGGCGGCTCCAGCGACGCATCGGGCTCCTATTCGTCCACCATGAACGGCCACCCCAACGGTTTGGACTCCCCGAGTCTGTACGGCTCCGGCACGGGGCCCTTGGGTCCCGCCGGCGGTCCCGGATCCAAGCGCTATGAGGACTGCTCGTCGACAATCGGGGAAGACTCGCAAATAAAGTGCGAGTATATGTTAAATTCCATGCCCAAGAGGCTGTGTCTGGTGTGCGGGGACATTGCTTCTGGCTACCACTATGGTGTGGCGTCGTGTGAGGCCTGCAAGGCCTTCTTCAAACGCACCATTCAAGGTTTGTTTCCACTTTCATTCTTTAGCTCTAAGTAACTATCTCTCAATGCATTTCAGATATATAGTCGAATCCTGTACACTTAATATACTACCAAACTGAGCTTGAGGTTCAGGGCCTTGCGCATCAGCAGTGTTTGGGCTTCATGCTAGTGTCCATCAGGAAACCAGTCTCAATCATCTAAATTTATGGGCTCTTCAAATTGTAAAGATTTATAAATAGAGATGTTGCCACTTGTAATATTTTCATAAACTGATAAAACCCATTCAGTGCTATTGACAGTCATAGAAAGATATCAAGTATCCATTTTAACTGGGAAAGCTGGCAATGAGTGAGTCTTTAAGAGGTCACGTTCTAACTTCACTTTCTAATATTTGTGGCAAATGATAATCATACAGTATAGACATTTTTAGAATATGCCATTAGGCATTAACTGGTATGATGGCAAGCATGGTGTGCAGTATATGCAGATGACAGAAGCCTGACAATAAATAGATTAAAAGTGTTACGTGAAGAGAAAAAGTAAAGTAGACACTTTTTTCCTAAACGATTTGGGCAAATTCCAATTGTAATTTCTTAGGATGGCCATGCGCTGAAAATACAAATTATTTATAAAAGGTACTGATTTACCGTAATTTTCGCACTATTTGCAGCACCTGACGATAAGCTGCCACCCACCAAATGTGGCACAAAAACTGCATTTGTTCATAGATGAGCCGCACTTTATTATAAGCCGCTGCTTTCCTCATTGCATCATGGGATATTTACAACAATATCGGATATTTACACCATAATATATTAAGCAGTAAAATTTTACAGTGGCATCATAAGACTGTTTGAAACCAAATGAACCACCATTCATTGCTTCAAGAAGCGCCATTTGGCCATCACTGCTCCCTTGGGGGAGACAGTCAACCTCTGCTGCCACCTCCTATCAACACTGTTGTTGTTCAACATGCCTCCTAGCATGCATTGCAGTGCTACAGATGTAAATAACAATCGAAAATTCATGTTCTCTGCTAATTATTTATTCAGTTACTGTTCCACTCGTTTCATTATTTACTAGTTATGGTATTTGGTAACACTTTATTTAACAGTGGCGCCATAAGACTGTCATTAGACAAGCATAATTATGACATGACACTCTCATAAGCATTAAAGAATGCTTATAACAGAGTGTTATCC
The DNA here is from genome assembly GCF_030265065.1 of Corythoichthys intestinalis. Lineage (NCBI taxonomy): Eukaryota > Metazoa > Chordata > Actinopteri > Syngnathiformes > Syngnathidae > Corythoichthys > Corythoichthys intestinalis. The sequence goes on along the minus strand of NC_080395.1, from coordinate 36,059,246 downwards.
AACAAATTATCTCACTTTTGAATGGATGTAAACGATCCGAGCTGGACATAAATGGAGTTAGTGACATAACTTTCCAGATGACGTTTAATGCTAGGGCGTAGGTTTGCATAGGGACGTTAGGGACATAACACTACCAACTTTTCAGGATGCTCAAATTATCCCCACCAACTTTTAAGCAACCTTATTTGCATTATATCAGAACTTCAGTATTTTAGATTGTCGTCCTATATGTTGTAAGGATAGAATTGATCCTACCATTATTTAATCAATTACAGTACTTTCATTATGTTCACTTTCACTGACCCCTTTTCACTTGTTGAATGTGCCAGTCCATTTTCCCCTGAAACTGACGTTTGATTGGCTGATGACTTTAACCCCTCCCCACACACACACACACCCATTCACAGCCCAACAGAAATACAACATGCCGCCTCCCCCGCCCCCTTCAAAAACGAGGAATATTAGAAGTGTTTTTCCGCCAACAGCAACAACTGTAAGTAATGTAAAAAGACGTCAATCTTGTGGAGGTGGGGAACACTCCATTAATTCTGCTACTGCTACAGTGCTTCAAGTCGATTTTACTCACTGAGATTTCTTGAAATAAGAAAAACAGCTAGCTGAAAATAAGCTTAACAGACTCATTTTAAGCAAAAAGTTTGTATATTTAGTCTTAAAAGAAAAACTTATTTGTCAAAAAGGTTCTTATTTCAAGAATATTGTTCAAAACATTATTTGAAATAATTTTTTTTTTATTTTGGTGAAAAATTACCAACTTTTAGATGTATAGGCTCAATACAAACAAATAGTAATATTTACTGAAAGTAAGTGGAAGAATCTGACGCATTAATCTGTTAACTAGCCTTTAACACTCAAAAAAAGATGGAGAAAATTGTTTGACTAGATTTTGAAAAATATATCAGATTACGACGTTTAGAATTTGCAGTGTGAAAGTTAGTTTAGGTCAGTACAGATTTATTTTGCATTAATCATTTAGCCTATCAATTATGTTCATATTAGTGAGAAATGTAGCACTGACCCCCATTCACCAAATATGTTTGGTCTTATTAATATCCTGTCCCCAGCAAAAAGTGTACATGCAGGTTATGCTGTTATATCGTCACTACCAAAATTAAAACCAAACCTACGCCCTTGGTTTAATGACATCTGTCATAAGCATTGAGTAATGCCTGTGATAATGTCATGTCTTATGATAGTCTTATGACACTGCTGTCAAATGAAGTGTTACCAAATACCATAGCAAATAATGAAACAACTGGAATAGTAACTGAATAAATGATTAGCACAGAACATTAATTTTGATTGCTATTTACATCTGTAGTGCTGCAATGCATGCTAGGAGGCATTTGTTACCTATTAAACCAAATAACTCAACAAATAAGCCACACTGGACTGTTAGCCGCAGGACTCAAAATGAAGGGAAAAAAGTAGCAGCTTATAGTCCACCAATTATGGTATATCATTTACATTATTGAGTATATGATGATCGGTATCATAAGTACAGTATTAGTAAATTGATGTTATTTACATTTTTGTATCATGCTAAAACCAAATATCAATTTGCTTTTAAATTCAGTTCTTTCATTTTAAAAATCCTCAAGAGTTTGTTTTTCTCTTTATAATTTATCTTTCTGACACACATGTGCCCAGACACTCAGCCTAATACAAGTATCAATCCAGCTGCTAGCATGAAGCCAGACACGCCCCCAGTGTGCCTTCAACCTTGACCTGTCGTCTTAAGAGCAAAAAGCAATTTGCAGCTACTATTTGCATCACCACATCTAACCTGTAATGCTTGACAGCAACAGTGTTGGCACTAAGCATGTTGTCTAGGTGATCATATAGAGTCACACGATGGTCACAGGTCATGTCTAGGGGTGAGGAGTTCAGGTTAGGAGGAGAGGAGAGAGGAGATTGAGCAGTAATCCACATGATGAGCGTGAGTAGCGGGAATTAGGCTCGCTAATCCTTTGTTCCACTCTTGTTAGGGCTTCAAGTGGGTTTTCAGGTATTTGGACCACCCTATTTTCTTCTCCCTCATGTTCAATTCTGAGCACAAAACCCCAATTATACATTGTAATCGGCTCATTGATGTGTTTTTGCATACTGGTGACTTTTCTAATGTGGATAGATTTATAATCTGGCGACATAGCATTCACTGAAAATGAGATGCTTCTTTCAAGTTCAGAAATGTGCACTGAAGGTATAAAAATATTCCGAATTTTGATCTTTCAATTGAAAAAACAGTATTTGGAGGGTTGTAGTTTCGTAATCAAGCTGCAATCATGACAAACTTTGTTGTGCTCCTTCTTGGTTACAGGATAACGCAAAGATCTACCAGTTTGATGCACATTTATAGAATCAAAACTTTGTGTAAATTACCATTGTTATCTAATTAATGACATTCATTCATCTGACACTGCTCATGTTAACAGTAATACTCAGTAATGCAACAAGTTAGCAAATGAATAAATATCAATATGCAACATTTCTACACCTTTCTGCAAGTGTCAACATGTTCACATGATCACTTCTACAACATCCATGGGAAATTACACTATGTAAAAGTCATACATTTAACAAAAAATATCTGATAAAACTAAAAATAATACATGAAGAACACGGTCATTTTGATTTTGCGCTATTATTTTAATATCCTAAATTTAAACAGGATCAACATTTTTTTATGGACACACACAAAAAACTGACTACAATAACATGCTTTCTCTGACCCCCCAAAAAAACTGGTAGAAACACAAAATTCATTCCTTCAATCTTAATAGATTGCCCACTCTGTTGACTTTTGAGTGTATATTATTAACAAGGGTTAGTTCAAGTTAGTAAGCACTAATAGGTCTATCAGTCAATTGTCAGTTCAGCATGCTTGTCAGTCATCTTGCTACAGGAAAACTCTGTTTCCAAGCAGTCAGCGGTCCGGCCATCATTGATCTATCGAGTCAGTCAGTCAGTCATATCAGACAGGATTCATCTATCTGCCCTTCCATCCATCCACCTATCTGTCATTGCTTTCTTTTGCTTCTGATAAGCAGCTTTCCCAGTAAAACCCTAGAGAGAGGGGCCAAAAGAGGGGGTGATGGCGCAGGGGGATGGTGGTCTTATATCCACTAGATGCTCACTACCCGCAGATGACCTGTGTGTGTTTATTATGGGATGAGATCAGGCCACGGTCCCTGCCCGACAAAGAGATTGGGTCCCACACGTGTCGAGATAAACGCAGAAACTCGCACTTAAATAGACTGTCACGCACATACACATGACCTTGTAATGACGCCGTGTGTTGCTTTGACCCCTAATTCATTCGCGATTGCTACCCTGTCTAAACTGTCCACCTGGCCCGTTTCATTTAGAGTGCTTGTTAAAAGTTCAATAGGTGAGGACTCGCTTACAGATTAAAAACAAGCGCTGCCACTGTATAGATATGATGCCCAGCTTATTTGGGAGTGTGACCTTGGGTGTCTGCCTCACTCTTGTTCCATCATTTTCACCTCACTTGTAATCCCTACCCTTCCTTTGTTATGGATATATGTTGCAGGTCACGAAGGCTACAGGTCGAATTACCTGAGCATCATAGGTCATTGTCAAAAAAAAAAAAAAAAAAAAAAAAGGTTTTGCTTCAAATTTTGAAATTTTAATTACAAGTCGTTTTTTGATATGCTACTTCTTAAAAAAAAAAAGAAAAAGTGGAAGTGGGAACTTACTTTCAATTGGACATCCATCATTGTCAATGGCAGGCAATTAGTTAAAAACTTTTATTTAACTTTAAAGGCCCACATGACCCAAAATGGGTTTTAATCGGGTTAATTTGTCTTCTTTTTTTGTCTTTTTTCTAATTACTAAAATCTAGTCACTTGCCCTCTAGATTTTTATTGACAAAAATATTCAATAAATTCAAACCTAAAAGTATGTTAAAATCATATCCCCTTAGTTCTTTGCATCAAAGCTACAAGGCATGGATATCATCAGCATTTGACACAGTTGTTGTAGCCCAAGTTGTTGTGATATATGCTGTTAGATAATCTAAATTTCAGCGTTTCTATTCCTTGATCTTTGTCGTGACAAAACCCCCCGAAAATTTCAATGGGTTTCAAGTCAGGCAAGTTTTCTGGCCAATCAAGCACTGTTATTCCATGGCTATTAAACCGTGTATAGTGATCCCTCGCTACTTTGCGCTTCAAACATCGCACCCTCACAGCATCGAGGATTTTTTTCAATTAGAATAAATTCAGTATTTTATTTAAAAAATGTTACGATGTACACTGATTTTTTATATTTTTCGCGGTTAATGGGGACCAGAACCCGCTGCGATAAGTGAAAAACCGCAAAGTAGCACCCCCCCTAATTTTTTGTTTTTTTATTCAATGTATTTATTCAGATTCAGCATTGGAAAGAGTTATTTTTAAACAATAATAAAGCAGAAAAATGCTTGGCTATATGAAATGGTTCATTGAGTGAGTCCACTCAAGCTGCTCACTTACACACAATGAGTTGCCACAGCAACTGTTTAACAAGTTAAACGATGATTGACACATGCCACGCTTTGAAGTCCTCTTCTGTGACAAGTTCAAACATTAAACATCTGTCAAAAATCGTTAACTTTAATAACCAACTCCAGTGCACTCACTGCCTGACCGACAGAGAGCAGGGGGAGGGAGGGAGGGGGGGAGGGAGCGAGAGTGAGACTACGTGATCGGCCAGGGACAGCTCATCTGTATTTTTTTTTTTTTTAATTTTAACTGTAAAAAAATCCACGATGAACTGAGGGTGCTAAGTTTGAAGCGCGAAGTAGTGAGGGATCACTGTATGCATGTATACGTTCACAAATCATTGTTTTCTTTTATATATTTAGTATCTTTTTTTTTTTTTTTTTTTTTCTCTGGTTTTGTTTTTTGTATTTTTTTTTACGTTTGGGAAAAAAGGAGAAAAAACATGGACCCACACCAGCAATTGATATGGTTCCACAAACCATTACTGACTGTGGAAACTTCACACTGGACTTCTATTATGCTTCTACAGTTTTCCCTCATTATTCTTGAAACTTGATTTTCAAATGAAATGTTTACTTTTATCTGAAAACATGGGACAACTGAGACATGTCATTTACTGGTATATTCAACTTAAGTACACCATTTTCAGTTGGTTTATCCATCATAATAGTTCATACATTTGGCTTTCATACTTCTGAAGCAAATGGGTCATGACATTATCATTGGCCACCGTGCAAGCCAAACTCCTCCACACAGTCTCCGTGCGCGTTGGCATGCAAACATGTCAGTAATACAGGTGTGCAAATGTGCCAGTGTTTATGCACAAGTTGTGTGTGTCAAAGTTGTGCGCCTTGGCGGGAAGCGGGGCTAGGCTCAGATGGGCAGTGGCAGCCATATTGGTATGTTTCAAGTCATTAGCCAATAAAACTGCAGGTAATCACCAAAAAACATCTCCAGCTGGACAGGGAGGAGGAAGTGGAATGGAAAAGAAATGGAGAAGAGCAGAGCAAGATTTTGTTTGAACAATAACTCTAAAGGAGGAATGTACAAGTGAAGGTAGCCAGAAATGAGAATGTGGAGTTTGTGATTACATATGTGTTTGTGTGTGAGTTTGTATCTTTGTGAGAGAGTGCGCACGTGGGTCACAGCATGGAGGAAGTGGCTGTGGCAGCTGCTGTTCCTGTGGCGTCAGTCCAGCAAGACCTGACAACGTGAATCTATCACCCCCTTATTGAGGGAGGGGGATGCATAAAGGCCAGTTTGGGTGTGGAATGATGGGATGAAATGAGATGAGAGTCACAGAAAGAAACCAAAGAGGTGGAAAAGTCAGAATTATATTTTAAAGTCCCACATCATTTTTCACTCTAATTAAACAATTGAATACAGTGATCGCCTGTTTTTCACGTTTAATGGGGACCAGGACCCACCATATTTTTTTGACATACATTTAACACGTTTTGTTCACTTTTTTTTCCAAAGCATAATTAATATGTTTCTCTCTCTCTCGCTCTCTCTCTCTCTCTCTCTCTCTCTCTCTCTCTCTCTCTATATATATATATATGTATATATATACGTAGGTATTTTAATAAATGTTTTTCAAGCAATTCAAATGTAGTAATTATGATAGGTTTTAAACATATTACTGTCCCACCACTCAAATCCGCTCAAGAATGAGTTGCCACAGTAACTATTTAACAAGTTAAACGATGATTGACGCATGTGGCACTTTGAAGCTTCGGCTTCCAAGCATCTGTAGAAAGATCGAACAGTAAGTGTCTGTCAATCATCCTTAATTCTAATAAGCAACTCCATTGCACTGCCTGACCAACAAAGAGCAGCAGGAGAGAGTGAGACTACGTGATCGGCTCGGCTCACGCTCAACTGTATTTAATTATTTTTTAATTGAAAAAAAATCCGCGATGGACTGAGGGCGCAAAGTTTGAAGAGCGTGGTAGCGAGAGATTACTGTATAGCTAATAGCTACACAAAAAGTAATTTGAAAGACTCACAACTATTGAAATTTTGTATTAAATTGTTTTTTTTTGTGGTTTCCCTCGGCAGAGTTGAAACCTGAGGATGTCATGAGTAATACTGAAACCGAATATGTACAATATACAGCCATATGGGGAAAATTGAGTTTTTGAATATCAGGTTCAGAATACCAGGTTGAAGTGGGAGGAATTCCCGAAGACAATGTTTTTGAGGGGTGTCTAATTATACCGTTCAAGCCAGCCACATGGAGGTGAAGTAAATGGCTGGTGTTGATGGCCAATGGCTAATTTCGTTTAGTTTACAAACAAAAGGATTTTGGATTGTGGCTCAGTGAAGTCCAATCTAATTCAGCTTAGTACCCGTTGACAGAGGAACTTTAAACAGATATCAAATCCTAAAAACTATGGATAACCTGTCAAAACTTTGATTGCAGTAAATGTTTTGGTTAGTTAAATGGCTAACTAAATGATCGCTTCTAACCCTCCCAATCAACTTGGATTGGACGTCGATCACAGTGTGTGGCGGTGAATGAATGCATTATCTCAGGAGCACTCTTTATGGACACAAGCCGTAATGTTACACATCTTCCAAGGTGGTCAATTGTAATGCAGCAGGTGGACACTAACACGCACATATCTCAAAGGAGATTGCAGGGGATTTGAGGCCCTCATATATCCCCCCTCACGGACACCGACAGTCTGCACGTTATACGAAAAAAGCCTCCTAGAAGAATCATTGGGTTCCATAAGCCCGGCCTCAGTGTCCGAGAAGAGGCGTGTGGGCAGAACTAAAGACAGACGCGCTCCTGTGGAGCTATTACATCCTGCTGTTCTTGTTGGTACATTTTAACCTCTCTCTGTGAAGAATGTCGTAGAATACAAAGCACACGCAGACTTCAAGCAGCTTGCTTTTCATGCTCCTTCTACTAATGCAGGCCATTCTAATATGTTTACTATGCAGCATCCTTCATTCGAACCTGTTTTGAGTCCAGGTGCCGCAAATCAACAGCTGTAAGTGTCTCTTTAGCACACTTATTCATTTAGCTAGTCCGTGTGCACTAACGAGGCCCATCACGGACGAAGGTTCGGTGTCATTAGCACATCTAGCCTTAGCGCTAAGTAATTGCTGAATTAATGTGCTCCACCAGTATCTTCCACGTTGCAAGCTAACATGTCCCATTAGTGGTGTCTATTAGATTTCCCCAGCGTTTAGCATGTTTAGCCAGTTACTTTCACTAACACGGCCAATTAACAAGGTTCTTGTTAGCCATTAAGACCAGTTTGTGCATTTAGCCTTTTCCCAAGCTAACTAGCCCCTTAATCAGTGGAGTAATGAGAAAACATCCTCTCCACAGCAGCAGTCAATAGTAATCACTGTTTATTCTCTTGCACTGGGAGACACTTGAGATTACTCTGCTACTAGGGCAATGTACTTCTGGAAGAACACGAAGAAATTTCAGGGTTTTTTTTCTTAGGCTTTTGGATGTACTATACTAGTAATTCGTTCCACATTTAGCCACAAGAAAATTGTGTAAAGTACATGACTAGCCTAAGGTATTATGACATGACTACAACAGCTTTACTTTGCTCGTTGCAAAATTGTCCTTGTAAAATATTAATTTTAATTTTTCCTCACACTAAAATGAGTATATATGTGGCTTTTTTTGTTTTGAAGGGGAGGTGCTCTGAACCCACGAAAGTAAGAACCACTAAAATGTGTGCAGTGTTAGCCTCTTAGACGTCTCAGGTGTTTGTGTTAGCGGCCAAGGTTTTTCATTTAACAGACTTACACCAGCTAATATTCTTATCCTCCGCTCTTAGCCACTGTTAATGAGTGGTCTTCAGCCGCTCACGCAACTTTACTTTGACACCTGCCCCTAAAAGTGTCTGTGTGATATACACAGATACTCCAGTGTAAAAGACAGCTCTGTAACTAGATTTCTTCTTCAAACAAGTATATAACACAATACACTTCAAGCAGTAAGTAAGATTGTTCTTCATACTAGCTTTTTTCTTTATGTGTGCCTGCTCTTAGCATGTCCTCACGAAATTTCCCAAATTAAACCCTCCCCTTTATGCTTCCTCCCAAAGGTAACATTGAGTACAGCTGTCCAGCCACCAACGAGTGTGAAATCACCAAGAGAAGACGCAAGTCGTGCCAGGCCTGCCGCTTCATGAAGTGTCTGACTGTGGGCATGCTGAGGGAGGGTAAGGGAAAAGGTCTCTTCCTAATCTTTCTCCGTTAGCTGTGAGCGTAAACATTACAGTCGTAGTCATGGCGAATGACGCTGTATTTAATTACAGAATAAGCAGAAGCGACTGGTGCATGGCTAGGATCAATGAGTTAGCACAAGAATTTCGTAGGAAATTGCGCGTCTAATTTTGCTTCTTTTTCAGTCTTGAGGTTGTATTTATAGGCTGTGGTGGTGAGGTGCATTGTCGTCGGACAGTGTCACCATGTCGTGCCGCGGCGAAATTGCTTCATATCATGACAAATGATATTTTTTTTCACATTTTTTTTCCCAAGAAGAACAATAACAAAGATCTATATGAAATATTTCATTTGTCTGGTTAATGTCGTAGCTCTCAGCTACGTGTACGTAAAATGCGTAGCTGATTACAGCTACATTACCCCATGCAATACGACTTTTTTTCTCATATCAATAGTGCAACTTTTGTCTCCTAGTCTTTCTTTTTCTTTTTTTTCTCATAGCAATAGTACGACTTACGTCTTGTAGTCTTTCTTTTTTCTTTTATTTGGCCGTAATTAGTGCTGTCAAATTTATCGCATTAATGGGCGGTAATTTTTTTTTTTTTTTTAATTAATCACGTTAAAATATTTGACGCAATTAACGCATGCACGGAATGGCCCGTTCATGCGTTGCCTCAAAACGTTTACAATGACGCCGTTTAAGCACACTGAGAGCGAAAAGGCAGAGAAATGCGAGTGGACACAGGTGTTCATTGGACCGCGCCTTTACTGGCTTAAGCTTTGGCAACTCTTTCCCAACAAATATAAGTACCATTTGCAGCCACTACTCACAGTCATGGTTGCCCAACTTCCCATCATGCATTTGAGCGGAACAGTTTAGTATCATATAGTGAAAGCACAACAAAAATAATACTCTTACAGGAGACAATCTTTTTCTTGACACGCTTAATTGAACACAATGCAAGACATACTGTATACCATTTGCAGCCACCACTGACAGTCATGGTTGCCCAACTTCCCATCATGCATTTGGGCGGAACAGTTAAGTCACTACAATAGCATTTAGTGAAAGCACAAAAAAAAATAATATTCCCATCTCTCAAAAAAAATAATGTTCACAAAAACAAAAGCGCTCAATGCAAAGAGAACTGACATTCCCAATCAAAATAGCTATGCAAAATACACATAAAACTTACTCAGACTTTGCCTTGACTAGATCTCTAATTAATGTAAAACTCGCCATGGACACCTTGTGGTGTATTTGTCACTACCTTATGTTGTTAAAGTCACTGTGGAAGAACATGTGAGGTCCCACTCGGCGACGTCAACAATGGCAACTATTAGTTTATTTTTTGATTGAAAATGTTACAAATTTTATTAAAACGAAAACATTCAGAGGGGTTTTAATATAAATTTACTATAACTTGTACTCAAATTTATCTTTTAAGAACTACAAGTCTTTCTATCCGTGGATCCCTTTAATAGAAAGAATGTTAATAATTTTAATGCCATCTAGTGGATTTATTGTTATAATAAATGAAAAAAAAAATAAACAAACAAATAAAAAACTTATGTATTGTATGTTGAATGTTCCGTCTTATCTCTTATCTTTCCATTCCAACAATAATTTACAGAAAAATATGGCATATTTTAGAGATGGTTTGAATTGTGATTAATTACGATTAATTAATTTTTAAACTGTGATTAACTCGATTAAAAATTTTAATCGTTTGACAGCCCTAGCCGTAATATGTACTACATTACCACCACAATAATAGTCCTTCTGTTAATGGACCCTCGTCTGTTGACAACTTAAATCTTTTCTAAATACTCAACTTAAATTACAACCAGCGACATCAGCGAACAACGAACAAATGCTATGCTAGGATGCGACGATTTGGGTTAAACACACGCCATACAGAACTTAAACGTTATGGCAATGTCAATATTCAGGTCATTTTAACAGGCTTAAACCAGAATTACATTCATTAACTTGAAATACCTTTTTGTGGATTTTTCTCCCGATTTCCAACTCCGCGCCAAAGTAGTCAGGCACAAGCTTGCAACAGGAGAACCAATTGATTTTCAAAATAAAGCATGTAAAGGAACAATTTGTATTTGACGTTCATTTAAGATGACTTCTGATAAATAGTGCATAAATAATGAGTTATATATATTCATTTAGACGTACTGTTAAATTATACAAATTATTAAATTACAATGTATCTTTAATACTCAAAGGCCTTTTCACACTAGCATCAGCCCAGTGTGAAGAACGGTCCACGGCAAGCGCAAAACGGGAGGAGCCACGTAGCCTGACATAGAAGGTGTCAGGAAGTGAAAAGCAGGAAGCATATTTACTATAGTCCAAAGCACCAATGTGTTTATTTTTCATTGTTGCACAAGAAAACAGCAATGTTTCCTATTTCAAGGAGTAGGGGGAAATTGTAATAGCCGTGTAAAGAGTTTTACTAGTTTCGGTGAGAAGGTGAATAATTTTTTTGTTGTTGTTCATGAACTAGATTTCCACACAAACGCACATCGAGGTAACATTTAGCATAGCAAGGAGAGGTATGAGAGTCATTTTTTGAGTGTCCCAGAGGTCACGAAACTTAAAAAAAAAAAAAGCACACTTATCAAGGTTTCGTCAGCCGTGATTGCGTATATACTCTGCCGAAACAGCCTGATCGCACAGACATAAGTACGCCTGCCCCTCTGCTATTGGATATGTTGTTGACGTAAGTGCGGCAGCACTCTGAAAATAGAACAAGGCTCTATTTTGGGCCCCGCCTCTCGTCGCAAATTCATTCAAACTTGCCGTTCCGTCCAAGACTGACGTCCACTGCTCACTTTCGCCGAAGAGTCCGATCCAAAATACACAATGAATGGGTTGCCGCTGGACCCTTCACACTAGGCTGCCGCTAGTTTGAAAGGCCTCTCATTTGCAAGGCGTGGCAGCTTTTATTTTGGTGTGGCAGTGCGCCACAATCCTTCTCACATGTGGGGGAAACCCTGGCTACAATGAATCTGTTTTGGATGCAATCTTTTACGACAATTCTGAGTTGTGGTCATTGTAAAACAATAGATTAATTTTCCTTTTCGCTGCTGTCATGAACGTTTTCCTGTATTGCACTCACTTTGCCCACACACATATAAAAATATGTACACTACACTTTTATGCCTAAATGAGGTAACATTAGTTGCTCCAGCAGTGCTGAAAAAGAACAACTGATATGACTGCCGTCGCACCACTTTGATTAAATACACTCATTTCTCTTTTTCACACTCCCCTGGTGGCGCTGGCTCTTACTCTGCCTTTGGTCTTCCCACCTCTGACCTTTCCACTCCCACCGCACTTTCTGCCACGCAAGGAAGGAGCGGACGACCGATAGAGAAAGTCCAAGAAACAGGAATAACGGCCTAGAAGGGAGGGATGGAGGAGACTTGGGAGAAGAGATTGATTTATAGGCACTGAGTAGAGGGGTCGGGGGAGGATGAGAGGCATTGTGGGGGAGCAGGTTGGCCGAATGAAGTAGAAAGTGTGTGTGAGAGAAAGCAGAGGGAGAAGGAGGGTCAAGGTTGTAATTGATGGGAGACCTGGATGCTGCCCGCCGCCCTCCCTCTCCCCGGCCTGGTCAGGGAGTGTGGCTCGGCCCGACGCACGGCAGCTTCCTCGCCATCCATTCTTGTCTTCTCCACGCCCTCATGCTTGCGCTACCACTTCATCCATCCACTCACCTCTACATTTGCGCTCCCTTCCATCCCGGCGGGGTGATGTAAGATTAACGGACACTTCATTAGATATTAGCTTCAATGATGAAAGTAAACGATAATGCTTCCTTGATTGACACTGACATCACACTATAATTAACAAGATAGTGTCTTGACTTTCTCCTGATTTATTTAGAGACTTTGACTCGCACAGGCGTCAAATTTGGTGGGAGGGTGTGTGTTGGCCAGAGGAAGAAGGGTACCATATTTTTCGGAGCCTAAACAACACAACATAATACTTTTGTTGCTGTCAAAGGGGAAAAAATATGTATAGTAGTCGCACCTGGATATAGGTTTCAGAGCCAGCCAGACTATTGAAAAAAGTGTTATTTATAGTCCAAAAATCCAGTACAGTATTTTTGGGACTATAAGTCGCACCTGAGTATAAGTCGCACCAGCCCAAAAATGTGCAATGAAGAGGAGAAAAAAAAAACATATAAGTCGCACCGGAGTATAAGTCACATTTTGGGGGGGAAATTTACTTGATAAAATCCAACATATAGAACAGATATGACATCTTGAAAGGCAATTTAAAATAAAAATACAAATAACTATAGCATACCATCAGTGTCACTCCAAAACACCAAAATAACATGTGAAATGATATAATAATGTGTTGATAATTTCACACATAAGTCGCTCCAGAGAGTCGCACCCCCAGCCAAACTATGAAAAAAGCTGCGACTTATAGTCCGAAAAATACAGTATACACTTATTTAAGGAATGGGTCATTAAATGGCTTATAATAGAAGGATTCATAATATTCAGAATTGGTAAAAAGGATTCAAAGAGATTTAATTGTCACTGTGTAGAACACAGTGAAATAAGTGGCATTTTGCCGTGTTATTTAGCAAAACAAGGCAAGCAAACATTCAAAATACCTTTCCGGATGATGCAATGCACTGCAAACTGCAAACAGAATAATAAACATTGTTAAATGCATACCTCTCTGGCAATTTTCTGATACAGCTTTTCGTATTGGCTCTTTGACATGATATACTGCACCCATGAATAAGTACAAAACCTTAGCAAACAGCTTGTAGATGGTGTTGTAAATAAGCAGAAGAAACTATATTTTTTCCCAGGAGTGCAACAAAACCTTTCCCTTCGCTATAAATGCCAACTCATCTCTTCTTTAGTTCCTCCACGCTCTATTCCCTCCCAACAAGCTGCTACCGTAGCGTTTGTTCTCCCAGTCAATCTGACATTGGCAGAAGCCATGTTTCATCTCCTGTTGTGTCCCTTAAGTCAGCTCTCATGCACGTGTATTAGACCAATACACATGTATAGGCTTGTTTATCATAGGCGGCTTCTACTTGTTTGAGTGTTTACTTGGGCCACAATATATATTTGTCTGAGATGTGAGAAACCCAACTTGAAAGGTTTACAATTCATTATTAAATGCTTTCATCGTATTGTGTTTGCATGTGTTCGCAAAGAGGAAAACAAATAGCTACCTTTAGTGGCTGCACATACATCATTCACACACACACACACACACACATACACACACGCAACTAGGCCTACATATATACAGTATACATCAACCTGACAGACCACCGCCATCCCATTTATATTGGTGGGTGTGAATTTAATACACAGGGCCCCACTCTACATAACAACATAGTTCATTGATGTTTTTTTTTTATTTATATTTTCCGGCCTAAGGCAGAATAGGAGGAGATGAATAGTTTTTAAACAAAGTGAGTTTAGCCCTTTGTCTTTGCTGAATTTTCGCGGTGATCAGCGGTTTGGAAAATGAATGAATGAATGAATTACAATTTTATTTGTTTTTAATTTAATCTGCAGACGACTACTAAAAACACCTAACAGCAATTACGTGACAGTTTTATATGTGATCTGGCATACCATAGTGATTCCTTTAAATTGACATTTCATTGCTGAGGACCTTATTTTGTTTTTCTCCATCCAAAAACAGCCGTTAGTTTAGCTACTACTATTACTAGGCTACTACAAAGACAGTGTTCTATTTCACCTACAGTGTGTGTTGTAGTTTTTATATTGGAAATAAAAATGCCTGTGTAATATAATGCAAATCCCCGCGGCTAGACAGCGCAATGACACATGAACACATTTGAAAACCAAAAGTTCAAATAAGCCTCAGTTTAACACCCATTTTTCACAACAATCAAATAAATTGCTCACAAATATCCAACAGCACTCTGCACGGTGGCAGCTCAACCGCAACAACAAAAAATAATATGGCTACAATGGAAGCGTGTCCTACCTTTTTGAAGTTCTCCTTGAAGTCTAAACCTGCAGCTAACTTTTCCTCGCTGGGGACTATTTTCGACATAGGGTTGAATTTTAGATAATCTCGCTGTTTTTGTCAAGAAAAAAATCGCTAATTCGTTTCTGCGCCATGTTAATGCCTCCTGTCAACAGTTAACATTTCAGTTCCAATAGCGCCTTATACAACGTGACCCGGTAGCAAGCAATGTGTCAGGTGATGACCATGTTATTTCAACATTTATATTTAATCCCCAAAGTTATATTATACTAATGCTTTAATGTTTTGTTTATTGATTTATTTTTAACAACAACAACAACGAATATCAAAACACTTTTTTTCTGTCCGTCACCAGTGGGTGCTGCAGCACCCTCAGCACCCCACTTCCCGCACCACTGAAGTGGCAAATGTACCCATTTTAGTAATTCTAAGGGGCAGTTTACATGGTGACTCTTCGAGAAGACGAAAAATTTCATGTTTGCATCTATATGGTTCCGTCTCCATTCGAACAATGTCAAAATTCCGCATGAAAATGATGTAGTAATTATGCCAGGCCCTAAGGGGCAGTGCAGATTTACAAGGCGACAGCGAATGATGCACTTTGACCTGCTCAGCCCGGAAGACAACATGCCCGCCCACTCCAAGCAATGGCATTTTTTTTTGTTTAAAAAGGCACAAAATTGGAAACAATCAACATATTGAAATTGAAAATATTATAAAAACAGTCAACTAAAGCCGACATTCCGCCGTATTTGTTGTTTTTAATGTTTAGTAGGGCGTGCGCAGCGGTGCTATGTGACGTGTACGAGTGCTGACGTTATCGGCGCCGTCCCGCGCCGCGGGAGCTTTTGTTATGCCTGCGGAGAAAGCCCCCCTCAACCTGCAATCGAATTCTTTTACTTTGGAGGCAGGATTCCAAGGTTTCCGTCTTTGCCTTCCGTCTTCGCCGACACCATACAAACGCAAGGCCACTCCGCAGCACAGTCATTGCGTCTTTGTGTCGCAGAGTGCCATGTAAACTGCCCCTAAATCATTATGAGCTGATTTTATCCAGCAAATGTGAAAAAATGTCGATGAATAAAAATTATGAGCGTTATTGATATCAAAAAATGAGCCTATGGTCGTCTATAAAAAATATTGATGAATGACTGTTGTGGTTTTTTTTTTTTTTTTTTTTTTTTTAACTTGAATTTTACCTCAATTTTGGGTGGGAAAAATTGGTCAATGTGACTCATCACCATTAGGGTCAAAGTTCCAGCTGACTTTGGGAAAAGGCAGACTACAAACCAAACTGGTCAGCAGGTCAATTCCAGGCCACATAAAGAGACAGGCAACCATTTACACTCATATTCACACCATCTCTAAGTGAGAAATGAATCTGCTTGCACGAAGTCAGGCGTGTGACCCACTACACCGTCAATGACCTTAGCTATTAACATATGGTCTGAAACGGCAGTACCATTCAAATTCCAAATGCATCCATTCCCTTTTAAAGTGGAGGAGGTAAAAGGAGTAAACAAGAAGAGGAAGGCAGTGAGCAAAGGAACATGGGGACACCCACCCACCGATATGTAGCAGCTAATTTCTGGAGCGAGGCAATTAAAAAGCCTGACTTTATTATGAGAACTTCCCCTCTGGCAATGACTGTCTGTCCATTTTTAATGAGGTCATAATGATGCGTCAGCTGAAGCCCGAAAGGTCGCAGGGGCGGGGCTTAGAGAAGAGCATTTGCGCGTTGCGAAAGTGGGGGGTGTAATTGCAGGTAAAAGATTGGCTGAAAATAATGAAGCAGACGAGGGCTAAACGATCACCTAGGGAGTCTGTGTTAGAGGTTTGATTTGCTCCCTTTTAAACGCACTTTATGCGCATTTGGACCTAAAAAGACTGGCAAGGCGCATCAGAAATAAAGTGTCGTGATGCGAATTACAAAACGCACATCAGACAATTGAACATGAAAGGTTTTGGCAAGAGCCGTTGGTGCATGTGTACTGTGCATATGCTCCTATTGACAACAGTGCAACTTTGATGACGGCACGTCACACACGTCCTGCTTTAAAGAGACACAACATGTCCGGGCCGGGACCAAAGCCTCCATCTCTATCAAGTCGTAAACGGCCAGCTGGATTCAGATGGTCCGCTAGCAGGGACACCAGACCACGCGCCGCTCATATAAACCTTGGCATGTGGCCTCACGCGCACACACACACACACACACACGCACACAGTGCAGCGCGTGCCAACTTTGGCCATGCTCCCCAAGACCTAATGAGGGAGATTGGTTGGAATGCCACAGCCTGTGTATGACACTTTCTGAGAGTGTGTGTTTTTTTGCCCATATGCAGATGGTGGTATGTGTCATAACGCTCCAGTTCGATCCTGGCTGCTACCTGTTAACTTTTTATCAAGCCAGGAATAATATTTGGTAGAAAGCTTGAAAATAAAGCACAAGGAATCCTCAATTTCAGGTACTAATATATGATATTTTGAGGTTGTAACCATATCAATGACCAAATTCAAACATCTGTAGATACTGCAATAATGACAGGATTTTGGAATTTCCCTATTGAGACACATAAAATACTCCTTATCCAGCATCCTGTGCGCCATGATTTTTCCTTTGTGGTGCTCCTGCTATTTTTTCATTTCATTCATTTCATTTCATTTCATTTTTTTTTTTGAATGGCTAATTGTTTTTTCCTTAATATAATTTAGTCTTATCTTAAAACATTAGCGCACCTACCCCCCTGCGCTTCGTCCCGCCCCATCGGCCGCAGCATTTTCACCACATGCAAACGATCATTTCCACCACATGCAAATGATCTTTCAGCCCAGGCACCTGTGAGTTAGATAACATGACTGGCACTTGTCTGAAAAGCACTGACACAATTTGTGGCTGAAGAAAAAGCATACTCCATAGCTACAGTTTAGATTTTTCTTGGCCACCGATAAAATATTTTGTGATTTTCATCAATTTAACACTGGAAGTCCCGTGTTTATTTTTGTTTTTTTCTTTTGTTATAAAGAAATACCAAAAAGGCGTCAAATGACCCCGATAACAAACTGACTGTTTGGCTTTGTCAGACAAAAGACCACTCAAACAAGCAATCAAGCAGCCTAGATGTGAAGGGGGGGGGGGGGGGGGGTTGGTCACTCTGGATAGCTGCAATTAGCATCTTGAATATTTGCAAATCCAGACTTGTTAACTCCTGGGTTAGTTTAAAAATGGTGAGAGGGCCATGTGGCATGAAACTACGACTAGCATCTAGAACTGTAGCTAAACCAGACTGTCTACATTTTAGAAAATTGAGTGTTAGAACATCTAGGACGAATCCCATCAAGCACCTTTACTTTGTCTTGACAAGTCCAACATTCAGTTGTAAAGGTTCACAGTTTAGTATGTTGAAGCACACAATGACCAAATAACTTTCCACAGCAGATCAAACAGCTGTTTTGTCACAGCAAACACACGCTTCAGTATACAGTACATATTGTAGGCAAACTGAAGCTTTTGGAAGATGCAAAAAGGTTGTCCGCCCGAGTGCCTGCCTGAGCGGTCCACTGTCCGACAAAGCCAAGGCACCCCTGCCCTGCAAACATTCAAAATGCTAATTGGAGCAATCCAACCATGTGGTTTTGCGAGTGTGAATGGGAATGACTAATGAGGGCCTTAATGCTTACAAAAAATATGCTGATTTGGGTCAGATGACCCTTCTCTGGATACAAAAGGGATTTGTATCAACTAATCCACCCTTGGTAGTTGTAGTTAAGGCCATTTCTTTCTGTACTAGTCACTTATTTTTAAAAATATTTTCTTTTTCTTTCTTTCAATCAATGGGGACCGGTTAGTTCTAGGAGCAATGGCGACGCCTGGCAGTAGAAGCAATTACTTCTCACTGATATCATATAATATTTTTAGCAATTTTAAGGCCTTTTCTTGAATAATCACTTTGAAAACATGACCGTGAGAGTCAGTCTCCAAATATAACCAGACAGACAGATTGTGGTCAATAGTATAGAATATATTGATCTGATGCACTTACATGTTTTGTTTACCGCTCATCCATAGGAACTGATGAAAAATAATTGGACATATCTGGTTGTAAACCTGAAAGAAAGTATGATGGGCAGTATTGGGCCTATATTTGACCTTTTGGGCCTAAAATGTTTTTGAAAGAATAACACTAAATTCATCCAATAGATTTTCTCCCCAGAAAAATTAAATCTTTTAAGCATTTTCCCCTGATAATGTCATTAATAAACTATCTTATTGAGGAAAACTGCCATTAAGATTGGAAGAGTGATAAAGAAAGAAGGGAAAAGAGCGCACAGTGATGATAGAAAGACAAGAGAAGATGAAGAAATTCGGGAGGAGAGAAGCGCCAGACAACCGGTGGCGTCTGGTGCTTCCTCATGGGAAGCTTGCGGCTAAATCGGGCCTGTAGTGTCTCCCCCACTAAGTGTATGTGCATGCCAACGTGTATGTGAGTGTGCGTGTATAGCATCTGGTTGCAACCCATCCATAAAGAAGTGATAACATTGTGACGAGAGCTCAGACTAAGTGCTCTACTCGTCCCACATTGGCTCGATTTTATTTTGGGGTGAGCTTCCTAGATTCGAAATTACAACTTATTTTCAGCAGATTTTTAGATGTTAAAAATATGGATGTACAGTTTAAAGGTTTTGCAATATGATTGAGTCGTAAAATCTACATAAATCAATGCACTACATAAAAGGTCTCCAAAAGCGGGAAAAGAAAATAGTTTTTTTCAAGGGACCTGACACTGAACTCACACACGGCCATCTTTTTTACAAGCACACACATATTCAATCAAGAGTGACCACAGCCACCTGCCCGCCGCCTCAGGCAAGGCTGGTCATATTTGTTCTGATCTTTAGGAAAATATAAATAAATGAAAAAGTCACTGCATGACACTTACACACACACACACACTTCTCTCTGCCATAACCTCAATATTTCAATATCTGCTCTTTATTTTTATCTTTTAATTCAAGCCCTCCTTTACCTTTAGTCAAACTACAGCAGTAATAAAGAAAATGCAAATGCTGTGCTCTTGAATGTCCTCAGCGGAAACAAGTATTTTTTTTTTTCATAACACTCGCTTGCAGCGTGAGCAGATTTTTTTTTTTTTCTTTTTAACAGTCAAAAGTCAGAGGCTTTCTTTTTCTGTGTCTCGGCATTAGCTGAGGTCTTCTCTCACCCTGACTTCTTCACTCACTCTGTCAGCACATTCTCATTGGGCTTTTGTCACCTCACAATCCGTTTGATTTGCCCTCACTCCAAGCCCAACCCCAACATTTCTTGTTCTATGTCATGGACCCATTGCGATCCAGCCACTGTCTTCTTCCTCTTCTCATTTTATTTCAGCATTTTTTTCAGTGGAAAATTGTAAGCTGTCAAAAATAATGCAAACTACGAACATTCTTTAAGGTACAGGTGCAAGACTAGAGGCTAGGGGGCAAGATCCGGCTCGCCACGCCATTTCTGTGAATGAAAACTAAATGGAATTTATGTAATCCTCAATGAAAGATCTAGGACTACAGAACATAGCGATATTTGCCTTAAATTTAAAAAGAGACCAAATTAACTTATTTTTCCCTTTTCTGTTTTTTACTAAAAATGATGAAGTAAAAAATAAAATATTTAAATTATTTATCTTTTTAATTAAAATAAATGAAATAACAAAAAATATTGTTTTTTAAAAAGAAGAACAGTAATTCCTCTATTTTGCTTTTTAAATTAAAAAGTGTAAATACAATAAAATATTTATACATATGTATCAAAAAAGGGGTAGGTACAATTTTTAGGTCAACAATGTTTCTGAAAAATTAACCCACTATCCAAATAGTTTTTGATTGATTTGATCATCAATTACTTGTCAATTTGTCAGTTACCGTAATTTTTGGACTATAAAACACACCTGAGTATAAGCCGCGACCCACCAAATTTGACATGAAAACAGAATTTGTTCAAAGATAAGCTGCACTGGACTAAAAGCCTCAGCTGTCCTCACTGTATTATGGGATATTTAAGCGAAAATATATTAACCGGTAACGCTATATTTGACAGCGGCATCATAAGATCAAATGAACCACCCTGAAGCTTTAAACCAATTGGTTGCAAAGCTTCATTGCTTCAAGAAGCTTCATTTGCCCATCACTGCTCCCTTGGGGGAGACAGTCAACCTTGCTGCCAACTGCTATCAACACTGTTATCGTCCAACATGCCTCCTAAAATGCCTTGTAGCTCTACAGATGTAAAAAACCATCAAACTCGTTCTGTGCTAATTATTTCTTCAGTTACTGTTCCAGTTGTTTCATTAATTGCTAGTTATGGTATTTGGTAACACTTCATTTGACAGTGGTGCAATAAGACCATCATAATTATGACATGACACTGCCATGAACATTAATGAATACTTATGACAAATTTCATTTTGTGTCATCCTGAAAATTATCTCAGTTCTGAATGGATGTCAAGATCCGAGCCGGACATAAATGGAGCTAGTGACATAATTCATAAATACTCATTATAGTGTCATGTCACAATTATGACGATCTTATGGCAATCTTATGACGCCACTGTCAAAGAAAATGTTACCTATTAACCCAAATAAATCAACAAGTAAGCCGCACTGCACTACAAGCCGCAGGATTCAAAATGAGGGGAAAAAAGTAGCGGCTTATATTCCGAAAATTACGGTAATCATAGCCGCTCTCCAAAGTCAGCCATGAACACAATGTGGTTAACGACAAAGATGAGTTTGACATCCCCGCTTTAAGAAAACAAAGAACGGAGGGAAACATGTTGCAAAAACATGATTGAACATAGAAGTAAGTGCAGTTGCAAGCTTTTCATAACTCCCCTTAAAAAAAGGCACACCATTTTGGACGGGTAGATTTGGTAACCAATAGGATAGGAAAAGGAAAGATAGGTGAGATTGGGGTGTTACAGGTAGTTGTGAGTAAACAAGCAGTGATAGTGATTCTTTCTGAAGTCATGTTTCTCGTTATGATGAATTTAACCACTCTGCATTGACATTTTATGCTTCTCATTTGCTGCCATTGAAGGTGCGAATGAACAAAGTCCTCCCAGTTTAAACAATCATACTGCTGTCAATGGCAGGCAATGAGTTACAGTAAGCTCATAAAACATTTTTGCCATTTCATCTTCCATTTCATCTTCTAATCACCCGTGCTGGCCCTCCGTGTCTCCTTGTGAAAGCTTCCAATGCTGCAAAAAAAGGTTGCGCACCGCTGTACTGTGTAGAAAGAAAATATCCATGTCGTCATCGATTGTTTGACTTTGATACATTATAGTCCTGCAATTCTTAGTGGTTCACACCCTACTTCCATCCATGAAGTAGACCCCTTGCATTGTGCTTTGGCTATCTGAGGACTTATTCTGTCTTCTTATATCAAGTCTCAATTCTCTCTCATTATTCTCTACCTATTTCATTTATTAGCACTAACGTCGCCACTTTCTTTCTCCATCCTTTAAATTTCTGACTCCCTTTTACTGGCCAATCCATTACAACCCCTTCAACCGTGTTCTTCTCTTCTCTGCTAAACTCTGGTTTTAATTTCGTCCATCACAATCTTCTTGCTTCTTTATCAGCTTTTATCAAAATTTTACTTTCATTCCTCTTCCATAAACTCATCCATTGTGCTCTCCCTCGCCCACCCCATCTTTACATCTTTTAGCCTACATTTTCTTTGCCCTCTCTTTCTCGACACCATTCTTTATGATTTGAAGGCTCATTTGTTAGGATGAGCTAAAGCACTTCCACTCTCCGCCCTGTCCTCCTCCTGTCTTTTTTTTGTAGGCTTTGGAAATATAATTTTCAATTTTTAATTTGATTCATTTAGATTTGATCATTAATCAGCACCAAGGGAGAGTTAATTTGGTGGAAAATAGATGAGGTAGTTAGAGAGGGCTCTTTATGAAGTGACTGTCGGCTCTTTTAAGTTACAAGGGAGAGCCGGGGGAATAGAACATTTCTGCACATCACATTTGTGGGAAGAAAGTGTCTTAATTCTTGAAGACTATGCAAGCCTCAACAAACCGTTATTCCAAAATGAGACCAAACATTTGTACAGGTTGCTTGTGTGTTACGGGTCATTGTAGACACTTAGTTCATGTGCATGTGATGGAGAAGTGTTTTTTTACCTCCTGCTGTTAAGAGTTTCTTGACCGTTTGCTGACACCGCTCCCCCACTACAGCTCGACTGTCAGACCTTCTGTCTACCTGTCTCTCTCCCGCTCTCTCTCTGACACACACACACGGACACACTCTCATAAACATACTGGAACAAAAAAGTTCTGCTTCAGTTCTGCCAGTCCATACGACAGTTTAACTATACAGTAGGATTTCATACAAAACGTCTGAGTTGCTTGAATAAGGTTTTTCTTTATATAAACATACATTTTAGAAGCATGATGGGGCAGTGATTAAAATGTCCGCCTCATGATCGACAGGTTATGGGTTCAAATCTTGTTTTGGTTTGTGTGTTTTGCATAAACTTGCATGTGTATCATTGGGTTTATGTTAGAGAATGATAACTCTAAAGGCCTAGTTATACTTCCGCGTCAGAACTGCGCCGCCAAAGAAGACCCGATTTACGACCCTGTGCCGCAGCCTGACGCCGTCCTATTGATTTTTCAAACCCTACGGTCACGTCAACGCATATGACGTAGCGGAAATGGACTGTGATTGGTTCGCTCAGACTGTTGTTTCCAGTTCAGCGCGAAATCACCACCATTGTAAAACATTATTTTTCTAGACGCAAAAATGGACCAAGCTGACGGGAGTATCATCGAAGAAAGGTCTCGTCAAGACATCATAAAGTTTGCCAAATGGCAAGGGCAGCGATTTAATAAAAAAGTGGAAGAACCACCGAGACGTGTGTTCGGAATCGAGTGGCCACACGAAGCGGTGACCTAGTCGGCCAAAAACTGCCAGCTTTTTATCACTTTATGTTGTATTTTTAGTTGGTGCACTTCATCATTTATTGTGTACATATGTTTGCTGTGAGTCTGTGACTTATTTACGTGTCACACTTCAAGTATATGAAGAATAAAGCACAGGTTTGGTGTCAAAAGAGTTGTTTTGATCTTTAATTTTCAATAACAGACAGTTCACACACGATACATCATCACTGATTGAGAGTGCCTTGGTGCTTTTTATGATAACGTTAACATCAACGCTTCCAACGCAGTTTGGGAAGTTCCATAGACGCCAGAAATCTGCTATGGCTTCCCACTGGCTGGTTGTAGGACACGGCAAACAAATTGGGCTGGAGGGCTTTCCAGACTTCGGACAAAACGCTGGATGCAGTGCTCGACGCCAGTTTGAAGCTAGCCGCCACAGCTTGCTGGTTGTCAACCAAGGCTAGAAAAACTCTATGCGGCATCAAAAGTTGGACAGACCGCCTCGAAACCGTCTTCTGCGTCGCTTGCACCTCAACATTTGTATGATCAACATTTATTCAATGTTGATGAGCTGAAGATCCACATTCAAGCGTTCCATTTTGCATTGTTTATTTTGTCTCCATTAAACTAGACAAGAGGAAGTCAACAAGCATGCCCCAAAACCATAGAAACATAACACAACACGCCTCTAGTGGCTTGGTGGTGAATTACAGAGCAACGCGTCACCTGGCCAGAGAACCATTGAATGTCGAATGACGCCGTAGTCGCTGCGCCGTCACCGCAAAGCGGGAGCATAACTCAGGCTTAAGTATATTTTTGGTGTGAATGGTTTTCTATATTTGAGGTGTCCCACTAAAATTAGTTGAAACGACAAAAATGACAACCTCATGAGGCAGTGTCTGTATTTTTTTATTTATTGAAAAATGGGAATATTTTTTAACCAATAACCTTATCATTGATAAACACTCACTTCAGAAACTTCCATTTCAAAAATGGCTCCCTAAAGCTGTGTTTAGGCAGGATTTTGTTTGCTTATGTGTAACCCCTGTGTCAGCGCCGCCCCGCGTTCCGCTCCCACCTCTGACTAGGCCGGGACGCGAACCCGCACGCTACGACGCTTCCACACGGCAGGCAAGATCGGTAACCATTGCACCAACGCGGGGCGGCGCTGACACACCGGTTACATATGCATCTTTGATTTAAACAAAATCGGCTGTTGAAAAAGGTTTCCTGTTTTTCAGAGGCTTTCACAATATTGCAAACATCAGATATGATGGCGCCAATTTCCATAAATGGTCAAAATGTGGATCAGATGTCTGCTTGATCAATGAAAGGATGGTTGCTATAGGGACTCTTGAAAGGCAAGCTTACCAATGAGTTCTTTGGCCGTTTTCTGATCTTGAATTTTCTCAAATTCAAGGGAGAAAACAAAATTACTGTGATCACTGAACAGACTTCTCTGAAGCTTTAAAAAGTTCTTCAAAAACACAATGGAGTCATTTCAAATTCATTTTTCAATTTTTTACCCAAATGTCTGGTTTAGGTGGAATGGCTGATCTACCCCATGTGATAGTTTAAAATGTTTTTCTGATCAATCCACATTGTAGCCCAAATGTTGCTTATTCTTTACTATATTTCAGTACTAACTGTAATTACAAATCAGTTCCAATTGTTAGATGTTTGTCCCTATTCTCTGTGTCTTGTACTCCCTCTTCTGTGCAATTAAACCACTAATTCACAATCTTTGTGTCTGTGCGCGAGTGTGTTTGCAAGTTAGCAAGAGCAGCTCTTACACAGATTAGTTTTGCTTGTTAAGCTAAGAAAGTAATCTTCACTGGATTATCCTTAAAATGCCTTTACGCTTCATACCGGCTCCTTACTTTTTACACACGCACACACAAAAAGAGTGTCTTAATTAAACAAATGCGTGCGAGTCTTTTTAAAATGATTACATCTTATTTTGTTTCCCCAGTAGACCTAATTCGCGATGCTTTGGCTGGCCAAAGTGTTTTAGGAACAGATAACATCCACAAACAACCCACACAAAACTGAGCCTCGGTGTGTTGTTTTATGATTTCCTTAATAAAAAGCCAGAAAAATACAGTTCTGTTTTGAGATAAAAATAAGACACAGTAGTAAGATATAGACATATATGGATATATTTATGGAGTCATTGCAAATTCTCAATGAGACTGCAGTATTCCTCACGGAAGATAAAGAATATATGCTGACAAATCCATTTGTTGTAGGGTTATAACACATCAACAGCAATGCTGTTCATTAGTCCACCTGTAGTTTTGCATTGATTTTTAAACAAAAATTAAGAAAGCAGACCTTTTGTTTTGTGGTAGTTTCAACAATGCTTACATTGTAAATGTTTTCTCTTAAGTAAAAGGAGGGGGGATGGCCAACGAAAGGCTTTAGTCTTTAAAAACTGAAGAAAAGATCAACTTGAAGTCAGCTCACTCACATCTCAAGGATACTCAGTCATAATGAACAGGCAATTTTTCCATCACTTAACAAAAGTCTTTGCTGTTTGGAATATAATAAATTTGTCAAAAAACCCTTGTAAGTTGCATTCCTAAGTAGTGCTCGCGAATAATAGTGTTATTAATCCTATCATATTATTTTAAATGGAGTTTTCTTTTTCTCCAGGGCACATAGCACCTAATTCTTCCTTATCCATCTTCAAGTGGTAACCACGGTAACATCCAATACCCCGAGAGACAAGGCTAATTAAATTAGGGCTCCTTTGTGTCAATTAATTAAGGTGACAGAAGGAGAAAGGGCGAGATAGCAATTGACCTCCGAAACTGAAGTAGTGAGAGGATAAGGCCTTTCACCAGAGTTATTTTTGTCTTAGATAGATTTCTTTGGTTGTATATGTAATATTAAAAGCAGGGCTGCTCATATTGAAACTATGGTTTTAATCTCAAACCAAAACAAGTTTTTAGATTACATCCTTACATGAAAAGGTAGCCCAAATTAATGAACTTTGCATTTTGAGTTAATGACTGTTGAAGATTCAGCGTTTTGATTGACGCACAGCTTGATGTCTCTGCGCTGTTTTCAGGTGTTCGTCTGGACAGGGTTCGCGGTGGAAGACAGAAATATAAACGCCGGATAGATGCAGACAACAGCCCTTACCTGAACCCTCAGCTGGCTCTGCCTGCCAAGAAGCCATGTAAGAAAAGACACAAGCACACACACACAAATGCTTAGACTCATTGAGGTTGACTTTCAAGAACATTTCACACCTGCAGGATTCAACTATTTCTCACTAATATTGCATGATAGTGCGCAGGCCGTGTTCATGTCAACAACAGTTGGACCATTAAAAACAAGGCTACACATCCGCATACACAAACACATAAATGGACGCAGAGTGGTGAGAAGCCCATCTGTTTGGGACTTAGTTTATTTCCCTCTTTCTACTGCTACCAGTTTAGGGTCATAACATTTTATATGCGTCATATTTTACTCTAAAGATATTCATTTGCTGTTTTTTATTTTTTTTACTGTCAAATCCACTCACAGCCAAAACCTGATGATTGGAAAATGAATCAGAGCAAAAGGGAGTGAGAGTGAAGGATAGGATGTGAAGCTAAATGATGGGATTTCTCACAGAGATGGAGAAGAAGAGGAGGAGGCGTGTCCGGTAGAGAGAGACCAGCCAGAACTTTAATCCGGATTAAATCCAATCTGGCAACCACATCAAACTAGAGTTAGCTCTCTAGCTAACCGTCTGCTCTCTCTCTTGCGCACGCACACACATACGCGCATACATGCAGTGCAGATTGAGCAGTGTTTAGCAGCTCGCTCCCTAAAGCCCATTTTGTTTAAAGCTGGAGCATATTCTGATTTAGTCCAATATGCTGAATGGCTGCACCACGGATTAGGACAATTTTTGCACTACTAATCATGGAAATGATGGGATAATGCAATTGCGGCCACATAGTTGTTTGCCCAAACACATGCAGTGGTTTAGGTAGCTTCCACTAACCCAATTACCAACTTTCCCCAGCAATAGTATTGTACAGAGATTAAATATTAACCAAGAAAAGTTTTAAAGATCCATTGTTAGGTAATGGACATGTAATCAGATTTGAATCAGACCGGTGACACATGGTCCAGTACTTTTTACAGTCGTTTAAAACAACACTAGATAACTTTTCAACCTTCATAAAAAAGTTTCATAACATTTGTGACGATATTTCCACTGGCATCTTGTTGAATGACACCTCTTATATCTTGATGGGGTCTGGATCACTTTCACCGACACTAAGGCTACATTCATCTCTTAATCTTAATGCACAAATCCTTTTTTTTTTCGTGTTTTTCCGACTCGAGTGAGGCATTAACTTGACGGTCTGAACATGACAAGTCGCATAGAAGTAGAAAAATTCAAATCCGATCTGGGTCACTTTCCTATGTGGCTCAAATCCGATCAGGGCCACCTTTTTCCAGAATGTGGCTGACCGTCTGAACTGTCAAAACTCCCAAATCGGACTTCATGCAGCAATTACGTCCAGAGGCACGGAGGGCGGTAGCGATGTAGGCATTAGCCCCTAGTTTGAACTCTGCTTTTAAGCACGAAGCGGGCTTGACCACAGTCATAAAAAAATAAAATGAAGAAAATGATAAGCCTTACAATTTTCGATTTTCATTCTGTGCGCTGAATGAGCAATATTTCATTATTGCACTCATGGCCGAGTCGGTGCAAACTGATGCACCACGTCACTTCACGCACACACGTCAAGACTTAAGTATGTGCGTGTATGCGTTCAAATCAAACTAAACGGGGATTATTAATGTCTCTTATTTGTGTCCTCTTTTTGGAAATCAAAATATGATCACCCTGTAATGACATAGCTAGCGTGTGTAATTTATTTTGATGCTTCTGCACATGCAGGTCACTTTGCTGAGCGCATCTCGGACTGCGAATTAGTGCGCATGCGTGATACTTGAACGGGCTAAATGGACAAAGGCAGTCTGAACGGACACGCCAAAAAACCAGATATGACAAAAAATCGGATTTGTGCATTAAGACCTGCGGTATGAACGTAGCCTAATTAACTTTGAGGAGGGTGGTAGGAAACCTGCCACACACAAAAAAAAAAAAAAAAAATACAAATGTGCTGACTGCTTTATGGCATATGTCACTTCCCCGTTTCCCCATTCATTATAAAGACGGAATTCGATGCTAACGCTTTCGCACAAATTCTGCAAAGATAGCAGAGTAACATAGACAAAAAGTTTTGTCTGAGGAGGAAAAAAAAGGGCGGCTACCAGGATATACAGAATAAACATCGGCTCAGCTTTCACTCTCTGGCATGACACCCCCCATCGCCCCAACCGAACTGGTCAGCACTGACGAGTTCGGGTGGGGTGGGGGGTTTAGCCATACTAAGGGGCCGTTTACATGGTGACTCTCCGAGAATACAAAACAATTCAAATTTGCATTTGTGTCTCCATTCGAACAATGTCGCAATTCCGCATGAAAACGATGTAGTATTCATGCCAGGCCCTAGGGGGCAGTGCAGATTTACAGGGCGACAGAGAATGATGCACTTTGACCCCACCAAGCTCCCTCAGCCCGGAAAAAAATATGCCGGCCCACTCGAAGCAATGGCATTTTTCTTTTGTTCAAAAAGGCACAAAAATGGAGACATTCAACATATTTAATTTAAAAATATTATTAAAACAATAAATTAAAGCCGACATTCCACCATATTTGCTGTTTTTAATGTTTAGTAGCACCGCTGCGCACACCCAATATGACGTGTACGAGTGCTGACGTTATCGGCGCAGTCTCGCACCGCGGGAGCCTGTGATATGCATGCTGAGGCAGCCCCCCTTCAATCCCTCGCAATCGGATTCTTCCACTTTGAAGGCAGGATTCAGAATTTTTCGTCTTCGCCGACACCATATGCACGCGAGGCCACTCCACAACACAGTCATTGCGTCTTCGTGTCGCAGAGTCGCCATGTAAATTGCCCCTAAGCCACACAGTTGCTAATCATCATATGCTATTGTTTAGCCACAAATGGATTACTTTTTACTTTTCATCCTTCACACAGCAATTGGAAACAGAAATATTGTTTAATCCATCTGCAGGCGACCATCGTGATTTTACGAGACTATGCAGGTGTGCGCTGGTCCTCCTGGGAAACGCAGTCTTCTTTAAAGCAAAACACTATCGCTTTTGTCCACCGACGTCACTAAAATGTTCTAAAACTAAAAAGTTACCAAGTGTTTCTTTAATGTCAAATAAAAAAAACTTACAAAACTATTATATACTAGTAGTACATAAATGTATAAACTATTGTCATGCCCTATGGTAGTGTTTTGTTAATATGACAAAGGTTTTTACAGTTTTAACGTTTTTTAACCTTTTTTTAATGATATAATTCTAGCAACCACAATTGCCATAAATTTAACATGTCTTTGTTTTTTTAACAGTGTGACTCAGTATTATTATAGTTATTAGTATTATTGGATCAAAAATATATGCCTGTAAATATTGTTATATTGTACGGAGCCCCTAAGGTGACATGGAAGAAGAAAAAAAAACATAGAGGGAAAAAAAAAAGTTGACGTTAAAAAAAAAATAGTGCCCCTAAAGGGACACGAAAGATTTTTTTCTGTCAAGGCAAAAAAAAAAAAAAAAACACGAAAGTAAAAAAAAAAAAAAAAAAATTGCCCCGGAAAAAAAAGAGACCCGGAAGTAAAAAAGAAAAGTTTTTTACGTCGAAGCAGAAAAAAAAAAGTTGAGGTTGAAGCAAAAAAAAAATTTTTTTTTTTACATCGAACCAAAAAAAAAAAAAAAAAAAAAATGTTGGAAGATAGTTGTGCCTCCAGGTAAGTTTGAGTTTTGGAAAGTGAATGAAGTCAACAAGGACCGCCAAATCACAGCACGTTTTCCGACGAAAATGTCCGGTTGAGTTTAAAACTCGCTTCAAATGTCTTCTGCTTATTTGGAAACCGTGCTTAATATCAAGAATTGTTCTTATGTCATCATATTTTAGGCCTATTTCAAAGTAAAACTCAATTAACCTGCTCCACGGGTGATCATGCAAAACGTACATATAAAAAATTGGAATTATGTGTTTTTTCCTTTTTTTTTTTTTTTTTTTTTTTTTTTTTTTTACTTCCGTGTGTGTTTTTTTTTTTTTTTTTCGGGGCAATTTTTTATTTTTTTTTTCCCGGGCATTTTTTTTTTTTTTTTGCTTCAACCTCAACTTGTCTTTTTTTGCTTTGACAGAAAAAAAATCTTTCGTGTCCCTTTAGGGGCACTATTTTTTTTTTTTTTACTTCAACTTTTTTTTTTCCTCTCTGTTTTTTTTTTCTTCTTCTTCCATGTCACCTTAGGGGTTCCGTAATATTGCATTGTTTTAGCTTTAAAATAGCCAACATTTGTAAATTATGTAAAGTGATTAAATGTTTTTCTTTTTTGAATTTTACATTTAAAATAGGAATGCCAATGAATAGTGCAGGTGCCTGACCTCCCGCTATTTTTAGAATTGTTGACAGCCTGCTATTCGTCTGACATCTCCTGCCACTTTATGATTGTGACTCAATTTTTTTCCCGTACTCAAGACATAGAAATCAGCCATACCTTTAAAAGACAAAAACACATCTTTTTTAATGTCTATATTTTTCCCTTCTACACAATACAATACTTCCTGCTATATAACTATTTATATCATCTCTGTGGTCTATCTGTAGCCAAAGCCACAGAGTCAACATTGATTGTGCGAGAGTAGGACAATAGCTCAGGGTTTGAAAATGGGCTTCCATTGATTCTAATTAGAGAAACATTAAATAAGATTTACCAGCAGATACAGCTGTTCATGCGTGCATATATGTCTTTATGGCCTGTAGCCCCAGCTAGATACATAAACAATTATATGTACGTGACGTGATATTTATAAACTGTTTATAATACTTTTCTCTGTGTATTTGCTTTACTCCTTCTTAGCTCTTCGCTCTTCTGTTGTTACTCCTTTACTTGATTAGTCAGTGGATTAATTTGGGAGCAGGATTTCAGTGTGTTGCTAATGGGCCATAGAGATCTCATCACCACATGTCACTATTACCGGCTGAGCTGTTTGGCTTTTACTATTATCTCCTCCTCACATGTGTATTGATGAGCTTCTTTAAGGCAGATAACGAGAAGCGTGGCCTTTTGGAGCCTGTACGAAATTACGTTTCTCTTTTTACGTTATGATTGAATACATGAATTCAAGTTAATTGCCATTGCACAAAAATTAGAAGAGCTACTTTTGATTTGTGCAAATGAAAGGGCAAGCAGTAATAACTTTCACACCCTATGAATAATAGAAGACTTGAAAATCCAAACAGTGAATTACTCATGAAAATAAAAGTTGAATAAAAAGTGTCTTATGTGTGATAATGCCCCATTTAGAATTGACCTGCATTTGCTGTTGACATCTTTCCACCGGATATTAAACTAATGTTAACATATCTTCTTCCTCAGCCTTGATTCTTAGTGTTCTCCATTCAATTCACATTATTGAAACTCATTAGTCTATTTTACACTGTCTATAAAACTGACTTGAGCAAATAATGAGTGTTTTGCTTGAACATTTCATGGCTAATCAGACACTCTTGCAATCGCAGGCATGATTATTAAACAGAGCGATTTGCATGTGGAGTTGTATTTTTCAGTGTTCAATGTCCAATGAGCATGAGGCCTTTCTATGTGACTTTTGTATTATATTGATTATTTCTTAGTTCACAATGGTGTGAAACAACTTGCTGTGGTGCATAAAAAACACAAGTATATTCAGATATTCACTCTCTCTCTGTCTCTTTGTCTCTTCTCTTCGTCTGGTGGTCATGTCAGTTGCCTTTGGCTGCCTTGCAGATAACAAAATCGTCTCTCACCTGCTGGTGGCCGAGCCAGAGAAGATCTATGCCATGCCCGACCCGACAGTACCAGACAGCGACATTAAGGCCCTGACTACGCTGTGCGACCTGGCCGACAGAGAGCTGGTGGTCAACATCGGCTGGGCCAAGCACATCCCAGGTAGGAGAAGCCTGCTAACCTTTGCTGCATACTACGATACCGTGTGAATACACACACACATTGCTGATTTCCTAATATCCCCACCCAAACATGCGTGCTGCTGCGCTTACACTTGTGAATTGACAGTTCACCTTAATCCCCCGCACCAAGATAATTTGAACTGTTGAGCCTCCAACTGGCTGACCAAATGGTCTCACATCACCATCATACGTGAAGAGAAAGCATGTACCTTTAAACCAATGAATTTAAACCACCTCAGAAATACAATATGGTCATATAAGCACTTATTTTGGTACATCAAACAGTTAAAAAAATGCCCAAGGTCAGATTATTTTGTGAGCATGATGTGGATAATTCTAGAATTAGAGGACTGTTTTACATCCCGCTATTCAAATGTCAAATAATTAGCATGCTAAAACAGGTAGTTCCCCCAAAAAATGACTTGTCCTGAGACCAAATTTAAAATTTACGAAGTGAAAAGAAAGTTTGAATTTTTTTTTTATGCTGAATAAACCTGGAGTAACCACTAAAATGTCATTTTTCTCTTGTCCAACTGACAAATTACCAATTTGAGTTTCAAATAAAACAGCTAAAATTTAATTTAAAATTCACTTCGATGGAGAATTATTTGCTTCAATGCTGTCTCTTTTAACTGTGGGAACATTTGTTTTAATAAACATAATATTTTAACATGGATGCATCCCTGTTACTATACCCTTTTATCATCGTAAATGAAGAAAACAGTGAATCGGATGATATGCTGGACATCATGAGACAGTTTTCTAAAAGAATGGTCCTTGCTTGTAAAATAGTTAGCCTTGATTGAACGTCTCACCTTAAACCAGTGCTTCTCAATTATTTTCTGTTACGCCCCCCCAAGGAAGGCGTAAATGTTTCGCGCCCCCCCCCCCAAACTCTCCGCCGCTACTGTAAATAGTATCATTTGTCTATAAAATGACTATTATAAGTACGCCTCTGCCTAACATTGTGTCCTTTTTTTCTATTAAAGAAAAAAAGTAACATAGATCAACTTATAATAAAGTATAACTTTATTAACATTGTTTTGTTTGTAACAGAAATGGCACGCATCAATTTGCCTGAATTAAAAAAAAAAAAAAAAATACACTCAAGGTACATTTTTGACCATTTGATTCAGAAAAATAAAATGTAATAAAATCAGTAAATAACAACAAATTCAAATTGATTAGAAACATTAACTCGTGAGGACAATATACCAAAAAATTGACCGAAAAAACAAAACTGAACAGAAGAAAAAAAGAGTGTCTTTGGACAGAAGGACAATTTTTATTTTTGCTGCTCACATTATCGCCTCCTTTGCAATGGTGTGAGGTTATTTTTGCACTGAGCATGCTAACAGTGCTCACTGGTTTACTGATATAACACTGACAAAGCGGGACGATTGTTGGTAATATTCGGCACATTTTCACTGAAAAACAATCAAGCGGCTTATCAATTAGATTGGGGTCTCACGTCTTTAAGTGGCGTCTTAATTGATTTGGCTTCCGGCTGTCCGCTATAATCATTTTTAGACACAGTAAACAGTGGTCTTTCCTCATCTCCCACTGTATTAAAAGTCAAATCCAAAAGGCACGAAAAACGCGCATTCTCGGTGGCCGAGGGAGAGCCGTAGGTGAGGGCAGTCGTCGTGACGATCCCAAGCCGAAAATGGCACTTCTCGGGCGGACACATGAGAACCGGAGAAGACAGTGGGTCGCTGCGTGAGTCCGGCAGGAAAACGGCTTTCGGAAATGGCGCACAGCTCTTCATATCTCTTTTCTGTGTGCTCTTGCTTAGTTCAATAATACTGCGCGCACTCTGAAAATGAGAGTGCCACTGCCACCCACTGAGTGGATGTGCAAGTACACTTTATTCTAGTACGGCAAAAAAAAAAAAAAAAAAAAAAAAAGCATATTCCCCGAGGTTAAATGCGCCACCCCTGGCATCGCTCTGCGCCCCACTATTTGAGAAGTACTGCCCTAAACGAACCTCATGCAACACTGTTATGCATACTGTATGATCAGAATATGACTTTTGGGTTTTATTTGCAAAACTTTTTTCCATGAGTTTATCCTCTTCATTAGCAGTAGCGGCTACCTAAACAGCTAGCTTCCACTCCAGAGAAAAGCTAACATTAGCACCAGTGTTGCCACAGATTATTTGAAAAAGTAATTTAATTACTGATTACGCCTCAAAAAAAGTAATCTCGTTACTTTACTTATTACTTTATTATCAAAGTTACTTTAAAAGTAATTTATCAATTACTTTTTACCAATTTTTCTCCCTTTGCCTTCTCAACATAAGATTGACAACAGAAATATGTCATCGCTTGTAACTGACTTTCCGATAATTGGATTTAAAGGTCAGAATTTTTCACATAAGTCTTAATCTTCGAGTTAGCGGAGGAATAATTAGTCAATGGAGTTGATTTCAACCACCACTGACTCACGCTAGCTGGGCCACTCCAGAGCCCTGAAATTTACAAACTGACAAACTGCATGGAATTTGACGAAATCAACTCCACTGACTATTTGAATCCCACTAACGCAAATAT
This sequence comes from Corythoichthys intestinalis, assembly GCF_030265065.1. Lineage (NCBI taxonomy): Eukaryota > Metazoa > Chordata > Actinopteri > Syngnathiformes > Syngnathidae > Corythoichthys > Corythoichthys intestinalis. Next base: position 36,023,924 of record NC_080395.1, on the reverse strand, counting down.
TAATCCTAATGTCAAAAATTCTGAATTTCGGGCTCGGGTTTATAGGTTAGGGTTAACAGCACATCAGTGCCAATGTAAAACAATGCAAATTGACTGCACAATAATCAACAACACACAAATGAACAGCACGGTGCAATAAACACAAAGGTGGGGGTGGGCGCAGATGCGTGCACACAACCCGGAAGTATGGTGGACACACACGCGGCTAATTTGGCCACAAAACGTGGCGACAACTAGGCGCTATACACTCAATCGGACTTAAAACACATCCCAAAGATGCTAACCAACACGTCACCTCACGGCATAAATGTGCAACAAGAATATGATGTAAACAATGCTCACTGATGACTACCTGCCGTCGCAACGGCAAAACTACGAAGCAGCTGTGCGTGTAGCAGCTCCAACCTATTGCTGGAACCTTCCAGAATGAAGGAAAACTACTCATGTTCATTCATGGACTCACACAGATTAACATTCCCTCGCACATCTCAACAGGTCGCTGCATTCAGCTCGAATTTGCACCTGGGTTGGCACACGCCTTTTTCAGTCTCAAAACACTTAGCGCGTGTGGCTCAAGACCAAAACAGGAAGTAACTGTGAGCAGTTACCATGGAAACAAACACGTAGTGCTAACCTTTTTTTCATTTTCTACTCAAAATGCTGTTCATACATGATGACAATATTCTTCATTCTACATGCATTTTGAGGCAATAACAAAATAGTAATGCACAGACACCAAGGAAACTAACATTAATCAGATTACTGATTTGGAAAAATGAATGCGTTAGATTACTCATTACTGAAAGAAAGTAATCAGATTACAGTAACGCGTTACTAGTAAACACGCTAGTGACAACATTGATTAGCAAAGCACACCTGTTACCTGCAATCATGTTGCTGTGACTGCACCCAATAGATATGTTAGACTAAACCTGAGAGTGAGGACTTATTTTTGAAAAAACATTGAATCCAAAATATCCTCCAATTCTGGAATGACCCATATACTGTGGCAATTAGCACAGAAAATCCATTATGCTTGTGTCTAGTTAGTAAAGAAAACAATAGAGAATAAAATGACCGTTCAAGATGGTTGTTGCATTATAACAATGCACAGATTAGAATAAATAGTAAACTGTCTAAATCGATGATATGCAGTCAATGGCACTCACTACATGGCTCTTGAAACAATGTGCATTATTTTTATCAATAAATGTGAAAATTGAAAGGAATGAATGGAGAGATGGAGACAGCGATGAGGGTTAACATGGCTTGTATTGATCTTTGTGCAGACAGTGAGCAGACATGCAGCATATTGATCCACATGCCAAATTTAGCCAATGGAAAAGTTATTTTTTCATTTCAAAACATGGCATTTTCATTCTTTTCCCACCAGCTCTTGTCCTGTTGGTTTTCACCTTTGGCTTTTCCTTCTGCCTCTCCATTTATAAGAGACGAGGCCCGGTTAACCTGGTTATCCAAAGGCTCGTGTGTACGTGCGTGTGTGTGTGTTTGTGTAAGCGTGCGCGCCGAGCAACGATTGCTGGGCGGTGGAGAGAAGATGGCGTGATTAGACGAGCGAGAAAGGCAATCCACAGCTCTGTTTACAACACTGAACACTGATCTAATACTCACACACGACACACCAACACACACTTCTAAAGTGATCTAGTGTTGAGTGGAAAGGATTGTCAAAGCAAAATGCCGGACTTCAACATTTGTTATCCTCTTTCACGTTAGATAAGAAGGTTAACAGGTCTATTCTTTTCTTTTCAATAGAATAAATGCCACTGTATTCTATTCATTTGCTTGTGTGTATGCGCGTGTGAAGTGTTCTTGTGAACACACACACACATATACGCATGCACGGACATCTTTGCTTGCTATGCTACAGTAATTTTTTAATCAAATTGATGGAGAGAGACAAAGGGAAAAAAGACAGAGGCAGAGTGAGGAGAGGTGAAGCCAATTTATGCTTCATGATATGGTTGCGCAGCGCTGCTCTCTCTCACACACACAGTGACACATACACACAGTGGCTGGGAACAGTGGTAACAACGTGTCAAGGCGAGCGCCAGGCAGCTAATTTGAAGTCATTAGATGTCTGCCGTACTGGCAACAATTTGTTACGCTCACACATGCACAAAGGCCCGCACACAACAACACGACACGCGCGCACGCTGAGTTAAGAGCCGTCTGCAGATAGCGAGAAGGCTAAATTGTAAACTAATTTAAACATCACTCAGCGTTAGAGAGGCTGCCTGCAAGACAGGCCCCCGGATAACAAGGCCGCGCTGTGTGTGTACGGGCGCGCATGTGTTTATGTGCGCCGCAAGTCATGTTTGACACACAGGCTCGTCCAACCTGGTGACGACGCGCACGCATGCGTGCACGCACACATCACTTTGATTGCTTCTTTTATTCCACGGCTTGCCTTGAATGCCTGCGCACATTTCCATACTGATATGGCCTATATGCAAACATTTGATATGTCATTAGAGAAGGAAAATGAGGTTTCAGCTAGTGTGTCTCTTGATATCCCGCAAAGAATATTAAAGCACACACAAGTGCGTGAGAGAGTGAGGAGCGAAACGTAACCCGAATAGGGAAAATGTTGTTGAGGGTGTACATGCAAGCACACAAATGCAGTGTTATATAAGCAAATACCTCCTCAGATACTGTAGTTGCTGGGTGTTTTTTTTTTTATTTACTCCATTGTAGAAATGGCCAGGTATTGTTTATTGGGTGTTTAGAAGCAGTTTAAAGGCAGTTTTAAAATGATTCAATTGTCATCATGGCAGTAACATTTGTTAATTTATGCACAATAATTTAAGAAAATACTATACTTAGCTACTGTCCGACTTAAGATTGCATCACTCAAGTAGAGCTGAAACGAGTACTCGAGTAACTCGAGTTTAAAAACTGATCCGAGTAATTTTATTCACCCCGAGGACTCGTTTAATTTTGCCAGCTCTAAGCATCACGTTTTACCCGGACTACTTTTAATGCGGGACAACGCGCTGACGTCACGTGCGTAAAGGAAAAAGCAATTAAACAAAAAAACAAACAAAAAAACTGCAGCCGACAGCCGCTACAAACTACGCCGACGTTGCTAAAAACGACGCCCGCATGATGCTAGTGTGGTAGCAGGTAGTGTCCGATGCGTCTCATAGATATCGCATGCATTTAGGACTAGATGCGAAATGACAGACTCGGCCGCGTCTGGGCAGCGTTAGTAAACAGCCGCCATCTTTAAGCAGTAGACTTCTCATCGCTAATAAATATAACGTTACTGTCACTTGCTCACGTAATGTTAGCCCTTCGGAGGGCTAGGTTTCTATTGATTATGACCACTGTCGATGCGTGGCTAACGTGTCTTACACACAGGCTTTATTTAATCTGTAAAAATACAGCGCTGTAGAGTGATGAGGGTGTAAAATTAAAACATAATAAAGCTAACTGTCAGTTTTAGCTCGGTAGTCATTGCTGAATAAAACACCAAGTAGCACTGGTCCCTAATGTGCTCTAATACAGCAGGTATCATACATCTATTTCGAACACTGCAAAAACTCAAAATCCTATCACTACTTACAGTTTAGACTAATTTAAAACTTAACTAGAACTTAAAAATAGCTTGACACAAATGGAAATTAAATTGAAACACATGGGGAAAACACGTAGCTTTCAAGTGATGTGTGTTATCAAGCGTAATTACATTTTTAGGTAAGAAATATGTTTGTTTTTGTTTTTTTATAAGATCTAGAGGTTTTTTGAGTGAAAGCAGTGAATTTTTTTTTCTAGTCACATCTGAGATGCAATTGTTGGCTGTTTCCAACAATTTACATCAAAAATAAAGACATTGATTGACTGAAAATGGTTCAATATTGGATTAAATGTCTTTTTTTCTCATGCATGTTTATAATTGCTCTTTACCTAAAAAAATTTTTTTTTTATCCGATTACTCGATTAATCGATAGAATTTTCAATCGATTACTCGATTACTAAAATATTCGATAGCTGCAGCCCTACACTCAAGTAAACTCCTTCAAACTGACTTCTGTTTTACCAACATTGAATAAATAAAACAGGGCATACTCATCTGAGTTCATGAATTTCGTCATGTCAACGACTTGACATCACATCGGTTCCTAATATGGCGGCGTGCATGAACATTAACCAGGGAGTAATTCTGCCAAATACAAGACTAGACACGAGATATTGGAAATCTGGCTAACAATGTGGTTTCGGTGCAAAAGGTTTTTTTTCAACTAAATAACTTTACCAAAACCTTCCCAACATTACCAAAGGTTGCGATGACATGCAAGAGACAGGTCTGATGAATGAGAGTGGGAGTAGGGGCGGCGGTGGCGCTGGTGGTTGAACGGTTTGTCAGCGGAACATTCACTGATTGAAGGACCGGGGGTTTGATTCCAGTTCCTACCTGCTCACATCTGTGCCCATTGTCATGTTGGGCAAATACTTCACCCGACTTGCTTCTGTGAAGGTAGTGTCAGAACGCAAATGTGCTGCCTCGCTTCTATCAGACTGCCCCAGGGCAGCTGTGGCTACAATAGTAACTTACCATCATCATGTGATAAGTGAAAGAATAATGCAATATAAAGCATCTTTGAGTGGCCAAAAAGTGCTTTATGAATCCAATGCATGAATATTTTGTTGGCTCTTTCAGTTTGTAGCATCAACAAAATGCGAACACAAGCCGGAACAGTACATATTACATGCTCTTCCAAGAAAGTCCTGGCTGCATTCGGTGGAGATGACGAGCCCGCGACATTCGCTTCCCACCAGTAGATCTTACAGTTTTTCTCAATTGCTTTGGTACGTTTCTCAGATCAGAATCAATGTTCTCAAAACAGTTTGTGCCTTTGGCAAAACATGTCGCACAAGTAGCAAAACAACATGCAAAACCTTCAAAAGCCAGTTTTTTGTACAAAATTTTTAGTCTATCGCTCAAAATTAAATGTGTCAGTGAACATGTGGGTGCTGTCTGAATTACAAGTCCTTGTTTCATTGTGTACAGACAAGACAGTCAAATTGCTTAGTCATGCTCTCAATTGAACAGTTATTGTGGTGGAAGGCTCTGACGCTGAAGACGGTTTACGGAATTTTGATGAAAATTGCAAATCTGGGGGATTGAATGGCAAAAAGCTGGAAAAGATTTAGTTGACACCTTGATTGTTTTTACAATGTCTTGACAAACCATTACATTGTGATACAGAAAGCAAAAAACAGCACCAAGTATCACAAGGGGAAAAAAAAAAAAAGCTAAATTATAAATGTGAACATAAGACAATCGGCACAACTTCAGTGCTGTTGGGACCCCCCCCATTTTTTCTACACATCTTGACATTCCTCCCGGTTGGACCACAAACTTTCATCCATGTCACAACGGATGTCCTCTTTCTATACAGCGTGGAAAGAATCTTCTTGAAAGCCTTATCCAGCCTCTGGAGGCATCTGCTTTGATGTCACTGCATGCTGCATTAATGGCAACCAGAAGAGTCATCCAAGTGTGAGGCTGGTGATCATGCACTTACCATATCCATGTGGAGAAAAATTCTTCTATGGGATTGAGGAATGGGAAGTGTGTTGGGAAGAACTCCATTACCATTCTGTTGTAGGTTGCAAACCATTCCCTGATAATGTTGGAGTGGTGAAAACTCACATGGCCGAAACTATTATAAATTTTGGCAGGTTATCCCCAATTTGATCCCTCTCATGTTCAGGAATGAGGTCCCTGTAGAGTGTGTCTAAAAAAATGGACAAGACATTCTGTGTGCTAAGGCCCCATGATGGGAATATGGGTGAACACACCAATTTCTGTGATGGCAGTACCCATGGTTATGTTCCCTCTCCTTTGGCCTGGCACATCTATCGTACCTCTGTGGCCAAAGATTCACCTGGTAGCAATTTAGCAATTCCAGACAGATTTATGAAAATAGGTAATGAAAATGCTTGGAAATAAGCATGCATATGTTGCCATATTCTGATAACATGTTCATCCATTTTGCATGTAAAGACTTATGCAACGAGCTAATGATTACTGTTGTGGGTGGTGACAGTATTTAATAGAGACCCATGATAATCCATTTTGAGCATCATAACAGATGCAGCAGATAATGTAGGAAACAGCAGAGAATGGTCCAAATCATTTGCATGGATCTACCAAAACATCTGCAACATATTCAAAGAAATGAGATATTGATTTTCTGATGTGCACTAGTGATTCAATGTTGTGAGGATTGAACAAGTAGATTTGAGAATTTCAACTCTGAGCAGAGAAACCTACTAAAGCAATTGAGAATTGCCCCCTTTGTACAGCTAACTCAAGGCATAAGCACTCCAATGCATCTCTAATTACGACACTCACTCGTCATCTTCCTGGTATAAAAAAGAGAGACCACAGAGTGAAAACAATGAAAATGAAAATATTGACGTCAGTTCTTATTCTTCTGAGGGGTTTACTGTTTTAAAAGTGCATTACCCCCACCAATAATCTCCTCCAAATACAAGTAAACCATTATGGAATGATGGCATCCAAGTGTTGTCAAATTTGCTGCCACCATTGAGCAACTGACGTCTGACGTAAATGCGTTTTTTCATAGACTTCACTATCAGCTGACGGGGCATGGGGCTCAGGGCTGAACCGTCGGGGGCCTATTTTAAAAATCTTAAAATTCAAAGATTTATTCAAAGTTTTTCCCTATTAAAATCCAGATAAATTATTTTTAAACAAGTATAACAAAACTTAAAATGGCTATACAATTCTTAAATTTTACACTAGATGCACACAAATCACCAAATGCAGAGATTATTACCTATATTTTCAGGATCAATAGCAATATTTAACATATATAAGTTTTTGCCCAAAATAGCAACTTATTTTTTTTTCAATAGCTAATCAATTAACAGCACTCAATTTTCACATCAGAAACATAAAACTTGAGGAAAGCATGCAGAATCATCTTAACTTTACTCAACAAAAGCAAAATTTGCGTTTTTCTATATACAATCACAACTTATTTAGGTTGAATTCCGCTATTGTGTAGCGATACAAAATCCAACATGGCGGCCGTCACAAAACAAAGCTTTTTAAGTTGAAAATTCTTATAAATAAATGCTTAAACTGTGAACTTTCTATAGATATGAACTTAAAACAGTCTGAATTCTTGGTTATAAGCAAAAAATGGGCAGTTATCATTCATTTTACGTAAATATTTCAAGCAAAAGTTAAAGTATTTTGTAATCCAACATGGCGGGCGTCACGAAACAGAGCTTTTTAAGTTGAAAATTCTTGTAAATAAATGCTTAAATCGCATAATTTCTACAGATATGAATGTGAAAATGTCTAGATTGTTGGTTGACAGCAAAAAATTAATAGTTATCGTTCATTTTACGTAAATATTTCAAGCAAAAGTTACGGTATTTTGTGATCCAACATGGCGGCCGTCACCAAACAAAGAGCTTTTTGTGTTGAAAAATCTTTTAAATAAATGCTTAAATCGTGGAATTTCTATAGATATGAACGTAAAACACTTTAGACTCTTGGTTGAAAGCAAAAAAACAGGCAGTTATCATTCATTTTACGTAAATATTTCAAGCTAAAGTTAAGTTTTTCCCATTCATTTCATGTTATTCACAACGTTTCAAAGTGCATGCATGGTGCAAAAAATATAATAATTATTCTGAATCCTCGACCAAATCGCTTTTGACACACTCCTGCCTGCTTGTATCCAGTAAAACATTCGTCCTTTTCCATTTAAATCCGGCGTTAGAACACAGCGTGTGTTAGTTTATCTCAGTGAGAGTCAACTAAACTTCTGCCTGAGACCGGCCCCCTACGGGAAGACGTGGCACATTGTCTGTGGGAGCTGTCTTGTCAACAGATAGTGGAGTCTATGGTTTTAAAAAAAAAACACACTCATACCTCAAGGCACCGCTTCATGTCCTTTATTTGGCCAGGCCAGGGTTTTCTCTGCATCTTTCTCAAATTCAGATGGAGATGCTCTCGATGGATGGATTGATAACTTCAGTTTTACAGATATCACACAGGCTTTACAAGTTCAGAATGTTGTGGTGAAGCTAAAGTAAAGAAAATCGCCACCACATTGTGGAACCACCTGTTGATTCTTATTATTGACCAGAATACTAAGAGGTTTCTAGTTGAGATGTGTTTATTCAAGTGGACAGCGCTGATTAATTAGAGTCAAAGCCACTATTTGAGGAAATATGTTATGCGGAAATATCATCAGTGTTATTATTCCCAGGGTGTGAAATGACTGTGGTGTCCAATAATATGGATTAGTGCTGGGAAGATCTCATTTTAATAGCTCTCCAGGAGACAACTGCAGTTTCGTATTAGGCCGCATGTCACAGTCAAGTGTGCGTGTGAATGAAGCAGGAATTGAGGAGCAGTCAGGTGAGAGAGAAGCCCCGGCAAATATTTAAACAGGAGGCAATGAGAGTGTGAATGAAAAGAAAAGACCATTTGTCTGCCTGGAGAATTGCTCTTTTCATCCTGTCTCTCTCTCTCGCTACATAATAGCTAAATGACTAGCAGCCAGTCATGCTGGTAGCTCTTATCTAGACATGGCCACACAAAAGGCCAAGACAGGCAGCCAAGGCGAGCACTTGACTTGACGAAGGAGCAAGGAAACGAACAAATGAACCAATCAGTGAACAAGAAGCTCAAGTGCAGTATTTTACCCAAACCAGAAGCCTTCAACATAAGTGCTTCTTTTTCTTTAGTCAAGAAAAGAAATTATACCCGCCCCCATTTACTTGCGTCACTATCTCCTGATACTTTGGTTCCCTTCATTCTCCACGTTCTTTCATTCCATTTCAATTTTGACATTCTGGATAAGCAGACTACCGCGTCGGCAGTGATTCATTTTGATTGAGCTGTAAAAACGTTTCAAGGGAACGCGGAAGGGGGTTTATTCTTTTAATCGACCTGCTTGAAGATTTGGGAACTCTAAACTTTAAAGTGGGTTCCCTGCTTGCTTCTGCTATCTTTTATTTTGTCTAAACCGATTATTGACCATTGCAAAGTTTGTCACTCATATGGAGTGGAAGCAATATAGTCTTCATATCAGCAAGGATTTTTTTTGACCCAGTGGAGGCTTAGTTGATTTTATCCCAATGAGTTTGATCCCTCATTCGGTTAGTGTGAAACAAGTTGCCTATGCTGGAGAAGATAGTTTTTCCATAAGAATACAAGATGTCACTGTTTTTTAAATTGCCACTCTTATATGAGCTGTTCCTCCTAAACCAAACTCTTGTCTCACAGTGTCAAAATGAGATATGATGCCCTCTGTAGGCAATGTGTGTGCCTTGTCAGAGAAAAGAAAGAGACAAAGAATGAACTCTTACCTCAGAAACTTTCACTTCAAGGTTTGTTTTCCAAAGTTGTATTTCAGTGTGCTTTTGTAGGCAAACCCATAAGTGTTGATAAAACAGGGTTTAAAAAAGTAATTACTTAATCCATTCTTTTGACTAAAATGTCTTTTTTTTTTGGTGAAATAGCTCACATATGCACGAGGGTCAATCGCCAAATGTGCGTTTTGGCCCGAAAACTGAAATTTGTTTGTGATTGTCAAGTTCAGTCGTGTTCGTCACAGTCGTGTTCGTCAATGTTGCTAGTTGGTTACAATTGAACTGGAACTGGACGTTTGGACAACCTGGACATGTCGCCGATTGATCGCAGGGCTACATTAGACTATTTGAATAAATAATATAGGGTTTTTTTCCATTATATTTTTAAGTCGTACACAGAATTTGTATTATGTCCCACCACTATGACAGTACAAAACATTTGGGGTAAGCGTATTATTTAGATTCTTTCTTTTTGTTGTTGTTGTTTTTTTGTAGATGAACAAGTGAGAAAGGGGAGGCCAAGGCAAGGTCAGGCAAATAGATTTGTATAGCACAATTCAACACAAGGTAATTCAAAGTGCTTTACATACAATCAAAAAGAAAGTTAAAAACAAAGACAATTGAACAGGAAATACAAAAAAATCACATCAAATCATAAAGAGAATAAAAAAAGGAAATCAGAAATGGAATTGAAACCAAAAAAATGAATAAAAAAGCAATACATTTGAAATATATAGACATTTATGAATATGCCGTCGTAAATAATCACGTTTTTAGCCCTGAGATAACAGTTTGAGCACACTTCAGACCTCCAGGTAACTTTTTCCAGAGGTGAGAAGCATAGTAACTAAATGCTGCTTCACCCTGCTTGGTTCTTTTTCTTCTAGTATTCTAGTATTTTATAGTCTATCCTTTGAATCACTGGAAGCCAGTGTAACCATTTCATAACCGGTGTAATATGGTCCAGTTTCCTTGTATTTGTAAGGACTCTGGCAGCAGCATTCTGTACTACCTGCAGCTTCCTGACTGATTTTATTTTTATTTACACCTGAAAATGTACCGTTGCAGTAGTCCAATCTACTAAAAATGAATGCATGGATAAGTTTTTCCATGTCTTGTTTGGACAGAAGCCCCTTAATTCTGGCTATATTTTAGGTAGTAATAGGCAGATGGCTTTCAAATTTCAGGTCTAAGTCAACAATTTCGCCTAGATTTGTGACTTGACAGACTTGTAGCTGTAGTTGACATTGTGCCAAGATGCGTGCTGATCTTTGACCTTTCCTTTTTTTCTTCCAAAAATTATCTCCACTGTCTTCGACACATATAGCTGGAGAAAATTCATTGATTTGATGGATGCATTTACTCAGGGAGACTAAGGAACTTTAATTATCTGGGGACACTGAACTACACAAGCATGTGTCATTTGCATAGGTGTGATAGGAGATGTCGTACTGTTCCATGATCTGAGCTAAACGAAGCATATAGATGTTAAATAAAAGTGGTCGGGGAATGGACCCTTGCGGAACCCCACATGTGAATTTGGTTCGTTCCGACTCATGATTTCCTATTGACACAAAGTAATCCCTGTCATGTAAATAAGATGTGAACCACTGAAGAATGGTTTCAGTGAGCCCTACCCACTGTTCCAATCTGCTGGGAAGCGCATATTGAAGTAGACTCAGAGAAATGCACATGTGATTAAATGGAAGGGCCTAAACAGTGGCATATGAGAGGTGAATGAAAAGCGAGTCAGTCTAAGTACCATCTTTCCAACCTTACAATCTCTCATTTTACCCTCCCGAACCTCTCCTTCTGCCACTCTGATCCGACCTTTCACCCCACTGCAGTATCAAGCAAACCTAGCAAGCAACCATTCCTATTCTCTGTTATCTGTCTGCATGTAGCAATTTGTCCATAATTTATTTTGGATTTGAACCTAGTCTGAGCTGGTTTTGTTTTTGTTGGTCACTCATCTAGTAGCCAGGTCATGAACTTTGCTTGCGAGTGTTGGTTAACCAGTCAGTCAAGTGACTTAACAGCCAGTGATACACTCACTCAGCAAATATTGATTCACATAGGTGTCCTCCTTTTAGCAAATCAAATGTTTGGTCTCAGAAGACACACACATTTTCATCCTTGACTGCACTTGACTGTAACACTGCAGCCCCCTAAATTAACTCTGACACTCATTATGACACCTCATTGCATGAGTGTCTCTCTGTGGTTGTGGTTTTACTCCCCAGACTTCCACATTAAGTCTGGTGATGCTGACCATCCAAAGTTGGCTACATGCTACATGCCTTTAAACTGTTAACCCTATATAATGCACATGACTATTTCTGGTAATTAAAAATAACAAACAAAAAACAAAACTTAATACCATAAAGATCTAGCAACCACTAGGCAATGGATGGTATCACATTCTGTCGTTGCGATAAACAAAAATAACGCAGTATTGTGATTGCGGCTCTAAAATGAATTCTTTTTAATATTTAAGTAAACAAATGATAAACTATTTTTTCTTCATTGAAAAAGTTTAACAAATATCCACCAATAAATAGAAGAATACAAGAAAACAGAGCTCGTGTACAGATACAGAAATGTCATTTTACTGACTGGTGAAACACGGCACAAGCATAGCACATGGGTAGTTCAAAACATTAAGATAAACTGACAACATTTACGGTAATAATATGATTTGACTTCTCCAACTTACCAGAATCTAGGAGAAAACAAAACAGATGTGACTTTTCTTTTGGCTGTATAACTTGCTCGTTTCATCATGATGAATAAATGTTTCCTCCATGGATTGATACGGTAAAATGAAAGTGAGAACGTAAGTCGGAAATCCGAGAGAGCTCATCGCTGTCGTCACGACAGTAACAATAGGAACTATTGTTATTTGGGTTTGAGTTTCCCGAGGGACAGATATAGTTGACGGACACAGGAAGTCTGTGTTGTTACGTTTGTTATGGTCTGAGTTGCGGAGCTGCAATAAACGTTGACTCAAATGAGTTCAAGAAACTAAATTCTGTGCTTTATGAAGAGTGAAAAAAGCAGAATTTAACACGGACGAAATCATTCGGCCGATCAGACTGAAGTATTACCGAAACAAAATGGTGACGTCACGTACCGTAATGGTCGGGAACGGATGGCCGCATACGTTTCTTCAACACAACATGGCCGTGTCAGTTAAAAAAAAAATCGTTTTATATGTATATATAATACATATATATTTCTGTCTCCATCCATGTACCTGTTTATAATGCGCACCATGATTTTACAAGTTGATTTTGGGGAAAAAAGTGCGCGTTATATTCGGGAAATTACGGTATTTACAACAATAGATATTCAATTTATTTACAACAATGGATATTCAATTTATTTATACAGCTGTGAATGCTCATGTTTTAGTCCCATTGACAGCATTAGACATCCATTTTACTTTGACAGGGATGGGATGCGTGCGATATTTTGCTGCCAGCCTCTCCCAGTCAAAACGGATTGGACGTGTAGCCCCGTCAATGGCACCCAATGAGTGAAATGAGTGGTCTCTAAAGGGTCAGAGCAGTACTCTCTATCACTTTATTTTTAGGGGGGTTGATCTCTTCCTTGTGGTCCATTCTGCACTCACACACATTTCACCTGTGAGCGTCTGGTGCTGTCGTCTCAGTGCCATTACCTCTCTGCAATAATACGTCAGATGTGTACACAACATGCACATACTATAAAGTCCGTGGCAGCTTTGGCCCCATTCTGTCTGCTAACACTAGTTCACCTTGACAATCACAGCATGCTCTGTGCCTTCTAGTACACGCAAACACTCACCTTGACAAACACTACGTTCACTGCTGCAGATTTACATGTTTAGTGTGTTTATTCATATGGTCAAAGGTAAGTAGAGAATGAGTCGAGACTGATTACTAATGTATATGTGTACAGTACCTTACAATGATACGAACAGTTGCAATATCCAGGATGCTGAAATGAAACGTGGCCAGTTTCTTATATTCAATCAAATGCATCTTTAATATATCAGATTAGGATTTTAAATTGTATTTAGTCTCAGCTGTGCTCTTCACTGCTTATCGGCTTGCTGTTGATTTTTCTCCCAATTCTGTTGGGCGTGTTTGATTTCCATCCCTATTCCCCTCTACGCAACATAACACGTTTAGACACCGGCGCTTCCGTTTTAAATGCATACGCGTGCATTTGCGTGTGTGAGTTTTTTTTTTTTTTTTTTCTTTTTTGGCCCATCTCCTTATCTTTGCATTGGAGACGCTAGCTTATTGAGGCCCACACAAACAAACACGTGGCTGTTTGCAGATGAAAACAAATATTGGTGAAATCAAATTAGCGTGAGAATATTTGATATCTGATCTTTATGTTTGGATTAAGTGCGGCTTGGTTTACTGGGTTAAAGCTTGCAGGTATTGAAGGCACGTCATCAATATGAGAAAACAAAGGATGAAAAACATGTTGTTTGTTTCTTCCCGCACTTATGCGTTTTTTAGTATTTCCCGTAAAGTTTCTGTTGAAATCTTTTTTTAATGTGACATTTACTGGACTGTACGGAAGTTGTAGCAGTAGGTAAATGTTAGAAGTGAAAAAATATGGTATTTGACAAAATTACAAGACCACCATTCAATTTAATTCCATTTGATTCAAGTTAATTATGTCGCAATTCGATATTCAGTATCAGCTAACTATTTTTGGACTATCGGTGAGTATCTGATTTGGTCACAAGATCGTGTCCGATGCAGTAGTCGCGTGTTTTCAGTACCATCATGCTTTTCGGCTGCTGTAAATCAAACCACTAGTCAAACATGTCCGCTGAGTGGGACTACTTTTCTTTAGAAACTAATGAGAGTAACAGAGCATCGTGTAATATTTGTAAACATAGCATTGCTTGAGGAGGTACCAGCAGGGCTCACCTTAAGTCAAAAATCTGTTTTTTTTATTTCCTGGTTACATTATTTTTTGCATTATTTTTACTGGTCTAAAATAATCGGTATCAGATTGGAATTGGATCGGCTACAGCGAAGCATCTCTTGAAAAAATTGGATCTAAAGTTTAAAAAAAAATAAAAATCTGAATCAGAACATCCCCAATTCTGGGGCTTTCCATAAATTTAATGCAATATATGTACACAATGGCACCTCTACTTACGTCTACTTACGTACGTTACCTCTACTAATCGTAACATGTATTTTTTGCAGTTTTAATGTATTTTTTTGCACGATAAAAGATTTATGTTTGAAATTTAAGGGGCTTGGAACGGATTAGGACATTTACTTGGAAAACATGTCTCTACTTAGTGAATTTTCAGGTTAAGAAACTACTTCCAGAACCAATTACCGTACTGGCCCGAATATAAGACGGTGTTTTTTTGCATTGAAATAAGACTGAAAAAGTGGAAGTCTTCTTATATTCGCGGTCTAGACATTATACCCATTCACGACGCTAGATGGCGCCAGATATTGAAGCGATGTTCTGTCATGACAGATCTCAGCTACTCTCAAGTTTAACCAGTTTGCATTATTTTACTGCAATGTTTTTCCTTATTCAGATTTGTTTCAACACTACATTTACAGTTAGACTTCACTTTGATGGTTAATGCAGTTATTGCAATTTTGTTGTTTTATCACAATAGATTGGTTTATTTACATTTCAAAAAACCAGAAGCCATTCATTTACGGATGTAATTGCACTTTAGTTCACATATTTAAATGTTCAGATATTAAGATTTGAATGAGGCAAAATAACATGCTTTTTCTCTCAAATATATTGTTATAATCATTTGTTTCAGATGTACTGTAATTATTTTCTGTATAAAAATTAATTTGGTGTTCAGAAAGTCTTTTTTCAAACTTGAGTCTTGAAAAAGAGGGGGTCGTCTTATAACCAGGGCCGTCTTATATTCGGGCCAATACGGTAATTGGTTCTGGAAGTAGTTTCTTAACCTGAAAATTCACTAAGTAGAGACATGTTTTCCAAGTAAATGTCCTAATCCGTTCCAAACCCCTTGAATTTCAAACATAAATCTTTTATCGTGCAAAAAAATACATGTTACGATTAGATTATTGCACAGTAAACATAAAATCTGAGTTGGACATGATGTAAAAAAACAAGAATAAAGTAAAAAAATAAAAGTTAATACACCCATGTAAAGCTGTCGGAACATGAGGGTCGAATGAAGCGGATGCTGGGATACACAAATACACATAAAGTAGAGGTCCCTCTTAGCCAATTGGATGCCAGGAATGCTCGGCAATAGCCAATGGCAGAGCAGCTATAAGTACAGTATGTTACGTTCAGTAAACTCTGGGAGCTGCAAGTACCAGCCATACTGCATTTTTGCCTTTCATATCCTGAAATTTCGTTCGTAACAAGTGGCAATATTTCCCATTGAAGTGTGTCTTAACCTGAAAATTTTGTATGTCGAGATGTTTGTAGGTAGATGTACCTCTGTAAATTTCTCCTAAAAGATGTTCGTAGGTAGAGGTACCACTGCCCATTTCACTTAAAACTTCTTTTTTTTTTTTTTTTTTTTTAATTAATAAATTTTCTTCTTTTTGACAATTTGTTGTTGAAAATGTTCAGAAATTTGATTGAAAAACATTTGTTTTAACAGAACTGCTTATCTAAAAGATGACAATATTAACACATTGGCTGCCATTCACTGTGCTAGACGTCCAATCCATTTAAAGTGGGAGGAGATTCGTTCATTCGCTGCCACCCTCCCATTTCAAATGGGTTGGACGTCTACGAGTGATAAACTATTTTCATTTCAAAGCCACATGATTGGACGTCTATCCCCGTCAACAGCAGCCGATGAGTTAATCAATGTTCTGCGGTTTGATCAATTTGGATTTGATCGTTCTTAACAAATTGGAAAATCGATCCCGATTGATGAATCGTCACACCTCTAGAATATGTAACTTGCGAAATCTATTTAAATACCTTGTTAGAATTAAAATCGGACTTTAGAACAATGCAGTATAACATCACATTTTGATTTTTGGAAAGTGTTAGTCGTAGTTTGCAGTTGTGTCCAACTGCAGTACATGTGCAACAATGTGCACATACTTTTCGACAAGGTGAAAAAGAGGAACATCACCGTGACACTTACCTTCATCAGGTCACACGTTGGTGGTGGCACACCTTTAATGTCTTTCCAGTAGCGTGACCTGACACCTCACACAGACGCGCATATGTACACGACTCAACTTTCACACGTGCGACCAGCTGCCACAATGAGTATATTTGCGTGTCACTTCGTGTTAGAGCACCTTTTAACACTGAAAAACACAAAAAATTCATACTTGGAAATGACAATGCAGGTATTACAAAACTGAAAACAAATAGTATTCATGTGCAGTTTTCAAATGTGTGCACTTAGTGTGTATTTGTAGTTTTAGTTTGTAAAAGTCAAAAAGCAGTAGGTGTGGAAAAACCAATATGGAAGATTTTCACTCAACGGCACATTGCTGTTTTATCTTGATTACATTAGCAAATCAAATCCATTTATCTGTCAGCCTTTGGTGGCCAAGCCTGCATTGTGAGCACACGGGCTAATCTGCATCAAATAATGTCCGTCACACATCCATTGTGGTTCTGTATACAGAAATACAAGCATTCACAGCGTTTACAGTTTCACCATATAATATGTGACATGAGATGAGGAGTGACAAATAAATCAGCATCTGAGCCCATCATCATCATCCAAGTTGTCACTTGCAAACAGTCAGCTTTTACTATTTTCAATTTGTTTTTTTTTTTCTTTTTTTGTGTGCGCGTGCATTTAGGAGTGTGAGCGCAAGTGATAAAAGATGTGATGTGACGTGATATGATATGATATGATGGCGGGGGCATAAAGATAGATGATCATAATTACGCACGGGCCAAACTCCATTTCAAATAATCCTCATCCTATTTTGTCTGCGCGTGTACTCACACAAGCACAAACACACACAGCAGAACCCATATAAAAAGTTCACTCATACAGTAGATATAATGCTCACCTATGCATGCAGCAAATGCAGTGGATGAATGGAAGCGGTTGTCATCACATCACATTATTTCTTTCGGTTCATGCAAAGTTCACAGACAGCCATGAAATAGTTCTTTCCTGCCTCCTTTTTTTTTCTTTATCCGTTTACTTTTGCTTATTGTTTACCGCCGCATCCTTTTGTCTCTACCTCATCGTCCATATTCTTTTACATCTCTGTGTCATATCCCCTCTCCCCTATTTTCCATCCATTGTTCTTAAATAAGAGTCTGGAGGATTCATCCATTCCATCAGGGGATAAGCAGGTGGTAAAATGGGATTAGAGAGTGCCTGTCAGCAGCTGAGCAGGACGTATGGCTTGTGCAAATAAAAAACACACACACATGCATGCAGGAAAAATCATCTAAATATTATAGAGGTACAAACACAAGGAGGAGCTCAGCTGCTGATAGGCAACAGTTTGAATAATTGTATGTGTGTGTGTGTGTGCGCGCGTGTCTTCTTAATGCTGTTCTTGGTTGTGATCATTCCCCTGACCGATTATTGTGACCATTATTGTTTATCACTATTGTTTATGACAGCAGTGTTCACCGTGTCATATTTCCAAGATTTTTCATGGAAAAAACGCAAAACAAATAAAAGCTTTAGCTCCAGTTTATGTTAATGTGGGCTTGTCTATCCAATGTAATGTCTATCCAAACAAAGGGTGAACTGAGACTCATGTTCATTACAATCTGTAACAATGAAAATGGGTTGCACACACAGATTATTAAAACTGCATTTTACAGTGACGGCAGCATAAAAAAAAGGTTAATAACCATCAGATTTCGATTCAGTTTAGTAGAAATTCACTTTTTTGTCAGACGTCCTCACATCATTATGCTCTGATCCAATGTTGTTGCCAGTTGGAACAAAGAGTTGGTGATTGATTTATCTTTTTACTGATTATGTAGTCACTTGTTTCCAAGTTAAACAATGTGTAGTCTATCAAAAATGATTTTTTTTTCGTGGGGACATACAGTATTCGGAAGAAAAAACATCGTTTCACATTTAAAATATATTTTATGAATTGGCAAAACTAGGTACAGTGGTACCTCGGCATACGATCGCTTCGACACACGATCTTTTCGAAATGCGACGTAAAATTTGACTCGCCATTTGTATCTACCGTCCGTATTTTTCGGACTATAAGTCGCATCTGAGTATAAGTCGCACCAGCCATAAAATGCTAAACGAAGAGGAAAAATATATATATAAGTCGCACCCGAGTAGAAGTCTTGGAAATTTACTTGATAAAATCCAACACATAGAACAGATATGTCATCTTGGAAGGCAATTTAAAATAAAAATACTAATAGAGAACAACATGCTGAATAAGTGTACAGTATGATAGTGTTACATGATGCATGAACAACAAAATGCAAACGTGGCCGCTATGTTAACATAACTTAGCTATTAAAAGTTATTCAGATAACTATAGCATAAAGAACATGCTAACAAGTTTACCAAACCATCAGTGTCACTCCAAAACACCAAAATAACATGTGAAATGATATAATAATGTGTAATAATTTCACACATATATCGCTCCAGGGTCGCACCCCCAGCCAAACTATGAAAAAAATTGCAACTTGTAGTCTGAAAAATACAGTACATCCGATGACATGCTCGAAATCTGACAATTTATGACAGCGCCGCAGTTTCTTTGTTTTCCCGCAAGACGGACGGATTTTTTTTGTAAGAGAAATCAACGTGGGTTCCAATATGGTTAGTGTAGGTCAGGGGTCCCCAAACTTTTTCCTGTGAGGGCCACATAACTTTTCCCTTTGTAACAGAAAAAGTGTGACGATTGCAGGAGTGCCTAAATGTAAAAAATTGTTTTTCAGAAAGCCACAATCAAATAACCCTTTCTGGATTCTTCACGGAACAAAAGTAAATAAAATAAAAATATAACATAATATAAAAATAATAAATAAAAATTACACTATTAATTAAATAGATAAATAACCAAATAACCCTCTCTGAGTTCGTCACAGAAAAAGGCCAGGAAATAAATAACACCATTGAGACAAAAAAAAAAAAAAAAAATTCAAAATGCTCTCTGGTATTGTTCAGGGGGCCGGACCAAATGTGGAGGTGGGCCGTATCTGGCCCGCGGGCCGTGGTTTGGGGACACCTGGTGTAGGTGGTGAAAAAAGGAAAAAGGTGACGCTTCCCATTGAAATGAAGATGGAAATGCTAGAAAAATATGAACGTGGTGTGCGGGTCCGTGAAGTGGCTCGATACGGCCGTAGAATGTCTACGATCTCGACGGTCCTCCTCTGACCTCCATTCGCCAGTCTTTATAAGTTAAGGTGACATTTATTATTGTGGTAACATCGCCAAAGAAGTCGACAGCTTTGTCAGGATTTAAATCATTTATTTCAGAACTTGTGCAACACAACACGCCTACTCTCCACCGCAGTTGACGCCAACAACAACTGGACATTAAAAGAGAAAGTAAAATCTCTACCGCACCTATGTCTCTGTCACGTCAGCCACGCGATGTGTTCAGGCACAGCACGCAAAACACATCCGCCACATTAGAACCCAATTCGTTACATTATTACAGGAATTATTATTATTTTTCCCATTTTTATATATAATCTATTTGTTTTGCTATGGCTAATTGCCATTTATAATAGTACCAGCAGTATTTATTAAGGATTTAGTGTAGGTTTTCGGGCTCTGGAACAAATTAATGGAAGTATAATGTATTGTTATGGGAAAATCCTCGACATACGAGCATTTCGACTGACAAACAAGGTCCTGGAATGAATTCACTTCGTATTTAGGGGTTAGGCATGTGCCGGTATGAGATTTTGACGGTACGATAACCGTGAGCAAAAATACCGCGGTTTCACGGTATCACGGTATTGCAATTATAGCTCCCAAAAATGTTGTATGGGTTAAAAAAAAAAAACTTTTTTTCCATTGAACAGGATTTTTTTTTTTCAGACCATAGTTGCAAATTGGAACATGAATATATTGTTAAAATAAATAAATTATCAATAAAAAAATATTTGAAATAAAATTAAAATAAATATAACTTACAGACTATACTCACAGCCACAGCTCAAGTTGCACAAGATTACAGCAAGAACAAAATAATTTCTATAAAGTAAAAACACTTCTGAATAAAATTTTTAAAAATTTATACTGCATGACTTTTTTTTGAGGGTGGAAAAGCTTAAGTGAAGTTTCGCCATTTTCAGCTACTGTGTCAACTCTATTCTACATGATGTCATGCCTTTGTGTTAAAAAGAACATAAGGAATTCATAAGTTAGGTAAAAATGTATAAGTTAGTTAAAATGTCAATTTTGTTGTGGAAAGGTTTCATCTAAAAAAAAAATAATAATAAAAAAATAAAAAATAAAAAAAAAACACATTGGGAGGGAGACGTCACCTTGATCCAGCGAACGTGGATTTGTGCTTAGGGCAAGAGCATCGTTCGCAATTAGCGATCTTTGATGCTATCACTTTTTCCCCTTCATTCAAGCGAATCAAGCTTGTTTTCTCACTCTGCGGCTATAACACTCAACGAAGTTGCTCTCCCAGCTGAGCCTAGACTAACATTCATCTTTGTAAGCTTTTACTTAGTTTGTATATTGAATTTGAAAGGAAAATGTGTGTTTTGTTTTTGGCGAACTTTTTCCATGGTGCTAATCTGTGGAAGCTACTCACATGGAAAAATCTAATTGTACAACATTTTAAATGTATTCATTTTGTATATTAAACTTACCACGATTTGAGAGCTCAATAAATTGAAGAACAGTACGCCTTATGTTTGGAGTAACTGTTTTTGGGTTAGCTGGCTGTGTAGCCAATAGCGTCACTCTCACACACAGCAACAAACGGGAGGGGGTTAGCGCTGCTGCGCCAAGCCGCTTCTGGCTGCATTTTGTACACAAGAAAAATAGCGAATACCGTCCTACGGTCTGACGGAAAATTTTAGTGGTTTTGAAACCGCGACGTTTTCACACCACGGTAAACTGTGAAACCGGTAACCGGCACATGCCTAGTAGGGGTACCACTGTATTTAATAGGACTGTTATGAAACAGCGAGCCGTTAAATATGGATCCAATCACAGATGTGGAAGTTTGTAGTTTTTGTTATTACAAAACGAGAAAAAAAGGAGCACGCGAGAAAAGAACAAACAAAAAATTGCACGTACCGAGTCGGCGGAAGAACGAAGTTGAAGGCAGCAATGGCTAGAAAAGGCAAAAACAAATAACACCAAAGTCCAACAAAAATACCAGCACAACAACAATGTGATAACAAAGAATACAACCATAAGTAGGCAAGAGATCTCGAGAGGACACACACAGCGGTAAGCAAGCAAGAAAGCCAGTAATAGGCCGACATTTGTAGATGTCGACAGGCGTCCTTAAATGCTGAGCAGTCCTAATGCGCCACAGGTGTGTCGTAAAAATGTAAAAAAAACGTTAATCATAATACATTTGAAAAATAATTCCACGACTTACAATTTTACTGGGCTCCCTCATCAAAACCTCAGTAAACCATGTTCCACCCCTTCGTGGACGCTTTCTTCCACTAGTTAAAAATAAACAAATAAATAACCAACAGATTAATACACAATACCTTCATATTGCTCACTTGTAGATTTATATGAAATATCTCAATATTAATACATTTGTACTACGCCTGCACAATATATCGTTTAAACAGCATCGCCATCGCATTATGTGCATGTGCAATAGTCCTATCGCAGGATGTGCAATTGTTTTTTTTTCTTTTAATGAAGCAAAAGTATGCAGAGACATGGTATCCTGAATCCTTTTATCAGAACTGGGTAGAGTAGCCAAAAATTGTACTCAAGTAAGAGTAGTGTTACTTCAAAATAATATTACAGCACTCAAGAGAAGGTAGTCATCGTCCAAAAAATGTACTAAGTAAAAAGGACTGTTTTGGTGAAAAGAATACTCAAGTAATGAGTAACATTGTGAATAATTCCTTACCATCTTTAAATGTGATTTTGTTGATGTGTTAAAGTTAAAATGTAGGATAAAGAGGAAAAATGTAACGACTCCAGTGTAGACCAAAGTAGCGGACTAAGAGTAGCTTTTCTTCTTCATGAAGAAGTAAAAAGTACATTCTTCTCAAAGTTACTCAAATAAATGTTATGTAATGTACTACCCACCTTTGCCTTTTATATACAGCAATCTTGATCATTCCCAAATTAACCCCCTTTGCCTGGAATAAACTGTATTATATGAATACAGTGTGGTCATGGTGAGTCAATCAAAGTATCTATCCAAATTCTTCCAGTTTTAATATCGCAATATATATGGCAAACCCCTAAAAAGTCGCGATGTCAGTTTTTACCAATATCGCTCTCTCCTAATTTGTACCATGAAGAGGAAATCAAGGGAAACACCACAGCTAGGAGAATTAAACTTTAAATTCATTCATATGAGATCTTTATTATGGGTTGAAATCACCAATTTCATGACGATACGTCGTAACGAGTCAACAAGTCTGCCACAATGGTATCTTTTCTTATGAAATATCAACTACTGAAATGAAACCAACAGAGTCATAACGTGCTACAAAGTGGAATAAAATAATGATATTCCCGCCTTCATAAAGCTTTCATGGTATAAACCAGCATGCATTTGGTGGGGCCAAGTCGGGTCAGAATCACTGGTCCTCACATAACATTGCATGGTCGCTGGCGGAGCTCCAGCAAGTGTCAATAAACGCACCCGGCCACACTCCAGCGCTCTAATTTATGACAATAACGCATCATAAACCTTCTACATTTTCTTTGTGTTCGATCTGAGCACACCTTATAAGCATGCTGATGGGATGTTTCATCTGCAGGCTGCTATCACAGATGTGTGCATGATTGTCTGCCCCAAACCCATGGTAACAGCTATCACTAGGGTGTGTGTATCAGTGGACATTTGGATGTCTGAGTGCGCACACGTACAGTTGGTTTCTTGTCAAAACTATTCTTTACGGGAGACAACACGTGTTTCTCTAAACACAACATGCCAACATGAGAAATCCATACGAGTATGTGCACGCTGTCCATCAAGCCACACACTCAGCCGAAGCAAAGCATTGGCTTGCTTGCTGATGATGACATATGAGTTTCTGGCCGTGGTAATGGCTGTTAAATCTCATAATTACACGCTTCTTTATTGCAATGCATAATGACCCTGCAGCACTATTGGACAATTAATTAAGATTTTCAGCCTGGCTTTTTTTTTCAGGCCCAGATGAGGATGTGGAATGAGGTCCTAATGTTCTTGTCTCCAAGCTAGAACATTACAGAGCGCTTAGAAACCTCCACGTGCATCGGTTTTCATCTCTTCCCTCATTTTGTCTGTCTTCAATCCTCCCTTGTTGAGATTTTTTTTTCCCCATGCTAGTCATGAATGATGATGACGATATTGGAGGGCATATCTCTAATCTGTGAATGCTAAATTAATCCCTGTGGAATTGTTGTGCTTGTGGCTGTATGGGAAGCTACAGGGGATTAGGAAAATAGAATTAACGGCACCTCATAAACTCAAAAAATGGACAGTACGCCAGTAGAGAAGAGGCCATTGGCATTTGGCATTAGCATTAGCATTACAATCTGAATATTTTTATTCACACACGCAGAATTGGTTGTCCAGTGCTTCTTAACTAAGTAGCCTCACCATTCAAAAAAAGTGAAACATAAATAGGCATGATTACACATGAATCCTAATTTAAATGGGAGGTAAATGAAACACTACACCAAAAAAACCAAAATGTTGTTTTTTTCTTCAATTTTAAATGCAAATTACATCACTTCAATGTCCATTTCCACACAGTATGTTATAGTAAGCCTTTCTTTTCAAACTTCAGAAAGCATCTATATTTTCTCCTCAAATTTGGTACACTTATAGAAAACAGCATGCTTTATAATCTGAGTATTTTGAAATTATAGGCATTAGTTTTTAAACAGCTGAATCCTGATTGAACATGATCAGTTTCCGTGGCAATGATATTTTTTCTTTTCAAAAATAATCAATAAAAATTAGGGCTGTCAAAATTATCGCGTAAACGGGCGGTAATTAATTTTTTTAATTAATCACGTTAAAATATTTGACGCAATTAACGCACATGCCCCGCTGAGACAGATTTAAATGACAGTACAGTGAAATGCCCACATGTTAATGTGTTTTATGGAGTTTTGCCGCCCTCTGCTGGCGCTTGGGTGTGACTGATTTTTAAGGCTTCAGCACCCATGAGCATTGTGTAAGTAATTATTGACACCAACAACGGCAGGCTACTAGTTTATTTTTTGATTGACATTTTTACAAGTTTTATTAAAACGAAAACATTAAGAGGGGTTTTAATGTAAAATTTCTATAACTTGTACTAACATTTTTCTTTTAAGAACTACAAGTCTTTCTATCCATGGATCGCTTTAACAGAATGTTAATAATGTTAATGCCATCTTGTTGATTTATTGTTATAATAAACAAATACAGTCCCTATGTAACGTATGTTGAATGTATGTATCCATCTTGTGTCTTATCTTTCCATTCCAACAATAATTTACAGAAAAATATGACATATTTTATAGATGGTTTGAATTGCGATTAATTGCGATTAATTACGATCAATTGATTTTTAAGCAGTAATTAACTCGATTAAAAATTTTAATCGTTTGACAGCCCTAATAAAAATGTTTGCTTGAGTTGTATACCAAATATGAACGAAAGGTACCATAATTCATTTACAGCAAGAGTAAGCATTTTCGTGATAACCATGCTTATGGCGGAAAACACTTAGGTGACATTTATAGAATTACTTGACCTTTTTATTATAACTTAAATATTTTTGTTCATTATTGGCTGACTTTTTTTTTAACTTCCTATACTATCAACTATTTTTGAATCTCTTCTCTTTTCTATATGGCGGAAAACACTCAAGTGACTTGAAGTTCAACTCTGAGACCCCCAATTTGTCCACATTTCAAAATTGTCCGATTTGCAAGTGTGATACATCATTGGAAAGCTTAAAATGTCAATTTTCTGGGGGAAGAAAATTTTTGGACAGAAGGGCATTAAAAAAACAAAAAAAATTTAAACAGCAAAACCCTAACTGGAGGTGAAAGCACGCAAGAGCAGAATTAAAGACGCCATGATTTTAACGAGATATTATTGCGTACTTACCTTGTTTCGAGCCTAAATCTCCATATAGCATGGATCATCGAGTGTCAAGACACGGATGTGAACGGCCACAGCTGGATTTTTTCAGGATTTTATGGGTGAAACATGGTAATATAACAATGGTCGCGATGCAGAAGTCGCAGACGTCAAGGAAATTGAGATTTTCATTTTCATATATTTACCCTTTTAGACTTTTTTTCCCAATTTTTCTTTGTTTGGATTGATTATTTATCATCTAAAATATTGGGGAAAATGCGACAGTAACGAAAAAAAAAATGCAATTAAGTGATAGTTATGAGGTAGATATCCAAGAGTTTTTTTACAGAAGCCATTTTTTTCATTGTGACGTAATTTGTTTAAAACTTTAAAATATGCGAGTACATTTTTAAAGTCGCTTTTAAGAAAAATAAAAAAAAATTTACGAAATATTAGACATCAATTAATGATTCTGAGCTAAAAATGACAGACATTTTGAATAATATAATTAGTTACCTTCTCTTTATGGCTGGGTTGAAACAAAAGCGGTTGCGCGACGTCTGTAAACGGGGGTTTTCAGGGTAAAACGGACAAATTAAAAATAGTTCGGTGACTTAATGCGCCATGAATCTACTATGGCAACACATAGACATATTGTTCTATCAGACACAAGAGTTCTTTTGTCTTAAAATACAGCAGTTCATTTTATAGAGGGGTGCGAGAGCAGAAACTGCTTTTTCAGCCTTGTCTGTGTTTTCCTCCTTATGCATCTGGTTACACACTCAATACAATACTGTATTAAAGTGAAACCATTTTATTGCCAAGTTCTTTAGCAACATGCCCTTAAATAGTTACTGTATATGTGGGTTTTAATTAAATTTTCATGAAAAAAATAAACAAATTGGGATATTGTTGTCATTTTCAAAGTTCTTGCTTCACATTAATTTAAGAGTTTCTCAGGATTTGAGACAACATGGTAACACGGAATTCTAGGGAAAATAGTTCCAATCCAACTTAGGCTCATGCGCATCATCTTATTTGTATGACTAACATCTGTACACACAGTACATCCAGTATTCTAATATGATGTGTTTACAATTATGTTTTTAACCTTTTATACCATCTATCCCTTACTTCCATTTTAACAAACTGAGAGAACATGATGTTTAAATCAAATGTCAAGACAGCTGAATAAGAAATAATGGTCCTGTCTAACATTTTTCAGATACTTGTGGGATTTGGCCTCTTCAGGAAAATACGTTATTACAGGAAATTGTTCAGAGCAGGTAATCCAGCTAGCGATCAATAGACATCCACAGCACAGTTAATTGAACAAACTGGGAAATGTGAATTCATTACAGATCAGATTGATACATAGATAGCTGAGTCGCTTTAAAACCCCTGCCTGATCTCAAATCCTCCCGGAAGCCTCATCTGTTGTTCGAATGAATCTTCATGGAATTCTTCCAATAATTGCATTGTGCTGCACTGTATCAACAAACAACAGTTGTGATTATAGTTATTACCCAATATTTGATGTCAGACAATTCCTGCTCTAGAGGCCCGAGCGACAGCCGTTCAGTCTTTGGCATAGCCTTTCCTTGTGATCTTGCAATGATTGAATATCTCAATTAAATTAAATTAATTAAATTTAATTAATTAAATTAAAATTGGATTTTTCCAAAACCGATCACTGATTTTTGGGACAAATATGTTGTTTTCATCTGATCTGTATGGGTTAAATATATTTTTTCTAAAAAAAAAAATGTTTTTTAAAAAATTATAAAAAAAAACATTTTGATGACAACATTAACAGTTGGGGGAAAGCGCAAGCTACAACAAATTAACACTATGTCAAATGTCATCGTCAAAGAGTTGAACACACGAACAGAGATTAATATATCTATCAAATTTAAGCTTAAACTTTCCTTCAAATATAGGTTTAACGAGTGTGAGTAATCCAAAACCAAGTGATTCCCCTCTTGTGCAAAAGAAATAACGATCAGTCAAGTTTACCGAAAGTAGGCCTAATAGACCAAAAGATCCCAAAGTGCTTGGCAGACTGAACATTGACGTCAAAACATAATATGGATAAATTAATAACAAAAAAATTGGTAGACTAAAAACAAATATCAAAATGTAAATATTAGGGGGAAAATATCTTATAAAATATCACCAGGTCTAAACCCCCTGCCCCAACGGTAAGCTGAAGAATCAACTGTAATGCTAGAAATTTCTATTTAAAAAGTGTATGAATACTTTTGGAAAACGGCATGGCATTTAAAAAAAAAAAAAAATCTTACAATTTTCATTTATTCATTTCAATTTAAAAGATTGAACACATAAAAATACACCATAATCCAAAAAGTGGCCTGAGATAGTTAATCTGGGCAAGTCCATGTCATTTTGCTTTAGACTTCTCTACAATCCGTTGTTTTTTTTTTTTTTTTTTTTTTTTTTAAATGTCTCTTTTTTTCTAGATATCAGTGTTGTTTTTGGCAGCCCTTTTAATTTTTTTCTTAATCTTTTGGGCAATAATACTTATTAGTCAATTATAGTTATTTCGTCTGTAAAAATACATTTTACTCCAAAAATAAATGAATAAATAAAGGTTTCCAACTATTTCGAATGAACATTGAAAGACGAGCACATATTGTAGCATCTACAGAGAAAACCCCAATTTGGTGATAATACACACTCAGCAGGAAAATAGTATACAATATCCATTTAATTATACCCGCCTGGATGCCTCCAACTGTATGTACTGTATGTAAAAAAAAAAATAAAGTTGTCCAGAGTTTCGGAGGACGCTCGCCGTTAGCATGAGCCTAATGCTAACACGAATGCTATGCTAACGCTATGAGTTACATTTAGTGTGTGATGATCACTCAGCACAGACCTTTAAAGGCTAAAGCAACATTGCATAATCTCTCTCAAGATAGAAAACAAATTTTACCATGTGTGCAAGCTTGGAGACTGGAGAGGACACATTGGTGAGTCGGGGCGGGAGGCGCAGTACGTCACATGAGTAACACAGCCAGACACTGCTAAGATGACAAATGTCAAACATTGTGAACATGTGACGGAAACTACTGCGCATTTTCATCTCGTTCTCGTCTGACAAAAACATTAGTCATGTTACTTCCCCACACGTTACACGTTATGTTTTAGTCTCCTAAAACATCTCGTTGTCATCATGAAAAAAATTGTTCGTTGACGAAATATTTTCATGAAAGTCATTGTTAGCGAAACACTGCTCGATATCTAATTACATTTTTCATTTTTCTGCTATTTTTTACTGCAAAAATGTCTGTCAGCAGTGTCAGCGTGTGTGAAACCCACAGAGAATTAACGCATCAGAGCCAACACATACGCAGTTAGTGGTCATTCCTGCTTGCATCAGCATTGAATCACGACGAGAAGCACAGGATGCTGGAGTGAAAGAAGGCTGAATAAAGAAGCAAAGACAAGAATGTTTTTATTTTTGTCTTTTCATTCTCAGGCAGAGTGGATGATTGTCAGTTAGGCAGAGCACACTAGCCCGAAAAGAGTTAAGAAGACCCAAGTGGCGCATGCCAGCACATATACACACACGCACACAAACTATTTGACACTGCCCTAGTGGAGCTGGAAGTGGGTAATTAAAATGTAAATATTGATATTTTATTATTTGAAATGGCTCCACTGCAGTGCTCTTAATGTCACTCCATCTGGCGTCTCCACAGAGACCCCGGGCTCGCCCCCGACCATCCACACTGCGACCCGGGCGCGTCGACACCCCACAGCCACCTCGGTGTGGCCGCTTCTCCAATTTGGCTCTAATTAAGTTCTAAATATGAGCAGCCACAACCACAGAGGCAGCACACTTGACACACTCACTCACACACACAATGCTCTTCTCTGTTTCACACACACTCATATCCACTAAAGCAATGGGAAGATTTTAAGTGTTAATCTGCCAGTGCTGCTGATGGTGTCTAATGTATGCAATTAACAGTCAGCCAGGGCTGAGGGTTTGGTAATTAGCTGGCTGTTCACACTGATTAGAGGCGAGCGCAGCCCTATGACTGCTCCAGTCTCCCTGAGGCCGCATACACACTGAAAGCGGGGGTGCGGTCCAAGCAGAGGTGCTGAAGGGGGTTGGGAGGCGAAAGAAATGGAGAAAAGATATTTTAGCCAACAATGTGAGAGGTGGTGTAGGTGATTATGTACATAATTAATGTGTTCCTAAGCAATAAAAGTGACTAATGTGGTGTCACTATTCTCTCAATCTTCTCCCAAAAGTCATTTTATCATCGCAGTAGTAGAGAGTATCACCTGGTTCATATCAGGAATATGAAATTTTTCACTGTTTTCATGGTTTTTGTAGTTTGTGTGTATACAGCAGTGTTGTTTTTGTCAACACTGACAAACACGAAAATATGTCGTCGAAGAACGATTATATATCCTGACAATGACATAATGATGAAAAGCTAAAAACGTGGCTTGGGAGACGAGATCATAAAGAGACAAATGTCAGTTTTCGTCTGACGAGATGACAACGACACGAAATGCGACATAGTTTTTGTTATATGTTCACTAGGAGTGTAACGGTACACAAACATTTCGGTTCGGTACGTACCTCGGTTTTGAGATCACGGTTCGGTTCATTTTCGGTACAGTAAGAAAACAAAATGCAAAATATAAATGTGCTAGTTGTTTATTAGACACCTTTGTGCTTTAAACAACAGGAACATTAGCCGAAACAAAGTCAGAATTCTGCTCAAAAAGTAGCGGGTATTTAAAGATAATCCAACAACAATTTGCCTTTCAGACCCCGCGTATTGGTCAGCTTTCTTTCTGAAAGAAAGAAGAAAAAAGAAGTCCTGTGCTAAAGAGAAAAGTAATCCCTATGACAAAGATTTTAACATGTATTTTACAAATGAAATGCCTCAATGAATCTTTTTTGTTGTTGTTATGAACGGTTTTCAAAAGCTTTATTAGTGGATTTTCTGAAGTTAAAGTGCCACACAGAAATTAATAAATTTAATTGTGTAAGCAGGATCTGTGTATTATTCTTATCAATGTATTTTATTTAAATGGTCTATTATAGATTTATTATGTGTTTATATTTTACAAATGTGATGTAGTATTCATTAATATTGTATATTTTATGTTGTATAACCTAAGTTCCTATGTGAATATTAGTTCCTACTTGTTTTGTTGTGGTAGGAAGGTTTTGTATTGAATATGGGGCCGTGTTGGTTATTATTATAGCAGAGAAGACAGCAGTAAATCAACAAAGACAAGTCAACTGCGCCCCGATCTACCACTCAAGAGATCTGATGGACTCAAAAAGTGGGTTACGATTGCATATTAGTTTGAAAATCGACCGGATCCACCGTAAAAACTTGACGAAGACAAACACATTTTGAAATTATTAAAATATGACTAGGACTAAAAAGTATTTTAGTCCAAAAGCATTACAGCAATTTACGTATTCCAATCAAATTGATCGAAATACAAAACATTTATCGACATTGTTGTCTTTTAGATCTGCTGTTTTGTTTAAAAAATGGTTTTCCTTCAAATTTGAAATGTTTAACTAACAAATCTGTCAAAAATATCAAAATTGCTTAAATTGTCAAATGCGTACATCATATCTTATTAAATGGATCGACTAAGGCTCTTGAATCGAATCGAAATCAAATTTGTTAACTTCAGCAAATATCAAAGTTATCCAAAGAACCGATTTTGTTTCGTTCATCAGTGGAACATTTGAGCCACTCACACATTTTCAATCTTGCTCAGATTTCAGCATTTTGCATCTGTCTGGTACTTTAAACCCCTCTAAATCAACTAGTTCACTGAGATGATTTGTTTCCGTTTCATTGAGCATCTCTGTAATTGGGTCAGGTGGTGAGAGTGTTTGTGTGTATAGTGTGTTTGTTTGGGCCTGGCCAAAGCCATCACAGGGGGTCCGTGTTCATTTGGGCTGGCGTCTGGCCGTATGGTAGCAAACAGTTTGAGGTACACACACACACAAGCACACATGCCCTAAAATAACTGAGCAGCACTAAGAAACACTCTTACTTTACACAGCGTGCAACAAGAAAAATTCAAAACAAACCATTACAGTTAGTAAAGAAGTAGTGAATTGCAACATTAAATCGATACATTAGCTGGTTTTATTAGGGGTGTGCCATCCCACGATTCAATTCGATTTCGATTCAGGGTGCAACGATTTGATGATTGAACGATGATCATGGTATTGACGATAATCACGATTATCGATGCATCATACATTATTAATTAATAAAGTAGCCAAAGAAATTGATGTCCATTATTTATTTAAAATGTCCTAATGATTCAACAGGAGCGAACGTAACATGTCCACACAACAAAAAGCTGCCCTTAAGCAACTTTTTTTTTTTTTTTTTTATTTATTTACACGAAAGTGCAAAAACATTAACCATTTCAAAGGCAGTACTTATTTCTCAACATGCCTATACAACACATCTGATCTTAAGCCGCTCTTTTTCACAAGGAGCTGCAAAAACATTAGCTGTTTCAAAGGCAGTACGTATGTATTTCTCTCAACAATACAAAAAAATGTTTGTAGTGTTACCGCTGTATAGACATGTGCCGGTTACCGGTTTCACGGTTTACCGTGGTGTGAAAACGTCGCGGTTTTAGAACCACTAAAATTTTCCGTCATACCTTAGTACGGTATTCGCTATTTTTCATGTGCCAAAATGCAGCCGAAGTGGCTTGGTGCGGCAGCGCTCACCCCTTCCCGTTTGTTGCCGTGAGTGTCAGTGATGCTATTTTGCTAAACAGCCAGCAAACCCAAAAATAAATCCTCCAAACACAAGGCGTACTTTTCTTCAATTTATTGAGCTCTCAAATCGTGGTGAAATATACAAATGAATACATTTAAAACGTTGTACAATTGTATTTATCCACGTGTGATTAGGCTCAACAGGATAGCAGTAGCACCATTAAAAAGTTCGCCAAAAAAAAAACGCACATTCTCCTTTCAAATTCAATATACAAACTAACTAAAACTTACAAATATGAATGTTAGCCTAGGCTAAGCTGGGAGAGCAGCTTCGTCGAGGTTTTATGTCTCACAGCCGCTGAGTGAGAGACAAGCTTGAATGAAGGGGGGGAAGAAAAAGAATCGCGTCAAAGATCGCTAATTGAGAGAGAAGGTCTCACTCCTCACTTTTTTTTTTTTTTTTAGATGAAACCTTTCCTCAGCAATATTTACATTTTAACTAATTTATAAAACTAACTTATACATTTTTAACTAACTTATTAACTTATGAATTCTTTGTTCTTTTTAACACAAAGGCATGGCATCATGTAGACTAGAGTTGACACAGTGGCTTAAAATGGTGAAACTTCACTTGAGCTTCCCCCCTCAAAAAAAGTCATACAGTATATATTTTTAATTTTATTTAGAAGTCTTTTTACTTTTTATAGCAATTATTTTGTTCTTACTCTAATATTGAGCAACTTGAGCTGTGGCTGTGGGTATAGTCTAGGTTCTATTTATTTTAATTTTATATAAAATATTTGTTATTTTTTGTTTATTTATTTTCACATTATATTCATGTTCCAATTTGCAAATATGTTTTGAAAAAAAATCCTGTTCAATGGAAATTTTTATTTTTTATTTTATTTAAAAAAAATTTTTTTTTAAACCCATTCATCTCAAAATTTTGGAGCTATAATTGCAATACCGTGATACCGTGAAACCGCGGTATTTTTGCTCACGGTTATCGTACCGTGAAAATCTCATACCGGCACATGCCTACCGCTGTACCTAATCCTGGTTTTACACGTTCTGCATCTGGTGTAACTTTTGTACACCACCAAACAACTCATAAATCGATACGTAAGCTCATTCGCTAATGAGCATAGTGCTCGGTGCTAACTAATAACATCTAAAAAACAATAACAATGAAGGCTAAACAGTACAAGAGGGCTTGTGTACTCACCTCTTACAGACGCACACAGGACTTAACAACACACTAGGGACATTTTGCAATCAACACGACTTTAACCTACTGCTGGACAGCTGAAAGGCAAAAAGCAACAAACTCTCTCTCTCTTTCCGTCTTGCTCTAAAAAATTACTTGCGTACAGAAGAGGACCCAAACCGCGTCCCAGTTCTTGCCTGTCTCATACACAAATGTATTTTCAAGTCTTTTGAACAGGAGTAAATTTGTCGCACAGTAACTTCCGCTGCAGTCATCTTAAACTTGTGCATCCCTTTAGGTGTCCGGGCGGCAGCCGTGTCTTGAATTTCATTCCGCTTGCAGCGGGCTGTTATTAGAAAATTATTAGTTATTAAGTTATTAGGGAAAATCATCATTTTTAAACATTTAGCAATCGTAATTGAATCGTCACGTGTCGAATCTCGATGAATCTAATAATAGATTTTTTTTGCCCAACCTTAGTATGTATTACATACGTTAAAATATACACTTCATAGAAAAACATCGTATGAATAATTTGCGTTTTTTATCAACATATCTTAGCCTACGAAATTTTTGGTACTAAAATTCCAGGATATTATGTTGAACTTACTGTGGCTTTTAAACTTCTTTACTGAATTTTTAAAAAAATCTTTCAAGCATGATATACAGGATGATGGGTTTTTCTGTTCAGTGTGTCATGTCTCGTCATAATTTTTTGGGTTTCATTGTTTTTTCCATTTAGGCTTATCTGCTTTTATTTTGGTAGTTCGTCCTTGTTTCAGCTTTACTTCCTGCCCTTATGTTTCCTAATCATGCTGATTGTACCCACCTGTGACCCTGTGTATAAGTAGTCAGCGTGTGCCCTTGTCCATTGTCAGTTTGTCTTGTATCTTGCCATGTCCTGAGTCACAGCCATTTCTAAGCTTTTGCCTATATTTATGTTGCAGCTATTTCCTTTTCTGTTAGCTTGTTAGTTACACACATTTTTCAGTTTCCTAGCCATTGCGGTGATGTTTTTCGTTGTCACTTTTTGAACACTTTGGATTGATGGTTAAACCTTTCTTTTCTGTCTGAGAAATCATGCATTTGGGCACTTGTTGTTTCTTTGTGACAATGTTTTTATTATACTCATAAGGGGCCGAGATCTCAAACATGCGGCCCAGGGGCTAATTGTGGCTTAAGGGGTCAATATTTTTGCGGCGCCCTTTTGAAATCCAATCGTGGTATTAGTGTTGTTCTTATGTATTTTGCAATGGCCTAAAAAAATTTCAACTAAAATGAGTTAATTGAATGATCGAGTATATGGCGGAAAACACTCAGTTGACTTGAAGTTCCGCTCCGAGACCTCCAATTTGGCCAAATTTCAAAATTGTCCTATATGCATGTGTGATACATCATTGGAAAGCTTAAAATCTCAATTTTCTGGGGGAAGAAAGATTTTGAAAAGGAGGGCATTTAAAAAAAATAAAAATTAAAAATTAAACAGCCAAACCCTAACTGGAGGGGAGAGCACATGAGAGCAGACTTAAAGACACCAATAATCTAAAGAGATATTATCGCGTACTTTTTTCGATCCAAAAACTCCATGTAGCATGTATCACCGAGTGTCAAAACACAACTGTGAATGGCCACAGCCAGATTTTTTGGTGATTTTATGGGTGAAACATGGTGATATAACAAGTGCTGGATGCAGGAATCGAAGACAACAAGGAGTGGTTGAGATTTTCCTTTTCCCTTTTAAACATTATTTTTCAATTTTTCTTTGTTTGGATCGATTATTTATCATCTAACATTTCGGGGGAAATGCGACAGTAACAAAAAAAATACAATTCAGCGATAGTTATGAGGTAGATATCCGTCACTTTTTTACAGAAGCCAAATCTTGTGACGTAATTTGTTTAAAAGTTTAAAATATATGTGAGCGAATAATTTTTAAAGTCTTTTATTTTTTTTTTTAAACTAAATACTAGGCATCAATTATTGATTGTAAGCTAAAAATGACCGACATTTTGAATAATAAGTATAATTGCTTTCCTTTGTTTTATGTCTAGGTTGAAACAAAAGCAGTTGCACGACGTCTGTAAACGGGGGTTTTCAGGGTAAAACAGACAAATTAAAAATAGTTTGGGGGCTTAATGTGCCATGAATCTGCTATGGCAGCATATAGACATGTTTTTCTGTCATACATAACAGTTGTTTTGGCTTAAAATACAGCAGTTTCTTTTAAAGATGAGTGCAAGAGCAGAAACTGCTTTTTCAGTCTTGTGTGTGTTTTCCGCCATATATGTATATATATATATATATATATATATATATATATATGTATATATATATATATATATATATATATATATATATATATATATATGGTAGTAAACAAAAAACTAAAAACAAATGAATAATAATATAATAAATAATTTCAAATAAAAAAATAAAGCATTAATTCAAATTCGTGTGGCACGTGTGTATTTTGCTGTTTTTTTTGTACTTCATTTATTTCTTATGTTTCATGTCCGCTTCCAGACCCTTCCAGTTTAGGTGTTTTCAATATCAAATTCCTTCAACTACCACCACACATACACTGTAACCCGGGCTGACAATGAATGAGTTAGGCTAATGATAACTTCAGAATATATCTCCATTGTCGTGATCAATGTCCCTCCAAGGCTTAAGCGTTGCTTTAATAGTTTTTTTTTCCCTTTAAAGTGCTTGTAGTACGAAATCCGTATTTGTGTGCCAACATGTGAAGCTCATTCCTACTCTGCTTATAAGTGTGTGAATCTCTGCCGCGACATTGTTCAGACATTATGATGGACTTTTGTGTTATTATATCCTGGGGCTGTGCTCTAATAGGACAGAGCTCAGTGTCGTTGTTAGCACAGAGAAGGTGCTCCCAGGCAGGATGTCTTTATATACATATTAATATTTGTTACCTATTTTATTCACACAGAAACCAGGAACCGAAATGTCTCCCTTTTTAATAGTGGAACATCCATTTTATATCAGGCTGTAAAACATAGAGGATTTCAAGTAAAAACGGCTTCATCTATCAAAGGAACTATATATTTTTTAATGCATTAATGTACCGCAACTTGCGGATTAAAGCAAATAATATGACATTACCGCGGTGCATACCAATAAGTTGAGATGAGTGACTAATGCAAGATGATAATTCATATCTAAGAGTGATTGCTACTGAATAAAGGCCGTTCTCTTCAACAAATACATTCAAATGCCCTCCAAGTGTCAAATTTGGTGACAGTAATTCATGTGTTATTAATTGAGAGCAGATCACCATTGCAGCCTGTTTTCACACCTGTCACATTACTGCACACTCACACCATCGCCTTCTTGGAGGCATCAGCCATTGCCCATGCACAAATGTGCGCGCATACGGCATCGCATAAGCACACACACAAACACACAGCACACACAGGTACTTAGAAGCATCACAAACAGTCCTCGCTGGTTCTCATTTGCCCTGAAACCACAAGAAAAACAAATGTTGGTGAATTTGTGTGGCAACTGGGGCATGCGAGAGGGCTATCCTGTGTGTGTGTTTGTGTGTGTGTGCCAGGTTGTTGTGCGGTCTCGGGTGTAAATGTGCAGTCAGGACTCATTTGGCAGACAAACAGGCCGCAGGCTGGCTGGGGAATCTACTTGTGTTTGTGTGTTTTTCTTTGTATGTGTATGTTTGTGTGTTTCTATTTGATGGAGGAGAGAGCAGAAAGAAAGAAAGAGCGTGTCAGAGCGAGTGGTGGAGGTTAAGTCTGCGTGACTGCACTTCAGCCTCTTTCTGTCACCCCATCACACACATATATAGAAGTATACACACATGCACATTCCCTCTTTTCACCCTCACATCTGACACACCTTAAAAAGAGTAGATTCTAATGTTTTGGGGCATGGGTGTCAAACTCGTCTTTCACGTAGGACACATCATAGTTTTGGTTTGTTTCAAAGGGCCCATATGTCTGCTAAACCATTAGGGCTGTCATGTTTCATCAAACTAACTGATAATTAATCAATTTTCAGTCAACAACTATCTATTTATCTAATCCATGAATTGTTTAGAACAGACATGTCCAAAGTCCGGCCCGGGGGCCAAATGCGGCCCGTGGTCAAATTTCATCCGGCTCCCAGCCTCTGTCATAAAATCAATAACGTCTGGCCCGCACACAGACCTAATAAATTGGTCAGCAGTACTAATACCAGCATATGAAGTAACCTACACACTAAATGCTGCTCCTCATTTACCCACTAAAAGTCAGCAGCACTCGAAACAACATTACCCCGTGTGACCCTTCCAATTTTCTAAAATGGTGACAATCAACAAAAAAAAAGTTGACTGCGACAGCCGACGCTTCAAGGATATGTGGAAATTAGACTATTTCTTCACTAAAATATGCAACAACTGTGTCTGCCCTCTTTGCAAAGAGACAGTTGCTGTTTTTAAAGAGTTCGATGTGAGGCGATATTACCCAACAAGACACTCTGACATGTACAAGATTACAGGGAAGATACGCAGTGAGAAATTGAAGCTTGTTTAATTTCACACCTGCAGTATTTCGCAAGAGCCCGACAGCCGAACGAGAGCGCCACAAAAGCTAGTTATGAGATTGTTGAAATTATGAATTAAATAAAATAATAAAGCAAATGTGACTCCCTGAATGGCAGGCTAAAATTTGCTTAAATATATTGTTCTACGTAAAGGACGTTAGCCAAGGTCGGCCCCTGACATTTTTACCACACCAAATCCGGCCCCCTTTGCAAAAAGTTTGGACACCCCTGGTTTAGAGATTATACTGACCTAAAAATGTATTTTATTTTTATGTATTAAAAAAAAAAAATTATTTAAAAAATTAAATAGGGGAAAACTAAATACTTTCTTTTATTTACATATTTATACACACTATTGTTGTTTATTAATTTTAAAAAACCATAAGTATCAGTGTAAAAGGCCCTGTTGTGCTGTCAATATATAATGTCCCCCAAAAATCATTTAGCTCCATTTCTTAATCCCAAAATGGAAACATGAGTGAGACCAAACATTGTTCTACTGACCATCACTACAAAATTAGATAAGCTATAAACAAACTTTCTCTAGCGATTAAAGGAGTCTAATATTTCATTACAAAGTCTCTAAGTTTACATGCAAACCTTGAAAGATGAGTAAAATGCTCAAAATCAATATTCTGGACCGGGCTGGATTAATGAACTCCTTAGCCGCCTATGAAAGATGAACCAGTGTTGCTCTAAAAATGAACTGTTTTGACATTGACCACACAGTAACCAGTGGTGGTTCTAGTATTTTTCTGAAACAGGGGCCAATAAGGTGCCATATGTAACCCTCAGGGGCTAAGCGTTGCTGCAATCATTGTTCAATGATTGTTTTGGTCAACAAGGCAATACGCAGATTATCTTGCATGTGGCTGTGTTTCAGACTGTCTAGCAAAGATGGACCAGTAAAGTTTGTAATACAGTGATCCCTTGCTACTTCGCGCTTCAGACTGCGCGCCCTCAATACATTTCAGGTTTTTTTTTTCAATTAAAACATTAATAGATAAATACAGATGAGCCGTCCCGAGCCGATCACGTAGTCTCACTCTTTGTCCTGCTGCTCTTTGTTAATCAGGCAGTGCACTGTAGTTGCTTATTAAAGTTAACGATCTTTGAGAGACGTTTAATGTTTGATCTTGTCACAGATGCTCTGAAGCGGAAGCTTTCAAAGCGCTACATGCGTCAATCATTGTTTCATTTGTTAAACAGTTGCTGTGGTAACTCATTGTGTGTAAGTGAGCAACTTGACGGATTTTGAGTGGACTCACTCAATGAAGCATTTAATGAAGACAAGCATTTTTCTACTTTATTCTTGTTTAAAAATAATTTGGTGGGGCAATAACATGTTTAAAACTTGTCAGAATTATTATTTGAAATGCTTAAAAACAATTTAAAAGTTTTTTTTTAGATTATACTTTGGGGGGGTGAAAAAACATGTCCTACATGTATCACTTTCCAATGCTAAATCTGAATAAATATATTGAACACACACACACACACAAAAAAAAAAACAACAACGGGGGGGGGGGGGGGGGCTACTTCGCGATTTTTCACTTATCGAGGCGGGTTCTGGTCCCCATTAACCTCAAAAACGAGTGATCACTGTAATTCGTATTCAATCATACTGTGTGCAAGGATACAATACATGGAACAATAATTTTCATTACTTTTTTGAAAAGCCATTTTAAACACGAAAAGCAGCATTAATATTTTATATATTCTAGAAAATATCATTGCCATGCTTTGTTAAAATGGAAACGGGGCACTTCAGTATCCATTCAATTAGAGGTGGGGTGGCCCCACCCCTAAAACCGCCACTGACGGTAATGTTGGCATATTACCACTTACATCACTCAAAATCAGGAAACAGCTCAATAATTTTCCTACTGATCAAACTGTTTTAAGTTTGTTATAACTCATTTACTGCCATTGACTGTAATAGACAACCAATACATTTTGACTGGAATTGAAACATGAACATTCAATGCCAGTGAGTTGATCGCACTATTTATTTTGGCGTTTTCTTATTCTCTCTCTTTAGTTGCTGACTAGTGAAAATTTGACTCGTTTTTTTGCCAAGTCAACATACAAGTATATAGAGCAGACTATGACATCATTGCAAAGGATTAATTAAAAGACAAATTGTGTATGGTTACCCTTCGAGTGCGTACACAAACACAGCACGAGATGTCTTATCAACAACGAGCAGAAAGCAAATGTAATTAGAGGCAAATAAGGAAGCTCCTTTTGTCCAGTCAAGTCACAGGTATGAAAGGAAAGGGTCTCCACCCTTCATCCTGCCTCCCTCCCCCCTAGTTTTACTTTCTCTTGCCTCACTCATCCAGCTGCTCTCTCTCCATCAATACCGCTCTCTCTCTCTCCATCATCAGCACTAAATTCCCATTGATGTTTCTTTTCTTCTGCCGTATCGATTGCTTCATGAGAAGGAGGCGGGGGTGGAGGAAGGTGGGGGCGGAGGGTGCAAGATGGCGTTATCTGTTAATTAATTTGTCCTGAAGCTGGCCACCTATTAATCAGACAGATAAGAGGCATTGGATGGCTGAACAGCGCAGACAGGCTTGCGAGGAGAGGACGGGGGACAAGGGGGGAGGCTCTCGCATTGGGCTCACATTTGCAAACCAGAAAACACACACGCACTCACAGTGTACGCCGTGCGTTGCCCACAGATTGAAAACATGCTGATGAGACAACACGGTATGCACATTCTCACCGGCACGTGTTTTGTTGCAAAAGTACAACAGAGGAAGTGCCTCAACCAGATAAAAATCATTGATGCACTTTGAGAAGAAACGCTGCACTTGGCCTCCATAAATTAATCATGAGGCTTTTAATTATTGGTGTTTCCCTTTATTCTGGAGTAAGTGCGTGTTTGTGCATATCAGATGGAATCAGGAGGGACATTTGTTGACAGCCAAGTGTGTTTCTGTGCCGAGTCTTACACCAGAGACCGCTTTAATGTGTAGTAAGTATAGACTACATGCAATGTAAACCATTAACCTTTCATATTTTCTTACTTAAGTGAAACTTAAAGACATTTTCTTTACGGAATTCACTGGCAAGTTCCACACTTTCCACTTCA
Organism: Corythoichthys intestinalis; assembly: GCF_030265065.1. Lineage (NCBI taxonomy): Eukaryota > Metazoa > Chordata > Actinopteri > Syngnathiformes > Syngnathidae > Corythoichthys > Corythoichthys intestinalis. The sequence goes on along the minus strand of NC_080395.1, from coordinate 35,982,705 downwards.
GATACAAAAACTGAGTTGTGTTGCCTATGTTATTACCAGGGGTGAAAGTGGGCGGGAACAGTCAGGAACGCAGTTCCGGTATAAGATTCCGGGCTGGAACGCAGTTCCAGTATAAGATTCAGGGCCAGAACACTGTTGCGGTATATAGTGCCTTTACTGCCCGTATTTAGCTGGGATAGGCTCAAGCACCTCCGCGACCCTCATGAGGAAAAGCGGCATGGAAAATGAATGAATGATTCTGAAAATATGACGGCATAATAACGTGCTTGTGTAGCCAGAGGCGTCGCGTCCCATTAGGCAAACCAGGCAATTGCCTAGGGCCCCCAGCCAGCAGGGGCTCCCGGAGGGCCAACAGATATAGCACACGCAGCTTTACTGCACTGTCGCATCGACAAGTGTTGGGACTGTTTCAATGCCATTAAATCATTTGGCAGGTTATTTAACGAATCTGTTATCAATCCCAATCCTAACCATGTCACGTAGATTATACATGTTTAAAAAAGTCAGTCAATCAGCTATTAATACCACATGATTGTTTAAAGAGTGACTCACCAAGTATTCTCTGGAAAGTCCTTGCCAAGTTGTGTTACGTTGATTTTCACAGGCCACCTCATTATTCATGTGACTACTTAAAGAAATGGTGATTTTTCCCAAAAGTCTATTAATGGGTCTATCGTATTCCTTGTCGAATACTCTATAAGAAAAATACAACATATATGCATCTAAAATAATCCTAAACGATTTTGTTAGCAATTTTAATACTCCTTTTAGCAAGGTTCTTTGGGTACGCGTACGTTCCCATAGCTACCCAGTCCTGTTTTTGTCCTACGTCACAAACGCTGCATATTCTGGGAGCGAGAATAGGCGTAAGGTGCGCATTTCGAGCAGAGGACGGCCACCTGTTAAAATGTGTGCATCCATGAACGAATGTAAGCACATCCATATGAGTCAGTGTAAAATGCTTAGTTTTCGCCACTTTTATGGCCGAGATGACCGCACGTGCCCTGAAACTAACAAATAACTGACAAAATGGAATTGGTTGAAATCAACTCCACTGACTAATTAAACCCCCGCTATCTTGATGTTTACGCCTAATGTCAAAATTTTTTATCTTGGGTTAGGGTTTAGGGTTAGCGTTAACAGCATAGCGCAATAAATGCAAAGTTGGGGGCACGCGCAAACGCGCGCGCACCATCCGGAAGTACGCCGTACACACAGGCGGTCAATTTGGCCACAAAACATGGCGGCAACTCAGCACTCTACACTCAGTCAGACTTACAACACATCCCAAAGATAATAAACAAACACGTCACCTCACGGCATAAATGTGCAAAGCGAATATGAATGTAAACAATGCTCGCCGACTACCGCCGTTGCAACAACCGATGCGACCGCGCATGTAGCGGCTCCAACCTATCGCTGGAACCCACCAGAATGAAGGAAAAATACTCATGTTCATTCATGGATGCACACAGATCACCATTCCCTAGCACATCTCAAGCGCGTGTGACTCGAGACCAAACCAGTAAATAACTATAGTGGTTATCATGGAAACAAACGTGTAGTGGGAACCTTTCTAACATTTTCTATTCAAAATGCTCTTTGTACATGACTACAATAAACACACAGACACTAAGGAAACTAATCAGATTTCTGGTTTGGAAAAACAAACGCGTTAGATTGCTTGTTACTGAAAGAAAGTAATCAGATTATAACCTTGCAGTTACATCTGCACTGACCTTAAAAATATTATACTGGCCCTGTTAACCGATTCAAATTAGAGCCTAGTTCGGGCCTAAAAAATCAAGCCCGACCCGACACGGCCCGCTGGTATTGAGGCCCGACCCGGCCCGAGCTCGATCACTTAACTAGATTTGCAGGCCCGAGCCCGAAAAACCCGATTTTTTTTTTTTTTTTTTTTTTTTTTTTTTTTTTGAGTGACACGGAAAAAACGCAGCAGCAGCAATTTATTTTCATTTCTTCGAGTTGGCAGAAAAAAACGCAAGTTTTCTTAATGTTTAAATAATCTACATATTTTTTTGAGAATTATCAAAGCATTCACACAACGAAATAACGCTGGGAAAGTTTGTTAAACATATTTCTGAGTGTGTGGGATATTGTTCTCACATGGACGCGCCTCTCTGACAAGGAAATGAAAAAGCGGCCGGCGCCACGGCGTTCGTGCACACGCACAAGCAGAAGCGCAATACAGAGAGCCTGCTCTCCAATTTTTTTTTTTTTTTTTTGTTTTTTTTTTTTTAATAATTTATTAGTCCGGCATGGCGGCCCGACCCGAACTGACCCGAACGTGAATGCTTAAAATGTGGGCCCGACCCGACCCGAATGTCGGGTCGGGTCGGGTCGGGTTCGGGTTCGGGCACAAAATCTAACCTCTAATTCAAATGCGTATATACAGTGGAGCAAATAACATGGGTAAATCTCAACCATGAGAGACAAAACGTGGAAAAAAAAAAAAAAAACAGAAAATCACATTGTTTGATTTTTAAGGAATGTATTTGCAAATCATGGTGGAAAATAAGTATTTGGTCAATACCAAAAGTTCATCTTAATACTTTGTTATGTACCCTTTGTTGGCAATAACGGAGGCCAAACGTTTTCTGTAACGCTTCACAAGCTTTTCACACACTGTTGCTGGTATTTTGGCCCATTCCTCCATGCAGATCTCTTCTAGAGCAGTGATGTTTTGGGGCTGTCGTTGGGCAACACGGACTTTCAACTCCTTCCACAGATTTTCTATGGGGTTGAGATCTGGAGACTAGCTAGGCCACTCCAGGACCTTGAAATGCTTCTTATGAAGTCACTCCTTTGTTGCCCTGGCTGTGTGTTTGGGATCATTGTCATGCTGAAAGACCCAGCCACGTCTCATCTTCAACGCCCTTGCTGATGGAAGGAGATTTTCACTCAAAATCTCTTGATACATGGCCCCATTCATTCTTTCCTTTACACAGATCAGTCGTCGTGGTCCCTTTGCAGAAAAACAGCCCCAAAGCATGATGTTTCCACCCCCATGCTTCACAGTGGGTATGGTGTTCTTCGGATGCAATTCAGTATTCTTTCTCCTCCAAACACGAGAACCTGTGTTTCTACCAAAAAGTTCTATTTTGGTTTCATCTGACCATAACACATTCTCCCAGTCCTCTTCTGGATCATCCAAATGCTTTCTAGCGAACCGCAGACGGGCCTGGATGTGTACTTTCTTCAGCAGGGGGACACGTCTGGCAGTGCAGGATTTGAGTCCCTGGCGGCGCATTGGGTTACTGTGGTCCCAGCTCTCAGTAGGTCATTCACTAGGTGCATGTGGTATTCCATGTGGTTCTAGGATTTTTGCTCACCGTTCTTGTTATCATTTTGACGCAACGAGATGAGATCTTGCATGGAGCCCCAGATCGAGGGAGATTATCAGTGGTCTTGTATGTCTTCCATTTTCTAATAATTGCTCCCACATTTGATTTCTTTACACCAAGCGTTTTACCTATTGCAGATTCAGTCTTCCCAGCCTGGTGCAGGTCTACAAGTTTGTCTCTGGTGTCCTTCGACCGCTCTTTGGTCTTGGCCATAGTGGAGTTTGGAGTGTGACTGACTGAGCTTGTGGACAGGTGTCTTTTATACCGATAATGAGTTAAAACAGGTGCCATTAATACAGGTAATGAGTGGAGCCTTGTTAGACCTCGTGAGAAGAAATTAGACCTCTTTGATAGCCAGATATCTTGCTTGTTTGTAGGAAACCAAATACTTATTTTCCACTCTAATTTAGAAATAAATTCTTTAAAAAACAAACAATGTGATTTTCTGGGGGGTTTTCTCCACATTCTGTCTTTCATGGTTGAGGTTTACCCATGTTCACAATTACAGGCCTCTCTAATCTATTCAAGTAGGAGAACTTGCACAATTGGTGGTTGACTAAATACTTATTTGCCCCACTGTATGTATGTTAATATTAGCAATGCCACAACTTATTTCTGCCATCTATCATGAGTGCTGAAGTCCGAAAGGCCCCCCTCGAGACCTGACTTGTATATTTGTCTGAGAATGTGCTAATATACCTAAATACAATCATATTGGATTATGTCATTAAGTAGAAGACATTGCACTTGGCACTGCTTATCTAACATTGTTTGTGTGTTTATGTGGATGCATACTGAGCAACGATGTGTGTGTTTGTGTGAGCTGAGGATGTCAGTAGTTGTAGATGGAGTGAATTGAAGCATGTTTCAAACAACAATAGCCTGCAACCTGGACATAATGAGACGCCTGCCATTACCCATCAACATACTGAGAGATAAGAAGCCCCAAACACACACCGACCGGCACACTCCCATCTCAAGAGGAGCCACACGGCAGCAGATGTTGTTGAGGAAATATCTTCCTTCTCATCTGCGCACTGCTCCTGGCAGGATGTGCATCCAAAACACACACGCATAACGGAGTGCTGTGGTGCGGTCTGACAGGTGTGCTCACATGGGCCACTTCTCTTATGAAGACATGTGCACACACACATGCAGCATACACACTGCGGCGCAGGTGTGAAGGGGCAGGTGTGTGAGGAAAGGACAGATGTGAGGACGGTGTGAGTGGGCATGTTTTCCATTAAAGGGGAAGAGAAATGTTGCATTGGACCAACCAGGACTAAACCGTCCATGGGTGTGAATGTGCGTTTCATTAGTTGTTTGTCTTTTGTGTCCCAATAGTTTTGTCCACATTATGAATAAGCAATTCCAAATTGAGTGGATTGTCATCGAAGAAAAGATGGAATTTAAAGCAGTGGCTACAATTAGAGACCATGTTTAAGCGGTGAAGCAGCGATGGGCAACATTGATCCATGCAGGTTGTGTCAGGGGGAGATAAGGCTTACCTGTCCCCAGAGTACAGCCCTGGGCACGGGGGAGGGAGGAGGAAGGACAGCAAGCAGATGAGGAGGAGGACAAGGAATCCTATGGACAGCTGGATGGATGCAAGGGGGAAAGTGTTAGGGAGGAGAGAGTATTATTTTTTTTATCCTTGTCACCACAAGAAGATTTTTACTGTACCATTAGTAAGTTGTGGAAATCGTGGAGTAGCTCATGACAAAATATTGCAATAATATTTATATATAACGATTAGTGCCATATGATTTGGACAAAATTGTAAAACAGGAATATTAGCCACAAGTTCACAATTTTGCCATCACACTTACATTAAAAAAAAAAAAAAAAAATTGCATTCCTTACATTTGAGCTGTGTCAGTAGCAGCATTGATACTTCAGCCTACAACAGGAGAAAAAAAAGTCTTAAATAGCATTATTATGTGAATTAGAATTATATTTTGAGACGATTCGACCATATACACCAATTTAGCAAAGCACAGATGACGAGAAATTAGTCTTTTAATCTGCCGGTTAGCCACGCCTTCCATTATAGGGCTCTCGCGTCCCCAACAGGTGGATGACGTCAGCAGAGCAACGATTTCCGCTGATTTAGACTTCAGCCCATTGAGGGGGATGGGGAAAACGCGACGAAGAGAGAAGCAAAATGTCATTGTTTAAGTCTCTGTACTCCAATATTTTTACAGGATATTCTTTTTATCCAAGTATTTTTCCCCAATAGCTAAATAAATGGCATGTTCATGACAAATAACAGTCTTGTGTAAATGGAATATGAAATATTAAAAATGCTTTTATTCAGGACGACATGGCAAAATTACTCCATAATTGTCAAAACTGTCGACTTCACATTTACTGTCGCACCTCCGATATTTTATGCCACCTTAATCGGGCTTATGACCTTTCCCTTCCCCGCTCCGGAGAATATGAACAGACCTTTCCCTTCCCCGCTCCGGAGAATATAAACAAACCAAGAGGCCTGACAGTTAGCCAACATGCTAACCTGAACCGAGTAATGTTTCAAAGTCTTCGAAGCGGAAAATCACACATAACTAGCCCGGATCATTTCACATGACAACTGGGTTGTCGATTATCTTCGCCGATCGGCAACCCGCCCGGCGGCAAACAAGTTAGAGCTCGTCGTTCCCCTGCTGAGGGCAGAGGGCTCATTTGCGGGGAAGCAGCTGGACAATGACCGCCGGAAAAACCTGCCGACATCGAAGGAGCGTGTAGCTGCCAAATGGTTAACACGAATATGGCAAAAGAATGCTTTACTACACGGCAAAGTCGTAAACAGCGAGAGACTCATAGGAGGGCAGCTGCATTTGTTAGGCAGCTAACATGACAATATGTGTATGTGGAGAGCTTTTTACATACCCATGCATGATCAAACGTAAGTAGTCCTTTATTTCAAGAAGGTTTGTAGTGTTTACGTTGTAATCGCTGTATTCACGGCTATTTTTAAAACAAAATTTCTGATCGGTTGGAAAATTTGACAGAACACTGGGCACATGAAGAGGGCAATAAGCTGAGTACAGTCCTCTCTCCCGGTGGGGGGATGTGCAACAAGCCGCCGTTCGTCAGCCGAGGGGACGAGGAGCATGTCAGCCACAAAATGCAAGCCACCTACATATTAAAATGATCCCTGTGTTTGACATAATACAAAACACAATGTTTAATCACTTCCTTGTAAGTCCCATGGTCCCACAGTAGTAGGGCTTGTTTTGGCCAGTATCCACCGGTGAATGGGAACCTTTTGAAACGCCAAAAAGGCGCACACGCCTCTCCCTCCTACAGCAAGATTTTTCTGCAGCCGTTTTGCTGGCGTGATGCGAAAAATAAACGTATTAATCCGCAAAATCAGCTGAATCCTTAGTCCTTCTCATACAACAGTACGGCTGTACAGTGAAGAGGACTCCTTCCTCTGTACACGTCACAGCGCCCTCTTCCTCAATGCAAGACCGAAGCCGGAAGTCTGTCATTTTCGTAGCGCGGGATTCAAATAATTTGATAAATATATCGATCGCTTCTTCACACATCCAAGTGGTCCATTTCATTCAGGAGCATAAAATACCGCGTGTATTATGAAATAAACATGCTTTTTTGTGTCACAGGCACTCTCAGCCTCGTGTGTTGATGCTATACCATAAGCTTTTCTGCTCAATATCTAAGGTTTAATGTTATTATTCTTTCATTCATTTCTTTGCCAGGTTTCTCCACGCTGTCTCTAGCAGACCAAATGAGTCTACTGCAGAGTGCATGGATGGAGATCTTGATCCTGCGTGTTGTGTACCGCTCGCTTTCCTTCGAAGACAAGGTTTGTATTATTCTGTTTATTTTGGTTGTCCTTCAAATGTTGAGGAAAAGGGTTTAGATGAATGTTAATCTATTTGTATTTATATTACTAGCTGGTGTATGCTGAGGACTACATAATGGATGAGGACCAGTCAAAGCTGGCTGGGCTCCTGGACCTGAACAACGCCATCCTGCAGCTGGTCAAGAAGTACAAAACCATGAAGCTGGACAAGGAGGAATTTGTCACTCTGAAGGCCATCGCTTTGGCTAATTCAGGTAGGTTTCAAACTTATAAGTGTTTGATGCCTTTGTGTTTGTGAAGTGCAGAAAGAGTTAATCCCAGGAATCTCCATTCCTGAGAGACTCATTTAAACGAAGCCATCAAAGAGCTTGTTTCAATACTCTTTATCCAAACAGGCATGGCTCACACATACACACACCAGCCTGAGTGTAAAATCATTTACACACACACTTTTTCTACAGTACACACTCAGTTGTGTGACCTGTAGCCCACCTTGTACAAAGTGGCCATCCTTTTTACAATTAGCATAGTCGTCTCTTCAGATGCCTGTTAAATAAGGTGAAATCATTAGAGCCCAAAGTCTGTCGATAAAGGCCTACTCTGATGTGTCCGGCTGCATCGACAGCTGACTAACACACACGCACACACCCCCACACACACGTACGCGCAGGCGTGCCGGCCCTCCCCTCCAATGACCCGTCTTTTGAACTTTGTCTTGGATGTCGGCCAGCTCTTCAGTACTCTTTAATTACAACGGGGAACTGTCAATACAATGTGTTTAAATGGGAGATGCAATGGAGGGAGCTTTGAATGGCGAGGGAGGGGCCTTTTTTTGTTCTAATCCTGACACCATCAATGCACTGACACCTCAAATCTGCCGTCACACGCACACTTTCGAGCATTCCTATTTAATCACTTTGACACACATGATGATGCGAGTTCTAGATTGAAATTTAGAATTTGAATCAATGCTCATACGAGGATGCATACGATCATGCAGAAATATTGACATCATTTCTGGGTTGGTTTATGTGGCAATCAATGTGTTAGCTGTGCCTGCTGTATGGGTAGAAACAGAATATTGGTTTATGGAGGGTGGGTGAAGAGTGAGGTACAGAGGTACCTCAATTTACAGATGACTGAACTTTTCAACATATAAGCCATCATCGCTCAGTCATTATTTTGTCTGTTTTGAAACAAATCCACATTTCTCTGTTAGCTTATTGCTAACAAAAATAAAACGATCCTTCGACGTCTAATGAACCTAGCATTAAAGCTGCTGTTTTTAGAACAATTTAAGGATTTAGCACAAATGGTGAAGCAACACATGGCAGAAAACGCTCAGGTGACTTGAAGTTCCGCTCTGGGATACCCCCGAATTGGCCAAATTTCAAAATTGTCCTATATGCATGTGTGATACATCATTGGAAAGCTTAAAATCTCAATTTTCTGGGGGAAAAAAATTTTTGAACAGGAGGCAAAACAGCAAAACCCTAACTGGAGGTGAGAGCATGAGAGAGCATAATTAAAGACGCCATGATTTTAACGAGATATTATAGTGTACTTACCTCTTTTCGATCCAAAAACTCCATGGAGCATGTATCACCGAGTGTCAAGACACATCTGTGAATGGCCACAGCTGGATTTTGGGGGGATTTTATGGGTGAAAAAGTGTAATATAACAAGGGTCGTGATGCAGAAATCGCAGACATCGAGGAGTGGTCGAGATTTTGGTTTTCATACTGTATATTTACCCTTTTTTTTTTCAATTTTTCTTTGTTTGGATCAATAATTTATCATCAAAAATATTGGGGAAAAATGCAACAGTAACCAAAAAAAAAATACAAATAAGCAATATTTATGAGGTAGAAATCCGTGACTTATTTACAGACACTATTTTTTTCATTGTGATGTAATTTACTTAAATTTACTTACTTACTTTTTTACTAAATATTAGATATCAATTAATGATTCTAAGCTAAAAATGACAGACATTTTGAATAATAAATATAATTTCTTACCTTCTTTTTATGGCATGGTTGAAACAAAAGCGGTTGCGCGACGTCTGTAAACAGGTCTCCAGGGTAAAACAGACAAATTAAGAATAGTTCGAGGACTTAATGCGCCATGAATCTGCTTTGGCAGCATATAGTCATATTGTTCTATTAAACACGATGCAGCAGTTTATTTTAAAGAGGGGTGCAAGAGCAGTCACTGCTTTTTCAGCCTTGTCTGTGTTTTCATCCACATGCAAACAGAACATTCATTATACTAAGTAAAATATACAGTTATTTTTCCTCCACGTGACTTAATACAGATTGCTGAACTGTTGTGACTGTCTTCTTGGTTTATTTATTAAGTATACATGTTACTCCCCCCTGGTGACAAAAGTGCATACAGCAGCAAAACATCCCACTGAATTATCATGATGCCAAGACTGTTTAAAATAAGTGTCTATTATTGTATGAACGTGGTCACCAAGGTTATTGTAGTCAAAAACAAAATAGACAAAATACTCAAACTAAATTTTAATAAAAATGTAAGAATAGCATCAGCAATTTAATATCATATTTTGGAATCATGCAATGTTATTACAGTAAAGATGCCTGGCAATATTAAGAAAGAATATATGAATCACAAGAACTTTACATTGTGGACCCTCTTCTTCAATCCCTTTCAGTGTTCATCAAGACAACAGAATGCTAGCATTAGCATTTTGAAGGGCACTGACACTAATTAATTCACAGGATGCTAATCGTCTGCATTAATGAAGGCAAGCCTTAAGAAATGTTAGCAAACGTGCTGCACATGTAAAGACACTTTAACTAGCCATGGGAAACAAGAAGTACGGATGTGCACGTGTGATTGTGTGCCTGTTGTGTTCCATGTTTTGTGCTTTAAGACCTCCAGCTCATTAAATTGTGCTGTTTAGCTGTCAATTTAATCTAGCTGCTTCATTTGAGTTTTGAAAGCAATTCACATTTCAAATCTACAAATTAATAATAATAATAAAGCAAACTTGTCAATAAATATTAACGTGCACCACCCAGTCTTTTATAAACTCGGAAGGTATCTCATGTGATAACAGTTTTCTATTGATCCTTATAAGACAAACCTGAGTGTTCTGCTCCTGCATACTGATACATGCATTACACAATATAGATCCAGCCTTGTGTGTATAGGTAAGACATCTGTGGCTGTCTCGCTATTTATTGTAATCGAACCATGACTTTATTGTACACCAAAGGCTAAGACAAACAACATGCGCGTTTGCACTAAAACCTCAATGATCAACAAAGTCTTCCTATCTGACAGTATCAATTCGATGTGCTTATCTTTGTAAATATTTTGTAATATAGGTATACCATATATTGAGGGATGTCCCAGTTATACAAACCTACATTGTCAATGTGAATGTGCACTCAGGTGTGGGTGTATGGATCAGTAGTTGCCTTGTGATTATTATTTAACATGCATGTAGCCATTGATCAGAACCATTGATCAGAGGTTGGGAGCTAAAGGCCAGCTCACATTAAGACTTGGCCTCCCAAAGGGCCAATATAGAGCATTATTATTGAGGGACATTCTCAGCCTGCACCCATGCCACCAACAAGAGGGATTACTGTACATGTGTGCCGCACGCTCACACATTTGAGGTGTTCCCGAATCTCTCCATCATCCTACAACTCCATCTTTTTTTTCTCCGCCCACCTGTCTGTGCGTCTGTTCATTCATCACGCCCACCGCGCCACACTTTAAAGACATGTACTCGAACGAGCATTGAATCTAAAAAGCCACTCCTGTTTTTTCGTGTTAGGATGCCAGATAACAAGTCTAGAAGATGAAGCCAACACTTGTGTAAAAATGTGTTACAGATGTTCAGCAGGAAGGTTTTTTTTTAATGCAGATTCTTATTCTTGAACGAATAATCTTTTTCTTTGCTTTCATTTTTTTGGTTATACAACTTATTATTATTATGGTATTAATGTTGTTGTTTATATTATTATAAATTTTAATTGAGATCAATAAATCAACTGAAGTATATCTCTTTTACATTGATGTCAAGACAACACAATAAAGGAAAATAATATTTTAAGACAAAATACAAAGCAGGCTTCACATAAAATATGCTAAGAGTTAAAAGTAATGTATAAAAACAGCAATATAATTTCCCACCACAGAGTGTCTATGGTAAGAAAGGTACTTTTTTTTTTTTTTTTTTTTTTTTTTTAAATTACAAAAATGGTGCAATGATAGTGTTTCTGTATGTATTTACGCACTGAAATATTCTTAGTTTGTAAAGAAGACAAGTTTTTATTCTATTGAATATTTGGATTAAATAACATTGTAGATTGCATTCTTGACCCATGTATCGGATTTTTTTTATTTTTATCACCATATCGTGAGATTATCATTATTGTCTTGAATCTCAAATCGTACCTTGGGGTACAAAGAGGTCCCCACCCATACTATAGAGTATATTGATAAAATATGTAGAATGTAAAATGTACAGTAACAAATAAATGTGATTTCCCATAACAAATTAGCTGCCACTGATGACGATAGATGAACCAGATTAGGGCTGCAGGTATCGATTATATTAGTAGTCCATTAATCGATGAACTATTTGTTCCAATAATTGAGTAATATGATATGAAACATAAAAAAATGATAAAAAAAAAAAAACTGAGCCAAGCCTCAACTCGTATAAAAATTTTTTTTAAAAATTTGGATCTAAGTACAACAAAATAACAATTGGCTAACTCACAGAGCAAAACTCCACTATATTAAATGCTATAAAATGCTAAGGTTCTTTGTTTTACAATGCTCTTAACAAATGGTTCAAACACACATTTCCACAATAAAACGGCAAAATATACCTATAAACGAAATTACGGATGCATTGAAAAAAAAACATTAGCTCAAACAAAAACTTACATGTATGCATATGTTGGTCTTAACAGGGAGCAGCTGGATTTAGCCATGTGAATAAAGTTATGTCATATTCACTGTTGCCAGTAGAGGGCAGTGTATCCACCCAAATCAATAAAACTAAATGCAAACACATTCAAAACAAATACTCGTAGCAGCAACATTAAATTAAAATCTTTTTTCTAATCGAACTACTCTAGTTAATCGATTATTCGTTGCAGCACTAAACCAGATATGCTCTAAAAATGCAGTTTTTGCATTGACCACACAGTAACTTTGGCATAAAACCACCTACAACACTTAAAGTAAGGAAACACATCAACAACTTTCCTATTGTTGCAACGGATTTAATGTTATTTTCCAAATCAATTCATCGGCTGCCATTGACAACAATAGATGTCCAATCCATTTTGCCTGGGAGGATCTGTTCGATTGCTGCCAGCCCAAATGGATAGGATGTCTGTCGCCGTCAATTAGATTGAAACATGATCATCACTACTAAAAATTGTATATTAATACACATTCCACATTTGTCGGCTAATAGGACCAACTAACAAACATCTTGTCTTCTCCAGACTCAATGCACATTGAGGACGTGGATGCAGTGCAAAAGCTCCAGGATGTGCTCCACGAGGCCCTGCAGGACTACGAGGCTTCCCAGCACCAGGAGGACCCCCGGCGGACGGGCAAGTTGCTCATGACCCTGCCCTTGCTCCGCCAGATCTCCACCAAGGCCGTCCAGCACTTCTACAGCATCAAGCAGGACGGCAAAGTGCCCATGCACAAACTCTTCCTGGAGCTGCTGGAGGCCAAAGTGTGAGGGCAGAAAGTCCGAACAACTCTCAAACTTTTACATACACACACGTTCGCACCCAAATACACAAAATAATATGCCCCTTAACTACGCCCACTACGACTAAACAAGTAAACTACTCCTGTTACATTAAACTGTCTAAGATTTGAACGAAGAGGCTCCATTTTGATTTTGGAGATGGACCTTGCTGTTATGACCCCAACCCCTCTTAAAGTGGAAAGACGAAGACACTCCTGCAGTTGTTGTCGTCTGCAAAAACACTGACAATGACACTCACATATACTTTTAATGATGACATATTAACAGCAACATGCTGACAATGAGGACCCACTCAAAAGAAGTTCCGAGGACCGATGAGACTTTTTCCCCCTTTGCTCCCCCGTATAATTTTTTAAGTGTTTAAGAGGATAAAACGATAAAAAAATAAAAAATAAAAACTCAAGAAGTATTAAAGACATTTGTAATCACATATGTGTACATTGACATTTGGAAGGAAAAAGAAGATGATTGGAAGGAGATTTGCCTGCCAAAAGATGGAACACTTCCATTCAGCGGATGCCAGCAACTTTATGCCATTACCCCAAATTCTTTGACTTTAATTTTCTTTCAATCTGAGGCCCTGGAGTGGTGATTGAAAAGTGATCAACTTTCCTAAGACTCAAAGGACTGGAGTTGAAATTGGTTGGTGTTAACACTTCTTAAATTTAGGACATGGTTCCTGAAAATTCAGCAACTTTTATAACAACCTTTATTTTTATTCTTGTTGAAGTTGAAAATAATGTCAGACTGCAGACATAATTGAAGAGATTGAGGGGCTTAAAAAGTCACTTTTCCACTGCGTAGTACCAACTCTCCTCAGATGGACATCTGGATTGGACGTCTAGCACCGCCAATAGTACTGAAATATGAGCAATCACAGCCATTCTTCCCAGTTTAAATGAATTGGACGTCTATTCCCATTAGGCATGTGCCGGTATGAGATTTTAACGGTATGCTAACCTTAAGCAAAAATACCACGGTTTTACGGTATTGAAATTGTAGCTATAAAATGTGTTATTTTGAGATGTATGGGCAGGATTTTTTTTATTTTTCACATCATATTTGCAAATTGGAACATCAACATGAATAGAATGTTAAAAAAAAAATAAAATAACAAAAATAATTACTGAAATAATTGTAATAAAATTGAAATAATTAGGACTTATAGACTAAACCAACAGCCACAGCTGAAGTTGCTAAACATTAGAACAAAAATATTTGTTTTCCTTAAAAAAAAGTAAAAACACTTCTGAACGAAATTTAATATTGCAGGCACTTCACTGACTTTAAATCTCATCTCAACATTTTTAGAGACTTGTTCATTTTCTACATATTTCTCTCTCTGTCCAGGTTATGATACAGGAATGTGAGTATGTTCACCTTTTCTGGGTTAATATACCACAACTACTATTAATATTAATTAGTTGAATATTAATGGAGGTTGAGTGCAAGAGACAGAACCCGTGTGTATAACTCGTATCATCATTTACACATTATACACACACACTCACCCTCTCTCAACACAGAAAGTCGCCAGAGAGAAAAAACGCCACAGGCTGTATTATGAAAATGTTTTTTTGAACAGATGTTTACTCTGGCAAAAAACTACAAAAGTTATGGTTATAGTGAGGATAGTGAGGAAACAAATTAGCTGTCTTGGCACGCTAACTAACCACGTTAATTGCCTTGTTAACAAGCTTACGTTATAGTATTAGTTTTACCATCGCTATGCACACAAAACACGCTAGAGTGAACTCTCGTAGCTGGTGGAAAACGTTCATGACGGCATTTACTTACCTTAAATTTTGTGTAAAGTGATGGTGATGATGGTCATGTAAATGTAAAATCATGTTGGAGGTGTTGCCTGCACGTCGGCTGTCCTGCCCCCTCTAAGCCGCGGCCGTCTGTTTCTTTTCGGTAGCTGAAATGCACCCATATTAGACTAACTTTTTTGAGGCGGGCTTGAAAAAGCTCAGGTGTAGTTTTGACAGCGACTGCAGTGTCACCGACACACTTGACAGAGCAACAACCAGAGGGGAAGGGGTGGGTGCTGCCACTCCAAGCCATTTCTCGCCGCATTTTTGGGACATAAAAATAGCAAATAACGGACTACGGTATGACGGAAATTTTTTGTGGTTTTGAAACCGTGACGTTTCCATACCACGGTAAACCTTGAAACCGGTAACCGGCACATGCCTACTCTAATTCCCATCCATGGCTTGCAATGAGTTATATACTATGAGGGGGAAAAATCAAATTGAGAGTGTTACTTGGAGCAGTAACCATTGTGTATTTGTTTTTATTCATTTTTTAATTTCATTTAGTTTTTAATAACACTAATTTATAAATATATTTAGAATTAAAAACAATGATTAATAATGAAAAAAAAGCAATTATAATAATTTCTAATATTTTTTTCCAGTTTTTTTAAATTACCAAAAATTGTCGCTTGCCCCATAAAGAGTTAAAGTTCTTAAGTGTCCCAGGACAACGCGAGCTACCAACTGCACCACAGCTGCCCCCCTAGTCAGAGCCGCTGCCATCTTTTGGTGCAAAGTAGTAACTACACGAAGCATAAAATTTACAGCTCTGTACACAAGGTTGGATGTCGCAATTTTTGGAACTAGCACTTAAATAGTTGTCAACTTTTGAATAGCTCTCCATTGTAGTGACCACTGTCCCTGAAATGGCTAATCGTAGGTGAGTTTGTGCCATGCAATGTACAAGTGGTAAAAAAAAAATCAAATCCAACAACTCTTCTTGTCTGTCAGTCTACAGTATTTTCACCTCCTCACAGTTCACAGCCTTGCACACATGTCACTCTGGTGTTGGAGATAGTCAAGTGGCCTCATGCAGTGCTTTCCTTTTGTGCTTCCTTCACAAGTTCATCTTTACAAGATGGCCTCAAAGCAGATGTTCCACACATGTGATGGGCTAGTGTCAAGACAAAAGGTGACCGAAGCTTTATTTTTGTTTCTTGACTTTTATCAAAACAATTATAGCTAAGAAACTGATATTAGGATTGTAAATAAGTCATCCTGTATAGACGTATAACAACAGCTTTTTTCTTTCTCCTTAAACTTAAAACACACTTTTCTCTACCAGCTTGACCACACTCAGTGGTTATCATATGTATAAATATAATGACTTATCATGTATTAACAAATCAAAGTTCATCAGAGCTTCCAAGTTACAGTTCATTCAAAACGAGGGTGCAAGGATGAGGTTTAGGGAAAATATGTAGCTTTTTTTTTTCTCTCATTTGTCAGACATTAATAATTAATCATATGTAGCAGTCATGAAATTGTAGCGTGAAGAGCATTGCTATGGGCGACAATACTATTACAATAATCCTGTTTTTAACTTGTCAAGTAAACAAAAGCACCTTTCTAAGCAATATTTTCTGCCAAGTAGACAAACATGGGGAACATTATGAGCCATGTTTCCGCCAAGTGCTACATGTCACATAAAAGTTGGATTTCGCTGACTAAAGGTTGGAATAAAATTCGATTAAGCGCATGTAAATTAACATTTTCATAGAAATGGGTATGGAAAAAAATACTAATAATTGAAAATGAAAGTCAAAACCTATTAACTAAGGCTAGGTTCATACTGCAGATCTTATTGCACAATTCTGATTTTTTTCATATCTGTTTTTTGGCGTGCCCGTTCAGACTGCCTCTGTCAATTGAGCACCTTCAAGTATGACACATTCGCACTAACTCGCAGTGCGACACGCACTGAGAAAACTGACCTGCATACGTAGAGGCATCAAAACAAATGACTGCACATGCTGGCTCTGCATCAATCTAGGGTCATCATTAGAGCTGAAACGAATACTCGAGCAACTCGAGTAACTTGAGTTTAAAAACTGATCCGAGTAATTTTTTTCACCTCGAGGAATCGTTTAATTTTGCCAGCTCTAAGCATCACGTTTTGCCCGGACTACTTTTAATGCGGGACAACGGCTGACGTCACGTGCGTAGAGGAAGAAGCAATTAGGAAAAAAAAAGAAAAAGAAAAAAACTTTACTGCAGCCGACAGCCACTACAAACTACGCCGACGTTGCTAAAAACTACCCCCGCATGATGCTAGTGTGGTAGCAGGTAGTGTCCGATGCGTCTCATAGATATCACATGCATTTAGGACTAGATGCGAAATGACAGACTTGGCCGCGTCTGGGCAGCGTTAGTAAACAGCTGCCCTCTTTAAGCAGTAGACTTCTCAGCACTAATATATATAACGATACTGTCACTCGCTCACGTAACGTTAGCCCTTCGGAGGGCTAGGTTTCTATTGATTAAGACCACTGTCGATGCGTGGCTAACGTGTCTTACATACAGGCTTTATTTAATCTGTAAAAACACAGGGCTGTAGAGTGAGGAGGGTGTAAAATAAAAACTTAATAATGCTGTCAATTTTAGCTCAGTAATCATTGCTGGATAAAACGCCAAGTAGCACTGGTCACTAATGTGCTCCAATACAGCAGGTGTCATACATTTATTTTGAACACTGCAAAAACTCAAAATCCTATCAGCACTTACAGTTTAGACTAACTTAAAACTTAACTAGAACTTAAAAATAGCTTGACACAAATGGAAATTCAATTGAAACACGTGGGAAAAACACGTAGCTTTCAAGTGATGTGTGTTATCAAGCGTAATGTCATTTTTAGGTAAGAAATATGTTTTTTTTTATAAGATCTAGAAGTTTTTTGAGTGAAAGCAGTGAATTTTTTTTCTAGTCACATCTGAGATGCAATTGTTGGCTGTTTTCAACAATGTACATCGAAAATAAAGACATTGATTGACTGAAAATGGTTCAATATTGGATTAAATGTCTTTTTTTTCCTCATGTATATTTATAATTGCTCTTTACCTAAAAAAAAAAAAAAGTTTTATCCAATTACTCGATTAATCGATAGAATTTTCAGTCGAATACTCGACTACTAAAATATCCGATAGCTGCAGCCCTAGTGATCATAACTTGATTTCCAAAAAGAGGACACAAATAAGACATAAATAATCCTCGTTCAGTCCTATATTCAAAGTTTACATGGATTGATAGAACGCATGCACCGTACGTGTGTGCGCCGTGCCTGCACGCACACACATACGGTCAGTTTGCCCCGACTCTGGGCCATGTAAGCAATACTGAAATACAGTACTGCTCATTTAGCACTCTGAAAGAAAACCGAGCATTGTCAGGCATGCCCCCCTCCCCGCCCTAATTTTATTATTTTTATGACTTGTCAAGTCTTTGTCTTCCCAAAAAGCCGAGCGCTAATGTACAGCTCCTCTGATCCTGCTTTTAGTCTAATTTTGTGATTGTTTGATGATTCCCATAATTCTTCTAAACCGCCTTTGCGTGTCTTGAAAAACGCTCTAGAAATAAAATGTATTATTATCATTATCGCTGTCGTCCTCCGTGCCTCTCGCTCTTTGCTGACGTAATTGCTGCATGAATTCCGATTTGGGAGATTTGACAGGTCAGACCGCCGCCACATTCTGGAAAAATTATCGGATTTAAACCACATACGAAAGTGACCCAGATCGGATTTGAAATGGTCCACTTCTATGTGACTTGTCACGTTCAGACTGTCAAGTAAATGCCTCACTCGAGTCGGAAAAACACGAAAAAAATCTGATTTGTGCATTAAGACCTGCGGTATGAACCTAGCCTAATTGTAGTTGTAAAAGTTTGAGACCTGTGCATTAGCTGGGACTGATGTCATATACTGTACTGTACTTATCCAAATTATGTTTGAAATTACACGCAGCAAAATCAGGTTTTTGCTGGTTTCTGTAAAAAGCAAAAGAATCTTAATTTGTGCTCAATCTCAATCAATCAATCTGGCACAGTTGTTTTGTCGGATCTCTGTATAAAAGACTCCCATCAGTGACCTGCAGCGCTTGGTAGAAATCAGCCATAAATAAGCAAATGCTGATTTGAGCTATGTAAAATTGTGCTCAAACAGAATGGCATCACTTATAAACACTCACGCTGATTTTGCCCGTATCTCTGTTTTAAAACATCTAATTTCTTAAAGTGCAATCAGTGTAAGTGACAAAGATCAAAACAAATTTTAGCACTCTATAATTCATTACATCAATTATTCTGTGTTTTTCGAGTTCTTCTTTCATCAGAATCAATCTGAACTGAAGGTTCAATCACTCGTTATAGCTTTAACATTTGGGAATTAAAAAAAAAAAATCATACTATATTATCTATGTAATTTGTAATGATTGATAAGAATGTCAAATGTTTATTCACCCTACTAGAAGCTGGCAGCTGATGAGTTAAGAAGTGTAGACCATCTCTGACATCGCTCGCAAACATTATTAGTGGCTATTTTCTCAGCCTTCGTTACCGTTGTATATTGTAAATAAAGACAGATTACAATTCTAACAAGACATTTTATCGGAAACAAAGAATTTTTAGGAAAGCAACAACAAATGTAGCTCAACCTCGTAAGTTTCATGTTGCCCGTTTCTTCTTCGGAGTAAAAAAATTACTTTTGATTCCCCATGTCTTCCTTCGTTTTTTGGCTCTCGTGCCATGCGCTTCCCACTTTATTAGCCGGCACCCATTAGACTAGAGGCCGTGGGGTCTGGCTGCTGGAGTGGTGCTCTGATGCAAAGAACTCTTCTAAATCGCAGCACTCATCTCTAACCGACTACACATACTTAATGAATTATTTAGTATCTAAATGATAAACGCAAGTATTTAAAGGAGGAGGGTCATTTGTGTAACTTTCCTGTAGAACAAACAATATTCTGTATATCTTTTAAGTTCCGATAACAGAGACTGAATGAGTTTGAGAACCTTTTGATAAGCTCGCTGTACATATATAACTACCTTCCACGCAGCTTGACACCTCAGTCATTTTGTCCAATTTCTTGAAATCATTTTCTAATATTTTTAATTAATTACAGGGAAGAGCAAAAGGCCGAAACTCTGATCTTTCAATTATTTTTATGAGACATTTTGTCTGATTCCTTAAATGTACGCTGTAAGGCTTGAAGAATCCTTAAATTATACATGTCACGTATAATGTACATTATTGTTTTTTTCTCTTATACAATTCAACAAATGGTGCTTGTATTTTTTTGTTTGTTTCAATTTAATATTAAATTGTCACCTATTAAAGTTAAGCCAGTAATGTTGTGTTCCAAGTTTCCCAAATGTGCACTTGATTTGACTTTATTCACTTGTTAAAAACGGCAGTATTTTAAATAAAAATGACACTTAGGTCGATTCAATTGTTTTAAGCTGCCACAGATCCGAGAAATGCTTCAATTTGCTTTGACTTTGTAAAAGTTTTTATGTCTTGGAAGCGATATTTTTGTTGACAGAACTCTTGACGAGTTGCACTTGTGATCAATTATTGGAGTCGAAACCCATACAAATGGACAAAGTGGTATTTTCCATGAGGTGCAATGGGGAAAGGAGTGGAGTGTTTTGACCTGGTTGCACTTTAAGCACCATGTTGTGTTTCTTTCATCTGTTACTAAGACACATTCGCTGCAAATATTGTATGTAAGCCAACTCTGACTTGTGAAGCTGAAGCAGCAAAGAAAAGGATTGTCCATCCCAGCTCTACAGTCATTTAATTGTATTTAAATGTAGCTGCCACTTGGGCAGCATTCGTGGGCGAGGGAGAGTTTGAATAAAAACTTTTGGAGGAAAAAAATGATAAAAAAAGTCCCTTGCCTTGTGACGAGTTCTGGACGAAGGAAGAGAAAGAGACCTTGTATTGTTATGAAAAACATGTTCGTAGATTTTAGATGTGCTTCACATCATAAAATGAAAAAGAAAAGAAAAAAACAATTACCTGTATATTTTTGTGATGTGTATCATACAAGTGTGCTCCAATGATAATGTCCATTTGTGTAAATGTATTTATTTCACACTGTATATATTGTTCAATGCAAAAAGAGAGACCTATGATTCTGTAAGTTAAACGACTATTGTTTGAAACATTACATGTGTTACTCCAGACTATGCCTTTCAGGATTATTACAGTAGAGCAATATCGATTAAAACCAGGCTTCCAGTTTTGAATCTTGTTCTCCTCCTTATTTGAAAGACACCACATTTGTTTAGAAATGATAAACTTGAACTCACTAACTTATTGAAGTTAAAATCTAATGTTGATACTATTCATTCATTCATCTTCTGAATCGCTTATGGCCGTTGCAAACTTGCGGCAGCCTAGTGTGAAGGGGGGGCAGGCGTACTTATGTCTGTGCTATCAGGCTGATTCAGCGGACAGATATACGCAAATCACGGCTGAAAAAACCTTGATAAATGCAATAAAAAAGTTTTGCAAGCTCTGAGACACTCGAAAAATTACTTTCATACCTCTCCTTGCTTAGCTAAATTGTACCTCGATGTACATTTGTGTGGAAATGTACTTCACGAACAACAATATTATTCATCTTATCACCAAAACTAGTAAAATTCTATACATGGCTATTATAGTGCCCCCTATTCCTTGAAATATGACATTTTGCTGTTTTTAAAAAAATAAATAAATAAATAAATGAACGCATCGTTGCTTTGGACTATAGTAAATAGGCTTGCTGGTTTTGACTTCCTGACAACGTCTACGTCAGGCTGCGTGGCCCCTCCTGTTTTGTGCTTGTGCACCGGGCTGACGCTAGTGTAAATAGACCTTTATCCTCATGAGGGTCACAGGGTTGCTGGAGCCTATCCTAGATAACAACGGGCAGGAGAAAGGTTACACTCTGAACTGGTCACCAGCCAGCCGCAGAGCACAACCAAAACAAACAACCATTCACACACATACTCACACCTACGGAGAATTTGAAGTGTTCAAACTTCAAATCACGTTTTTGGAAGTGGGAGGATAGAAACAACTGGTAAAAGAAACATACCAACACTAAAATACACATGATCCAGTCAACATTGTAAATTCAGCGTGTCCTTGAGTTACGAACGAGTTCCGTTTCTATGATGGCGACATAACCCCCTAAGTCGGATTTCACCATTATAGTCGAATTCACGTCAAAATACTTTGTTTAAAAAACTAAAATACTGTAACGAATCGGGTTGCCTGTATTGTTGAGGTTGCAGTGTTGATGTCTGGCGTGTTTAAAATGATATTATGACGGGGCGCGGGGCCGATTAATAAGGGGCCTGCATTGTTGGCGTAGCCGTCAAAGCTGACCGGGTGGAATCACAGACAAAGAGCTTTTTTTCGTTGAAAATTCTTGTGAATAAATGCTTTAATCCCTGAATTCTTTATAGATATGGACGCAAAACAGTCTTGATTCTTGGTTAAAAGCAAAAAAAACGGGCAGTTAGCATTTATTTTACGTAAATATGTCGAAGAATGATACTAGTCTGTTAGACAATGTGGCGGCAGCCTTACAACAAAGAGCTTTTTACGTTGAAAATTCATGTGAAGAAACGAAAAATATAATTAATACCTTGAATCCTCAAACAAATCACTCCTGAGACAATCCTTCCTGTTTGTATGCGGTACAGTTATCGTACTTTTTCAACCTAAATCCGGCGTTGGATTGCTGCATGTGTCACTGCGACCGACTGCAAATAACTGAAGCGGATTATGGGATTGCCCCCTACTTTTTTATGAAGTCTATGCGTTTTGTTTCAAATGCTGTCCCAAAACGCACCGAGTGACTGAAAGAGGAAGGGCAAAGTCTTGCTTTCCAATTTTGTTGGCATCAGCTACGGCTTACAATAACCGTGTTCCGTGCTTTCAGTTGCAAATAAACAATTGAAAACTCTAGTTGGCGTTTTCCTTGTAGTCGCTACAGTACATTAACATAAAAAAATAAGATGCCGTCCCATTTCTGCTGAGAGGTGAATGGAGAACTACATAAAGTAGAAGGCTGCGAGAGCTATTAATGTACAGTGCCTTGCAAAAGTATTCGGCCCCCTTGAATCTTGCAACCTGTTGCCACATTTCAGGCTTCAAACATAAAGATATGAAATTTAATTTTTTTGTCAAGAATCAACAACAAGTGGGACACAATCGTGAAGTGGAACAACATTTATTGGATAATTTAAACTTTTTTAACAAATAAAAAACTGAAAAGTGCGGCGTGCAATATTATTCGGCCCCTTTACTTTCAGTGCAGCAAACTCACTCCAGAAGTTCAGTGAGGATCTCTGAATGATCCAATGTTGTCCTAAATGACCGATGATGATAAATAGAATCCACCTGTGTGTAATCAAGTCTCCGTATAAATGCACCTGCTCTGTGATAGTCTCAGGGATCTGTTTAAAGTGCAGAGAGCATTATGAAAACCAAGGAACAAACTAGGCAGGTCCGAGATACTGTTGTGGAGAAGTTTAAAGCCGGATTTGGATACAAAAAGATTTCCCAAGCTTTAAACATCTCAAGGAGCACTGTGCAAGCCATCATATTGAAATGGAAGGAGCATCAGACCACTGCAAATCTACCAAGACCCGGCCGTCCTTCCAAACTTTCTTCTCAAACAAGGAGAAAACTGATCAGAGATGCAGCCAAGAGGCCCATGATCACTCTGGATGAACTGCAGAGATCTACAGCTGAGGTGGGAGAGTCTGTCCATAGGACAACAATCAGTCGTGCACTGCACAAATCTGGCCTTTATGGAAGAGTGGCAAGAAGAAAGCCATTTCTCAAAGATATCCATAAAAAGTCTCGTTTAAAGTTTGCCACAAGCCACCTGGGAGACACACCAAACATGTGGAAGAAGGTGCTCTGGTCAGATGAAACCAAAATTGAACTTTTTGGCCACAATGCAAAACGATATGTTTGGCATAAAAGCAACACAGCTCATCACCCTGAACACACCATCCCCACTGTCAAACATGGTGGTGGCAGCATCATGGTTTGGGCCTGCTTTTCTTCAGCAGGGACAGGGAAGATGGTTAAAATTGACGGGAAGATAGATGCAGCCAAATACAGGAACATTCTGGAAGAAAACCTGTTGGTATCTGCACAAGACCTGAGACTGGGACGGAGATTTATCTTCCAACAGGACAATGATCCAAAACATAAAGCCAAATCTACAATGGAATGGTTCAAAAATAAACGTATCCAGGTGTTAGAATGGCCAAGTCAAAGTCCAGACCTGAATCCAATCGAGAATCTGTGGAAAGAGCTGAAGACTGCTGTTCACAAACACTCTCCATCCAACCTCACTGAGCTCGAGCTGTTTTGCAAGGAAGAATGGGCAAGAATGTCAGTCTCTCGATGTGCAAAACTGATAGAAATATACCCCAAGCGACTTGCAGCTGCAATTGGAGCAAAAGGTGGCGCTACAAAGTATTAACGCAAAGGGGCCGAATAATATTGCAAGTTTAAATTATCCAATAAATTTTGTTCCACTTCACGATTGTGTCCCACTTGTTGTTGATTCTTGACAAAAAATTAAAATTTTATATCTTTATGTTTGAAGCCTGAAATGTGGCGAAAGGTTGCAAGGGGGCCGAATACTTTTGCAAGGCACTGTACATCTGCATATTCGTCGGTGTCTTATGCTGAGCTTTTTTTCCATGGTAACTGCTTTTCTTTCAGCCAGACCAACATCACGAGAAGACCCAGAGATTCTTCACTGGGGTCATAATGTGAAAACAAGGACGGCAAAAGGGCAAAGGTTCTTCTGGCACAAAAACACTGACAAACACTATTCACTTGTTAAGCAGAAGCACTGGTGGTGCTGTGGAGTAAATGGCAGACGAGGCATGAGCGTCGAAAAAGTCGAAATGTCGTAGGTCAAGAACATCGTAACCCGAAGACTCGCTGCATATGATCACCCAATATTAATGAGAAATTTAATGATGATTCGTTTTGAAATCAGAAGCAAGTAAAAGCTTTTTCATGTATTATTTTATTTATTTTGAATTTGGGATTTGTGACAAATTATACTCAACATTTTTAAAAGAAAAGACAATCTGCAATTTAAATATTTTAGCACGAAGTCAATACACATACTTTGTTATTGCAGGTCATATGAAAAGAAATGGAGGGCCTGATATGGCCCCCGGGCCTCGAGTTTTACAAGCGCTGCTGTAGATGCTGCTCAGACAGTGGCTACGTTTACAGGTACATGCAGTCAGTATTCATGTTGAGGTTAATAGTCTCCCTCTTCTGGTATTCGAAAAAAGCAATGGATTGAATGATCAAACTGCGCATTAATTTACAGTCATTTCAACTTTTCTAAAAATCCACTACACTACATTTAGGTACAGTTGCCATTACATTTTAATCTTTAGTCTTTAAGAGAACTTTGTTTTTAAACTTTGATTTAGGTACATTAACCTTTCCTGTTCGCAATTCAATTGAATTAGTCATTACAATTTGTATTATTTTTCATTTTAAAGGTAGTTTTAATGTTCAAAATGTGCTTTATACAGTGATATTGTTTTCAGTGGTAAAAGGTACCACTGACTTAGACATTTCATTACTACTGTGACACGAATGCTACTTACACTAGAACTACCAAGGGTGGATCAAGTTGATACAAATCATTTTTGTAACCAGAGAAGGATCATGTGACCCTAATCAGCATATCTTTTGTGAGCACTATGGTCCTCATTAGTCATTCCCATTCACACTCGCAAAACTACAGGGTTGGATTGCTCCAATTATCTCCAATTGTTTGCAGGGCAGGGTTGCCTTGGCTTTGTTGGACAATGGACCGCTCAGGCAGGCAATCGGGCAGACAACCTTTTTACATATTCCAAAAGCTGCAGTTTGGCTACAGTACAAGGGACGGTGTGATAAAAAAACAAACCATTTTTTATGTGGTGACATATGACACTTCGCTAGGTGTTGAAGGTTGTTACCGAAGCAATTTTTCCTTTTGCACCTTCTTTGCGCCCACATTAGAGCGAGCCAATTCCTTTGCAAGACCCACCAAGAAGTCCACCCGTCTCTTATATCCAAGATGCTAATTGCAGCTATCCAGAGTGACCCCCCCCCCCCCCCTTCACACCTAGGCAGCAACTCCATAGGCGTGTGTAGGAGGGTGGTCTGCCTGATTGCTTGCTTGAGTGGTCTATTGTTTGACAAAGCCCAGTAGTCCGTTTGGTATCAGGGTCATTTGACGCGTTTCTGGTATTTCTTTATAGCCAAAAAACCCCGGGACATCCAGTGTTAACGTGGTATTTCACAAGGTTACTTCGTAGTAATAATACTATTATTAAGTATTATAAATTGAAAACCGACTACAAAATTGTTTACCTCAAATAACCTTTTTTTTTTTTTTTTTTTCCCCCACTTCTTGCCATCTACCAGACACAAACAGACAGACAGACAGACAGAATAAGCAGTATAGAAACTTGGCAGAGTGCTCCATGGGCCACGAACATTTAGACACAAGTCAGAGGTAAAAGTTGCTTTGCCCTCACGTACGGAGCACCAGGATGGAGTTTGGGGTAAGGCGGGAAGAGGTGAGAGGAAGTGTGAACAGCTTGCTCCAGTGGGTGGCTAACTACTGTCCATTTGGAAAAAGCCAGATCTCCTCCTCTTGCCAAGGGCACCACACACACAAATGAACACACGGCACACACACTCAGGGATGTAAGACATGCTGTGTGCGGCACTAAACAGACGATAACATTCAGCCATGTCTGTTGTCCCCTCCTCTTTTTATTCTCTTCCTCTTCCCCTCTCTAATAGCCAGCAGCAGTAAATGGGATGCAGAGGCCAGAGATTTAATGTAGCAGAGAGCCATGAAGCCTTTTAAGAAGCCTTCTTCTAACAGGGGGGTTTGAAAGTGGAGGTCTGACCTGCAGGCAAATATTTTTCAAGCAGATGACATAAGATTTTCACCCAGCAAGAGTTTTTTTTGTATGGTTTTGTTTTGGTTTTTAATCTCATTCCAGGCTTCTCAGATTATGCTCACACTTCTCCCCAACAAAGGTGTCTGCCTGCCGTGCGCATATGTCTCATTTTACTTGCTCGCCTTTTGGAGTTCATTTATTTTATTTTATCTTTGATTCATTATTATGATACGATAAAAGCTACTTGAGCATTTCAGCTGCCGAGGGGCCCTTATCGTTAACCTTGTGGAACGCGCATAAGAGTGGGCGCCACACGCCGCATCGCTAATGGCCGACTTAACTCCTCTCGCCTCCTCCTCCACCTTCTGGCTTCATCTACATCTCTCCTTCAATCTAAGTCTCTTTGCGAGCACCTCTCACTTTCTTATCTGTCTGTCTGATATCAGCTCAATGCTCTAATGGCCTCACTGATTTTCTCACATTTTTCAACCGTGCAGTTTGTCTCATAGTCTAGAGGTTCTAGGTTCAAATCTTGCGGTCTTTGCACACTCGTATGGTGCTTTTGTGGGTTTCCTCCGGGTACTCTGGTTTCTTTGAGCGTTCCAAATGCATTCCTCTAAGACTTTAAATACTGTATTTTTCGGACTACAAGTCGCACCTGAGTATAAGTCGCACCAGCCATAAAATGCCCAACAAAGAGAAAAAAAAAACATATGGCGGAAAACATAGACAAGACTGAAAAAGCCGTTTCTGCTCTTGCACTCCTCTTGCAGAGAAACTGTTGTATTTTAAGCCAAAACAACTGTTGTGTTTGATAGAACAATATGTCTATATGCTGCCATAGCAGATTCATGGCTCATTAAGCCCCCGAACAATTTTTAATTTGCCCGTTTTACCCTGGAAACCCCCGTTTACAGACGTCGCGCAACCGTTTTTGTTTCAACCTAGCCATAAAAAGAAGGTAAGTAATTATATTTATTATTCAAAATGTCTGTCATTTTTAGCTTAGAATCATTAATTGATGTCTAATATTTAGTTTAAAAAAAGAAAACGACTTTAAAAAATTATTCACTCGCATATTTTAAACTTTTAAACAAATTACGTCACAATGAAAAATTTGGCGTCTGTAAAAAAGTCATGGATATCTACCTCACAACTATCGCTTAATTGTATGTTTTTTGTTACTGTCGCATTTTCCCCGATATATTAGATGATAAATAATCGATCCAAACAAAGAAAATTTGAAAAATAACATTTAAAAGGGTAACTATATGAAAAAGAAAATCTCAACCACTCCTTGTTGTGTGCGATTTCTGCATCGCGACCCTTGTCATATCACCATGTTTCAACCATAAAGTCCCCCAAAAATCTGGCTGTGGCCATTCACAGCTGTGTCTTGACACTCAGTGATTCATGCTACATGGAATTTTTGGATCGAAACAAGATAAGTTCGCGATAATATGTCGTTAAAATCGTGGCGTCTTTAATTCTGCTCCCGCGTGCTCTCGCTTCCAGTTAGGGTTTTGCTGTTTAAAAGATTTTTTTTTTCAAAAATGCCCTCCAGTTCAAAATTTTTCTTCCCCCAGAAAATTGAGATTTTAAGCTTTCCAATGATGTATCACACATGCATATCGGACAATTTTGAAATCTGGCCAAATTGGGGGTCTCAGAGCGGAACTTCAAGTCACCTGAGTGTTTTCCGCCATATATAAGTCGCACTGGAGTATAAGTTGCATTTTTGGGGGAAATTTACTTGATAAAATCCAACACATAGAACAGATATGTCATCTTGAAAGGCAATTTAATATAAAAAAAAAACAATAGAGAAAAACATGCTGAATAAGTGTACAGTGCATGAACAACGAAATGCGATTTTACTGTCCTCACCAGGATGCTACGGCTCGGTCCTGGCTATACAGCGAGCTAAACTCCCAAATGACGATGCTGGACATCCACATAATTTGCTGAATCAATTTCGTCCTCGATACCAAACGTCAACGTGAATAAATGATAATTAGGTGCGGTTACAGCAATGACACAAACGGTTAGCATGCGTTCGCTAGCACTAGCACATCGTTCAAACAACCACACAACTGGCTCTAGGTGTCCGATTGCGGGTGGAAAACACACAACAACAACAGATAATGAATGTAGGTTCGCAGACGTGTCTCTCTCTCTCTCTCTCGCCCACTCGATCAGAGACACTGCGTAGCTGTCAGTCTTCTTCTAGCGTGTGAGCGCTCTTCTTCACGTAAACAAGTGCGAGTGCGTCCCCATGTGGGTGTGAAAGCGCCACAAACTAAAAGCATGCATTTCAATATAAAAAAGTCAATAATACAATTGAACACATTGCCAAAGGCAGAACTCGAACGTGGCTATAGCTATTAAGAGTTATTCAGATAACTGTAAGATGAACAACATGCTGAATAAGTGTACAGCATGATAATGTAATATGATGCATGAACAACAAAATGCGAACGTGGCCGGTATGTTAACGTAACATAGCTATTAAGAGTTATTCAGATAACTATAGCATAAAGAACATGCTAACAAGTTTACCAAACCATCAGTGTCACTCCAAAACACCAAAGTAACATGTGAAATGATATCATAATGTGTTAATAATTTCACACATATGTCTCTCCTGAGTATAAGTCGCACCCCCAAACTATGAAAA
Organism: Corythoichthys intestinalis; assembly: GCF_030265065.1. Taxonomy (NCBI): domain Eukaryota; kingdom Metazoa; phylum Chordata; class Actinopteri; order Syngnathiformes; family Syngnathidae; genus Corythoichthys; species Corythoichthys intestinalis. The sequence continues at coordinate 35,953,279 of NC_080395.1, read as the reverse complement.
AAATCTGCGACTTATAGTCCGAAAAATACGGTACCTTTATTTTCTAACTGTAGATATGTTGAGAAGGAATATATTTAAACAGTTTTTAATGTTATCAAATTGTATCAATCTAGCCACAGGCTGTTTTGAAATTAAGAGCATTTTATGGAAGCGCAAAACCTCTCCTACAACCTGGGGCTTTGCCAGACAATCTCTTAGGGGAACCATCTTTGTTTGAGGCCCTGGAAAGTGTGAATGTGCAACTTTGCACCAGTGGCACCCCGTGTGTGTGTGTCTGTTTCTGTCGCCTTGTATCTGTAAGCCAGTTCCCATGGGGTTCACAGGCCGAGTGACATGGCCTGATGGTGGTAATGGCCATCCACATCACTTAGCCTACTCAGAACCACAGACACAAAGATTAACTGATTTGCACAGTCCAAATAAGTGAATATATAATAATAATAATATATGTGAATTTATATACAGTGGTATGAAAAAGTATCTGAAACTTTTGGAATTTCTCACATTTCTGCATGAAATCACCATCAAATGTGATCTGATCTATGTCAAAATCGCACAGATGAATAAACAGTGTCTGCTTTAACTAAAATCACCCAAACATTTATAGGTTTTCATATCTTAATGAGGATAGTATGCAAACAGTGGTACAATAAGTAAGTAACCCATCACATTTAATATTTTGTGCCCTCGCCTTTGGCAGTATTAACTTCAAGCAGACGCTTCCTGTAGCTGCAGATCAGTCTGCACATCGATCAGGACTAATCATGACCCATTCTTGTCTTCAAAACTGCTGAAGTTTAGTCAGATTCCTGGGATGTCTGGCCTGAATCGCTGTCTTTAGGTCATGCAACAGCATCTCAATGGGGTTTGAGTCTGGACTTTGACTTGGCCAATCCAGAATGTGTATTTTGTTCTTCTGAAACCATTCTGAAGTTGATTTACTTCTGTGTTTTGGATCATTGTCTTGTTGCAGCATCCATCCTCTTTTTAGCTTCAACTGTCTGACAGACGACCTCAGGTTTTCCTGCAAAACATCCTGATAAACTTGCAAGTTGTCCAGGCCCTGATGTAGAAAAACAGCCCCAAATCATGATCCTCCCTCCACCATGCTTCACGGTGGGGATGAGGTGTTGATGTTGGTGAGCTGTTCCATTTTTCCTCCACACATAATGTTGTGTGTTACTCCCAAACAATTAAACTTTGGTTTCATCAGTTCACAAAATATTTTGCCTAAACTTCTGTGGAGTGTTCAAGTGCCTTATGTGAACATTAAACAAGCAACAATGTTTTTTTAGACAGCAGTGGCTTCCTCCGTGGAGTCCTCCCATGAATACCATTCTTGGCCATAGTTTTACATATAGTTGATGTGTGCACAGATATGTTGGACTGTGTCAATGATTTCTGCAAGTGTTTAGCAGACACGCTAGGGTTGTTTTTTACCTCTCTGAGTATTCTGCGCTGAACTCTTGACGTCATCTTTGGTGGACGGCCACTCCTTGGGAGAGAAGCAACAGTCCCAAACTCTCTCCATTTGTAGACAACTTCTCTGACTGTAGATTGATGAACATCCAGACTTTTAGAGGTTTTGTATCCTTTCCTAGCTTTATACAAATTAACAGTCCTTGATCGCAGGTCTTCTGACAGCTCTTTTGATCGAGCCATGATGCACATCAGACAATGCTTCTCATCAAGACAATTTTTACCAGGTGTGTGTTTTATAGTGGGCAGGGCAGCTTTAAACCACTCAACAGTGATTCGGCACACACCTGACTTAAATTGTTTGCTAAAAATTGGTTTCAATTACTCTTTAAGTCTCCATAGACAGAGGGTTCACTTACTTATTTTTCCCACTTCTGTCATTGTTTGCTTGCTATCTTCATAAAGTTATGAAAACCTATAAATGTTTGGATGGTTTTAGTTACAGCAGACACTGTTTTTACAACTGTGTGATTTTGACAAAGATCAGATCACATTTTATGTTGATTTTATGCAGAAATGTGAGAACTCCCAAAAGGTTCAAGATACTTTTTAGTATTAGCACTGTATATAAATGCATGAATGAAGCCTTACAAATAAGGTCAGTTCTAACGATAAATAAACATTTTGATCTATACAAGTCTCTCCATCCAAAAATTGTGAAATTTTGAATGGTCCGGGTAAGAGAGCATATTTTGATTGACAATATCTAACCTTGACCCAGAATATGGCCATATTAATCTTGATGATATAGTATGGATCGGATCAGGTCCAAGAATTTGATAAGGTGAAATTTAAATGTTTAGAAATAGTAAAATTCAATCTTTGACGCCTTTTTTGATGCGTTAACTAAAAAACTAGAGGACACCTTTTTCAGATGAGTGCGATGTGCGTTTAAAAAAAAATTATTTTTTTTTAAATCGGTTTAGATGTCACAAATATCAAACACAGTCTTCTAGTTTAATTGTTTGTCCACCGTGTTGTAATGTACATTACTTTCACCTACAGGAGTGAAGAAGAACATTGGCGACCACAGTTTAATGCAGTACACATTTATATTTACAGCCCATTTTCGTGGAGGTCTGCGCCTTCCTGGGTGCTCTTATTTTGAAGCACTAGAGAGCCGTTCATGATGTATAGTCGGCCACTCCCTCCCTCCATTAGCTTACATGCTATCTAGCAATTAATGTCCACACATTTGCGCAAACCTTCAATGATGGATGTGCTCTTTGCTCTCTTCCTTTATCTGCCGTTTTTGACACTTCCTGTTCACTCTGTTCTATTCTATTCATTGTCACTATAAATTATCTGTCTCCATCCACTCACGTTTCCAATGACAGCACCCGTTTCTCTTTTTCCATCACCCCATTTCCCGCCATTCCCTATCCCTTTCCCCATTCCGGCCTGTTCATCCCTCCATCTCCCAGGGTGTAAAGTGGCATCAGTGGCTTTGCGTATCTGAACTGCATTTGCGAACTATAAGAGGGTCAGCTGTCTATTTGCACTTTTAACGTCTTAACTCTATACGATGGGCCATTTATTCTCACGCTCTCCTCCCTCTCTACTTCCCTCCATCCCCCACGAGTACACCTTGTGTGTCTATTGCGCTCGATCTCTCTCGAAGGACACTAAATGTTTTAACTCTCCATTCTATGGGCCATTCATTAAGTTAGTGTACTTTAATAAATAGTCTGACGTGTCACTGGCTAGTGAATTAGTGGCACTTTAAATCCCCCGCTAGCGGTTCACAGATAGCCAAAGCGTTTGATATGCAGAGACCACTTTTACTCAGTGAACCAATTACAGCTTACTGTAGATGGAATGCCTGTTATTAATAAAACAATTCTAGCACCAAACATAACACCCTACCAGCCAATCACAGAGCACATAAAACCAGTTGCTAAGTGGACTTCCTCACAATTACTTTTAGTGTGGTTGTTCTTTTCATTCCCCACATTGTATTGTGTGACAGAATTTTATCTTACTTCCATACATCTCCATACACCTACTGCTTATCAAAAGTAGTAAGGGTATGAAGTTTCAATCGTTCATTCTACGGACCGGACAACCTCGATAACAGACATTGCAATATTAGACACCAAGCATAACGTCCATTATGGGAATTTTTTGAAGCCAAACTTTCTCATGAAAGTGCAATGGACCCCAATGATACGAGCACAATCTGTTCCACAACCAAGCTTGTAACATGAATGTGCCTGTGTCATGAATGTATTTTGTCCATACTGTGTATCACAAAAGTGAGTACACCCCTCGCATTTCTGCAGATATGTAAGTATGTCTTTTCATGGGACAACATTGACAAAATGACACTTTGACAAAATGGAAAAAAAAAACGTGGGAAAAAAAACAGAAAATAACATTGTTTGATTTTTAAAGAATTTATTTCCAAATTAAAGTGGAAAATAAATATTTGGTCACCTACAAACAAGCAAGATTTCTGGCTGTCTAACGAGGCTCCATTCGTTACCTGTATTAATGGCACCTGTTTTAACTCATTATCGGTATAAAAGACACCTGTCCACAACCTCAGTCAGTCACACTCCAAACTCCACTATGGCCAAGACCAAAGAGCAGGAGCGTGTCTAGGATTTTTTTCTTGGGGGGGCCAGATAGGGTCACAATCTGTAGAGGGGTGGCATATTTTACTGTAGGGGTGTAACGATACAAAAAAAATTCACGATTACCTCGGTTTTGGGGTCACAATTAGTTTCAGCGAAGTACAGGAATAACATGTTAAACCATTTGCTTGCTCAGCACGTTGTTTATTAAAACAAAACTCACATGATCACAGTAGCACAAATCAAGGACAAGCTTCCTCATGAATCATTAAAATTCTTCCCTAATCACCCCAATCATGAATGAATACCCTCTTGAATATGACTGCAAATGTAGTGGCAGCATGCAATCATGGCCTATGTAAACTGATTGCAGGCCAGCGTTCAATACAGAACTGTATTGAACCTAACATTCGATTGCGAGCGGTTCTGTAAATATACATGTACCTTCAAGTTTCCAATGACAGCCTCTGATTTTAGGTGGTGACAATAATAACCAGTAGACTACATTACAAGTAATATGACTTTATGATGAGTAATTAGTGAGATAATTATACATTTTGTTTGACACATTTAAGCACAATTTTACAAAAAAAAAAAAAAAAAGTGCTATTGCCGCAGAGCAATGAAAAGATCAAACTAGCCAATAATATAGTATATAGCAGTTTCCAATGACAGCCTCTGATTTTAGGTGATGACAATAATAACCAGTACACTTCATTACAAGTAATGACTTTATTGATGATTAATTTGTGAGATAATTACATTTTTGTTTGACACATTTAAGCACAATTTTACAAAAAAATAATTAAAGTGCTATTGCCCCAGAGCAATGAAAAGATTAAACTGGCATCCAACTAGATTTGTTGCGTTTGAGATGGTGGGAAAATTGGGCACCCCAACTTTCCACCTTGTTACACATGTTTGATAGGCTATTAGTGTTTCTATTTTCCTTCTTGAACCGTCTTTTTTGCGACCCATACGCGAGTAGGCTACATAACTGCACAGCTAAGTGTTGATAATAATAATACTGATAACATACTGTCGAGCTAGTGTTGCTAACATTAGCTCCTTAACTTCAGCAACACAAACGTTACCTAACCACCTGCGACATGCCAATACATTAAACACTAACATTCAGAATTTTTTCACACTTTGGACATTCTCACTTACCTCAATTAAGATTAGTGTTTAACCACCGCATTGGTAGTGTTCTCAGGAACCATATGAACACCAAGAGGTCCAACTTCTTCTGTTGTGAATGCATGAAATTGACGTTCCTGTGCGTCCGATTAGCCTAAAGTCACGTGAATGAGGGAAAAGTATTCGATTGGCTGCTTGCTCCTCGACGCCGAACTCAGTCGCAGAAAGTTCAACCAAACCATCTCCATGGCGGCGCGTTAAATTTGACGAGCTACAGTCGATTTGGCGTCATCGCGTCGCCCCGACGCATCACGCGTGACGCGTTTACATTGATTTTTAATGGGAACCCGCGGCGCGACAAGCAAATGACACAGCCGGTGTGAACGTAGCTTTACTGAGGTGGGGGTTAGGGGGGCATTTAGGGTGGCCAACCAAATTTCAGGGGTGGCAAATGCTACCCCCGGCCACCCTTGTGGCCACGCCCCTGCCAAAGAGGACACCAGAGACATAATTGTAGACCTGCACCAGGCTGGGTAGACTGAATCTGCAATAGGTAAAGCACTTGGTGTAAAGAAATCAACCGTGGGAGCAATTTTTAGAAAATGGAAGACATACAAGACCACTGATAATCTCCCTCGATCTGGGGCTCCATGCAAGATATCACCCTGTGGAGTCAAAATGATAACAAGAACGGTGAGCAAAAATCCCAGAACCACACGGGGGGACCTAGTGAATGACCTACAGAGAGCTGGGACCACAGTAACAAAGGCTACTATCAGTAACACAATGCGCCGCCAGGGACTCAAATTCTGCACTGCCAGACGTGTCCCCCTGCTGAAGCAAGTACACGTCCAGGCCCGTCTGCGATTCGATAGAGATCATTTGGATGATCCAGAAGAGGACTGGGAGAATGTGTTATGGTCAGATGAAACCAAAATAGAACTTTTTGGTAGAAACACAGGTTCTTGTGTATGGAGGAGAAAGAATACTAAATTCTGAAGAACACCATACCCACAGTGAAGCATGGGGGTGGAAACATCATGCTTTGGGGCTGTTTTTCTGGAAAGGGACCAGGACGATTAATCTGTGTAAAGGAAAGAATGAATGGGGCCATGTATCGAGAGATTTTGAGCGAGAATCTCCTTCCATCAGCAAGGGCATTGAAGATGAGACGTGGCTGGGTCTTTCAGCATGACAGTGATCCCAAACACACAGCGAGGGCAACAAAGGAGTGGCTTCGTAAGAAGCATTTCAAGGTCCTGGAGTGGCCTAGCCAGTCTCCAGATCTCAACGCCATAGAAAATCTGTGGAGGGAGTTGAAAGTCCGTGTTGCCCAATGACAGCCACAAAACATCACTGCTCTAGAGGAGATCTGCATGGAGGAATGGGCCAAAATACCAGCAACAGTGTGTGAAAAGCTTGTGAAGAGTTACAGAAAACGTTTGGCCTCCGTTATTCCCAACAAAGGGTACATAACAAAGTATTGAGATGGACTTTTGGTATTGACCAAATACTTATTTTCCACCATGACTTGCAAATAAATTCTTTAAAAATCAAACAATGTGATTTTCTGTTTTTTTTGTTTCCATATTCGGTCTCTCATGGTTGAGGTTTACCCATGTTGACGATTACAGGCCTCTCTAATATTTTCAAGTGGGAGAACTTGCACAATTAGTGATTGACTAAATACTTATTTGCCCCACTGTACTTATTATATATTGTATAATATTTTACCTAGTATACCTATCAACATAAATATATATGTATGACTCTGTTAAGTTTACTTATTCAAAAGATATTCGTGATTTACAGGGACAGATTTTCCATGTCACATTTTTGGTGCACAAACCAGCAGCCAAACAATAGAAATTGGTTTGGAATTATTTTACACTCTAAATTATCTTATTTTCTGGTATCGTCGTACATTCACAGGAAAAATATGTATTTTTGCTTGGAGGTGTGTCATATTTGGTTGTATTTTGTGGGATTTTTTATTTTTATTTTTACAGAGACCAATAACAAAAATTCTACATTATAATCTACATTATAGTAACAACAATATATTCCGTTCATGTTGAATCCCGTGGTTTATAGTCCAGTGTGTCTTATTTTTTATTTATTGGGGTTAATAGGTAACACTTTATTTGACTGCGGCGTCATAAGACTGTCATAATACCTTCATTATTATGATATGACACTGTCATTGACATTATTGAATGCTTATAACAGACGTCATTCTGTGTCATCCGGCAAATTATGTCACTAACTCCATTTATGACAAACTCGGATCTTTTACATCCATTCAAAAGTGATATAATTTGCGTGCGTTTGAGAGGCGAGGAAAACATAATGAAAAGAATTCCCTTAATAACGGTAGGGTCAATTCTATCCTTACAACAAATGGGAAGACAATCTAAATGACCTATATATAACCGAGCTCATTATACTAGTATAATGCAAATAAGGTTGCTTAAAAGTTAGTGGGTATAATTTGAGCATCCTAAAAAGTTGGTAGTGTTATGTCCCTACTATCACTATGCAAGCCTTCGCCCTTGATCATAATTATGATGGTCTTATGACAGTCATCTGATGCCGCTGTCAAATAACGTTATATAATAATAATAATAATAATAACGTTAAATAATGTATATAAAATTGGCTTTAAAATTCCATTCTTGACAGAGTAGAGGTATCCGGCATGATAAAGTACATATGCCTGTGTGTGTTTGGGTACGTGCGTGAAAGAGGGGATGATTATGCGCATGTGTGTTGTCAAGAGAGGCAGGAGGTTAATTCAATCCTATAGACACGCAGCATGGAAGGGATTGGACAGCACAGCCCTGAGGGTGCCACTGGCCCCAACCCCAATAAGGGGCACACACTGTGCACACACAATATGGACGGTGTGACTTGAGGGTATGAAAGCCCAGGAAAAGCCAAATTGTTTTTATATCTACTTTCTGGTGCATTTCATTTAGAGTTGAGGTGTATGAATGATAAACATGGATTAGAATATATTCATTTATGTCAAGAAAACGCTGCATAAAAAAGGGACAAAAATGGCAGCACATTTAGAAAATTGTGAGGGATTGAGGGCATAGTGAGGGGCCAGGCGAATGGAGGAGTGAATGAATGGTGTTAGTGGAAAAAGTATAGAGGTAAGGTTTGAAAGGCTTACAGAGAGCAGGAGCTTCACAGCATAGCAGCAAACACTTGATGTCTAACAGTTTTTTGTACTTTCATATTAGGTCAAAGAGCTTATCTGCTCATTTGCCCAACTGCAGGGTTCCCAACTCTCGCACATCTTTCACGTAATTCAAGCCATTCTCACGGTCTACAACACACTTTAGATTTCCCTCCCCCCAAAAACACTGTCATTATGTAAAAATAAAATTAAGATCTTAAAACTGTTGATTTTAATTTTGCTGCGCAACCATCATACCGATCTAAATTGTGACATCACAATTCAGCAAATTTCTTTACAGCTTACTGAAAGATATATTTATGGAAACAGACAGCGGACAAGATGTTTTACATAATGCCAAGGGAACAAAGATTCAAAATATAGAACATTTGGAAAAAAATAATGTTCTCAAATTCAATTGTTTTCATTCTGGACTGCAAGTGGAAAGAAAATGGAAACGAACAGCCCAAAAGTGTTTTCTGCATGAAGTAAAAAAAAATCTACCTAGATGTGCTTGGCTGTGAGTATAAGGATGTCTCCATAGAGAACCATATTCATGTAGCTGTGGAGATTCATAGAAATAATACATTTACAACCCACATTACCATATTATGCTTAATGTTATTAGACCAGCAAACACAATTTAATCAAATGTAAGTCATACATAAGTAATTTAGAAAATGAGACGTTATTAATTGGGTGCTCGTCTTCCAGTTTTAATCCGGTTTGTGAGATAGCACTTCTCTGGAATTGAATGCGTCTGGCTGAATAAATTAGTGCATCATCGTATGATGAGAGGAAACATTCTCTCCAAATGTCTTGAGAGCAGACCATAAGCGATATCTTTAAGTGCCATCCATGCATCTTCTTATTCATCCATCCACCTGCCTATCCTCAGTGAAAATATGCATCCAACATGCCATTCATTCATCCTGCTGCTGCGTCCATACAAATCTGAAAATTTTAAACAATATTTTAGTATTCTGGTATTCTTGTATCTGCTTCCCCTTTTTCACTTATCCCAACAAACATCATCAATCCCTCCATCAATCATTTCTTTAACCTGTCCTGTTCAGCTGCTTGATTCGTAGAATGGGAATCTGAGGGTCCTATTGGTCTGAACAGTTGTAATGTATCACATGGGAGTATGATATACGCCCTTTGTGATGGTTATTCATTGTGTTGCATTTATGAGGGAAAAGCAGCGAGCAGGAGGAGGTTATAGGTGGATAGAAAAAGGTGAGTGAGACTGAAGAACTGAACAAACAACAACAAGAGATCCATTCAACGGCTACACTAACTCTGAATATGGTAGTGCCATCGATAGCTAATTGTATTTCCGGTTGACACCATGTGGGGTGCCTGATGACCGAAGGAAAAAAGGAAGGGGGGAAAGTCAGAAAGAGATGTGGTTAGGTGGTGGTGGGGGGGCACAAATAAGCAATGTGAGATGTAGATATGACTCACTTGTAAGTGTCGATATATTCACATCCTATTCTATGTCGCCTGATCGCTAGTCCTAGCACCAATAGTTTCTCTACTTCAGTGTGTCTAATTGCACCCAGTCATGTGTGAATCCCATCAGACGTGTGATAGTCCTTCAACAAGTGGAAATGCTGCGCTGGGGCCGCCCGAGGGCCACGGCCCCTCGCCAGCCAATCAGAGGGGTGGGCCAGCGCAACCCATCCCTCCTCCCACAGCTCCAGCAAGGGGGCCGCAGTCATCTCCCCAAGATCCAGGGTGGTTCCCCGGACCATCTGCGTCCCCATTAACTGGCCTTCAGGGAAGGGATGAGGGGATGTGCCACCCCCCCCCACACCCATTCCCACCATCCCGCGCCCACCTGGCCCACCAGCCATTGCCGCAACCCCCCAACCGACATGGCACCGCGGGACCCGTATGGTCCCAAGGAGGATACCCGAGCAGAAAAGAGAGGGAAAGGCGGAGGCCGGAGAGTGCCGAAATCCGGCGTAGGGCCCCCGCAACCGGTTGCCAGGCGAAGAGGAGGCCACGATCTGGGAGCCACGCCATAGAGAAAAAGTGGGGGTCCCAACTACCACCTGATCACCAGCATTGAATGGGTTAGTGTGGGGAGGGTAGTGCAGTGTATGCATTAAAATAGGAGAGCCCGGCTCAGGGTAGGGGGACAACCGCATGTTCTTCCCAGGCGCCCCCCCCCCCCGTGGAGTATAATGTGTGTGATGCGTTAAAAGAGGTGCAGGAATGGCAGGGCCTGCTGCGGGGAGGAATATGTCAATAATCCGGTCCTAGCCGCCCCACATCATCGGTGATTGCTGCATTAAAATCAAGGGGGAGCCAGCCTGGGACTGTACGGCCCCGTTCCAACTCTGCCTGAAGACATGAACGAGTGTGTAGGTGCCAGAGGAGAAAGATATTCACAGTGCAATAGTGAAGAGTGTGTGAGTTAAGAGGCAGGCTCCCACAGGTGGGGCCCTGCCCGCCAGAACCACCAGCCGCAGGGCGAGAGAAGTACCAAGGCCCCAACTACCCACAGCGCCCCAAGAAATCACCGCCCCCCGGGCATCCACCCCACGTCCCCGAACCGGCACCACACCATGCACCAAAGACCACAGGACAACCACCCCCCACCCCATCCATCAATCTGACCATTTCATCTATTCATTTGTCTATCCAGCACCCATGTATCCCTATGAACCTATTAGTCCATAGTTCATGTTCAGTGCGAATTGTGCACCCGTCCATATGTCCAACTGTTATGCATGAAACCCATTAAAATTAAATTAAAATTGAATCCATTAATCTCTCAATCAACCCTTCATCTCTCTAGCCATCTCTCTTCCACACATTCATTCATTTGCCCAATGAGCACACAAACCAAAATAATACATCTATACATTTATTCGCACTTTAAAAATATTTATTATCCATGAAACAGTCCAGCTACTCTTCTTTTGATCCGTCCACCGATCCCTCCTACCAACTTACCTTAGATCCAGCATGTAGCACTTTTCTTTCCCTCCAGTCATCCATCTGTGCAATCGTCCACCATTCTTCATATCTGGAATATTGATTTCTCTAATTATATTTCTCATAATTGCTTTTGGCTAATATTTCAGATCAAGTGTGTAGTGACGTTCCGCCTGTCTCCCGCGCGCACCTTCCATTTTTCCTACCACCATCAATCAATTTTCACTCACACTAACTTCCTCATCCCTCCATCTCCATCTGCCTTTTCCTCCCTCATTTCCTCCACCTCTTCCTTCTCTGCCTCTTCCCCATCCCCTCGTCACCCCTTTCTTTTCCTGCTCCCCTCCCATTGCTCCTCTCTGCCTGCTATTGATTAGAAGGCGAACCTCTAATCTCCTTAAGGTCATTAGGAACACTTAATTAAAACCTAGTTAGAATGCCTTTGTTCAACCAAAGCAAATTGCAGCTGTTCAAATGTGATTAGTATGATAACAAACTTGTTAGTATGGCAAAATATTAGCGAGAAAGACTGTTATTTTGTTGTTGTTGTTGCTGGAATGATGGATGGATGGACTACATCACGTGAGCTTTGAATTCATCATACTCTTGATTATCACTCTTTTTTGGGGTGCATTTATTAAGCAATTGGGGGAAAAAAGCTAACAAGCAGCATGATGGCATCTTTTATTTCCTAAAACAAAGTGACGTTAGATTTTCCATAAAGACACAGAAAACACTTGGCTCATGTTCATTCTAGTGGTAATAATCTTGCTTAATAAAATGAAAAGACACAAAATGTAATTTTCTCGATGTGTAATAGTGCAGTAAAATGTAAATTAATGCCAATAATTCTCGGCAGGAGGCGAAATAGCCGTTGACAGACATTTTGAAATACCATTTTTATTTTAGCCTATGAAATACGAGTACCGTAGTTTTCGGACTATAAGTCGCACCTGAGTATAAGTCGCACCAGCCATAAAATGCCCAACGCAGAGAAAAAAAACCATATAAGTCGCACTGGAGTATAAGTCGCATTTTTGGGGGAAATTTACTTAATAAAATCCAACACATAGAACAGATATGTCATCTTGAAAAGCAATTTAAAATAGAAATACAATAGAGAACAACATGCTGAATAAGTGTACAGCATGATAATGTTACATGATGCATGAACAACGAAACACCTTTGTTGTTTTGCTATCAAAAGTTTCATCCCAGCTCTAAAATAACGCTCCTACTTAGCTGCTGCTAGCTAGTTAGTCTGAAATGCATTGTGAAGGCCCTTGTTGTTTATACAGTTAAGTGTAGACTCTTTTTACCACTATCTTTGGGGTGACTTCCTTCTGGAGTATCAGCTGTGTTTCTCACTTTACGTATAGATGAGTACAGGAGCTGAGTTCATTCACATATGATTTTCATCAGTGGATTGTCATAATAATACACATATAATAATCACTCCACCACCTTTATTGACATGGAAGAGTCAGAGCAGAGTGATAGACAAATTTGCCACCCTTAACAACAGACGGCATTCTTTGATTCTTCCATCTACCTAGTAACTTACAATTGTAGCCCTTTTTTTCCTGTTGTTCTACTCAGGGCTGTCAACAGACTTGCAGCCCCCCCGACCCACACCTGCCACTGGCTTGTCACGACAACATATGCAGTACTTCAACGCTTTACAAGCAATGACAGTGTAAATTTTCAAATTATTTAATTTGAGATGGACAGTTAAATTTAACAGACTGTAATGTGATGTGACACAATATAAACAAACAATATCCATCTATTGTCCCATATAGGCTACAATACCATACAACTGAGAGTGCTATGCCTGCCTGCTAAGCAATAAAACAGTATAACTAAACATCCTGTGCCTACACCCTCCTCATATTTGGGGTTATCAAGCACTGAAACAGTGATGCGCCTAGATTTTTTGACAGGTAAGTCATTTTAAACATCAGTGAAATCAAGTTTTTGAGCAAGCTCGCGCTCAGTGGAAAGCATGGTGTTACCGGCATCCCCAAGGGGCCGCTGTCCCCTACAATATGACCGGCTTTACCAATTTGGCGCAGACGAAGAAGTGGGCGAGCGTGATGGGGTGAGATTGGACTTGTAGAGAGTTGTTGCGCGGTAGCGCTGAGTTGAGTGACTGTGAGTCCCCCATTGTTAATAAAAGTTCCAGCAAAAAGTCATCTGACGTGTCTCTGCGTTTTTATGCACATTGCCACCTTCCTGAAGGAAGACCCGGACGAACTGACGACAAACGAGGCGTCCACCCGTCCACTCCACACTACGGTGTGGAGTTTAGAGCACCGCAACTTACCATAAAGTGCGTTTGGTAACGATGGCTAGGTTGTTAAGCCTGCAGTGAGATATGGTGGAGCGTAGGTAGTTTTTTATTATTTTCATTATGCTGGAGGCTCGCTCTCCTCCAGAGACAGTCACTGGCAAAGACAAGAAAATGCGTAGCACTTGAGTGCGCCAGAGCGGGGTCAAACCATTCTAAGACGGCAGGGGGGGCATTTAATTTGTTAAAGTTTTTAAGTACCGTGTTGGCCCGAATATAAGACAGCCCTGATTATAAGACGACCCACTCTTTTTCAAGACTCAAATTTGAAAAAAGACTTTTTGAACACCAAATTAATTTTTATACAGAAAATAATTACGGCACATCCGAAACAAAAGATTATAACAATATATTTGAGAGAAAAAGCATATTATTTTTGCCTCATTCAAATCTTAATAACTGAACATTTAAATATGTAAACTTAAGTGCAATCACATTCGTAAATGAATGGCTTCTGGTTTTTGAAATGTAAATAAACCAATCTATTGTGATAAAACAACAAAATTGGAATAACTGCATTAACCATCAAAGTAAAGTCTAACTGTAACTGTAGTCTTGAAACAAATCTGAATAAGGAAAAACATTGCTATAAAATAATACAAACTGGTTAAAATTAAAAGAGTAGCTGAGATCTGTCATGACAGAACATCGCTTCAATGATATCTGGTGCCATCTAGTGTCGTGAATGGGGAGAGTAGCTGAGATCTGCCATGACAGAACATCGCTTCAATGATATCTGGCGCCATCTAGCGTCGTGAATGGGTATAATGTCTAGACCGCGAATATAAGACGACCCCCTCTATTTTTTAGTGTTTTTTTAATACAAAAAATTGGGGCTGTTACGATCTGCGAACGCGGAAAACAAGATTGGACCCAAGAGCAGACAACAACTAAGGGAATAGTATAAGGGTTTATTAATACAATCAAAAAACACGCGATCGCGGAAAAATGGAGAATAACAAAAGGAGTCCGTGACAATGGGTCGACGGGGATCTAATAACACTAAACTAAGCGGTGGGCAGCGAGCCAATGAGAAAACAAATATAATCACACTCAATACCTGCACAAGGTAGAGGAATCACCAAACTAAAAAACAGCTGACGCATAAACTAGCAAATCCAACGAGCCTTGAAAGTACAGGTGTCAAATGGCGAACAGCAAGCAAATATCTCAGCAACGTTGGCTTGGATCGCCGTCGTTATATACTAATGTTGAGTTGCTGGAATTAGCCGCAGGTGCGATGATGGGAATGCCCACACCGCCGGCTCTGTAACGAAAAAAATCTAACCAGCAGCAAAATGTGACAGGGGCCAATACGGTATATATCGAGTAGAACATAATATTTAATCAGACAATGATTTCAATAAAAAAGAAATATGTGAATGTAAGGTAAAGTAAATTAAGGGTCATTCAGGGGCCCCGATAGAGGCAGTCGGACATCCGGGCATTTAATGACGTCACCAGCCACAACAAAGCGTCGTCATATTGACAATGGGGTAAAAGACGAGTCACTTATAATACAAACGCATTGAACTTTCGTCTTATTTGCCGTCTTTTTTCCGTCGGAATGGCTAAAAGTGGTTGTGTTGCGGTTTGTCACACAGGGAAGAGTTAGGAGCCGCATTTGAAGTTCTTCATTCTTCCACGTGAGTTAAAAAAGGAGAAACAAATGGCTGAGCGCAATTAATCGAGGAACAGTAAAAGAAGACGGTTCCGTGGACTATTTTTGCCTGTGGAAACCTAAATTCAACACATTTATATTTGCAGCCAACATTTTATTACTGGTGAGTTTAATTGATTATTTTTTGCCCCAATTAGCTGCTACGATTCAATAGACTAGGCAGTGGTTATTTATACCTTAACCGGCAACTCGCAAAGCGTTTTTTTTCTTTTGCCGTGAACTGCTCTGATTAGTCAATCGGTATATTATTGGCCTGGTGGGAATTGGTTATTTTGCCATGACGTGTTGACGGCTAAATAACGCTTGGAGGCGAATTACCGGTAACGGCAGAAATAATCACTTCGTATATACTACCAATTTTCTCAGTTCCACACAGTACATATTCCACTTAAATGATAAAGGTCAACTTACTGGGTGACTTTATGAGGTAGTTGTAGATGTTTCCGAACTCCACTGCAGCCCATTCCTTTGTTTATCCAGCTATCAGCTGCGACTTTGTATCGGCAGCTTTGTACGCCAATAAACGCAAATTTTAGATTGCATCGCCTCCTCGCGTCTGTCAGCAGTGACTCGTGATAATATTAAGCCACATTTAAGACGTTTTTAGGAAAAAAGACGCAATTTCAGACATTTGTCTATGGAATGTTTAGCTGTGCGTACCCCCTTCACAAAATGGCGACACGTTGCTAAGCGAGGTGACGTCATCGTGACATCACGCCGACTTCCTCCATGGTCCTGAGGCCCGGGAAAACATACCCGGTTGCCCCCCCCCCCCCCCCCAACCCCCCACCCCCCATCGACGGGCTTGGTTCTACTCCATTAAAAAATAGACTGAAATAACAACAGTAACAATAATAATGAATAAATTATCAATCTTTCAATTATCAATTATCAACCCTGCAGTGTTCTCAGCCATTCTGATGATATCTAATGTACAACTGCATCGAAACACTCAAAAACCTTTAAGTCTCTTTGTGTCAAATATGCTTTGCAATGGAAAACTGCTGCTTTTAATAACGAGCAAAGCAGTTTCCCTCAAACTCACAAACCAATCCATCAATAACAAACTCTGATTAGTCAGTCTCACTCTTTAACCATGACCCTTAAATTCATATGCACAGAACATTTCCCTGCTACACATTGTATTTGATCAAATTTTAATCTACCTAAATTAAATATTTTTGATCTAATTAAAGAACGAATTAATAGTAGCATGTTACCGCCCTCAAATGGTAGATCACAAAAAACAAATCCAATAATCAATTGTCACATGCCGTTTTTGAATTTTATTTTACTAACACAATTTTCAAACAGATTTTGAAATAAAAAAAATAAATAAATGAATAAATAAATTAAAAAAAAAACAGATCTTGAAATAACTGAAACAGACCTTTAACAAAATAAAAATAAGTAGCAACAAAACATGAGAAATCAAGCATTTAATTGTTTGTAACATAAAAAAACATGGAAAAACATTTCATGAAAAAATAAAAATATGAAACATAAATTCACAAGAAATAATAATAAATGAATAAGAAATAATAATAAGGTTAAGTAAGAAATTAGGCGTGAGGGGGCGGAGGAAAAGCATGCTGTTCGACACAGGATAGGGACGTGAATGGGGGCGGGAGCACACGCCGGTGCACTGCTTATGTGTGTGCACTGCTTACGTGCGTGTAGAATGCGAAAGGGAAAAGTAGTACAAAAAGTGTGCACAAAAATATACCCAAAAATTGACAAAGAAAATATAATATATTAATTCCAGATATCGATACTTTTGCTTGGGGATCGATATCTAAAATTTAACGTGCTGGATTGGAATATCGACATTTTGGTATCTATCCTCCCATCCCTAGCTTTTACGCTACGTTCACTTACATCCTGGTCATCTCCTGGGGGCTAAGCCCCCCTGTTTTTAAAACCTAGTGACGCCTCTGTCCCCCACTAAAGTGGCCACTTCTGGCCGTGTCATAATCACCGTTGCCTAGTAACCGCGGTAGCGTCCCCTCGCTGGTGAGTCACTTATTTCAGCTTCATCCCGCACAGGTGGGGGCGTAGTCACAACATTGTTGAATATACGAGAGAGCCCGATTGACATTAGATCTACGTTTTCTACTAACTAGCACTACGTTACTTGCCTCGGAGTAGTGTAATGTGACGTCCTCGTTACTTTGATATGTGCGTGGCGCCGCTGACCAGATGGTGGCTGGCTGCTACTAATCTTCTTAGGAGCGCCCGCGTGTGTTTCTTGTTGTGAATGAGATTACACCGAGAGAGACGAGACGAGAGGAGGAAGAGGCGGCTATCTCCGACAACTTCGAAATATCCTCGTGTTTTTTCCCCACAATAAAATCAGAAGTAAAGCGAAGGAAGTTGAATGAAGGACTATTTTGTCTGTCCGGCGTGACAGGTTGGCTCCAGGTATAGCTAGCTCAATCGCTAATTAAGTCCGAACTCTGTCGAATCAACAAGTTGGACTTTTTCTGGCTTTGACTCAGAATGTGAAGACTTGTGCTGCAGGAGCCCACAGCAACAGGTGAGCCTCTATACATTCCCATTTCTTACTGCGTCTGCTTATTTGCAAGAAATTTGTGACTGCATATAGCAACAGATAGTCACCGTTATTAGATACACTGTGTCCATCCTCTCCAAGGCATATTATTGTGAGCGGGTCCAAGTAATTCAACACTTGAGCCTGACTGCTCCGCTGGCCTCCTTTTGTGTGTGTGTGTCAAAATGTGAAATTGAAGCTGATAAGCATTGCAATGAAGAGAGATTTTGGCCTAAGCCTCAATTTCCAGCAAACCAATGCGAAAAAAAGCCGTCGAGTTGTATGAGAACCTGGAGGCCACATGCCAGGAGGAAACAGGGCATGTTTAATTCAATGGGGAATGAAGAAAAAGGGGGAAAGTGATGTAGCAGTATCAGTTGAGCCCTGCCTCCATCAAGCTGTACATGATAGTGTCGGCTTTGGCCAGGGAATAGCCTGCATGGCATTTCACTTGCCTCAGATTTGTCTCATTTTGGATTTTGCTCTGACCACATTTTTCTGCTGCTCTCTTTCCCTCCACAGGTTGTGAAATCCTAGCTATCACGCAAAGGCTTTGGTTGTCTGTGTGTGCGGCAGACAGGCAGTGTAACCGAGACCGAAGCTTTGCACTTTCACCCTTGGGGGCACTGGCCTGTAAAAAAATTCTCCGTTACCCTGCTACTATGATACCATGCCAGTCATCACTTATTCAAGGTCTGATGGAAGGCTTCTAAAGCATCTCCAGATTCTGGAACATCATACCGGCCTCAGGAACGTTCCAAAACCTCCTCTTGTAGAAACTCATTTTGTCATCTTTTATGGCAACAGAAGGCCCTAAACATGACAGCACAGCAAAGGGAAGAATGCTACAAATGAAGAGAGAATCACGAAGCAAAACAACTATTAAAATGATTGAAACGCGAGATCAATTATGGACTAACGACCACTGGAATGTTGGAAAAGTTCAAGTACAAACTTCTGGTATTCCATTAATGGGATTAGCACTCCAGCAGGATGTAAACAAGAGCAAAAGCTGTGAAAGTCCAATGAAAAATCATGCAGAAGATGTCAAGATATGCTATAAAATAATGTTGGTGATGAGGTGGCAACACATCTTCCTCTGCATTTGTGTCCTTTTCATTGGTCTGTGTCCAAAACCTGCTTCATTACAGGTAAGAACCTCCACACGTTATTATGTACTCGTTGGTTTCAATGCATATACAAAAATGTCTCCTGTATTTGCTGGTTACTATTTTCAACCCTTCGAATTGTATGTCTTACCCAGGGGTTTGTTTGGCTTAAAGTGAGGCAGAAGTGGCAACATTGGCACGCTTGGCTGTGTTTTGGCCCACACTAGCTCAACTAAAGTTATGCTGATCTCTATTTACCACTTTTAATCGGAACCAGTTATGGTGGGGACTTCAGCATACCTCACGATATGATTTGCAATACAAGAGTCACAATAACAATTATTTTATGATTTACACTTTTGCAGGTAATGTAAAAAAATATTGTCTTCCTCACAATTTATGAGAATATTTCTGTGCAATATTTTTGAGAATAAACACAACACTGCTATTTTATATTCCTGCAAATGAGTGGCTTTCTTAGCGTACACTTTTGTAGTGGAAAATTTCACTAGCAAACTACTGGTTCCTTTATAAACCCTTTAAAACACCTGAGCTTATTTTGTCCGAATTTATGCGCATGCCTTTGGTGTTGCCTGTATATTTCAAAGAAAAGAATGTTCACAATCGCCTGGTTGGGTTTCTTTTTTCATGACACCATAACCTTCATGTCCAAACCGCTGTTTTCTGCACTCACCAATTATGATCAACATTTTGGACGCAAAAAGACAAAAAAATCCCAAAATCTTTTGTAAAAATTTGTAATATTGATGTCCCGTTGACACCAAACATGCTCGACGAACAGTTTTGAAGCTCTATAATATCTATTCAGCTTGTTAGGATAAACATTCAGCAGAAATAAATAAGACTGAATATTTGTATGTTTGACAATTCAACACAGACAGCAGGTATAGTCATAGGCGTTTTTGGCCTTTACACATACTGTAGTCAAAACAGGTTGTATACAGTAGACCAACAGTGCAAAATAGTGAAAATATATACCGTATTGGCCCAAATATAAGATGGCCCTGATTATAAGACGACCCCCTCTTTTTCAAGACTCAGGTTTGAAAAAAGGCTTTGAACACCAAATTATTTTTTAATTACAGTAGATCTAAAACAAATGATTATAACAATATATTTGGGAGAAAAAGCATGTTATTTTGCCTCATTCAAATCTTAATATCTGAACATTTAAATATGCAAACTAAAGTGCAATCACATTCGTAAATGAATGGCTTCTGGTTTTTGAAGTGTAAATAAACCAATCTATTGTGATAAAACAACAAAATTGCAATAACTGCATTAACTATCAAAGCGAAGTCTAACTGTAACTGTAGTCTTGAAACAAATCTGAATAAGGAAAAACATTGCAATAAAATAATGCAAACTGGTTAAACTAGTAGCTGAGATCTGTCATGACAGAACATCGCTCCAATGATATCTGGCGCCATCTAGCGTCGTGAATGGGGAGAGTAGCTGAGGTTTGTCATAACAGAACATCGCTTCAATGATATCTATGCGTATGGGTATAATGTCTAGACCGCGAATATAAGACGACCCCCTCTTTTTCAATCTTATTTTAATGCAAAAAACACCATCTTATATTCGGGCCAATACGGTATGTTGTGTATATGGCGGAAAACACTCAGGTGACTTGAAGTTCCGCACTAAGACCCCCAATTTGGCTGGATTTTTTAGGGATTTTATGGGTGAAGGATGGTAATATAACAAGGGACGTGCAGAAATTGCAGACATCAAGGAGTGGTCGAGATTTTCTTTTTTATATACTTACCCTTTTAATTTTTTTTTCAATTTTTCTTTGTTTGGATCGATTATTTATCATCTAACACAGGGTTCACTAAATCCGGACCTCGGTGCCACTTTTCCTGTCGTGTTTTCCACGTCTCTCTCCCCTAACACACCTGAATCAAATGATTATGTCATCAGCAACCTCTCCAGAAGCCTGATAATGATCCTGATTATTTTGATTCAGGTGTGTTGGGGAAGGGAGACATGGAAAACACGACAGGAAAAGTGGCACTGAGGTCTGGATTTAGTGAACCCTGATCTAACATATCGGAGAAAATGAGACGGCAAAGAAAAAATACAATTAAGAGATAGTTATGAGGTAGATATCCGTGACTTTTTTACAGACACCATTTTTTTTCATTGTGACGTAATTTGTATATGATTAATTTTATATAATTTGTTAATCATTTGTCTTAAGATGGTACACAAGAAAGCCCGCCCGTCTCATCAGACCATAGGACATGGTTCCAGTAATCCATGTGCTTTGTTGAGATGTCTTCAGCAAACTGTTTGTGGGCTTTCTTGTGAACCGTCTTCAGAAGAGGCTTCCTCCTGGGGTGACAGCCATGCACACCAATTTGATGTAGAGTGCGGCGTATGATCGGAGCACTAACAGGCTGACCCCCCCCCACCTCTTCAATCTCTGCAGCAATGCTGACAGCACTCCTGTAACGAGTCACATGACATTTTGGAGTGAAAATGACAAGCAGTACTCAATTTGGACATTAAGGATGTACGTAGGGGTGTACTCACTTTTGTTGCCAGGGGTTTAGATATTAATGGCTATATTTTGAGGGGAAAATAAATTAACTCTATTATATAAGCTGCACACAGACTACTTTTCATTGTGTCAAAGTGTCATTTTGTCGGTGTTGTCCCATGAAAAGATATACTTAAATATCTGCAGAAATGCGAGGGGTGTACTCACTTTTGTGATACACTGTATATATAACATTGAAAAAGCTTTGCAAAATATTGACAATAAACTAGTTCAGTTCCATTTTTACTGGCATGCCACTCAGTTCCCCCTTGAGCAAGAGAAAGGAGGGCCTCGTCATACATTACGTCACACAGCTCACTCTTCTGCCGTTTGCACTGTCAGCCTGTCACTCTTACCAACTCGCCGACTCATCTGGAGAAAACGATAAATCTGGTCCATCATCTTCCTCGAGTTGATGAAATAATGCTTTAGCTTACGCTAAATTTAGTTTTTGATTCATTCCGCACGTTTCAAAGTCACTAGCTCAATCCACCCGGCCGTCGCTCGCTACCTCGCTTCCCTCTCCTTAGGTGACGCCTCACTTGGCAATTTATTAAAAATGTTCACATTACATCCGACCTTCTTGACCTCTCAATGGCTCCTTGGATATGTAGTCTTTCATGGTGCTTTCGTTTTTGAAAAAGGAAAAGAAATGATGGAAATATGACCATAAACACATGGTCCATGTAGCATTTTAATGCCTATTTATGACTGCAATAAAACTATAAAACTCAAATGACATTATCTCCCGTTTTACTTGGTCGATTGACTTCAAGTAAAAACGGGCGTGGACTTCATCTTCCGCACTTTCAAATGAGAATAACCAGCAGCACGTCGGTCACGTAATCGCAGCGTGACCAGGCTTTAAAGATGATTGTGTAATTTTGCCGCCGCCGCCACGTTCGGTGTTAAAGGGTTAACTCATTCCCTGCCATTGACAGTGATAATCATCAAATCCATTTCAACTAAAATGACTGGCATTAAGTGATCATGTTTTACTTTCATTGTCGATGATAGAGCTGCCAACCTTCCTCTGTCAAATTGCATTGGACAATAATCATAGTCACTGGCAGTTAAAGGGTGATACCATTTTTTTAAATGCTACACTGTACCAAGTTATGTTGGGAGCATATGGATAACCTATTGAGATAAGAAAATATCGCGATATATCACCTTTTCAAAATAATGTTTCACCTGTAGTATGCATGGAATTAGATTATAAGATTAGGTATAGCTACTGTTTTTTTCCTGTATTGGCTGCAAACTTAAAATATGAGTGCTATGTCAAACGTACTTGATTTGGACTTTATCATCAAACGTCAAATCGTCATTGAAAGATCTGCGCTCTTATTTTTTCTCTATTAGTCAGTTTGGTTTATTTATTTATTTTTTTAATGGAAGTATTTGGCACTGCTTTAACATTTCTCATTCTCATATTTCTTACACATTTTTAGTGCAAGTGAGTATTCACTTGGTGTGATTTTAGGACAGGCCATCCACCGGATGAGTTCAACATACATTAGTTAACGCACAGGCCGTTAAATTACGTGACTCTCGCTAGATTGTCATTATTGTATCCGAGTGTGTCGGGTTACTGCTGATAGGAATAAGTACAAGAGGTCCAGATTAAATTGGAATGGTCACACTTGTTCAATCCTCTGTTATTATTAAAGGGACATTTCCCACCAATGGAGAACATTGCTGCTTTCAAACCCGTGTCCACCTCCCCTGCTCGTTCTACCTGTGGGGTTCCGGATCGGAGCGTCTACTGCCAGACGGCTTTTTCACAGGCTGAGCTTTTCATGTGCCATCAGGCCTCCTGCGACCAGGAGTGTCCCTATAGATCCTCCACGCCACCTTATGCCCCACTGCTACTGCCTGCGTACAGGTAATATGAGTTTTAAAACTGTACGTGACTGACTATAAAACCAGCGTATTTAGTGTTATTAGTAACTGATAAGGCTTGACAACGCAGTTTTAAGTTTACAAAAGTAATAATGTCATGAGAAGCATTATGGCCATGGAAATTATATAAAGTGCTCAGATAACCCAATTTTAACCATTTTCCCCTCTCACTAGGGGTGCATGTGTTACAGAAGACTCTAAAGACACCCATCCTCTAATCCATCAGTCGCCAGAGTTGGACAATTTGTCCACCTCTTTGTCAAGTGGGGTTTCATCTGTATCTGGGAGTGTTCTGTTTCCTCAAGGCCAGCAGGAATGTCTTCTGTCTCCTCCCTCTCAGAAGCTGGGCACTTCAGGATCACTCACACTGGCATTATGGATTAAACCAAGTTCCCTCGGAGAAATGTGAGTTTGAGGTTTTCTGTTTTTGTATGGGTTTGCTTTACTGTGCATACAGTGCTGTTCAAAGGTTTAGGGTTGGCCATCTAGAGAATTTTGTGGTTTTGATGATTGGATTGGTTTGAATGATAATTTACTCATTTAAACCTTGCTTTCGACAAAGAATGCTCAATTTGCAGCAATTACAGCATTGCAGATTTTAGGTGCTAATGTGTTGAGGTAATCTGAAGTTATTTCACTCCTTGCTTCCAAAAAAACCCCCTCCTTTAAATTGGATTGGCATGATGGGTACTTCTTTTCCCCCCATACAGCCAAGTTGCTCTGATAACAGCTCAGTGGGGTAAGATCAGGTGATTATTTAAAAAAAAAGAAAAAGCATCATTTCTAACTTTGTTATTGTCTTGAAAAGTCCTTACTGATCAACCAGGCATCGATTAATCAGAAGACAAATGTTACAGCTGGCGCTTTAAGTACCGAAGGTGATAAGACCACAGAGCAAGGCAATAAAGATGAGTCAAATACACAAGTAGAGAAGAATTTGGTCTTTATTTGCCGGCCGCCGACACGTTTATTCGCTTAACCGCGCATCGCTAGAGCACAACTCTGCTCAACCAGCCATTATGTGTTTGACAAAGTCAGTATAATTGACGTGGCCATTGGCGTCCTCCTGGCCGGCCATTAGGCGGTCCACCTCGTCCTCGGTCATTTTCTCGCCCAGGGTGGAAAGCACGTGGCGCAGCTCGGCCCCCATGACGGTGCCATTGCCCTCTTTGTCGAAGACCCTCAGGCCCTCAACAAAGTCCTCAAAGTGGCCGCGGTCTTGTGCGCCGGCCACGTGCCGCAGCATGGGCAGGAAGGCCTCGAAGTCCAACAGCTTGGAGTGCATCTCCTCTGCCTTGGGCCGGCCCAGCAGCTTCAGGACCTCCTCGTTGGTGGGGTTGTGACCCAGCGCCCGCATCACATCACCGCACTGTGCGTAGGTGATCTTCATCTCGCCTGCTGGCGTCTCGTCAAACAGTGCGAAGGCTTCGCGGAACTCCTCTGTCTGCTCTGCGCTGAACTCCACCGCAACGATCTTTGGGTCCACCTCGGGAGCGCTGGCCGGTGGCGCGGGGGCGGGAGTTGACGCTGCTCCGCCGCTGTCGTCCTTCTTAACCTCGGCCGCTTTCTTGCTTTCTGTGGGCTTCTTGGCTTCCACTTTCTTGGGGGCCATGTCGACTAAGGGCGAGCAAGTGCGGGCCTGGGGTCCTGTGCTGCTCTTATAGGCACCGCTGGGCCTGCTGCCATGGCCCAAGATGGACAACCACAGGAATAGAAACACCCGACTGTGATAAGGTCTGCCTCTGATGACCTTCACATACAGGGTTGCCAGATGTGAACGACAGTATCCAGCCCAATCGCACCATAAAAACCATCCAGTTTAATAAAGACCAGCCCAACTTCCAACGTACTCATTCAAGATAAAATGTTTCCCTTTTATAATCCTATGTATATTTTCGCATTATAACCAGAAAAAAAATAAGTCAACAGAGGTGGACAAATTGCAGTGGAATCTTAGCTGTTTCGCCGACAAGCATGGACGATGTAGGTCTTTTTCGATAAGATGAAAACTATTGTATTTGTTTCAATAAACAAAATTAGGGCTGTCAAACGATTAAAATTTTTAATCGAGTTAATCACAGCTTAAAAATTAATTAATCGTAATTAATCGCAATTCAAACCATCTATAAAATATGCCATATTTTTCTGTAAATTATCGTTGGAATGGAAAGATAAGACGACGGATATATACATTCAACATACTGTACATAAGTACTGTATTTTTTTATTATAACAATAAATCAACAAGATGGCATTAACATTGTTAAAGCGATTCATGGATAGAAAGACTTGTAGTTCTTAAAAGATAAATGATAGTACAAGTTATAGAAATTTTATATTAAAACCCCTCTTAATGTTTTTGTTTTAATAAAGTTTGTAAAATTTTTAATCAAAATATAAACTAGTAGCTCGCCATTGTTGATGTCAATAATAATTACGGTGCTGAAACCCATAAAATCAGTCGCACCCAAGCGCCAGCAGAGGGCGGAAAAACACCAAAAAACACAAGTAACAAGTGGAAATGACACTTTGCTTTCATTTTAATCTGTTTGAGTGGGGCATGTGCAGTAAATGAAGTCAAATATTTTAACGTGATTAATTAAAAAAAACTAATTGACGCCCATTAACGCGATAATTTTGAGAGCCCTAAACAAAATGAATTAAAATGTAATCAGTTTTTATTTATTCATCATTAAACAATAAAAATACAATTTAGTCAATAGAAATCACGGTCAAAGAACAACTTGGTCAATATTTCCCAGCGTCGATTCCAAGTGGATTCTGGGTCAAATATTTCTAATGAGATTCATGTTGAAGCAAAGGCAAATCCAGCTGTCAAGCGGAAACGATTCGAAACACCAGAATACGGAACAAAACCAAAAAATTTACAGTGCATTTTAATCTTGTCATACTTAGAATTACAGTGGTACCTTGACATACGATCGCTTCGACACGCGATCTTTTCGACATCCGACGTAAAATTTGACTCTCCATTTGTTTCTACATTGGACGATATGCTCGAAATACGACAACATGATAGCGCCGCAGACGGACGCACAGCGGATTTTCTTGTGAGAGAAATCAACACAGGTTCCAAGAAGGTTAGTGCAGGTGGTGAAACAAGGCAAAAGGTGACGCTTACCATTAAAATGAAGATGGAAATGAAGAAAAAATATGAGCTGGGGGTGTTCATCCGTGAAGTGGCTCAACAATACGTCCTTAGAATGTCTAAGATCTCCACGGTCCTCCTCCGACCTCCGTTCTCCAGTCTTTACGGTGACAATTATTATTGTGGTATCACCGCCAAAGAAATCGCCAGCTTTGTCAAGTTTTTAATCATTTATTTCATAACCTGTGCAACACAACACGCCTACTGTCCGCCACAGTTGACTGTGTTGTCAACAAACAATAAAAGAGAAAGTAAAATCTTAACTGCACCTTTCCCTCTCTGTCACATCAGCGATGCGGTGCATTTAGGTACAGCACGCAAAAACACGTCTGCCACATTAGAACCCGATTCCTTACATTATTACAGGAATTATTATTTTTATTTTATTATTCCGGGTTTTATTAAGAATTTATTTGTTTTGCTATTTGTAATTGCCATTTGTATTAGTACCAGCAGTATTTATTAAGGATTTCGTGTAGGTTTTCTGGCTGTGGAATAAATTAATGGAATTATTATGTATTCTTATAGGAAAACCCTGCAACCATTTAGACTTACAAACACGGCCCTGGAACGAATGAACTTCCAATGTAGAGGTACCACTGTATTTTGTTGGATTTGACAGTACCTTCAAATCAGAAATTACAAGCAGTTCACACCTCTGCCCTTTGTGAGGCACTAAAATGAAAGTTCAGTTAACAAAGCTTAACCTCAAGGTTTTAGTCTTAGACGTACAAGTTGAACTATTAAAACTAATCAAAATGGTTCTTCCTAAAACCGCCAAACTTTGTCAAAAGTAGTCAAATTTCTATCAACCCACCACATGCATTTTCTCCCAACCTGGCAGGAACCCACCCAATCTGGCAACACTGTCAGCTCAGCTCTGTGAGTCAGTCCAGAGAAGATAATGCAGGCAAGTCAGGAATGTGTCCTCTTAGCAAGGGTTGTAGGGTTAGGTGTTGAGGTGTGGGCAGAGCTCTAACAAATAACCCAAACCTGTACGTTTTGTAGTGTGAAATTAGTAGAGAAGACGATGAAAGAGACGATTGACACAAAGGACTTTTATTTTTGGGAAGGTCAAGTCACGCCAGTCCAGATAAACGCAGCCATAAATACACATAAATTTTTCCACGCATTGTAGACCAACTTCCACACTTGAAAGACCATCTACAAAGTGGACCCGGAATCATCAGCATCCTAAATGATGATATCACATTTTTAAATAGACGCTACGAACATGCAGGAAGTGCTGAGGAAAAAGCATCTACGGGTTCCGGACAGACTGCTCCTGAGCAGAGGCATTTGGCCTTTCAAATTTGACGGAGTGCAACAACATTTTTCACGCAAACAGTAAATTTGCTGCTGACTTTTAATGAATATTTTTAGTACTCGGCAGTCTGAAACCCAGTTTTTGGGGAGTCATACATAAATTAGCTGTTTTTTTCCCCAGATATGGCCATGTTTGTTTTCATTCTCATTTTTCAAGGTAAATAGTGAAATATTTTTAAAATATAAAATAAAATTCTTATTTTCCGGACTATAGGTCGTTTTGGAGTACGAGTCAAACTAGTCAAAAAAAAAAAAAAAAAAAGATAAGTAGCACCGGACTAAATGTTCTGTATGTTGTAATTGGCTGATTCACGATGTCAAAGACAATTTTCTAACTTGATATTTGAGGCTGATAAATTTTTTGAAAGCACGTTGACTATAAAAGACAATTGAAACACTTATTATATATAAATTGAACATGTCTTCTGGTACAGAGATCCCACGTTTTTGGCGGTTAGTGGGGACCAGAACCCGCCACGATAAGTAAAAAAACGCAAAGTAGCACACCCCCCCTCATTTTTTTTTTGTGTTCAATGTATTTATTCAGATTCAGCATTGGAAAGCGATATATATTAGGCCTGAACGATATTGTAAAAACTATTGCTGCGATGTTTTTTGGGGTTTGCGATATAATATTGCGATATTAAAAAAAAAAAAAATATATATATATATATATATATATATTTTTTTTTAAAGACATTTTTACTAGATGACTTGAATAGCTCTTTGGAAAGACTTTGGATGACTCATCACGACCACAGTGTACAGTATTCCATTGTTTTTCGCGGTTAATAGGGACCAGAACCCGCCGCGATAAGTGAAAAACCGCGAAGTAGCGCATACCCCCCCCCCCCCCCCCCACACACACACACACACACACACATTTTTTGTGTGTGTGTGTGTGCTCAATGTATTTATTCAGATCTAGCACTGGAAAGAGATACATATAAGACATGTTTTTTCTTCACTTTTTCCCCCCAAAGTATGATTAAAAAAAAAAAAAAAATATATATATATATATATATATATATATATATATATATATTTTTTTTTTTTTTAAATAAATGCTTTTTAAGCACTTTAAATGTAATAATTATGATCAGTTTTAAACATGACTGTCCCACTGAATCCTTTTTTAAAACAAGAATAAAGTACTGTAGTAGAAAAATGCTTGACTTTATTAAATGGCTAACATGGCTGTGAGTCTAGGAGGGACATGTAGAAATTACAAACTCCTCATAATCACTTCTGGTGTTTATTTTATGTATCTCGAACGTCTCCACATTCTCCCCACACAGACACACACATTCATTCCAGCCAGCGCTCCTTTTCAGAAACTGTTTAACAAGTTAAACAGTTTGATTGACAGATTGCTGCCCGGCTTCTTTGACCAGCTCAAAGCCATTGTTAACTTTAATAAGCAAGTGCCGCAGTGACTGAGAGCTGGGAAAGGGGGTGAGAGAGGCTGTGCGAGCGAATGAAGCAGATCAAGGGTTTGTGGATCAGAAAAAATAACAAAAAAACTATCGCACGTCCTTGCGATGGCGATGTTTAAACGATAGATCGTTCAGGCTTAATGTATATATATATATATATATATATATATTTTTTTTTTTTTTTAAGTTTTTTTTCCATTTTATTTCCCCAAAGTATAATAAAAAAAACTTTTATAGATATATATTTTAATAAATGGTTTTTAAGCACTTCAAATGTAATAATTATAATAAGTTTTAAACATGTTACAGTCCCACCGAATTATTTTTAAACAAGAATGAAGTAGAGAAATGCTTGTCTTTATTAAATGCTTAATTGACTGAGTCCACTCAAATCCGCTCAAGCTGCTCACTTACACACAATGAGTTGCCACAGCAACTGTTTAACAACAAATATTGACGCATGCGGCGCTTTTGAAGTTAGTGACTCTGGCCAGATCAAACACAAACATTTGTTTATCATCGTTAACTTTAATAAGCAACTCCAGTGCACGTGCACTGCCTGACGAACAAAGAGCAGGGAAAGGGAGGGAGGCAAGAGTGAGACTACGCGATTGACTACGGAAAGCTCATCTGTATTTTTTTTTTCTTTATTGGAAAAAAAAAAATCCAAGATGGGCTGAGGGTGCAAAGTTTGAAGCGCAAAGTAGCGAGGGATCACGGTTTTGTAACAAAGGCGATGATGTGGTGCAGAATCATAATTAGCACCTATCATAACCCAAACTGTTTACATTCGTTATTCTTTTATATCATTATCATATATTTCATTTATATTTATATAATTATCATATATTTATATTATTAACACATTATTATGTCATTTCACATGTTATTTTGGTGTTTTGGAGTGACACTGATGGTTTGGTAAACTTTTTAGCATGTTCTTTATGCTATCGTTATGTGAATAACACTTAATAGCTATGTTACGTTAACATACCAGCCACGTTCGCATTTCGCTGTTCATGCATCATTTACCATTATCATACTGTACACTTATTCAGCATGTTGTTCTCTATTGTTTTCTTTTTATTTTAAATGGCCTTTCAAGATGACATATTGTTCTATGTGTTGGATTTTTTTCAAGTAAATTTCACCCAAAAATGCGACTTATACTCCGATGCGACTTATACAGTATATGTTTTTTTTGTCCTCTTCGTTGGGCATTTTATGGCTTGTGCGTCTTTACTCAGGTGCGACTTATAGTCCGAAAAATAAGGTAATCAAAATTCCAACCAGAAATAGAATTGTCCAAATTCAAAAGATACCCAACCTTTAACTTTTTAAGTGGAAACCAGATGCTGTTCCCAAACGTCACTCGTTTGGTTAAAATTTTTTAGTAAATTGTGGGCTCAAATATACGTCATGAAAAGTGTTCACTTCAAACTCTCATTAACATTGACAAGAGACAGAGAGAGCATTATAAAAGTTGAATGGGGTGTTTCAACAGGTAACATATGCACTTTTGAATCATGTGCAATGGCATTTGCCTTTTCCGTTAAACTGACAATCACATTAAGATAATATCTCTTTCATTATTCTTGCTGGGACTTTGTTTGTGAAATTGTCTCCCTGGACATTCAGATAGGAGATAGGTCTTGTTGTCTTGGCTTTCTGAACATGACACCTGTACCTGGCTTTCTCTGTCTCCCTCTCCCTCTTTCTGATGTTGTGGTCAGGCCAGTCTTTTGTAGTCGATACAACCATGACTGCCTTCAAAGAATCCAGATGAAAAGCGGTCTCTCTCCTCACCTCTGTCCATCTTCCTTTTATTTCTCTGTTGCTGTGATTTCATATAATACACCAATAGCCAGCCACCTGTTCTTACTTAATAACAATAATGAAGTTTAGCCCTATAAAAATATAAATAAGTTATATTGGAATTAGGGCTGTCAAAATTATCGCGTTAACGGGCAGTAATTAATTTTCTAAATTAATCACATTAAAATATTTGACTCAATTAACGCACATGCCCTGCTCAAACAGACAAAAATGACAGTACAGTGTAATGTCCGCTTGTTACTTGTTTTTTGGTGTTTGGCTCCCTCTGCTGGCGCTTGGGTCCAATTGATTTTATGGGTTAGTACAATGAGTGAGCATGGTGTAATTATTGAGATCAACAATGGCGAGCTACTACTTTATTTTTTGATTGAAAATTTTACAAATTTTAATAAAACGAAAACATTAAGAGGGGTTTTAATATAAAATTTCTATAACTTGTACTAACATTTATCTTTTAAGAACTACAAGTCTTTCTATCCATGGATCGCTTTAAGAGAATGTTAATAATGTTAATGCCATCTTGTTGATTTATTGTTATAATAAACAAATACAGTACTTATGTACCGTATGTTGAATGTATACAGTGCCTTGCAAAAGTATTCGGCCCCCTTGAACCTTGCAACCTTTCGCCACATTTCAGGCTTCAAACATAAAGATATAAAATTTTAATTTTTTGTCAAGAATCAACAACAAGTGGGACACAATCGTGAAGTGGAACAAAATTTATTGGATAATTTAAACTTTTTTAACAAATAAAAAACTGAAAAGTGGGGTGTGCAATATTATTCGGCCCCCTTGCGTTAATACTTTGTAGCGCCACCTTTTGCTCCAATTACAGCTGCAAGTCGCTTGGGGTATGTTTCTATCAGTTTTGCACATCGAGAGACTGACATTCTTGCCCATTCTTCCTTGCAAAACAGCTCGAGCTCAGTGAGGTTGGATGGAGAGTGTTTGTGAACAGCAGTCTTCAGCTCTTTCCACAGATTCTCGATTGGATTCAGGTCTGGACTTTGACTTGGCCATTCTAACACCTAGATACGTTTATTTTTGAACCATTCCATTGTAGATTTGGCTTTATGTTTTGGATCATTGTCCTGTTGGAAGATAAATCTCCGTCCCAGTCTCAGGTCTTGTGCAGATACCAACAGGTTTTCTTCCAGAATGTTCCTGTATTTGGCTGCATCCATCTTCCCGTCAATTTTAACCATCTTCCCTGTCCCTGCTGAAGAAAAGCAGGCCCAAACCATGATGCTGCCACCACCATGTTTGACAGTGGGGATGGTGTGTTCAGGGTGATGAGCTGTGTTGCTTTTACGCCAAACATATCGTTTTGCATTGTGGCCAAAAAGTTCAATTTTGGTTTCATCTGACCAGAGCACCTTCTTCCACATGTTTGGTGTGTCTCCCAGGTGGCTTGTGGCAAACTTTAAACGAGACTTTTTATGGATATCTTTGAGAAATGGCTTTCTTCTTGCCACTTTTCCATAAAGGCCAGATTTGTGCAGTGTACGACTGATTGTTGTCCTATGGACAGACGCTCCCACCTCAGCTGTAGATCTCTGCAGTTCATCCAGAGTGATCATGGGCCTCTTGGCTGCATCTCTGATCAGTTTTCTCCTTGTTTGAGAAGAAAGTTTGGAAGGACGGCCGGGTCTTGGTAGATTTGCAGTGGTCTGATGCTCCTTCCATTTCAATATGATGGCTTGCACAGTGCTCCTTGAGATGTTTAAAGCTTGGGAAATCTTTTTGTATCCAAATCCGGCTTTAAACTTCTCCACAACAGTATCTCGGACCTGCCTGGTGTGTTCCTTGGTTTTCATAATGCTCTCTGCACTTTAAACAGAACCCTGAGACTATCACAGAGCAGGTGCATTTATACGGAGACTTGATTACACAGATGTGGATTCTATTTATCATCATAGGTCATTTAGGATAACATTGGATCATTCAGAGATCCTCACTGAACTTCTGGAGTGAGTTTGCTGCACTGAAAGTAAAGGGGCCGAATAATATTGCACGCCCCACTTTTCAGTTTTTTATTTGTTAAAAAAGTTTAAATTATCCAATAAATGTTGTTCCACTTCACGATTGTGTCCCACTTGTTGTTGATTCTTGACAAAAAAATTAAATTTCATATCTTTATGTTTGAAGCCTGAAATGTGGCGAAAGGTTGCTAGATTCAAGGGGGCCGAATACTTTTGCAAGGCACTGTATATCCGTCTTGTCTTATCTTTCCATTCCAACAATAATTTACAGAAAAATATGGCATATTTTATAGATGGTTTGAATTGCGATTAATTACGATTCATTAATTTTTAAGCTGTAATTAACTTGATTAAAATTTTAATCGTTTGGCAGCCCTAATTGGAATCAAAAACGTTCGGTTAACCGAGCTGGTAACATATTTTTGGGGTTAGTGCTTCGATGTCATATGAAGTGTGATGATGAAGCGAATCTGTGTCATATCACTCGACTTTCAATATTGAAGTAAAATCCCTGTTGAGAAAGTAATTTTTGACTTAACTTGATATACTGGACTGTCTCAGGAAATTACAATACACAATATTCTAATTTTTTGAGACAGTCCTGTGTATATATACAGGACTGTCTCAGGAAATTAGAATACACAATATTCTAATTTCCTGACTGTCTCAGGAAAATTAGAATACACAATATTCTAATTTCCTGACTGTCTCAGGAAATTAGAATATTGTGTATTCTAATTTCCTGAGACAGTCCTGTATATATACACAGGACTGTCTCAAAAAATTAGAATATTGTGTATTCTAATTTCCTGAGACAGTCCAGTACCATGCTGCTTTCCTTATGTGGACATACATGTCCAGACGTTTCACACAGATGCTCTTGTCTCATTCATCCTAAGCTGATTTATATGGAGTGTGTCATTGGGTTCATAAAAGGCTTGATTTCCCATAAAATGTCACTGATGGTGGTTAATATGACACGTGGAGCTTGTTCGCCTGCAGCCCGTGTAGCTCCAGAAACCTAGTAGTCATGTAAAATAATAATATTACATGTATAAATGTCTAAATGAGAGACTGCATCTAGTGGTGCTTGACTGAACAGGTGTTTTTCCTGATCCAACTTTTCTTTCTGAGAAACTAACTTACATATCAGCCTCTGTCCTGATGCTGGAAACGTTCACCACATGTCATTTCTTACTGATGTTTGTATTTTTCATTCTCAGGATGTTGCTAGAGAAAAAGTCAAGGGACCAGTTGGTTTTTTCTGTGACCGTGTCGGAACTAGTTGTCAGTATGAAATACACTCAGTCCAGAAGTTCAACTCCGCTTTCTGTCAGCTTCAGAACAGAGGGACGACTTTTGATGGACAGGTGGACACACATTGTTTTACAGGTAACAACACACATCTCTTGCACTCATCCGAAACTCATCAATTCATTTTATTCGATGCATTTTTTAAAAATGTTAACTTGTTTTTGTTTTCCTCGTAATTGATGGCTGTGTCTTTCCAGTTTTTGCAAAATGCACCGGTAGTGCAGTACTTTACTGCAAACAGGAGAGGTGTTCAGTGGCAGATGATTTGGGGCCTAGACAATGAATTAAAAATATAACCAATCTTGCCCGCTGATCCTGTCTCGCTTCAGTTAGCCACATTAGCCTGCTAGCATTTGGGCACTGACATTCGTAATATGAGCATTTAAGTGCACTTGTTGGGTATTTTCATAGCTTTGCGACCCCAACATGTTTTTGATTGTAATGCATGCTATTCTTTGCTATGTTAATGTGTGAAAGAATGAAATTATTAAGTGGTAATTATTTTGTGGCCGCGAGATGACCTCAAGATCTTTCTTATGTGCGTGAATTCAGTCAAAAAGTACCTTTTTAGTTAAAGCTGATTTTCACATTCGCATATTCCGCATTTGCATGTGCAATAGAAATTCTTGTTTCGCAGGTAATGTTCAGTGTTTTACAATAAAACAAGATAGATTGGAATATTATAGGTGCTACTGTTGTTTATAAAAATAATCAGGATAGGCAAAAGTCGAGATTGGTAGGTCGGGCTTTTAGAAATTTGGTGATCGGACAGAATATTTTGATCGGTGCACCCCTATTATATACAGCAGGGGTCTCCAAACCGTTCATCAAGGGCCGCTGTGAGTCCTGGTTTTTGTTCCAACCGATCGAGTACCGACAGTTTAACCAAGTTTCTACTAAAACAAGCAGCACCTGACTGTAATCAACTGATTACACTTGTAAGACACCAGATTGGTGCAAAGGTGTCATCTTGTTTTGTTGGAATGAAATCCTGCGCCTACTGCGGCCCTATGTGGAATAGTTTGGAGACCACTGATATACAGTATGAGAAAAGCAAAAAGCATGTTTATTTCATATTTCACGAGTATTTTACGTTCCTGAATGAAATGCACAGCTTGGATGTGTGTGGAAGCGATCGTTTTATATATTCAATTTTTGAATCCTGCACCATGAAAATAAGTAATTTTTGGCTCCAGTCTCGGGTTTAGGATGAATGCGAATGTGACGTCACCCAGGTCAGCATCTCACAATACAGCATTGCTTTATAGCATGCAGATGGACTGCGGATTCAGCTGATTTTGCGGACTCATTCGTTTATTTTTTGCATCATGCCAGCCAAACGGCTGCAGGCTTTTGTAGATACACCAGGGTGAGGCGTGTGAGCCTTTTTGAGTTTCAGAAAGTTCCCATTCACCCCGAGATTGGCCAAAACAACTGTGGGACTATTGGACATATGAGGAAGTGACTAAACATCGTGTTTTGTATTATGTCATATACTGAGATCATGGCACACGTTTTAATATGGAGGTGGCTTGCATTTTGTGGCTGACATGCTCCTTGTCCACCGAGAATGCCACTCTGCCGACAACCGGTCGCACACCACGACCCCGCCGGGAGAGTGCTATACTCTGCTTATTGCCGTCTTCGTGTGCCCGTGTTCTGTCAAATTTTCTACCCCATCAGGAATTGCAACTTTGTGTTAAAAATGGCCGCGAATACAGCAATTACAAAGTAAACACTACAAACCTTTTTTTAAATAGAGGAATATTTACTTACTTTTGATCATGGACGGACATGTAGAAAACTTCTCCTCAGACACATCCTGCCCTTATTAGTTGCACACAACAACTGCATGCTGCTCTCTCACTGTTTATGTGTTCGCCGTGTTTTTAAGCATTCATTTACGCCATATTCGTGCTGTCCATGTGGCAGCTACGCGCTCTTCCGACGTCGGCCGGTTCGTCCGGCGGTCATTTTCCAGCTGCTTCCCCGGCAAACGTGCTCCTGCTCACAGCAGGGGAATGAGTCCGACAAGCTATAACT
Organism: Corythoichthys intestinalis; assembly: GCF_030265065.1. Taxonomy (NCBI): domain Eukaryota; kingdom Metazoa; phylum Chordata; class Actinopteri; order Syngnathiformes; family Syngnathidae; genus Corythoichthys; species Corythoichthys intestinalis. The sequence goes on along the minus strand of NC_080395.1, from coordinate 35,916,677 downwards.
TGCTTTGCCGATCGACAAAGACAAACCGACAACCCCACCGCTGTGTGACATGTCGGCATGTCGGCTAGCTGTCACACCTCCTGGTTTGTTTACGCTCTCCGAAGCCGGGGCAGGGAAATGACAAAAGCCGAACTACTAATAATTCCGGTGGCATAAAATATAGTTTGGGAGGTGCAAGAAGTGGACAGTTTTGACCATTATGGAGTAATATTGCTATTTGGTACTGAATAAATGCATTTTTAATATTTCATATTCCATTTAGCACAAGACTGTTATTTGTCATGACCATCCCATTTCTTTAGAAATTGGGGAAAAATACTTGGATTAAAAGAATATCCTGTAAAAATATTGGAGTAGAGAGACTGAAACAATGACATTTTGCTGCTCTCCTCGTCACATTTTCCTCATCCTGAGTAATTCCCCCTCAACGGGCTGAATTCTAAATCAGATGAAACCATGACCCTGCCGATGTCATCCTCCTGTTGAGGACGCTAGAGCCCTATAATTGTAGGCGTGTCTAAATGGCAGATTAAAAGACTAATTTCTTGTCATCTGCACTTTGCCAAATTGTTGCATATAGTCGAATAGTCTCAAAATATGATTCTAATTCACATAATAATGCTATTTAAGACTTTTTTGTATCCTGTCGTAGGCACTTTAAACCCATGGACATAACCAGTTTCATCCCGTGTAATGCTATGCCAGGCCTCTATTGCAGCTCTATTATATCCAATGTGTTTTGAAGCATTTGGCTGAATATGAGCAGCTAACATGGCCCAAAACACTTAAGTATTTATCCTGCTGCTTTTGTCAGCAGTCACATAAGCAATCCAATTCCATTGGCAGCCATAAAAGGCCACACCATGTATCAACTGGGCAACCAAGTGCCCAATTACATTTTGTAATGTGGGAGGCATTACCAAAAGTTATGGGACAATTGGTTGCTGCTCAGTAATGTTGGGGGCATTACCAAACAGAATGGGAAAATTAGGCTTCTCAGCTGTTCAATGTCTTTAAGGACCTTACTGCACAAAACATCTCAATCTTATTCGTCAAACCTTTTGTCAAAGCTTAGTTCGCTATGATATTGTAGTTGAATCAAACATAATGTTAAGGATTTGCTCAAATACAGTCAAGTGGATACAAGGAATAGAAATATCAAAGGCATCATCTTCCAAGAACAAAAACGGTCTTTCTTTAGCTCAAAACACTCTCTCAAATGGCAGCCAATGAAGAGGGGAAGCATGTTCAGACCGTGACAGGCTCTCACGGTGTGTTAGTGTTTGGTTGAAGAGGATCATTTTACAGATTACTCTCCTGGACAATCTCCGTCTTTCAGCATCTCTGAATAAGATCAAGGCTGTTGTGGGAGAAAACATGTTGTGTTACTGTGGGTTTTCATGGTTTTGGTCATGTTAACTATTACATGAGTGATTTTGAGAATAAAATTATGTCATTCAATTCAACACCAAGAAAAAAATTGACATGCCTTTGAGCTATTTGTAGGCTGATGCCTTCTTCTACAGCACATAATAGTATTGCTAGGTACTAAATCTGTGCTCATTGCATGTACAGTAAGATAAGGATGTCCTAATTCTGCTCCCCTGAGTCACTTTATTTTGAGTAACTGCTGATATATAGTACTGATCAGATTCATCGGCAATTGAATATACAGTATATACAGTAGGGCAAATAAGTATTTAGTCAACCACCAATTGTGCAAGTTCTCCTACTTGAAAAGATTAGAGAGGCCTGTAATTGTCAACATAGGTAAACCTCAACCATGAGAGACAGAATGTGGAAAAAAAACAAACAGAAAATCACAATGTTTGATTTTTAAAGAATTTATTTGCAAATCATGGTGGAAAATAAGTAATTTGGTCAATACCAAAAGTTGATCTCAATACTTTGTCATGTACCCTTTGTTGGCAATAACGGAGGCCAAACGTTTTTTGTAACTCTTCACTCTTCGCTTGGTGTAAAGCAGGGGTCATGAATTAAAAATCCTCTGGGTCCGAAATTAAAAAATTATTAAAATCTCGGTTCCGGAAATATTTTTAATGCTTCTTTTTTTTCCAAAAAATACAACCATATTTTTACGTGGCCATGCTGATAACTACAACATTCAAAAATAAATAAACTACTATTTCACTATCAAGTTAACAGTTGAAAACAATATATAAAATACTCAAGTCCCCATTCTGTATCAGAAGCTTTAAAGTACATTCAATTAATTTATGTCTATGAATAACCGTTTAAAGTTGTCAAAATTGCTCCTGTTATTCCATAATTTCCCTTCTGTCTACTTTTGACATGAGAAAGTTTAAAACTGTTACATCATTCGTTCACTCGGAAGGTTCGTTACAACATCCTTTCAGAGAAATCTACTGCTTTAAGATGGTGGCTGTTTACTAGTGCCGACAAGTCTGTCATTTCACATCTAGTTCTCTATAAATGTGCTGCTAAAGCCGCAGAGTCCGTCATTTTGCATCTAATTCTATATACATGTGATATTTACTGTAGCATTATGTGGACGTAGTTTGTAGCTGCATTATTTGAAGCGCCTCTTGGCCGCAGTCAAGTATTATTATTATTTATTTATTTATTTTTTTAATCTAGCGGCATAAGTTGTCTGTCCATTCCTCATTGCGTCCTGAAGACCGTGCTGACTGTGATTTAGTTCCACTTCATTTGGCATATTTCAATAATCGGAATTTGGATGTTTGTGAATTGTTCTCAAATCTCCCATGACCGAATCGCGAATAATCTAAGAATAAAAAATTTTGCACGCCTCTAATGATTTATGCAAATAAAATGTTTACACTAAGAACATTACCTTGGCCAGCCACATTCCTACCTGCGAGAAGCGCTGTCAGCAGGGACGAACGTCTTGTGTGACTATATAGCTACCAACGAGTGTCAAAATAATTGCTGTATGGATGACAATGTGCTGATGAATTTGGCCTTCGCTCTCGTCAGATCCATTTACAACTGGGCGGACTGTTATTGAATGTTCACATTTAAGGGCCATTGACGGTGATAAATGTCCAATGCATTTGACCTGGGAGCCCTTCTAGTCAAAATGGATTGAATGTCTATTGCTGTCAATGGCAGTGAATAAGTTAAATCAAATACACTTAACTTATGATCAACAATATTTATGTCCATTTTAGTGCTGCAACGATTAATCGATTAACTCGAGTATTCGATTAGAAAAAAAAATATTCGAATTCAATTTTAGTGCTTCGAGTATTCGTTTAATTAAAGTGATGTTGTAATGGTTTATTTTGAAAGTGTTTGCATTTAGTTTTATTGATTAGGGTGAATATACTGCCCTATTTTCTGCCTCATTTCACATGGCTGAATCCAACTGCTCCCTGTTAAGACCAACATAAGCTGTTTTATTTTGAGCTAATGTTTTTTATGCATTCATAATTTAGTTTATAGGCATATTTAGCCGTTTTTTCGGGAATATGTGTGTGAACCATTTGTTAAGAGCATTATAAAAAAAAAAAAAAAAAAACATTAGCATTTAATAGCATTTAAGCTAGCGGACTTTTGCTATGTATGTTAGCCAACTGTTCTTTTGTTGTACATTGATCCTCATTTTTATTTTTTTTATACCGTTTGACGCTCAGCTCAGGTATTTTTATTTTTCATGTTCCTTATCAGATTACTCGATTATTCGAACGGACTTGTTCATCGATTAATCGACTACTGAAATAGACTAGGGCTGCAGCTATCGATTATTTCATGATCCGATCACTACATCCATACTCAGTGGCCTTCAGGTGTCTGTGCATGTTTTTTTTTTGTCTTCTGTTAAACATATCTACAGGGTCGTGATAGTGTAATCCTTGTAGCCAATTTGCTGCCAGTGTGTTATGTCTTGGAGGTGTTTGAAAATGGTGCATGTGTATTCCTGAGAATCGGTCTGCCTTTTGTTTAATGGTGTGGTGATGTGATCGGCTTTGACCATTCCGAGGGGTAACATAATCATCCTTGACATCCCAACACTATTCACATGCTGCCATTCGGCGCGCACACATATCCCTACTAATTCACACTCGCGCAGTAACTTGCAGTTCAGTGATAATTTGTAGCGGTGTGTCAGCCATGATTCAGATATTTCCCTATGAAGGAGATGGGTAATTTAGAAACATTCCCATACTCACGCACACACACCAGTCATCTGTCGGTTTGAAAAGATCAAAACACCAAAAAAGACAGTCTAAAGGAATACGGGTTTCCAAGTGCCGGGAGCAATTCACACACTCAAACACACCCCAACACAATCACGTGTGTGCACACAGGGCCAGGAGCAAGGTGCTGTAGGGAGGCTGCTGTTCCCAAGGTAGTTGTCTCATCTGATTATGATAACAATGTACAGAGTAGCAGAGGAAAAAGTAGCCGGGAGGGGACTGCAAGAGGAATGGGGGTGTGTGTATGTAGGAAGAGTAGGGTAGTGATAGTTCACTTCAAAGACTCTAATCTCCGACTCATTTGAACATTGTACTAGGATTTTGGAAAGGTAGCGACACGTGTATGTTACTTTCTAGATATAAAATAGTTCAAAGTATACTGGGTGACCCCTCGCAGCTTCTCGGTGTGCAGTGCTAGGTTACTGGAGCAAAGGCTAGCTGACATACAGAAGAACCCTGTCTGTTACAAAATCCTGTTTTTGAACCTCATTTTTCAAGAAGAAATAATGGAATTTGAGAGAGGTTTTGGTCTCTTAACTGCTTCTTCCATAAACCTTTGGTACATTGATCAGTCATTAGCACATTCATCTCACATTTATTTATTAATTCATTCATTCATTCTCTGTACCGCTTATCTTCGCGGGGATGCTGGTCTTATCCCAGCTAACTATTGGCAGGAAGCGGGGTGCACCCTAAACTGGTTGCCAGCTAGTCACAGGGCACATATTGACAAGCATTTGCGCACACTTTCATATCTAGGGACCAGAGGTTGCGCTAGACTCTTTCGTTGTCTGTCATTTTGACTGACAGGGTCATAAAAATCCGGTCATAATCTATTTTTACCCGTCACTTAAATTTTTAAAATGACTATATCTTGATGCAGTCACTATATGTATATACACAATAATACAATAATAATTTATAATATAAAGTAACTAACATTAGTGCAGTCATGGATTTCAGTAAGCAGGCCAGTGCTGTGTTTCCATATATATTTTTATATTATGTATATACATGATATACATTCCATGATCCTAATACATTTAATAATAATAAAATATTATATAATTCCATTATATATATATATATATATATTTATTTATTATTATTATTAAATAAAAATGCACGTTGATACGACGCACATAAAGGCAACTTCCAATTTTTTAAAAAATTGTTAGAAAGTTGTATTGACTTACAATCCGCTAGCTTGTTGTTTCCTGTTGTCTTCCGAAATACACCTGGGTGACGGCGCGTCAAGTGTTCGTTCATAGCCGACGTGCTACCGTGGTATGCGAGCTCAGCTTAGCAAAAAGAGTACACACAGTGGTGGCACCCTCCATATTTTCCTTGAAATAATTTCAGGCTCTGGCTAGTCTGGTCCGCTTTTTTGGCTTTATGCCGCTTTCACCGTGTTACCAATTCTGCCCTACTTGGTAATTGGCAGCGTTTTCAACTGCTCGCCGCAGTGAGGAGTGAACTGGCGATTCACTTGATTCGTTGTCATCCTTCACTGCATCGGTCCCTCTTTTTTCACCTCTTTTATCAACACCATCGTCGTTTTGGGGCTTTTTGAAGAAACTTCGGACACTCAGTTGCCTTGACATTTTTCCGAGTAAGGCCAATGACGTCATGCATCAAGAGAGACAGTAGCTAATTAATATGCTCACTCGCCACCCTGTGGTCTGGGGTGTGAATTGCAACTTGTCAAAATGACAGATGGACTTCAGTTTTTTCCGTCACCCTTGTAAAAAAACGGTCAACGACGGAAAATATTCGGGTAACGCGACTCCTGCTAGGGACCTACCGTGCATGTATTTGAGATGTGGGAGGAAACCGGAGTCATTTGCGCAATATATCAATATACAGTGGGGCAAATACTGTAAGTATTTAGTCAACCGCTAATTGTGCAAGTTCTCCCACTTTAAAATATTAGAGAGGCCTGTAATTGGCAACATGGGTAAACCTCAACCATGAGAGACAATGTGGGAAGAAAAAAAACAGAAAATCACATTGTTTGATTTTTAAAGAATTTATCTGCAAATCATGGTGGAAAATAAGTATTTGTTCAATACCAAAAGTTCATCTCAATACTTTGTTATGTACCCTTTGTTGGCAATAACGGAGGCCAAATGTTTTCTGTAACTCTTCCCAAGCTTTTCACACACTGTTGCTGGTACATTCCTCCATGCAGATCGCCTCTAGAGCAGTGATGTTTTGGGGCTGTCGTTGGGCAACACTGACTTTCAACTCCCTCCACAGATTTTCTATGGGGTTGAGATCTGGAGACTGGCTAGGCCACTCCAGGACCTTGAAATGCTTCTTACGAAGCCACTCCTTTGTTGCCCTGGCTGTGTGTTTTGCATCATTGTCATGCTGAAAAACCCAGCCACGTCTCATCTTCAATGCCCTTGCTGATGGAAGGAGATTTTCTCTCAAAATCTCTCAATACATGGCCCCATTCATTCTTTCCTGTACACAGATCAGTCGCCCTGGTCCATTTGCAGAAAAACAGCCCCAAAGCATGACGTTTCCACCCCCATGTTTCACAGTGGGTATGGTGTTCTTCGGATGCAATTCAGTATTATTTCTCCTCCAAACACGAGAACCTGTGTTTCTACCAAAAAGTTCTATTTTGGCTTCATCTGACACACACATTCTCCCAGTCCTCTTCTGGATCATCCAAATGCTCCCTAGCGCACCGCAGACAGGCCTGGACGTGTACTGGCTTCAGCAGGGGGACACGTCTGGCAGTGAAGGATTTGAGTCCCTGGCGGCGCGTTGTGTTAGTGATAGTAGCCTTTGTTACTGTGGTCCCAGCTCTCTGTAGGTCATTCACTAGGTCCCCCCGTGTGGTTCTGGGATTTTTGCTCACCGTTCTTGTTATCATTTTGACACCACGGGGTGAGATCTTGCATGGAGCCTTAGATCGAGGGAGATAGCCAGAAATCTTGCTTGTTTGTAGGTGACCAAATACTTATTTTCCACTCTAATTTGGAAATAAATTATTTAAAAATCAAACAATGTGATTTTCCGTTTTTTTTCCCTCCCACATTCTGTCTCTCATGGTTGAGGTTTACCCATGTTGACGATTACAGGCCTCTCTAATCTTTTCAAGTAGGAGAACTTGCACAATTGGTGGTTGACTAAATCCTTATTTGCCCACTGTAAAAGGGACAGCAATATTCAGTAGGATACATGTGTCTTCAACCAGGATTTCCTGTTTCACAATTTTCTTGGTTACGTATTGGCTTGCAATGGCAAAGACCAAATAAATAAATAATAAAGAATAAATGTCTGTGTAGTGGGCATGGCTGACTTGACTATAATGTGTGCCACCACAAAGAACCCTCTATGTGTCCATTTTTCCTCTTGCCTTTTTTAATTGTTTTTTTTTTTCTTCCTCCGGTGTACCCCCTCATTGCTTCCTGCCTAAAAAAAAGTCTTCTAGACTAATGGTCTTTATTAAAAGGTTGGCATGTCACCTTATATATGCCCTCACTTGCTTTTTTCCTCTCTGCTTCTTTCCTTTTCTCTTTCCCAGGCTCATCTATCTCTTCAAAGACCCCCACCCCTCCACCGACCACCCCTTCATTGTCTCTTTGCCTCCACCTTCTTCGTCCTTCCCCCTCTCCCTCTCATTTTCTTTACACTCACACCCTGCCCACACCCCCCTCCATCACCCTGGGGACAATTTTCTTTTCTTAAATAAACTGTCATAGCTAGTGTTAAAATATGGGCCTTACACAGGGCGAGCGCGACGAGGCAAAGGCACGGGGCCCTGGGCTGGTATAAAACATGGATAATATGCTGTGAGAGGTAATTGTATCTTTTAGCACTGAGATGAGTAGAACAAATGTGTCTCACCCTCTCTTTCCTTTTCTCTTTTTATTCCTTTAGCTCCTCACCTCCGCTTCCTATCTCTTGCCTTGCACACTGCACACAACCTAATACGATAGAGTGAATATTGGCTGTACATCAGCGCTGCTAACAGTTCATAGTGGGGTGGGGGGGTGGCTAAAGAAAGAAGATCGGAGAGTAAAAAACAAGAAGCGGAAGGGCAATAACAGGAGAGGATGAGCAGAGAGGAGCAGGAAAGGTGACAATGTGCCTGGAGATTCCAAAGTGAAGACGATGCAATAGTTATAATCACATTGGACTTTTAATTGTACCCCAAGCTTCCTTAAATGATATTAAGTTCATCATGATTAGTTCCATTGTAACGCTATTAAGATGGGATCATTCTGTGTTATTATAGAATTATACAGTGGCCTTCAGGGCATCGGTTTTCCATTTCATTTTTGAGGACACTCACAAAGACCTGTAACTAAGGTGCTGCATATTTATTGAAAAACCTCATTTTTAACATTGGAGAGCCATTAGGGAACATTGAATATCCAGAGGAGCAAAATTGCTTCTCAGTTTATTTGGTATGTTTTATGAAGAGTGTATGTGTGTAGAATTAACTCATCAAGAAAGCTGGCATTGCCAAGGTGTACCAGCGTAGCATAGGTAAAATGAGAGACATCAGGAAGAAAATTTCCAGTCTTCTAAGCACTCTTGCAATTCATTAAAGTTTCATTGTGACATACCATCTTTTAAAGGGTATGACAACACCTGGGGAAATGCTAATATTCCATCATTTATCCATCAACGCATGCCTTTTGAATTCATATCATGCCACTTCGTGTAATTACACACATCGCAACACCAAGAAAATGATAGAAATTAGGTCGATTGTCAAGCTAAAAGGACCCGCCCCCGAGATGCCGGAAATTTAGCATATTGTGTGTGTGACGTCACTATAGGGAAACAACCGGCTCAGTGCTTAGTACTGAATGGCGGCGATGATGGCGGACAATTTTGTTTCTATTTGCAGCGACGAATCCGACGTAACGAACATTCTTCTAATGGTGACGAGGAGAGTTGTGAACCTTTCTTTGGTGTTTTGGGTTATCAATTTGAGCCCAAACGAAAGCCAATGCAGCCTAATGAAAGGATCATTGAGGGGAGCAATCACACTGATGAAACACCGGCGGCAACAGAATCACCGAATGGTTTGTTTTGCATTTCTTTTTGTGAAGCTGATACACCGTGACCGCAAAATAAAGTAATGTATATAGAATAATTATCATTTAATATGCTATCATCGGTTTCGCTCTGCCAACCGACACAAATATGAATGGGATTAGAACAGGGGTCCCCAACCTTTTTTGCACCACGGACCGGTGTGATTTGGGTCTTTTTTTCACGGACCGGTGTCCTGTCAAATTTTGCACCCTTATAAAATTTTGCTCCCAAAGCTTTTGTGGCAGTGAAAAAAGCCCTCTTTTATATTCAGTTGGACTCTCAATGTTATCCAATGGTGCTAAAAAACTATTTACATCACAAACATACATGTGCAACACGGAAATGGCGTAAATTAACGCTTAACGACACGGCGAAGTCCTTAAGTGAGAGGGCTACGTGCAGCTGATGTGTGCGCCAAACATGGCAAACGTAAGTTAATATTCCTTTCTTCAAAGAAAGTTTGTAGTGTGTACTTAGGAATCGCTGCATTCGCGGTCCTTTTTAACGTTACGCGCATGCCAACTTTGTCAGAACACCGGCAATGTGCGGCAGAAAAATACAGCAAATATAAAATAGCATTTGTTTTTAGTCCCGTCGTGTTAAGTGCAGGGAAAAAATACAACTCACCCGCTGAATCAGTGGGAGGGCTGAGTTTGTTTCGTTCAGACGAGATGGTCCCGAGATGGGAGAGTGAGAGAAGCTAGCATCACAAATACACGATGTTTGGAAATTGTAGCAGTTTTCAGCGCGCTCCTAGCGATGTCAGGATATTCCGAAATGACTTTAATCCAGAACTTCGGTAGAGTTGTTGTCTCAAATGTACGTTTAAGTCGCCGTGATTTGCAATCTCTACAAGCTGATATTCCTGTTCCACAGACATGCTCGAATAAATCGATTTATTCACATACGGGTCACGAATCCACTCCTTCGCAGTTCGTGGGTCTTTAGTGATTGGGAAGTAGTATAAATTTTGTTTTCTTTGAGGTTGTAGGCACATCTTCTGGCTCGTCAGGTTCCCTTTTCCCTGTAAAATTGCAGAATTAGCCCTCTTAGCACTGACGAACTTTACTCGTTGTCTGCGTAGTCCAGCTCTTGTTCTCGCGTTCGGGAACTCATGGGTACTACATTGCGACAAATGGCTATTTGTAAACCACATAGCATGACAGGTTTGAACCATTTTAGCGATTTTTTTTGATCAAACACGAACGCAACTCTCTCGTCGATAAACAACGATGGCACCTGCCTCGACCTTTTGTTTCCTTGTTATGACGTCTCCGCCCCATTCGACTGTTTCCGGAACACTTTCGGAAATGTTCGTCATTTTTGATCTATTTTCGATAATTGCTCATTAATGTGATTGATTTTTTTGTTAACTTTATGAATATTTGTTATCTTGGCACATAACAGTTCTATTGATGTCTCACACCCCCTTTGCGTTTTTATAACCTTTAAGTAGTACATTTTGCATGCTACTGAGTGGCAAAATTGGAACCAGTATTAAGATGGAGTCATGCCCACCATCGACTACAAAACTGCATTTCCTTGCGTCTGGGGCATTTCAATTGCTGCTGACCAGTTTTCTTGGTGTGTGATGTTTTAAATGCAAATTTGGAATGGATTGTCACATAAAGCCAATTCCAATTCATTAGTTGAACTTTGCTTTTATCCCAGATAATAGTTATAGGTTGTTTTAATTACCTGACATGTTTCGGCGAACACTTCCGCCTTCATCAGAGAGTCACTGGTGTTGGTGTGACGCATCTTTATCAGCTGATGGATAAAGGCGTGACTCACCTGTCAAGATTCAGAAAACAAACATCAGGGCTGGATCAGGGAGGCCATTGAGATCTGCATCAACAGGGACGAGGGGGCTTACACGCTCTCTTCTACCTGGACCAGCATCCTGGAAGAGTGAATGGTCAGCAGAGGGCGTGACTGAGTCACTCTTTCATCCATCAGCTGATAAAGACGCGTCACACTGACACCAGTGACTCTCAGATGAAGGTGGAAGTGTTCGCCGAAACATGTCAGGTAATTAAAACAACCTATAACTATTGTCTGGAATGAAAGAAAAATTCAACTAATCTATAAGTGAAGACGAAATGAACTCAATACAACAATTCCAATTTAATCATGACAGGTTAAACCCAGCAAAACACTCTGCTTATGAGGCTGATGACTTCCTCAAAATCATCCTTAACTCATTTGCTCCCAAAAACGTATAAATACGTTCTATTTTTAATTGTTTCAGTGTCCCAAAGACGTATTTATACGTCTGTTACGTTTCTTTTTTTTTTTTTTTCAAAAAAGACATCTCTGGCTTCTGATTCAATTGAGGTCCAAAGCACAAAGCTAAAAATTCATTTTAAAGCAATAAAACTGGCCACTGGAGGGCAGTAGCGCGTTTGGTAAGACCCACATCCGTATTCAACGGCAATGAGAGGCCAAGCTGCAAAGCCGGGCCGCTGGCAGAAGACGACCGAATGGATGCCAGGCAGTGGACGACCGAGCAGAACAACCGGTTGGACGCCCGGGATGCCAGCCGCTGAACGACCGAGCAGAATGACCAGGACCACTAGATGCCGTTGAGCCCGTTCTGCTCGCGAGCAGAGCCCGCAGAGACTCAAATAAATGAATCTTTTTGAGACAGGCAACGATGAGGGAAAAGTTTTACCGGCAGTCGCGGCCACAATAGCGTCGTCTATCATTTAGTTATGAGTAGATAAATTGTTACTTTGCTATCAAAAGCTCTATTTGTCTTGTTGTTTGTGCTATTTTGTAAAAGGAAAACATTATTCAGATGTTTGGGATGTAACTAAAGCAAAAAATAGCTGTGTTAAAAGTTATGTTTGAAATGTATGCTTTCACAAAAAAAGCTCAATTTCTCAGTTTTTTCATCAGAAATTAGAAAATTGCTCAAACCAAGCTATTTTCAAATGCTGATTTCTAAAGAATGGAAAAAGATATGATCTTACTTTTTTTCTGCTGAAAGAAGAGAGTAATCTTTCTTTTGGTGGTTTCCATGTTTATATAGCAACATAATTTTCTGTGGGCCTTGCAAAATCAATTAAAATCCAATAAAACTGCCGGGAGCAAAGTGCCTTGCTCCGGTGAAAATGGCTTGGAGTGAATGAGATCATATATATATATATATATATGATATAGATGATATATATATATTTTGTAACTGCAATAGATTTTGTTTCTTCCACTAACTTCTGTTTGTGCTTGCCTATGTGCATTGTAAAAACCATCAGAGCTACCTAAAGTAAAAAAAAAATAAAAAAAAAACTCTATTGAATACTGCAGTCCTCACCACTTTTACATCTATTGCCAACAGTGTAGCAACAGTGCACTCATTATTTGGGATCTCAGGGGCCTTAAATGTCCTACCTTTTAGGTCAAATAAGTACATGCACACGACAATGTCAAAACTTGTGAATGCATTCACAACTGAGCACCAATCAATTGCAGTCTAGCCATTCATACCTTAAAACTCGGGACCCCTCCTTTTCTGAATTTGCAGTTGTTCGTGATAGTTTTAACTTTATTTATTTATTTTAACCCCTTGACTGTGTTAACTGCATGCGCAGCTCTCACAGTGGAATGTAGCAGCACACCTGAGGTAATCATGCTGTTTAATATAGATGTTATTGTTTGAGAATCTAACAACGTTTAATGGAGATAAGCCAACAAACAGTTAACTTTGTCTGCCCTCTTTTCTGTCGTTTTTTCCCCTTTATTGGCTCATGTTGACAAAACGGTCTGTTGGGGTAAGTTAGGCCTTTGCCTTACTCTCGCTTATAATGCAGGCCCAAATCCAGGTATTAGCAGCTGTAATGAACATTTTAAATAATTTATTCAATTTGTCTTATTTGTTGTGTGAAGTGTTGCTTTCATCAACGATGACGATAACGAAAATATTTCGTCGACGAACAATTTTTTCATGACGACGTGACGACGAGGACCTAAAAACGTGTCTTGGGAGACTAAAACCTAACGAGACGTATCCCAGCTTTCATTTCACAAGACAAGAACGAGTTGAAAATTCACCATAGTTTTCGTCATAAGTTCACAATGTGAGACGTTTCTTATCGTATGTGTAGTTAGCACGCATCGTAACAATGTTTGGTCAGGTCACTCGTGATGTGCTGCACCCCTGCCGCCTACACACGCTTATTCACCGATGTCCTCTCTGGTTCCAGATTTGCTTTTTGTGAAAGAAATGTCAGGTGCTACTTGGTAGTATGTTTTATTATCTTGGCTAGATATGCCATGTTGCTTTAGCCTTTAAAAGTCTGTGCGGAGTGAACATCACACACTAAATGTAACTTGTAGCTTTAGCATAGCGTTCACATTAGCATTTAGCATAGTGAGTGTCGTCTTAAACTCTTGGAAAATTTTTTACATACAGTTTGTGGCGTTCAGGTGACTTTAATTGAAAATGATGTACTGTTTTCCTCCTGAGTGTGCATTATCATCACAAAGACAGTGATGTGCTTGTAGACTTGTAGAAAATTATGTGCTCTGTCAATGTTCATTCGAAATTATTGGAAAACCTTTATTTATTTATTTATGGACTAAAACTTTTGAAATTTACACACGAAAACATTTTAAGTAATTGTCGACTAAAACTAGATGAAGACGAACACATTTTGAAATAACTAAAATATAACTAAGACTAATAAGTATTTTCATCCAAAAGACTAAGACGAAAATTAAAAGGGCTGCCAAAAACGACACTGGTTGTGTGCTCTGCAGTTTTGCTGAAACCAGAGTATCCATTTAGTGACCAATTGGAGTGGGAACCTCTTGGTACCTCACGATACGATACGATTTGCGATAGAAAGCTCACGATACCGATGATCTGATGATAGAACGATTATCGATACATTGGTCAGATAATCATTGTAGGATATTCTACAAACAACTAATAAACAGAAAAGCAAGCTTCTGCTGTGAATTGGAATGACTATCATTTGTAGACGTCTAATCCATTTGAACTGCTGCCATCCCTCCCACTTCAAAAGGATTGAACGTTTATGGCTGGTAGTGGCAGCCAATGCCAGGGAATGAGGTAATTTTGGGCCATCTAAGGTCATTTACCTGTTCATTTTCAGTTGCTTCCTGTTGATTTTGAGGTATTTTATGGGTCTCTTCCTGTTTATTTTGAGTTACAGAACAGGAAATGACTTGGGAATCACCCAAATGAATAGGCAGTGACTCAAACTCAACAGAAAATGACCTGTAAATGCCCTGAAAATTGGACAGAATGACTGAATGCTCTGGTTTCGAATGAACGAACGTTCCCAGTCTAAATTGATTGGGCGTCGAGCACCGTCAATGCAGCCTTAGAATTAACTGAGACAAGACTGAGAAATTTTGGTGGTAACTTGTTGGTTCAGTTTTTAAAAAAAAATTTTTTTTTTAGACATGACTTGGCAGGAGCATATCAATAATCTTTTGGGATACAAAGTATCACGATATATCACCATTTCGATATTTTGTCAGACCCCTCGTGACCAACGTTGTAAAGTTTATATGCGCTTATTTGTATTTCTCAAATGAAACTTAACATATCAAGTTTATCAACAGTGTAGCCTCATTTATCCAATGTATCTTTAATTTTTCATTAATGCATGGCAAAAAGGGCCTGGTTGTATGTGGTTCTTGTTCAGCTTTGCTTACACTTAAATCTTACTTTTACCAGACCTTTCATTCCTGATTCATCCCCACTCTTTTATCTCACTCGCTTGCTCCTTCTTATTGACAGTTTCCTTGGCTGTGTTAGTATTTGTCTTATCAGTGAGTGGCTTGTCACTCATTCAGTCACTGGGTTGTACAGCCTCATGGGGAGCTGAAAAGAAGCAAAGCGAGTTTGTGGGTTTGTTTGGATGGGAACATTTGATGTATGGGAGAGGGAGAAAAAACATGTTGGAAGAAAAACAAAAGTATCAAGTCAAGTGACACAATCAATGTGCAAACAACTTTTCGATTTTTGAATTGTTTCGTCTTTATACATTCCAAATGTGTTGACTAATAAAGGTTTTTCTGATATTCATGAATCAATTCTAACTCCGGTTGGTGGTTTCCTTACAAATACACACGCTTGCTTTATTTTTGGTATCTGCAAAGCAGTCCTGGCCTGTTTTGTATGTAGCATTCTCAGCTGCCTCTTGATTCTGTTGCTCTCTGCTATCAAGTGAGCTTAGAGGAAACACTGTGGTCCACACTGTGTACTGAGCCACAGCTTGGCAGAAGTGTGAAAATGGAGAAGAGCTTGAGTCGAAATGCTCCTCTACAGATCACTAAAAGCTTTCCACTCATGGTTTACCTTCCCTCGCTTTTACAAAGGCTTAGGCGCTTACTAGGGGGTATGTTTTTTTTTTTTTTTTTTTTTTTCTTTCAACACAAGGAAAGCTTGCTCTAAACTGCAGTAAAGCATCCTTTAGGATAAAAAATGAAAGAATAATTATTGAAAAAAAGTTGATCTAAAACACCCCCCTCAAAAAAAATAATACATTGGATATATCTTTTTTTTTTTTAAACAAATAATCTGATTCATATTGCAATTTATCCATTAATAATTAAATTGATTCATATCATACAGCGATTAGCTTGAGCTTAGTTTAACTTTAAAGGGCAGCTGAAGAGCTTTCCGGATGTGTATTTTACTCGGTTAAATTGGCCTGAATGCATCATTCGCTGTCTCAAAACTCGCATTACCCCAATTTTTTTTTTTTTTTTTTTTTAATTGACCGCGTAGATTTTGAGACACTGCCATAGCAACACCTTAGCAACGAGGGAAGCGCTTCGTTGCCAGCTGCTACCTGATGACGCCATTTCCCCAAGACCTCACCAGCACGCCATATGAATACCACTCTATCCCCGCCATATTTTGCAAACATTTTCTGGGTTTTACTCGCGAGATTCGTCATGCCAACTCAATGTATAGCGATGAATTGCTCACACGAAGGCACGAGACTCTATGAATGACCCAAAAAAAAACTTCTTCTGCAAGGATTTGGACATCTTTTGTGACAGTCAAGCCTAAGAACTTCTCCCCAGGTCCTCGATCGCGTCTTTTTTTTACAACATTTAAGCGACGATATTAGGGTGTGCTAGAAAGTGGACCGCAAAGCAGACAAAGAGAATAACTGCAGCGTTTATTTAATTTCGCACGAGGCTCGGCTAAGCGTAAGTGCACGCTGGGTCGTAGCTGTCAAAAGTTGACGGGCGGTCAATCAGGCGACGGTACAGTTCGGGACATGCACGGGGAATTCTGGGATGATCAAGAAGTCAAATTAGCCGGGTGTGATAATTTATGAGAAATACCTGAATGCTGGACGTGACTTATGGGTATGCCGAAAGTGTTGGTCTGGCGACAAGCAGCAACAATAAGCAGGCTTATGAAGGCGGCTGATTGTGATGGGTGGCAGCTATCTTCGTTCCCCCGTCTGCAATCAGGGAGCCCTAACAGACTAGTCGAGGAGGATACAGCATAAGTTGTATCGCGACCTGTTTTGTTGTTGTTGTTGTTCTTGTTGTTGTTTTTGTTGCTTGCCTTTCACAAGACAGCTGACAGGTTGTTCATTCGTGTCAATTCGATATAATTATTACTAGATCTATATAACTACTTGTCTTTTTTTTGCAATTGCTGATAATTATATCACACAATGACTGGGGGAAGAAAGGTTCAGAGAGAAATCACAATGCTGGATGCCTACCACTCTTTCGTGATGAGTGTCGAGTTCCCAACCCACCGATGTCTGCTGTGTCGAATACATCGTCGTCATCTGACGCCTCAGGTTCAAACACGTAGCGATTAATTGTAGATCATCTTTCCTGGGAGCCTTTGACATCATTAGCGTCATGAAAGAGCGATCCTGAGTGGTTACTTTTGGTGGAAATATCACTTTTATTGTTGTTGCTACTATGCTCTTCGTGGATAGTCTTCTGTTGCATTGGGGCATTTGCGTCACACTTCAGGGTTTGGGAAGGGACTATTAACGGAGTGCACAAAACCTAAAAATACGCAAATTATCCTCGCAGTAACGCATTAAAAATTACATGGTTGTTTTGACGAACTCGTCCAAAGTTTATATTCGTTTTCCTTATCCCGTACTCTTTTGTGGGGTATAGAATAGTCGGTGGTGGTAAACACACATGGTGAATTTTGTTTCACTGTACGCGTAAAGACATCCAATGATCAAAACATGAAGTCATTATAAATCCCTTGTTTGCAGAGATGTTGTCAATGGCCAATGAGAGCAAAACTATTTTGCATTTGAATGAGCGATCCAGTTGGAAAAGAGTTATTTAAGTGCTGGTTTTTAATGAAAAATCTTTTAGTCACAACTCCCAGGTTCAACAGATACTGTACAATATAGGGGTGTGCTACCTTAGGCACCCCACGATTCGATTACGATTACGGTTCAGGGTGCTGCGATTCGATTATTGAAAGATGATCACGGTATAGACGATGATCACAGTTATCACGATTATCGATGCATCGTACATTACTAATTAATAAAGTAGCCAAACAAATTTATGTCCATCATTTATTTAAAATATCCTAATGATTCAACAGGAGCGATGGAAACATACCCACACAACAAAAAACTGCCCTTATTTATTTATTTTTTTTTAACAAGAAAGTGCAAAAACAGTAACCATTTTAAAGGCAGTACTTATTTCTCAACATGCCAACACAACACACAGCTGACCCTGAGATACATTTTTTCACAAGAGGGTGCAAAAACATTAGCTGTTTCAAAGGCAGTACTTATTTCTCTTGACAATACAATGAAATTTACACTGGTTGAATGAATTCCACATTTTCTGGAAACAAACAAGGTGTCTTTCGAAATAAGACTTCTCTTAACCAATTTGCTTTGTTTTCACAAATTTTTGTACTATTTCGCATGTTTGTAGTGTTATCGCTGTACTTAATCCTGGTTTTAAACTTTCTGCAGCTGGAGTAACTTATGTACACCACCAAACAACAACGCGATGTTGCTAATTAGCATTGCGTTCAGCGCTAAGTAGCAACATCTCAAAAACACCAACAGTAAAGGCTAAACAATACAAGAAGGTCCGTGTACTCACCTCTGATAGACAGACACGGGAGTTAGCACTAGGAACACTAAGGAATTTTTCCAATGAACACGACTTAAACGTACTGGTGGACAACTGAAAGAAAAGGAGCAACGAGCCATCTCTCTTCCCCTCTCGCTCTAAAAAATAACTGGCACACAGAAGAGGACCCAAAGCGCGACCGCCGGGTCCCTGCCTGTCTCATACACAAATTTATTTTCCAATCTTTTGAAAAGGAGTAAATCTCTCGCTCAGTAAACTGCAGCATCCATCTTAACGTTTTGCGTGCGTCCGTTAAAGGTGTCCGGGCGGCAGACGTGTCTAGAATTTCGTTCCGCTACAAGCGGCTGTCATAAAGTTATTAGGGAAAATCGTTTCCCTCGTTTTTGAACATTTATGAATCGTAATCGAATTGTCACGTGTCGAATCGGGATGCATCTAATAATCGATTTTTTGGCACTCCCATGGTAGAATATCTTGAAAAATTCAAACTATCTTACTAACCTGATAAAGTTGCATAAAATGTATTGAAAGTAAATAAGGGAAGGGGTCCTTTGATGTTTATGTTGTGTTTAGAAACAGAAGAGCTCATATGCTACAAATAATGACGGAAATGAGTAATATTAAATCTTATTTTAAGGGGCGGCCGTGGCACAGTTGGTAGCTCAAGTTGTCCTCGGGCCGAAGGGTCAGCGGTTTCATTCTCGGCTGCCTACCGTCGAAGTGCCCTTGGGCAAGGCACTGAGCCCTAATTTGCTCCCAATGGGTTGGCAGCACCTTGCATGGCAGCAGCACCATTGGTGTGTGATTGTGTGCGTGAAAGGGTAAATGTGTGGTAATGTAAAGGGCTTTGGGCATGGTCCCCATGTAGATAAACGCGCTATATAAGCACTTTCCATTTACTGTTCACCATTTTTTTAAATTATTTTTTTTTTTTTTTGTACTGGACTAAATGGCCACATTTCAACTGAGACTAGTCATCAACACTTCAGAATGTATGAACTTCCTTCATTCTCAAAGAGTTCTAAATTACTCGGGTAGAGAGGTAAAGGAAAGGAATGCAGCAAAAACTAAGTGTTTATGAGAGCTAACAAAGAGGACTTGGCTGTGTTTCAGAAGGGCGCGTGGCAGCTAAGGAGGATGAAGCGCTTCACTATTCATTTACATCAGCCCTGACAACTGCCTCACATCTCTCCAAGAGCCACACTGCTCGGGCTTAAAGATTCTTAAAGTGGGCCCTTCTTCTGGTTCCCTCTGACTTTCCTTTTCCCTCCTCCTCCCCTTCCTTCTCTTACTCCCATTCTCTCCTGAGCTCTCATGTGCTTGCCAGTCTTCAATCAGCCATCATGAAAGTGTCTGTCTGCACGTCTTAACCATCCTCTGAGAGGCAGGCACTTGTCTGGGACTGCCTTCATCCCCTAAAGGCGTTTTTTTTTTCTTTTTTTTAACTTGGACTTATTTCCCTTCTCACACCTTTTCAACTTCCCTAAAGAGCTGACAACAAATGAGAGAGACAGGGCAGAGAGGCGGTGATGACTGTAAGAAGTTGTAGGCAGAGCGCGATAAAGCTTTTAAATATATCAATTTTTTCCATTAATGTAGTGAAGGGAACAAGAAGCAATGATATACAGAGGTAAATTAGTCAAATGACCATGATGGAAAAGGCAGAAAAGACCAGAGCAAATTAAACATGAAAAAAGAGTATAAGGGAGGGAAAGGGGTCTTAAGAATCACGATTATCAGTATCCACACAGAGTGTTTCCTAAAAACAGGATTTGGAGATTGTGCAAAGGGAAAAAGTGCAAAAACACACATTAAAGTTTTTTTTCTTCTCCTTCTTAAGTGGAGGTGTCTCCCTCCCCTCCCCTCTGGGTTTGATGTGAAAGGGAGCTGCCGCTGCTTTGACGATGTTGTCGGCTGCGCCGTTTTCCATATTCATGGTGCAGATCGGGAGAGGACAGAGGCAAGAGATTTTTGGTCAAACAGAAAGCTCATTTGCGCTAAGGCAGTTTAGCCTGAGGCTTTCCTGCTACTGGGGAAATGAGTTGGAAGATTAGTCGTATGTATAATTCACACACGCGCACACGCAAACACACACACAGGGTCACACGAAGATATGCACAAAATGTATGCACACTTGTAGAGATTGATGCACACATTGAATGCACACAGACAAGCTGTCCTTTTGTGACGAAATGAAATTGCAATGCTGTTACTGCTACATGTCTTTTGATCTAACTTTTGTGCTTAAGCTCATCAATAAAGTTCGAGCTATTCACGTATTAACCAATTCAATCCAATAATAAAAAGTCCAATTATGTTCAGTCTTAATTGAGACTATCACAAAGGTATTAATTTGATAAATATTTCAGGAAAATGGTGTTTTGAAGACATTTTTGAAACTTTTCCATGGTCTTCACCAAGGTGTTCTTATAAAGACCATAGTTCAGCGAGAATAAGTCGACACAATTTAAATTGTTTTATGTGAAGCAGCAGCAGCAGCCTCAAAATGTTGTCAAGAGAAGAATTTCAATATGAGAAAGTGAAATACCAGAAGTTTTGACTTGGTCATTTCATTAGTGGCTCGCAACATACATTGCTGTTGAGCTTTCTAGGTGCCCCACCCTTTCTAGGTGCCCCAAGTTAGATGACTCCCTCCACTGTCAAGATAGATCACGTGAAGTTGTCTCCTTGAAAAGTAGATCTTGGCGCAATAAATAGTGGGTACCCCTGGCCTACAGGTTGTCATTATTAGGAGTGGTAAAATCCTGCCAGCTCACAATTTAATTTGATTACCGTATTTTCCGCACTATATGGCCTAAAAGCCTTCCATTTTCTGAAAAGCTGACAGTGTGCCTTATAATCTGATGCGCTTTATACAGGTAGTCCTCGGGTTAAGAACGAGTTTAGTCCCTACGCTGGCGACGTAACCCAAATTTTTGCGAAAAACAAAATTAACCATTTACCCCTAAATACCCCTTAAATGTCAAAATAACTATCCAAATACACGTATTATACGTATTAACAATAAAAAATAAGATACTGTACTTACCATCACTGCTAGTGGATGGTGAAAAAGGTACACTGTGCATGCCAGCTTGTTAACAATTGAAGACACGAGGTCTTGTTTCACTGTTTCACCTTAGTTTTGCTTTTAAACCACAGACACACTGTAGAACCACAGAAGGCTTGCTAGTGAACAAACAGGTAAGTCGATGTGACTTATGAAGCTTATTTAGAGCTTGATTTCAGCATCTTAGACGAGGTCGAGCTGTTCATGCTACACCGTTGCTTGCTGCATCGGACTCTAGTTGCTTAGTAGAAACAGAAAGTGACCTGATTGGGTGTGTGCGCACTGTAATTACACTTATACATTTCATCATTTTAATTTAACTTAAAAACTAATTATTCTTAACAATATATTCACAAGAATTGGACAATCACAACAAGAAAAGTAAAAAAAAAAAAAAAATAACAATCCACACACACACAAAAATCATGTACATTTCAAATTAACCTTAGTGAGACAACAGCTCCTCTTATTGGCAACACAAATATTTGCAGGGAAACTTTACAGCTGTTACAGTGAGGAAAAATACGGAGCTCAAACACACACTGTACACCGTTGCGCGGCAAAATGGTAGACTAGACTCTGGGGTCGTAAAGTCGAAATCACGTAAGTCCAGTATGTCGTAACCCGGGGACTATCTGTATATGGATCAATATTAGTGAATCATGGTATGACATTCCCTTTAGCACAGCTCCATCTAGTGGATGCATTATGCAACCCAAACCACTACTACTACTATTACTGCGCCTTATAATGCAGTGCACCCAAAATATAAAAACCGTTTTAAAATAGGCCATTCATTGAAGATGCACCTTATTGTGCGGAAAGTACGGTACTGTAAATCTATGACTCTTGAAGGAATGCACTTTTTTTTTTTTTTTTTATTGTGTCACTACTAGTTACTTTTCATAACAGATTTGTAATGACCCGTATTCCCATGGCTAAAGTAGATTAACTTTTATTTCTATTTTATTTGAGAAAACATCTGTGTTCGAATGTAACATTTGCCAGCAAATGTTTGCCAACATTACAAAATGTTTCAGCTTTGCAAATTCAAATGTTGTCAAATAACTTTCCATAAATTTATAATGCTGTCATGTTTATACGTGAATATTTGAATGAATGATGAGTGTATGCTTTCAACTCAATAACTTAACCACACACAAATCAATTTTCATATAACTATTGCATAACACGATGCTGATGAAAGCTTTAAAATGTATTTATTATGCACCTCTATGTTCTGTTCTTGTATGTAAGTTGAAATAGTCAAATGTCGAGCAGAATTTTCCCATAATAATACATTATAATTCCATTAATTCCTTCCACAGCCCGAAAACCTAGACTAAATCCTTAATGGATACTGCTGGTACTATTACGAATGGCAATTACCCATAGCAAAACAAATAATTTTTTAAAAAATAAAAATTGAAATATTAATATGTTAATAATAATAATTCCTTTAATAATGTAACAAATAACATTCTAATGTGGCAAACGGGTTTTGCGTGCTGTACCTGAATGCACCGCGTGGCTGATGTGGCAGAGAGAAAGGTGCGGTAGAGATTTTACTTTCTCTTTTAATGTTTTGCTGTTGGCGTCAACTGCGGCGGACAGTAGGCGTGTTGTGTTGCACAAGTTCTGAAATGAATGATTAAAAACCTGACGACGCTGGCGATTTCTTTGGCCATGTTACCACAATAACAATTGTCACCTTAACTTAAGTCGAGATCGTAGACATTCTACGGCCATATTGTTGAGCCAGTTCAAGAATGCGCACGCCACGCTCATATTTTTCTATCATTTCCATCTTCATTTCAATGACAAGTGTCACCTTTTTCCTGTTTTTACCACCTGCACTAACCTTCATGAAACCCGTGTGGATTTCTCTCACAAGAAAATCCGCCATGCGTCCGTCTTGTGGCAAAACAAAGAAACCGCGGCGCTGTCATAAATCCTCATATTTCGAGCATGTCGTCAGATGTAGAAACAAATGGCGAGTCAAATTGTACATCAAATGTCGAAAAGATCGTGTATGTCGAGGCGATTGTATGTCAAGATACAACTGTATTCCAGAAGGCCATTTTGAATTTATAACCATAACTTATTTTCAGATACATGACAGACATGTCAGCCTTTTCCTGAATGGGCTCGAGGAGGATGGAACACCTTTTGAGACCCAGTCACTGGCCGGCAGATTGTATGACAGCGGTGACGACAGCACCATGAGAGTGGGACTTAGCTCGAAAGGTAAATATGGCACAAATATTGGCAAACTGGTCTCAATGGTTACTAGTTAATAACTGGACTTGGAGTTAGAGTTAGGATGAATGTATGTTACAATGTATCTGGAGTCAAGTTAGGTCAGAATGTAACCAAAGTGCATTTAAGCAACATATCCATCTTCAGAATGGAGCTTTATTTTTTTCCTGTAGATAAAAAAAAAAAAAAAACTATCCTGTCGTGTTTCTTAATATGATGTCAGTGATTACCCCCCCTTTATGCGCTCTCCTTTCAACGACACTTTTGTGATTGATTGGTGGTGCCTGGGAGCCTTTTCTGAGTCAATAGGAGAGAAATTGAGAGAAAAATGATATCCGTTCATCTCTAGAGTGATAAACGAGTGTTTTTCTTCTCGTTTATCAGACATTGATCCCTTGTTCACTGCAGGTAGCATCTGATAAGTTGAAGATCACATCAGAGGTTGTGATCAATACAAGTGATTGGCTCTGCGGTGTGTGTGTATGTGTGGGTGATCGTCAAACCTTGGGGGCTGTGTCTGGAATTTTGATCAGTGAATTGATTGTGCGAATGCTGATCAGATGTATTGATCAACAACCATGTCTGTTGTTGGTGGGAGAATTCTATTGCTGATGAGTAGCAAGCTACAAATACGTAACAAGGATTGTGTGTAAAAAAAATTTGTTCAATGCCTCTCCTTCCAATCAAATTAATTAAAAAAAAAAAAAAATAGAATAAACCTATACTATAATCGAGGAGACTAGGACTATCACGGACCAGGCAAGAACCCAAAAAGAGCAATAGTACAAAATAAGGGCTGTCAATTTTTAATCGAGTTAATCACAGTTTAAAAATTAAATTATTCGCAATTAATCGCAATTCAAAACATCTCTAAAATATGCCATATTTTTCTCTAAATTATTGTTGGAATGGAAAGATAAGACACAAGACGAACATAAACATTCAACATACTGTACATAAGTACTGTATTTGTTCATTATAACAATAAGTCCACAAGATGGCATTAACATTATTAACATTCTTTCTGTTAAAAGGATCCACAGATAGAAAGACTTGTAGTTCTTAAAACATAATTTGAGTAGAGGTTATAGTAATTTCGTATCAAACCCCTCTTAATGTTTTCGTTTTTTTTTTAAATTTGTAAAATTTTCAATCAAAAAATAAACTAGTAGCTCGCCATTGTTGACCTCGCCGAGCAGTGACGTCACAGCCGTCCTTCCACAGTGTCTTTAACTATGTAAGATAGTGAATGAAACACACCAAAAGGTGTCAATGTCGAGTTTTAAATTAATTAAAGATCTAGCCAAGGCAAAGTCTGAGTAATTTTTATGTGTATTTTGCATAGCTAATTTGACTGGGAATGCCAGTTCTCTTTGCATTGAGCGCTATTCTTTTTGTGAACATTATTTTTTTGAGCGATAAGAATATTATTTTTGTTGTGCTTTCACTAAATGATACTGTAGCGACTTAACTGTTCCGCCCAAATGCATGATAAGAAGTTGGGCAATAATGACTGTCAGTGGTGGCTGCAAATTGTATACAGTATGTTCTGTGTTGTGTTCAATTAGGCGTGTTAAGAAAAGATCGTCTCCTGCTCCGCTCAAATGCATGATGGGAAGTTGAGCAACCATGACTGTCAGTAGTGGCTGCAAATGATATACAATATGTTCTGCGTTGTGTTCAATTAAGCGTGTTAAGAAAAATAACGTATCTTGCTCTGCCCAAATGCATGATGGGAAGTTGGGCAACCATGACTGTTAGTAGTGGCTGCCAAAGTTTAAGTCAATAAAAGGCGCGGTCCAATGAACGCCCGTGTCCACTCGCATTTCTCTGCCTTTTTGCTCGCAATGTGCTAAAACGGCGTCATTGTAAACTGTTTGAGGCAACGCATGAACGGGTCATTCCGTGCATGCGTTAATTGCGTCAAATATTTTAACGTGATTGATTAAAAAAATTCATTACCGCCTGTTAATACGATAAATTTGACAGTCCTAAAAAGTAATGCGATTGCCAAAAAACAAAAATCTTTCAATTAATGAAAAACGTGTAGTTGCTGGTACAGTATCTGCTGTCAATACCTACAAAAAAAAAATACTTAGAAATGCAGCGAATGATTGAAACAGAGTTTGGAAGACAGAGACATACACACAGGAGGGAGAATTAAGGCTTATACCTTGCATCATTCCAGTAACAATAGGCAGAGTGCTTTACAGCGGCAGCCATAATCCCATTTCCACACGCTAAAGAAATCCTCAGCCAAAGCCTCAGGCTGCACAACCACACACTGTTCGAACACACTTAGATCCCATAACACTCTCGCACTCTCATTCAGTTTTTGACACACACAACTACCTCAGCACACACACTCAGTTGCACAATGTGCTCGAGCCAAACGCAGCAAAGCTTCACTCAAATGCAAATGCGCACACACAGGAGCGTGCGCATGCATAGGCTAACGTTTGGAGTTAGCTGGAATACACACAGCAAAGCTGCTAAACACACACACTCTCAGACAAAGCTAGACATGGCAGGGCTTCTGTCAATGCTTAGAGACGTTATCCTTTTTCTAAGAGTTGTTGTCAAACAAGACACAACTTTGTTGGACAGTACAAAACACCAAGGCTCTCTTTGGACCAACATCATTACCGCTGTGTGTTTTACCCTTTTATGTTCAAGCCAGCATTGTCACATTTGTGGGATTGTGTGTGGAAATGCGTTCACGTACGGGTTTGATGTTGCCTCTTGTCTTGAGTCCAGTCATTTCCTCACATACCCTTTTTTCTCTGCATCAGTCAGCAGCACACTTCATCATAGGTTCTGATATGTGACTAATTCCTACCAGTTTCTTATGGCTAAAGCATATTTCAAGGTTTAGAGTTTTTGAAGTGTTTCTCAGTTTTATGGAACTTGTGATAAAGAACTTCAACACTTCTCAGGTGTAATGCTCAAAGACGTGGGTGTTTATCAGTTAAGGAATCAACCAGTGGTTGGGTTTGGCCGCTAATTTTACTTTTGTCTCAGACATTTTACAATATTCTATGGTTTCAACTTTTTTTGCTGTTCCAACTAGATTTTGCCCTAATGCCCAAATATAGGTCCATAGGGCACTGGTTCTCAAAGTGTGGTGTGTGTCCCACCAGTGGTTCACAGGCTACTTCTAATGGTACGCGAAAGACAGAAAGGTTCAAACAACCTTTTTAAAACTTTTTCAACGGAAACTACAAAAAAAAAAAATATATATATATCTGAATGTTTTAGAATTGTTTCTTTTCAAATATTTAGGAGCAACCTTGTTTTTCTGTTTTTTTAAACCTGTCCTGTTCAGCTGTTTGACACGGATAATGGAAGTCTAAGTGTCCGGTGGGTCTGAACAGTTTTAATGTTTCACATTGAGAGTATGACATACTCCCATTGTGATCATTCAACTTACCTAATTTATTATGACAAAGCAGTGAAAAGGAAGTGGTTATGGGGGGACAGAAGAAAAGAAACACAAGAAAAGAAAAGAAACACAAACAACAACAAGAAATACATTGAACACCTACACTATGAATATGTTGGTGCTATCGTCAGCTCGATGTATTTCCGGTTGGCACCATGTGGGGGGCCTGTTGACCAGGGAAAGAAGGCGAGGGGGGTGAGGGAGTCTAGAAGCTAAGTGATTGTGAGGGGTGGAGTGTACACAAATCAGCTTTATGATCTAGAAACCAGTAATCGTGTGAATACCTTTTGAGTGTAAGCCCGTCAGCAACTGACCCCATGCCATCCCGGCACTGGGGCCGCCCACTGGAGCGCGCCCAATCACATCCAGCCACGCGCGAGTACCAACAAACATGGACAGTAATGGACAGCCACGCAGACGAGCGGCGACGCCACGCGGGTGCCACCCCAGGGCCACGGATCCCACCCAGCCAGCCCGCGGAGGGAGGGCAGGCGGGGGGTGCTAGCGCAGCCAATCTCTCCTCCCGCAGCCCAGCAAAGGAGCCATCATCACCCCCCCCCCCCCGGGATCCAGGGTGGTCCCAAGGGCCACCCACGCCCCCATCCACCAGCCTTCAGGGATGGGAAGAGGGGACACATATCGTGAAGTATGATGTGGGTGGTGCGTTGTAAAGGTGCGGGAATGGCTGGGTCTGCCGTGAGGAGGTAACCGTGAGCACCCCCTAAAGGCCCCATCCATCCTACAACCTTAGTGTGTGATGCATTAAAATCAGGGAGGAGCTGGGCTGGGACTTTGTGGCCCTGTCCCAACTCTCCCCGGAGGAATGAACGACTTTGTAGGTGCCAGTGTGAAAGATATTTACCGTGCAAAGTGAGGAGTGTGTCCCCGTCCGCCAGAACCACTGGCTGCAGGGCAGGAGAAGCGCCAGGGCCCCGATCAACCTCAGCCCCAGACAAATCCCGGGGCACGCCAGACCAAACCCCCCCCCCCCCCGCCCGATCACCCACCCCGCACATCAAACAGGCGCTATGCCAAGCGCCGGAGACCAGGGGATATCGACTCCACCGACAAGGGACGGCAAGGGACAGCAAGCCCCACCCAAGGCCCATGGATCCCAAAAGGTGGGCAGCGGCAGCCAGACCAAGGGGACGGTGGCGCCATCCCCCCAACCCACCCCTGGGCCAGGAGGGGTGTGTGGTATGGCACCAGGAGGCACCTCCCCGGTACCTGGTACAAGGAGACACGGCTCCGACCGGGCCAACCCGGGAGGGAACTGTGACCGCCGCATACACCCACCATCCCACCCCGGCCGGCCAGGGAAGGGCCTCGGCCCCGGGGCGGCACCCCCACCTGCCCGCGAGCCCGATGGGAACCACGCCCACAACCTTGTTTTCTGATTTTTTGGCCTTAAACGCTAACATAATTTACCTAATTGCCTGCCATTGAAACCAATTCATTTTGTCTGAGATGACTGGCAATGAATGCTCCTTTTTCAATGCCAATGGCAGCGCTAGACATCCAATCCAATTCACTGCGATGGCTTGGATGCTATAATTCGCTGCTAGCCTCTCCCAGTCAAAATGGATTGGACATCCAACGGCGTCAATGAGACCCCATGAGTTTTCGGTGGACCTGATGGTGGTACATAGAAAGCCAATTATTCTTGAATGGCATTTCCATTCATCTCAATCAGAAATAAATATTGATAACCTATATAAAAAGGTTTTTGGGTTATGAGCACAGTAACTTGACAAATTAGTCATATCTCAAGGCATCAATATACAGTGAAATATCCTTAACAACTGTTGCATTCCGAATGCTTACATCTTGCCAGGCTAACAATGCAATAGTTTTAAAAAGCCCTGTTGCTCTTTAGTGGCACTGAAAGCAAACTGTGACTGACTGATCTTTGTCAGCTCTGGATCATGAACCAAGCTAAAAGAAGCAGGTTTCTGGGCAGCCCCGACTTGCTGTTATCAAGAAACCGATGAGATAATCTACTAAACACTGACAAATCCTCTCACTCTGTTCTTCAATACAAACCCATTAACACTTTTCTGGTGTTCTTTTCATCTCTCCAGGGTCCAATCAGTTTATGGGACGGATGCAGGACTTTAGATTTTATCCGGCCACTTTGACGAACAGGTGAGATGGATCAACATGTGTCAATGGAAGGCTTTGTGAATGAATTGAAGGCTGCCTCATGTCGGAAAATTAAATATGCTATATGGCAAAGGTAGCGGCAGAGTATGAATTGTTTGGAATGATAAACAGGTAATGGAAAGAAGGAAAAATCTAATCCTTGCATCTTAAAATCCATACTGCTTCCAGAGGTTACACTTAGGAAAGTCAATAAAAGACAATTACGGGATTGTTTCTTTTGGCAGTGATGCACATAGTAAGGACTTAAATGGACTTAAACAGGTACTTAAAGATTCTATTTAAAAATAGATACTGACATTTGTGGTCATCATTAAATTTGCGTTGTGCTGAATGTACTGTATTATTTGCTTGGTTAAACTACAGTTTGGAAAGAAAAAAATGCAACTAACAGACCTTTTCATTATCAATGATTTCCATTGCATTAACTTTACTTTTAGGGAGATAGTGGAGATTTATTTAGGTGTCCTACCACAGCTCCATACCCAGTCTGAGTGTCGCTGCCCTCCCACTCATCCCAGAGTGCATCCTTTGGTAGAACGGTACATTAAAACTTTGTTTATTATTTATTAAGTTATTTTATATTTGCCTGTTTAGTTAACACCTGTTTTTAATTTGTTTTATTTTTTCTTACTGTTAACAGATATTGTATTCCCAATGCTGTTGAGGACACCACCAATGACCGAGTCTTAAGGCTAAACCCCAATGCACACCCACTCCCTTATATTAACGATAAGGACATGGGCACCACGTGGCGCTCAAACCTTATGACCACACAGGAATTGGACAAAAGGTTCACTGTTACTATAGATTTTGCAAATGGACAGTACCAGGTAAGTAGTAGCAACCTTGGTATATTTTTGCTTCGTTAAGGCTTGGAATACATTTTTGGCGGTGTTGTCATACAATGCGATCTTGTGTGACAAGAGCTTGTAAACATAATTAACAATTTCATATTAATCTTATTCTAACAACTTTTCTGTCTAAGGTGTTCTATGTCATAATTCAGTTTGGTGGCCCATTGCCCGAGTCACTTTTGATCCAAAGGCAAAGACTCCCTAATCAACAGAACACCACCAACACAGAGCAGTCATGGTTAGACTGGCAATACTTGGCTAAAGATTGCAGTGTGTTCAAGATGCAGAACAACGGCCCACTCCTGACACCAAGCTCGGTCAATTGTCTCCAACTGCCAAGGTATTTAGCTATGAACATCGGCATTTGAAATATTGTGTTGAAAAACATATTTTTTTGTATAGGCTATTCATTATCTGCAGTAAAATCACAGAAAATAACTTACATTTCAAAGTACAATTTACGACACATTAAACATCTAGAGGCACATTTTTTTCTGACTATCATTGACTAGTCAACAACAGTATAGTTACTTTGCCACATTTCTCTTTCCAGGCCCTGTTTTGATACCAGATACACCAAACTTTGTATGTCGTCTAGCACACTCGCGCCCACATGCTGTGTCTTGCTGGCTACATTTTGGCAGGGCTGCCAAAATCATGGCCTTAGCTGGCACAAAATAGATTGGCAAGGGTTACCTGCCTGCATGAAATCAGGGATTATGTCGTCATTGCTCATTTTTTGTTTGACTGAGAGATGATATCAGGTACAACTGTGTCTGGGATATTTGCATGCCTTCGTTAATTTGGCATGAGAGCAGTTAGACTTTGCGTTGGCAACACAATGAAACATTTTCTGACCTTAGCGGCTGATAACCATATCAATAACGGAGAGCTTTGTTTGATCCTAGAAGATTTGTGTGTCTTATCTTGTGAGATTTATTTAATCCACCAGGAGACTTTGTGCCCCGTGAGTTCACTCAAGTGTTTGTAAAGATGAATGCAAGCGCATTGTTTTAAGTGATCATCACATAGTGCTCTGCTCGAAGGGATCCCCTTTGCGTCTTGTCTGCGCGTAAAGATAAAACTGTATTGTTGTATCGATAATAGATAAAATCAGCCAAATCGGAGTCGATTATTTAATTTCTAGTATTTCTTTTTTTTCCTCACATTCCAGCGAGAGACACTATTCTGGAGGTAACATCACAGTCAGCCTGCTGAGCCCTGAGCCAAATATGAGACCAGGCTACAATGATTTTTATAACACCCCGATACTTCAGAAGATGGTACAGGCCACTCAGGTCCGTATACATCTTGGAGGACAGTACCACACCAGAACTGCCGGGGTGGACCACCGACACAGACACTATACCATCAAAGAAATCACTATTAGTGGCAGGTAGGTTACAAATATTGAAATACAGTGAGACGTTTGGTGTATATTTGACATCCTCCTTAGATTCTCAACTAAGAAAAATTGCCTATGGTGGAAAACACTCGGGTGACTTGAAGTTCAGCTGTGAGACCCCCAAATTTCAAAATTGTCCTATATGCATATGTGATACATCATTGTATCAGAAATCTCAATTTTCTGGGGGAAGAAAAATTTTGAACAGGAGGGCATTATTTTAAAAAAATATATTTTTTTAAACCCCTGAACCCTAACTCGAGGTGAGAGGATGAGAGAGCATAATTAAAGACACGATGATTTTAACGAGATATTATCACGTACTTACCTTGTTTCGATCCAAATCTCCGTATAGCATGTCTCACCGAGTGTCAAGACACAGCTGTGAATGCCCACAGCCAGACTTTTTGGCGATTTTATGGGTGAAACACGGTAATATAACAAGGGTGGCAATGCAGAAATTAAAGACGTCAATAAGTGGTTGAGATTTTCTTTTTCAAATATTTACCCTTTTAAATGTTATTTTACAATTTTCTTTTGTTTGAATCGATTATATATAATCTCAAATATCGGGGAAAATCCGACGGTAACAAAGAAAAAAAATACAATTAAGCGATAGTTATGAGGTAGATATCCTTGACTTACTTACAGTATTTTTTTCATTGTGACGTAATGTGTTTAAAAGTTTAAAATATGCGAGTGAAT
This sequence comes from Corythoichthys intestinalis, assembly GCF_030265065.1. NCBI lineage: Eukaryota > Metazoa > Chordata > Actinopteri > Syngnathiformes > Syngnathidae > Corythoichthys > Corythoichthys intestinalis. The sequence goes on along the minus strand of NC_080395.1, from coordinate 35,884,411 downwards.
AATTGTATAAGGTTTTTTTTTGTTTGTTTTTTTAACTGAATATTACAATTAATTTAATGATTCTATGCTTAAAAATTATAGACATTTCGAATAATAAATACAGTGGTACCTCTACATACGAAGGTAATTCGTTCCAGGACCTTGTTTGTAAGTCGAAATGGTCGATTTTCCCATAAGAATAAATTATAATTCCATTAGTTCGTTCCACAGCCCAAAAACCCGCACTAAATCCTTAATAAATACAAAAATGTAACGAATCAGGTTCTAATATAGCGGACGTTTTTTGCTGTACCTGAACACATAGTGCGGCTGACGTGACAGAGAGAGGGAGCGGTAGGGTGACAGCTAATTTTCATTTTCAGTGTTTTCTTGAGAACATAGTCAGTTGCGGTGGAGAGAATGCGTTTTGTGTTGGATAAGTTCTGAAATAAATGATAAAAACCTGACGAAGCTGGCGATTTCTTTTGCGATGTTACCACAATAATAATTGGACCATGGAGATATATTGTTGAGCCAGTTCACGGATGCGCACCCCATGCTCATATTTTTCTATAATTTACATCATCATTTCAATGGTAAGCGTCACCTTTTTCCTTGTTTCACCTGCTGTTATGTCGTCTTATTTCGAGCATGTCGTCGGATGTAGAAACAAATGGTGAGTCAAATTTTACGTCGGATGTCGAAAAGACCATGTGTCGAAGCGATGGTATGTCGAGGTACCACTGCATAATTACTTACCTTCTTTCTATGGCTGGGTTGAAACCAAAGCAGTTGCGCGTTGTCTGTAAACGGAGGTCTCCAGGGTAAAAGGGACAAATTAAAAATGGTTTGGGGGCTTAATGCGCCATGAAACTGCTATGCAGCATGTAGACATGCGGTATTGTTCTATCAAACACAACTGTTCTTTTGGCTTAAAATACAGCATTTTATTTTCAAGAGGGGTGCAAGAGCAGAAACTGCTTTTTCAGCCGTCTCTGTGTTTTCCGCCCTATATTGATAGATTAAACTTTCAAAATGACACAAGCTATAATCATAAAAGTTACACATTTTACTCATGATACATAAAATTACCTTTAATAATGCATGCTATCGCATGCATGCAATTCCAACCAGTGCTGAGTTTAATATGAGCTTTTCTGAAAGTAACTTTAAATGCATTTCTCTATTAGGCAGCATCCATTTTATGACTGGTAATTATAGGATTATACAGGAGGTAATCATTTCTTACTGTCCTTCCATTCCCTCCAAGCTATTATAATTAATGTCTTTTTACTTTTTAGTAAGTGGAATTTCATCTTTGAATCCTTTCTGTTCCATCCCATTCCATTATCAATGAGCATGTGATTGGTCATCGTGTGAAAAAAGTGCAAAAACAAAAACACTAAAAGCAGCTACAAATGGAAATTTAGGATGAAATGTCGTATGTGTATGTCATGGCAACTTGTGGAATTGCCTCCCATGTCATGCAAAAAAGTACCGTAATATACAGTGATAGTTGATCATCGATGCTTGACTCGCATTAGGTCAAACCTTTCACACATACCTGAACACCGTTAAAAAAATTCAAACGGGTAGCCCTGATGTTTGAAAGCAATTTCCCGGGTCGACTGACACAGAGATTAGGCGGACATTTACCGGGTTGTGTTGTAGTATACCTGTGATGCGGAATGTGTAAAAACAGGCGTTTAATTCCCGGGTCACATCGTGAAGGCTGATGACGTACATATTATGGCGGGTCGATCGTCATTTCCTCTTCGCAGTAAGACAAAAAATGGTAAACAGTTATCAACATGGCAAACTGGATACAGCAAAATAAAACGGAAAACATAACAAAATTCAATTGCTACTGGATCATAGAGCCGAGGAACAGAGTCCATCATTCATCTTTGGAAATGTGTGATTTATTTTGTTGCCGATGCTGACCAAAAATTACGTAATGTCCAGGTTATAAAATCGCACCAGCCGCCCTCCCCGCACAGAGAGTGCCGAGTCGCCAACACAGGACAAGTCTGTAAAAGTGTACTCCGGGTTTTTCCCGGGACATCTGTCCATGTGCAAAAGCCATGACAGGGGTAAATCCTGCGTCACATACACAGGAATTTACCGGGATATAAGTCTGAAAGGGTCTTAATACATCCCTCGTTTTTAGCGGTTAATGGGGACCAGAACCCGCCACGATAAGTGAAAATTGCGAAGTGCGCCCCAGATTCAGATTTAGTGTTGGAAAGCGATACAAATAAGATGTGTTTTTTTTTTTTTTCACTTTTTTTTTCCCAAAGTAAGACAAACTTATGTATTTATATTTTAATAAATTGTTTTAAGCACTTCAAATGTAATAATTAAGATAAGTTTTAATCATGTTACTGTGCCAACAAATTATTTTTAAACAAAAATAAAGTAGAAAAATGCTTGTCTTCATTAAATGCTTATACAAAATGAGTTGCCAAAGCAAATGTTTAACAAGCTAAACGATGATTGACTCATTCGGCGCTTGAAAGTTTCAGCTTCCAAGAATCTCTGGCAAGATCAAACCTTAGTCCAGACATGTCCAAAGTCCGGCCCGGGGGCCAAATGCGGCCCGTGGTCAAATTTCATCCGGCCCCCAGCCTTTGTCATAAAATCAATAACATCTGGCCCGCACACAGACTTAATAAATTGGTACGCAGTACTCCTGCCAGCATATGAAGTAGCTTACACATTAAATGCTGCTCCTCATTTACCCACTAAAAGGCAGCAGCACTCTAAGCAACATTACCCTATGTGACTCTTTACTTCCAATTTTCTAAAATGGCGACAATCAACAACAACAAAAAGTTGACTGCGACGGCCGATGCTTCAAGGATAGGTGGAAATTGGACTATTTCTTCACTAAAATATGCAACTGTGTCTGCCTCATTTGCAAAAAGACAGTCGCTGTTTTTAAAGAGTTCAATGTGAGCCGATATTACCAAACAACACACACATGTACGGGGTATATACGCAGCGAGAAATTGAAGCAACTTGAAGCTAGTTTAATTTCACAGCAGCAGTATTTCACAAGAGCCCGAGAGTCGAAAGAGAACGCCACAAAGGCTAGTTGCGAGTTTGTTGAAATTATTCATTTAAAAAAAAATAAACCAAATGTGAAACACAGAATGGCTTGCTAAAATTTGCTTAAATATATTGTTCTACGTAAAGGACGTCAGCCAAGGTCGGCCCTCCACATTTTTACCACACCAAATCTCGCCCCCTTTGCAAAAAGTTTGGACACCCCTGCCTTAGTCTGTCAATCATTGTGAACTGCCTGACTAAATAAAGGAGCAGGAGGAAGAGTGAGACTACGCGATCGGATCGGGACAGCTCATCTGTATTTATCTATTGATATTATAATTGAAAAAAAAAATCCGCGATGGAATGAGGGAGCGAACTTTGAAGCGCGAAGTAGCGAGGGATCACTGTATATGTATTTTTGTTCTTGGTATTGTCATGACTGAAAAATGTTAACTTTTGTATTAAGATTTTGCAAAAATGTGACCATTGCTGTTTGTAGTAATCAGAACAAATGAAACAAAACTTTCGAGTGGTGTTATTTTAAACACACTGGTTAAAAGTCATTTACTATTATTACTGGCACACCCCCATGAGGCTTTAACATTAATGCCAGTTAGCACAGCAAATTTTGTGTCACTGAACACAGACTATATGCAGTGGTACCTCGACATACGATTGCTTTGACACACCAGCTTTTCAACATCCGATATAAAATTTGACTCGCCATTCGTTTTTACATCGACGACATGCTGGAAATACGACGACATGACAGTGCTACAGACAGACGCACGCAGATTTTCTTGTGAGAGAAATCAACACAGGTTCCAAGAAGGTTAGTGCAGGTGGTGAAACATGGAAAAAGGTGACACTATTGAAATGGAGATCAAAATGATAGAAAAATATGAGCGTGGGGTGTGCATCCGCATACTGGCTCAACAATACGGCCATAGAATTTGGACGATGTCCACGGTCCGCCTCCAACCTCTGTTCGCCAGTCTTTTAAAGCTAAGGTGACAATTATTTTTGTGGTAACATCGCCATCAGGTTTTCTATCATTTATTTCAGAACTTGTGCAACACTGCACACCTTCTGTCCGCCGCAGTTGACGGCGTTCTCAACAAAACATTAAAAGCGACAGTAAAATCCCAACCGCATCTCTCCCTCTCTCTGTCATGTCAGCGACGCAGTGCGTTCAGGTACAGCATGCAAAACACGTCCGCCACATTAGAACCCGATTTGTTACATTATTACAGGAATTATTATTATTTTATTATTCCGTTTTTTTATTAATAATTTATTTGTTTTGCTTTGTGTAATTGCCATTTGTAATCGTAACAGCAGTATTTATTAAGGATTTAGTGTAGGTTTTTGGGCTATGCAACGAATTAATTGGAATTATAATGTATTCTTATGGGGAAAATCCTGCTCGACATACGACCATTTCGAGTTACAAACACGGTCCTGGAACGAATTAACTCGTATGTAGAGGTACTATTGTACTGTACATCACAGGGGCAGACGGTGGGCTACATAAAAACAATGCAACTTTCTGCAAACACTTGTTAATTATGAATGGAAAAGCCTTTGGTACGCTTATGCATCACATTTCATTAATCTTGCCACTAGAGAACAGAAAAAGGGAGCAGAAGGTGAAAGGATACACAGAAGAATGAATGAAAGAAGGAAAATCATCTGAATGTCTGAATGAATAATTAAATTGCTCTGTCTGTGTGCCGCATGTGTGTGTGAGAGAGGGCTGTCTGCTACATGTTATGTTGCTCTGATCATTTTCAGCATGACATTTATAAATGTTGAATGGGAACTTCCTAATGGCCCTTCTTTCATTCCATGAACGTCCCGGTCAAAGCATAAACTTTGAAGCAAGGATGAGCTTTTCATCCATTTGCTTATTTACAACTGTAAGAATTGTTATTGGTTTTGTAAAGTTGCAGTGTACTGTGCCTATCTCATGATTCTTGTGCCTTTTGTAATGCAAACAGATGTGAGTGTAATGGGCATGCAGATCACTGCGATACCAGTTTATCCCCCTACCGTTGCCTGTGTCTGCCTGAAAGCCACACTGAGGGAAACAATGTGAGTAACAAACTTTTTAACACTAAAATAGAAAAAAAATAGCATGCACGTATCATACCACTAAAGTTCCACAAGGTCCCTTATAATGTAACACAATACAGTGGTGCTTTGATACACAATCTTTTCGACATCCAAAGTAAAATTTGACTCGCCATTTGTTTCTACATCCGACAACATTCTTAAAATACGACGATTTATGACAGCGCCGCAGTTTCTTTGTTTTCCTGTAGGATGGACGAATAGCTGATTTTCTTGTGAGATAAAATAAACATAGGTTCCAAGAATGTTAGTCCAGGTGGTGAAAAAAAAGGGAAAAGGTGACGCTTACCATTGAAATGAAGATGGAAATGACAGAAAAATATGATCGTGGTGTGCGCGTCCATGAACTAGCTCGACATTACAGCCGTAGAATATCTACGATCTCGACGGTTCTCCTCTGACCTCAATACGCCATTCTTGATAAGTTAACATGACAATTATTATTATTGTAAAATCGCCAGTTTCGTCAGGTTTTTAATCATTTCAGAACTTGTGCAAGATAATACGCCTACTGTCCGCCGCAGCTGACGCCCAACAACAGAAGATGAAAAGTGAATGTAAAAACTCTAATGCACTCTCTCTCACTCAGTCGTCAGCTACGCAGTGCGTTCAGGTACACCACGCAAAACACATCCGCCACATTCGAACCCAATTATTATTACTATTATTATATTCCAATTGTTATTCATTTTAATTGATTTGATCTGTGTAATTGTTATTTGCAATAGTACCAGCAGTATTTATTAAGGATTTAGTGTAGTTTTTCAGGCTGTGGAACGAAATAATAAAATTATAATGTATTCTTATGGGAAAATCCTGCTCGTCATACGACCATTTCGACTTACAAACAAGGTCCTCGAACGAATTAACTTCCTATGTAGCGGTACCACTGTATTAGTACCTGACAATGACTCACATTGTACACATACACGGCATCTAGTCAGAGCACAGAACTATCCATCAGGGGAGAATCGTAGACGTTTACCACTTAACAACATATTGAACATCTTTCATATTTAAAGGCACAAACACGGCCAAGCACGTACATACACCCCATTTAAGAATATTAGACAAGTACCGTATTTTTCAGGCTATAAGTCGCACCTGAGTATAAGTCACACCAGCCATAAAATGCCCAACGAATAGGAAAAAAACATATATAAGTTCCACCGGAGTATAAGTCGCATTTTTGGAGGAATTTACTTGATAAAATACAACACATAGAACAGATATTTCATCTTGAAAGGCAATTTAAAATAAAAATACAATAAAAAACAACATGCTGAATAAGTGTACAGTATGATAATGTTACATCATGCATGAACAACAAAATGGGAACGTGGCCGGTATGTTAACGTGACATAGCTATTAAGAGATATTCAGATAACTATAGCATAAAGACCATGCTAACAAGTTTACCAAACCATCAGTGTCACTCCAAAACACCAAAATAACATGTGAAATAATTAGGGCTGTCAAACGATTAAAATTTTTCATCGAGTTAATCACAGTTTAAAAATTAATTATTCATAAATAATCGCAATTCAATCTATCTATAAAATATGCCATATTTTTCTGTAAATTATTGTTGGAATGGAAAGATAAGACACAAGACGGATATATACAGTGCATTCAACTAGAGCTGAAATGAATACTCGAGCAACTCGAGTAACTCGAGTTTAAAAACTGTTCAGAGTAATTTTATTCACCTCGAGGAATCGTTTAATTTTGCTAGCTCTAAGCATCGCGTTTTTCCCGGACTACTTTCAATGCGGGACAACGCGCTGACGTCACGTGCGTAGAGGAAGAAGCAATTAAAAAAATACCTTACTGCAGCCGACAGCCGTTGCAAACTGCGCCGACGTTGCTAAAAACTACGCCTGCATGTTGCTACGTGGTAGCAGGTAGCATCTGCGTGTCATAGATATCACATGTACGTTGAACTAGATGCGAAATGACCGACTCGGCGGCGTTAATAAAACAGCCGCCATTTTAAAGCAGTACACTTCTCAGCGCTCATAAATAAGATTAACGTTACTGTCACTCGCTAACGTAACGTTATCCCTGCGGAGGGCTAGGTTTCTATTCATTATGACTACTGTCGATGCGTGGCTAACTCTTACATACAGGCTTTATTTAATCTGTGAAAACAGCGCTGTAGAGTGATTAGGGTGTAAAATAAAAACTTAATAATGCTAACTGTCAATTTGAGCTCAGTAGTCATTGCTGGATAAAACACCAAGTAGCACTGGTGCCAAATGTGCTCCAATACAGCACAACATTTATTTTGAACACTGCAAAAACTCAAAATCCTATCATGACTTACAGTTTAGAATAATTTAAAACTTAACTAGAACTTATAGCTTGACACAAGTGAAAATTCAATTGAAACACGTGGGAAAAACTTTTATGTGTTACCAAGCGTAATTACATTTTTAGGTAAGAAATATATATATTTTTTATAAGATCTAAAAGTTTTTGGAGTGAAAGCAGTGAATTAGTCTTTTTTTTTTTTGTGTGTGTGTGTTTTTTTTAAGTCACATTTGAGACGCAGTTGTTGGCTGTTTTCAACAATGTACATCGAAAATAAAGTCATTGATTGACTGAAAATGGTTTAATATTAGATGAAATGTCTTGTTTTGTCATCTATATTTATAATTGCTCTTTACCTTAAAAAAAAAAAAAAAAAAAAGTTTTATCCGATTACTCGATTAATCGGTAGAATTTTCAGTCGATTACTCAATTACTAAAATATTCGATAGCTGCAGCCCTACATTCAACATATTGTACATAAGTACTGTATTTGTGTATTTGTTCTCGCCATCCACCTACTGGTGACGCAGCACCAGGAGCAACGTGGGGTTCAGTATCTTGCTCGAGGACACTTAGATGAGTTCATCAGGGCGAAGAACCGACCCCACAACCTCTGGTTGGGGGACAACTACTCTACCATTGAGCCACGCCACCCCAACGTGTTAAAGCGATCCATGGATAGAAAGACCTGTAGTTCTTAAAAGAAAGATGTTAGTACAAGTTATAGAAATTTTATATTAAACTCCTCTTAATGTTTTCGTTTTAATAAAGTTTGTAAAATGTTCAATCAAAAAATAAACTAGTAGCTCGACATTGTTGATGTCAATAATTACGCAATGCTCATGGTGCTTAAACCCATAAAATCAGTCGCACCCAAGCGCCAGCAGAGGACAACAAAACACCAAAAAACACAAATAACAAGTGGAAATGACACTGTGCTGCCATTTTAATCTGTTTGAGCGGGGCATGTGCGTTAAATGCGTCAAATATTTTAACGTGATTAATTTTAAAAATTAATTACCGCCCGTTAACGCGATAATTTTGACAGCCCTAGAAATAATTTAATAATATGTTAATAATTTCACACATAAGTCGCTCCAGAGTGTAAGTCGCACCCTCTGCCAAACTATGAGAAAAACTGTGACTTATAGTCCGAAAAATACGGTAAATGAACAATCAAACACAGAATTCACACCTACCATTCAAAATGGATTGGACGTCTTGCACCGTCAATGGCAGCCAAATGAGTTAAATATTTATAAGGGTTGGCCAACATATTGGCCCGCTGAAGGAAGCTATAACTACAATGTGGCCCAGGACAATGAGTTTGATGAGTTTGACCCTCTGCCTTAATGTCACATTACCTGTGTGTGTTTATGTGTTTTGTCTGGCTAAAAAGAGCTCTCAAATAGCATTGTTTTAGTTGTGAATGAAATGTCAAACTTTCCTGCTTGATTCTTTCAAACATCGTCTTATGTGACTGTAGACAAAAATGTAATTTGTCACATAAGACATGCATTTAATAAGACATTGTCAATTACATTTTGTTATCCTGACTAATATGCATGAAAAATCTCCGCTTCTGTTTCTCTTTTCCAACCCTTGTTATCTCCTTTGCCACTCTACATCCCCCCGTCTCCAACCTCTTCCTTTGTCGACTGCTCCGTCTCATGCTGTCTCTCCCGGGTCTCAGTTGAAATAATGTCTTAAATCGAGTAGAACAATGACATTCCCTCAGCATGCATCTCTAATCAGATGTCTTTCTCTCTGTTTGTCTTTTGCTCCATTTCACTGTCTTTTTCTTTAGCTGTCCTCAATTCTCATTGCCTGTGTTGTAAGCATTTGATTCATTTTAATCAGTCTCTCTGCAGTCCCATGTGTGGACATGTTATCCAAAGAATTTTCTTCCAGTCTGTAACTGTTAACATTAGTGCATCAGCGATTAATCGATTAAATAGAGTAATTGACTTAAATAAAAGCTTCGAATTCAATTTAAATGCTTCGATGATTCGTTTAATAAGACCGGCATTGTAATGGTTTGTTTTGAAAGTGTTGCATTTAGTTTTAATGAATGAGGAGGATAGATACACTACCCTTTGGTGGCAACATTTAATATTGGTATACTCCTCTAATATGGCTGAATCCCACAAAGATTGTACGGTTTTGTTTCAGCTAATATGTTTGTTTATACATTTGGAATTTAGTTTAGAGGTACATTTAGCATTTTTGTGGAAATGTTTTTTAACGATTTGTTAAGAGAATTGTACATTAAAAAAAAAAAAAAACTTAGTATTTTATAGCATTTAAGCTAACGGACTTATGCAATGCAAGTTAGGTTAGTTTATTCGACTAATTAGACATTTTAAACTCCAGTTGTTTTGTGTTCAGTGTTTTATTGTCAAAACGTGCTCATAGTTGTACATGTGTTTGTTACAGTTTTACAAAAAAAAAAAAAAAAAAAAAAATTGGAAACGTGAATGAAGTCAAGTAAAGTTCAAAGAACCACAAATTGTCTTGTTTTCTGTCTGTCTAGTACAGACATGTCCAAAGTCCGGCCCGGGGGCCAAATGCGGCCCGTGGTCAAATTTCATCCGGCCCCCAGCCTTTGTCATAAAATCAATAATGTCTGGCCTGCACACACTTAATAAATTGGTCAGCATTACAGCTACCAGCATATGTATGAAGTAGCTTACACACTAAATGCTGCTCCTCATTTACCCACTAAAAGGCAGCAGCACTCTAACCAACTTTACCCCGCGTGACCCTTCCAATTTTCTAAAATACAACAAAAAAAAGACTGCGACGGCTGACAATTTCTTCACTAAAATACGCAGCAACTGTGTCTGTCTCATTTGCAAAGAGACGGACGCTGTTTTTAAAGAGTTCTAAATGTGAGGCGATATTACAAACGAGACACGCTGATATATACGACCAGATTATAGGGAAGATACGCAACGTGAAATTGAAGCAACTTGAAGCTAGTTCAATATTTTGCAGGAGCCCGAGAGTCGAAAGAGAACGGCACAAAGGCTAGTTGCGAGATTGTTGAAATCATTAATAAAAAAAATAATAAATGTGAAAAAATAATAAATGTGACATACAGAATGGGTTGCTAAAATTTGCTTAAATATATTGTTCTACGTCAAGGGCGTCAGGAAGGTCGGCCCCCGACATTTTTACCACACCAAATCTGGCCCCCTTTGCAAAAAGTTTGGACACCCCTGGTCTAGTAGCTGAATAACGTCACATTTTGTGAGGAAAGAACAGGCGATTTGGGCAAAAGACATACATTTTTTCACAAAATATTATTTTTTTGTACTTAGATCCTTATTTTTTTTTTAAATTCCTTTTGGGGCTTTGCTCAGGTATTAACTTTTTTCTTTGTTTGACATTTCTCATGTCATGTCATTTCCTGTTTTATTTTGAAGGCTTCACCTTCTTTGTACTTGCCCTTCCTCATGTTGCCTAATCGCCTATTGTTTCCAGCCGTTCCCCATTACCTCATGTGTATATATACAGTATATATACAGTATATATATATATATATATATATATATATATATATATATATATTTATAATGCCTGAGGGTACGTCTACACTAGGACAGATCATTTTCTCCAGGGTATTTTGCCGACTATTTTTATACCTGTCCACACTTACGTTTAAGGTGCGTTTAAGGCCCCCCCCCGGCTTCTGCATGGTATGCCTGCATTTGCGTAAACTACGCATGCGTAGAAAGGAGCAGCCTCATATGTTACGTCATCGCCCGCGCCGTTTACCCCTGAACCGGAAACATATTACTCGACGGCGGAAAATTTCGAAATTACTACACCTTCTAAACTGTCGTTATTTTGTGATCGCTGTTTTTTCGTGAATGCAATTGAACGCATCACGCAGGAGCGAGAGTGCAGGGAGAGCTCGCTCGGCTTTTACGTGCAGTCACTGAGTTGTGATTGAAATAAGCCTGACATCGTTACTTGGGATATTACAATCGATGCTCAGTTGCGCTCTCACCACTTGGAAAATAACAAATATGGTGTGGTGCTGCGTATATTTCCTGGAAGCCGCAACCAGCAATGCTTGTGCATAACAGTGGTGATCCTGGAAATGACAACAGTTTTGACAGGCAGAAATGTCATGGAAAAAATCTGATTGTGCGCCTCTTTGACTGGGGATACTGCACTGGTTTAATTTTCCTCTCCGCATTTTTATATACTCATGTTCGGTCGGCATTGAGTTGGGAGGGGCCAGCCCCTCAGCTGGTCGATCGGAAACAACGTGGGAGACGAGCTCTGTAAAAAACGCTCATCTTCGTGTCATCCGCGATGGGAGAACAACAAATGGGCACTGAATTGAAGCATAGTATTGCAACGTAGTTTGAAGGTTCAAGAAAAAATGTGTGGAAAAGAAAAGAGGATCAGGAATGCCGCATCGTGATCATCCGCCTCCATTGTTTACGATGCCGTCATGTCTCACTAAAAATGGCGACGGCATGACATCACTTCTTTAATATCCGATTGTTGTACGGAGACAGCAGTCCATATTAAGCGGTGTGGAATATTACCCGCCTACATTACCCGTCTAACAACTAATGCGGATAATAGGCATAATAGTGTAGCCGACATGCCATATAGTCCAACTGATTACACATTTAACCCTGTAGTGGCCAGACATAGAAATACATAAAAGAATAAAAAATCAACCACTTATATGGTGTTGTAGGAGGCCTTTGAAGATGAAAATGAAGTGTTTGCGAAATTAAAAAAAAAGTTTTTGTAAAGTTTTATGAGAATGTTGTAGTCTTACAACGCTGGCTAAATGGGGTAGCAGGATTTCCTGACTCTAACCCTAGTTGTACTCATTGTCAAATCAGAAAGGTACAAATGTTTATATCTCAGTAAAAAAATACACTATGGGTTAATTTGCACTGGTTGATTGCTTGTTACATAGCCCCAGAACAGTACATAATATGAATAATAATTTCAACAGTAGTCATATTTTTACGAATAGCATATTTATTTAGAAACATCAGCAGCAGGTGCATGCCGTGTGTCTGTCTCCCAGTACATTCGCACTCCAGCCATTTTTACCAGGCCCATCTTCAGATACATGCCCATCATTCGTTCTAGTTCTTCTTTGTTGGTGTTTATGGATCTTCCATGTGTTTGAAGGCTATACTCATTTGTGTTTATTGTGAGTGACTCAATCATGTCTTCAGACACAATTGTCGGAAGCATTCCAGTGGGGTTTGGAGGGAATGAACATCTTTTGTGAGAGGTGGGCTAGAAATATCCAAATCAGGGCTGATGAAAACTTTTTTCTGCCAGGGTTATCTGTCACGGGGCATGGCATGTTTGGCTGGTCGGGGCTCAATGTCCTCATTGGCTGGGCAGTCAATGGGTGGATGGTTTTCTTTGTCCACTTCTTCATGGGTTTCGTCATCTGACTCTTCATGAGTTTCATCAAAGTCTATGTCCACGTCACTCCCTTCATTTTGGACAGCATCGATGACCTCCTGCACAGTGTAGAAGGTTTTTCTCCTTGCTGAATACATTCTGAAATGACAAAAACTAAATGGAAATAACATTAGTACTTGGGTGGGGGGCAAAGTAACCTATTTACACATCTCACTAGTCAAGCAATACTGTCTGGCTTGACTCATTGTGCTCTGATTATCAGGTGAGAATGTTCAAGAATGTGAAATCATCATCCCAAAAGGAAGGCATGTTGCATTTCTAGAAAGATGATAATGTCTGCAATGGTAATGCATTTCCGAACGTTGTCACCTTTTCTGGAACAATGCAACAGACACCCTTCAGCATCCCGCCAGATCTAACTGCTTAGGCGAAGAATTGAGCCAACATACTAAGCACATATATACAAACAGAATGAGAAACGGAACTATTGTAGGCTATTACAATTATAAGCAGTAGAAAGTGGTATGCTATTGCAATATATTTCGGTAATATAGCTTCTTGTAAAGTGGGTTCCAAATAGCAGTGGTTTGGAAATTAAAAATAAATATAAAGCCTATATAATACAGTACAGTATATCTGGAAAGTGTACTAGATGTGTGTAATTTTAAAATATATTGTGAAAAATAGAAGGTCCCTGTCAAAATGTCTATTTAGGCTACACTTAGCCAGGTAACTTGTAAACCTACACCATGGCCACTTTGACTACCCAAGGGCCAGAGTTGTAAAATTACAACATATACACAAGACGCTCTATTTTACATTTGATAAATGTATTTCACAATAATTGCATATGTACATGGTCTAGTAAGTGTAATGATTACAACAAAAAAAAAAAAAAAAATTAAAGGCATTATACTTACTTAAATCTGATAAATCCAGTCCAAGGAACCAAAGTGTTGTTGCACTGCCAAAGTTCTGCAGATTCTGAAAGTCCGGAACTGTGGGCAGGGCTTATATACAAATTTCCTATCCACACCTATTGTGAGACTGAACAGTAGGACCCAATGACTATATTAATGTAAAAAAAAAAAAAAAAAAAAACATTTCAACCCTTTTTTACAAAAAAATAAAAATGTTGTAATTCTACAACGCTGGCCTCTATAGGGTTAAGGCCATTATCCGTCCTAGTGTAGACGTAGCCTGAGTTTCTCTTGTCTTGTCCTGAAGTGTTTTACAACCCATGTTGATCACGTCAGCCTTGTTTTGTAGCAATCACAGTTGTCTAGGTATTATCCTCCATTTGGAGTGCTTTGTGTTTGAATTTTAGATCTTAGTAGTCTTGGCTTTTTCCTCCATTTGGAGCGTTTTATGTTTGAACCTTTCCTCATCCCCGCATGCCAGCAGAAGAACCTCTGTTTTCTGAACAAAAGTTTTTTGCCGGAACTCCGCAGTTGAGTCTGCCTCATCATCTCAGTTTGACAATATTTCTTAAAATTATTCTTCCAACACATCAGTGTGTTATCTAATTACTCAATTAATTGAACTTGCTAATTGATGGATTAATAGATACCTAGTTAACATTGTTAATTTTTGCTAATATATTGCTTGATTTTCATTCTTTTTTTGATGGTTGAAACTACAAAATCTTATTTTATAACATCCCATGCCATTAAAATCAAATTAGTTCCACCATTTTATGTGTAAATAGTAAGTCCAAATGAGGGTGAACCTGGTATAAGTTTGACAACTTTGCAATTTGTTGCTTGTATGCTTATTTTGGGAGAAATTGCCAATAATTTCGGAACCAAAATTGTGTTGTATTTATCTTATTTTGAACAAGGGTGGATGACTCCAACAAATATGATTCTGGTTTTAAGCAAATGCGACTCAATCCAATCCCAGCACCACTGCCATACAAATACAGTAGTATATTATGTATACATACCGTATATATGGCACACGACATTTCTGTCACCCTTCTTAACCATTTTTCATATCTAAGAATAGCTTTGAAAAGGGCATCCTGGTCATTTCAAATCAAAGTCTATATTTTTTTAATGTGTCTGGGCCTTTCAAAGAAGAGAGCAACATTTTCCAATTGATTAAACATGATATCTCTAGTTTCAGGTCTTTGCAAGTCTTTCCAATTTTACCTTAAATACTGTTATATGGAAATAACTTATTTGCACATGCCATGTGCATTTCTGTCACTGAAACTTTTGGTGAGCGACATTAGCATGTACACACGCGTCTGTATGCATGTGCGTATGTGCGTGTCTGTCCCTGTGCATGTTTCTCTCAAAGCCTCTGCGCGTCATCCCTCAAAGTGAATATTCAAGACCTTTCTTCTACCTCTGTAATAAAAGGCTGTGGGGAATATTAGCGTTTAATATTGCATGTATTCTGTTGACTTGAATCGGGCCCGCACCATGACGGATGTTCAACTAATCTGCAGAATTTCCACAGTGACATTAAAGTGACAGAAATGCTCAGACATGTGTCAAGATGATCAACGGGGGCCTCGGAAGACACACACTTATAACTCGGAGAAGCTCAAACACACTCAAACATGTCCCCCAAGCCCCCTCTTTCTCACTGTATCTTTTGATGCTTTCTTATGTGCACTCTGAGTCATACTTAATCTGTCACTCTGTCCCTCCACATCTGATGGATTCAGTCATGTCTGAAAATTATATCATGTATTGTATTTCATATCGCACCATACCATACTATACTGTACAATGGGCCTGATTTTTTTAAGTTACCTACTGTAATAGCTGCTATGAAACTGCAAATTCACTTTTTCTAAGCGATTCTGCCCATTGTTGGTAACATGTATTCGAGACGGTCATCTATAGATCCAGAATAGCAGGGTTTATCAAATACTACAGCTGTTGTACGTTAACTTACATTTCTATGTATTCTGTTCGGTTCAACTTGACTCTTGCTATTTTTCTGTATGCGTTTGCATCCCTGGGTGATGGATATTGATAGGTAGTGACGTTAAGAAGGGCTACCCGGCATCTCTCCTGCAAACATCTGCTTCAACAGCAGATTTGCACCTAGGCAGGGGTTAACCGGGTTAACTTTAGATACGCACAAGATGGGTGTGTGCACAAACACACGCTCATACACACATACTCCTGGGGCACGACCTTTCCAGTGAGAGCGTGAAATTGGTCATGGCTTTTAGGATAAGATGAGTTGCCCCAACAGATTATCACACACGCGCACACACACGCTCCCACACGCACATACACAGTTGCTTGTGACAGGCCATCTGAATGTCCACACATCCATTAGAGCAGGCTTCTAACTCAGCAGGTTTTACAGAATGTACACTGGGTAAATACGATTTATTTTCCTTTCCTAGATTTTGGCTTGACTGTAATCTTTTATCTGCATGATTCCACCTTTCCAGTAAATTCAGATGTTAGATTACTAAAAAGAAAAATTCTGTAAAGTGTATATTAATCAACATCCAGAGAAAAGTACAGGTAGTCCCCGGGTTACGAAGGAGTTCCGTTACTATGCTGGCGATGTAACCCGTATTTTGGCGTAAGTCAGAATTAACCCTTTAAGTACCCCAAAATACCCGCTAAATCTCAAAATAGCAGTCCAAAAACAATGTATTATATGTCATATTAATAAGACAAAGTAAAAAATAAGGTACTGTAAGGTACGTTGTATTAAATGCAATTTTATATCATGCCTGTTGGGGCTTTTAAAGGGAACCACAGACTTAAGGACTTGCAGGCTTGAAGAAGCCACAATTGTTCTATTTTTCTAAAATACAGGTATGTTATGAGAAACACATAAAATATTGCCATTGATTTAAAAATCTATAATATTTAGTACAAGTTTTGACCTATGGGGGGCGCCATGTTTTACGTGCGCAATGAACGCTGGGGGTAATGACACAGTTGGGCTGGACTGGGAGAATAGCTGTGCTCGATTCTAGCGAAGCTAGTATGATGACTGGCATGATTTTGTCACATTCTGTTGCTGGTCAGATTATTTTGTAACAGAGCTGTGGGATGAGTTCCCGACGTCATACCTGCATCCATTCTTCAGCTCATAAGCAGTGTCTTTAGACCGATCCTAGGCGGCTTGCCAACATATTGACAATTTGTATTCTTGACCCCTTCGTTGCGAGTGGCATCCTTGCCTTGGTTTTTTTCGTACGTACGCCTTTCACAGTGGTTTTCCCTCTGTTTTTTTTTTTTTAAATTGATCCTGACCTACTGTCAGGACCCTTTTTTGTCTCCCTTTTCGCGATCGCATGTTTTTTGTGTGTTCAATAAACTCTTTTACGCAATCGCTTTGTTATTGTTGTCTGCTTGCTTCCACATTTGTGGACCGAACAGATTTGTTGTTTCATCTGAGGACTTTTTACTGATTGCAGCTAAGACATCGATGAACAATACACATACTATCCATTAGGAGTGGGAACCTCAGGGCACCTCACGATACGATACGATTCGCAATACAATGTTCACGATACACCGATTATCGATATATTGGTCAGAAATTTGATACATGATATTCTACGATATAACTGTTGAAACGAAGAAAAAAAAATATTTCAAAATAGAAAAAGTGCTGTTTAAGTCATATATTAAACAGCATTTATTAAACCTTTTTTGTGCAACATTGCTGTAAAATATGAATCTACTGCAAATTGTGTACCTGCACATATAGAGGAAACAAACCACAACAACTGATATCTATCTCTTGGAGAGATCATGATGAATGGCACCCTTAATTTCTTTAAAGTTTTAAATCTTTTTTAAAAAAAATTAACAGTGCTGTAGGTGTCAGTAAGCAGTTGAGCTTGGATTGGGGCAATGATAAAATTCTTCTAAAAGTCTTTTCTTCGTATATGACCTTTGTTGCCAAAAGCATTGATTTGAGCACTTCCACCATCTGCTTCAGCATTTGAGATGTTTGACTCAGTCAGTCACATTCTTCCTCACCTTAAAAACAACAAAATAAAACAAAAAATATTAGTTACTTAATAGCTTTTGAGTTGAAATCCTGATTTTTTGTGTTGGAAGTATTGAGTGAATTAAAAAAATATTAATTCAATGTATAGAAATTAAAAATGGAATAATTACCTATTTTTAATATGTAGGCTACATTAATTGATTAATACATGCACATCACCTTATACTGTATATCTTGGAAGCTAGTCAAACCATTTTTATAGCTTATTGCATCAAAATGGCAGTAATAACAGTTTGTGTAGTAAACCAGATGGAAAGTGGTTCTCAAATAATATCAAATAAATCAGTAATTTAATGTAGACTTGTTCGATATTCATTTTCATCCAGTTTAGGGTCCTTGTTTATTTTATATCACTCAACACCAAATGTCATCAAAATAATACATGTAAAATAAAAAAATCAATTACATTGCAAAACTTTCTTACCTCAAGTGATGAAACTGAAGCAGTGAAGAAATCCTTGTCCACTTCATCACCAGCTGGCAGTGAACCTTATTTTTGTTAGACATTTCTTGCATACAGCAAAGTCCTTGTTCACCTTACTTCCTTTCTTGTTGGGTTTGTAGCAATATTTTTGTCACTTTTTCCTCCACCGTTTCCACAAAGCTTTTTTTTTTTTTTTTCAACCCACTTGGAGCTTCCTCTCTTCTTCTCTAGACGACTTGTGCGCACTTTACCTTAACCGCCACTCTTGAGCGCCCCTAGTGGACCGGCAAGGAATTGCTCAACAAACATTGAGCAGTTTACAGCATCCAATGGCCAATATGTCAAATAAAAGTATCAATACTTGGCGGGAGCAAATTGATAACCGATCGGGTTGCAAAATATTGCGATATATCGCTGTATCGAGATATTGTCACACTCTTACTATCCATGTAGAAAAAAATAACATGGTCCTTGTGGTGTTAGTTAATGTTACTAAACAGTGTGGTCTTGAACTCTACCTGCATTCAGCGACAGTGCGGAGTCCGCAGCTGTCACTGTCACTAGACGAACTTGAACACTACCGGTGTTCTGCAATTCCTTCTACGAGGCGAGACATCCTACACATGCGCACATCGATTAAAAGCGGCGTGTACTTACTATTTGTGTTTTACTGAATCTATTATTACCATTTAGTAACTTTAAAATACTTTTTGCCTATGTTTTCCTCTGATAGCTTTTAAGCATTGTGTTTTCTTGTTGTAGCTTCACAGCAGATTGTTGATCTGTTGACCACATTAGTCACGTAGTGTATTTCAAGCACCCTTATTTGATATTACGACTTTTAAGTATTTTCTTAAGGCATTTATAGTACATCCTGCCTCTATGCATCTACACAAAACAAGTTGAAAGCACACGGTAATACTTTGGGTGTCAAATTTGCCTCTTGTAGATGTTCCGCCTGTGTAGCAAATTTTATCAGAACACCGGTTTTGTCCTAATCTCATCTCATCCCATCTTTCCTGTTCATATTGCTTTTTCTGCTCGTTTTGTGAGATATCGACAGCGCTATTCCTGCTCATCAATGTTTCTCTCTGGTTCAAATTCATATCATATATTGCAATCTTATATTTCTATAAATGTTTTGGACTGACTAAATGACAAAGGACAAGTGATACAGTTAAAAAACATTGCGGTACTTTTATTCGGCCTATACTATTTCAGGAGGATAGAGAGCCATCAAAATTTTGTGATATATGGAGAATGACGTGCACTCTATACTCCCAAACACCAATCCCTCAACTAATTAGCAGGCTACGAGAGGTAGTGTAATCCAACACTGAATAAAAGGAAAGGTTCCTCCCCCTTGTCATTTGATATGGTAATATTTCCTACTCACATACTCCATGGAGCAATGAGTTTTGAGACACTAGAGAGACAAGGAGGATATAAAAACCTATACAATATATAAGGGGTTGAACAGTCTTAGATTTCTTTTACTCAAATAACATTTAATGATAGTTGACTTGACGTTGACTAATCGGTGAATTCATCATGTTGTGTTTTTGTTAGGGCTGTCAAACGATTAAAATTTTTAATCGAGTTAATCACAGCTTAAAAATTATAATTAATCGCAATTCAAACCATCTCTAAAATATGCCATATTTTTCTCTAAATTATTGTTGGAATGGAAAGATAAGACACAAGACGGACATAAACATTCAACATACTGTACATAAGTACTGTATTTGTTTATTATAAAAATAAATCCACAAGATGGCTTTAACATTATTAACATTCTTTCTGTTAAAGGGATCCACGCTCCACGGATAGAAAGACTTGTAGTTCTTAAAAGATAAATGTTAGTACAAGTTATAGTAATTTTATATTAAAACCCTTCTTAATGTTTTTGTTTTAATAAAATTTGTAAAATTTTCAATCAAAAAATAAACTAGTAGCTCGCCATTGTTGACCTCGCCGAGCGGTGACGTCACAGCTGTTCTTCCACAGTGTCTTTAACTACGTAAGATAGTGATTGAAATACAACACAAGGTGGCAATGGCGAGTTTTAAATTACTTAAGAAATCAAGACAAGGCAAAGTCTGAGTAAGTTTTATGTTTATTTTGCATAGCTATTTTGACTGGGAATGCCAGTTCTCTTTGCATTGAGCGCTTTTCTTTTTGTGAACATTTTTTTTTTTTTTTTTGAGAGATAGGAATATTTGTTGCGCTTTCACTAAATGATACTGTAGCGAATTAGCCGTTCTACCCAAATGCATGATGGGAAGTTGGGCAACCATGACTGTCAGTGGTGGCTGTAAGTGGTATGCAGTATGTTCTGCATTGTGTTCAATTAAGTGTGTTAGAAAAAAGATTGTCTCCTGTCATTCTTCCCCACGACCTGCCGAAGCTTAAGCCAATAAAAGGCGCGGACCAATGAACGCCTTTGTTCACTTGCATGTCTCTGCCTTTTCGCTCTCAATGTGCTGAAATGGCGTCATTGTAAACTGTTTGAGGCGGCGCATGAACAGGTCATTCTGTGCATGCATTAATTGCGTCAAATATTTAAACGTGATTAATTTAAAAAATTATTTACCACCCGTTAACGCGATAAATTTGACAGCCCTAGTTTTTGTATGTATTTTTTCTCATTTTCACACCAATTTGCTGCCTAATAGCCACACAACTTCTACCTTCCTCCTCTTTTAACTCACTCTTCTTGTTGCCCAGGGTCTGCCCGTCGACTGTTTATCCAATCAAATTCAATCATTCACAGACAATCGAGACTTTTTAAAATTCAAATACAAAACGTGCTCTTCGCTGGACGTTCAGACAACTTGGCCATACGAGGGAAATGGCCCTCGCCCCTTCTTGGCCCACCGAAATAGCGGCAAATAATCACAGAGGAATCTTCGTGTGCGGTTGAACAATTTCTCTTACTCCGTCCACTTGCAAAGTACGTGCTAAAAGGTTGTTTTAAATCCTTGTCGAGTTTAGCTTTTGTTGAAGAAAGCTTCAACAAGAGATCTCTATTCAAAGTGCAGAGAGGGAAGTACTTGGATTCGCTTTGATGCACTTTTAGGACATGGGGATGTACCATGATTGGCAAGTTTAATAGCTTTCGGCATTAATAAAGCAGTAGATGCGACAATTGCACAAACAGCAGACAAACAAAACCTGCACTACTCACGAGTGTACATCACCTCTGAAGTGTCTGTATGTAAGGCTCTTTAAAGGCTTTGTCTGCTGTGTATTTATTTGTATAAGTGTGTGTCAATTCTCCAGAGAATATCCTGCAGCTCTATGATTTTGTTAATAAACACCCCCAAGAGAACAACCCTGTGAACTAAAATACAGACACGTAGGCAGCCCATTTCTTAGGGAAATGAATTTCCTTGGATGCTTCTAAAGAGCGGATGAATTGATGGTTTTCAGTCTTTGTTGAGCCCATAAAGAGCCATTATATCTACGTAAACAAAAATGATGAAAAACACAGCATATGAAGTTGGTTTGCCTTTTTGTATGATCAAAGCTTGCCCACAATTGTTCAAACATTTTACAAGATTTTTGACAGCCTCTGCAATTTTCACCTATTCACTCTTACTGATGATTCACCTGCGAGAAGGCCTATAACTGTGTTTTTTTCTAGTTTTTCCACACCAACAGGAAGATTACAGAACTGCATTGATATTCACGGGGTTAATAAGGGTTGCATCATCAATTTCCTTTTTTTTATTTTACAAAACAATATTACTTAGTATTAGTATTTACCTCATTTCTGTTCACACCAGTTACCTCCTCTGTATTATACAAAACGGGGGCCCACCCTATCCTTGCCTGTCCTCCCCTCATTTGCCTCCTCTGTGTGTCATACCTAATAGGCCCAGTGGAGGTCTGCATGTGTCACATAAGGGAGGAACTCCTGTGTTTTTAATACATTTTTAATCCCCCCATTTGATGCCCCCCTTGTCCACTATAATTTGTACTGACTGCTGAACAAAATCAAAGGCCTTGTACTTGCTGTTTCTTGCCTGTGCTCCTGCACTCTGCAACAGAAAAATGCATTTTTTATTCCAGCCCCCCACACCCCACTTTGTGCTCCACGCACACCTTGCTATGTTTATTTTGACATGAAAGTGACTGTGAGAGAATGTTGGCTGTTGCAAGTCATTCCTCATTAGTGTTCTGATTTCCCTGTTCTATTTAAATGAGTAATTTGTGTGTTAATGCACGAACGCCCCATTATTAAGTGTACAATATCGCATGGTTATCTATTCAGTTGTGCATTCTTCTCTGTCTTTGTATTTTGATTAACAAGGGCCACAAACCTTTGTCTTCGTTTTCCTCCTCTCTCATTGTGTCTCATTCTTTCTTTGTTGGATGAAATGAACTATAAGACTTGGGACTGTTTTCATGCATACTAGTCTTGGGAAAAAAGGCTATTATTAACATGTTTTATTTCATGCTTTCTGTTTGTGGCTTGTGCATTGACAGACCCATTGTTGTCTGTGTGTGACATATTCCAAGTTATTCAGATTGGCTGACAGAATTGGGAACTACACTCTAAAAAAAATAAAATTGACAACATTTGTTTATTACTAAGACAAGATATACAATATATGTCTCATGTAGGGCTGTCAAAATTATCGCGTTAACGGGCGGTAATTAATTTTTTAAATTAATCATGTTAAAATATTTGACGCATTTAACGCACATGCCCCACTCAGATTAAAATGACAGCACAGTGTAATGTCCACTTGTTACTTGTGTTTTTTGGTGTTTTGTCGCCCTCTGCTGCATTGTGTAATTATTGACATCAACAATGGCGAGCTACTAGTTTATTTTTTGATTGAAAATTTTACACATTTTAACATTTATCTTTTAGGAACTAAAAGTCTTTCTATCCATGGATCGCTTTAACAGAATGTTAATAATGTTAATGCCATCTTGTTGATTTATTGTTATAACAAATACAGTACTTATGTACCGTATGTTGAATGTATATATCCGTCCTGTGTCTTATCTTTCCATTCCAACAATAATTTACAGAAAAATATGGCATATTTTAGAGATGGTTTGAATTTCGATTAATTACTATTAATTAATTTTTAAGCTGTAATCAAGATTAGAAATTCTAATCGTTTGACAGCCCTAGTCTCATGATATGTTATTATCTCACTTTGTGTGACTACCTACTTTTGAGACCCTTAAATTGATTGTCTTATAATGGCTTATTCCTTAAGTATAACTATAGTGGTACCTCAACATATGAATTTTATTCGTTCCAGGACCTGGTTTGTATGTCGAAATGGTCATATGTCGAGAGGGATTTCCCGAATAGAAAACATAATTCCATTCAGTCGTTCCACAGCCCAAACACCAATCCTAAATCCTTGATAAATACTGGAAGTACAGTTACAAATGGCAATTACTCATAACAAAACAAATAAATTATGTATAAATAAGAAATAAAAGCGTTTTTATTGTCACCTTAACTTACTGTCGAACCGAAGTCTGAGAAGACAGCGGGTGTGTAGAAAGAGGAAGATACAGTGAGTCGTGTTGTGGGCTGTATTTGTTATGAAAAATTGCAAGACATTAAATATGGATCAAAACACAGACGTGGAAGTTTGTAGTATTTATTATTGCTAAACGAGAACTAAGGGAGCACGCCAGAACACGCGAGGAAAAATACAAACCAAAATTTGCACGAACCGAGTCAACGAGAGAACCAAGGGAAAGGCAACAACGGCCAGAAAAGGCTAAAACAAATAATAGCAAAGTCCAACAAAAACACCAGCACAACAACGTGATAACAAAGAATACAACCGTAGAAGGCAAGAGATCTCGAGATGAGGCACACAGTGTTAAGCAAGTAATAGTCCGACACTTGCAAATAGTGACAGGCGTCCTTAAATATTGAGCTTTCGTAATGCAGCAAAGGTGTGTCGCATTGCCTCGCCCATCCAGCTCAATCAGGTGCTGAATAAAGAAAAAAGGAACTGAGAATGCACACAAACATGACAGTATTTTCTAGCCAGTTCACTAACACACACCCCACGCTCATCTTTCTATGATTTATTTCATTTCAGTGGTAAGCATCACCTTATACCTTTGTTCACCACTACTACCACCTGCACCAATCTTCTTGGGACCCATGAAGAAAATCCGACGTGCTGCCCTCTTGCGGGAAAACAATTCAATTGCGACACTGCCGTAAATCGTCGTATTTCAAGCATATCGTCATATGGCGAGACCGATGATGAATGAAATTTTATGTTGTATGTCAAAAGTATCATATGTTGATGTGTTCATATGTTGAAGTGCCACTGTATCTATACTTTGATCACATCTTGACTGTTTTGCGCAACCAATATAAAATTATAAGAAATGATGGGAGGGTGGTTTTATCGTATGTCTTCATGGTTTAATGTACATATTCATCATTTGTATATTCTGTCCAGTGCCAGCGTTGTGCACCCCTCTACAATGACAAACCCTTCCGACCAGGTGATCAACTACAGCCAATGAACTGTCGGCCCTGCCAGTGCCATGGCCATGCACGCTCTTGTCATTATGATGCACGAGTTGATGAGCAACCAACAAAACAATATCTTGGAGGAGGAGGAATTTGTGACAACTGCACGCACAATACAATGGGTACTGCATACGTCATCAGCCAAAACTGTTCTCATGAATTCATTGAAAATGTAAATGTATTAGGTGCAATACTACTCTGATAAGTTAAATGTAGATTGCATTTATATCACAAACCTTTGCTACTGAGAAATGAAAAGGCAAATGGTTTAATAGTGTCTATCTGTCAAGGCTTTCTAGCTAGTCCCTTGATTTCTACTTTGCTTTTACACATTTTTGTCCGTCTTGATTAGGGAGGTACTGTGAGATCTGTATAAATGGCTTTTACCGACTGGAGCAGTCAGATCCTTCTTCAGTACATGTATGCAAGCCTTGCAACTGCCACATTGCTGGAACTGTCAATGGTAGCACTGAGTGTTTCCAGGTAACACTTTTATTTGACAATTGACATCCTTATTTTTCACTAAGAAAAATGTAATTTATCTTTTAGAGTAGCAGTTGAAGTTCAAGACACGATATGTTATTTTTGTTTTTTGGCCCATGCTGTCATCACAAACGCGCTCTACATTTCACACCTCTAGGTTGGAGGCCAGTGTCGGTGCAAAGCTGCTGTAACAGGTCGGCGCTGTGCAGACTGCTCACCTGGCTGGTACAGACTTGAAGCTTCCAATCCAGAAGGCTGCATTCGCTGTAACTGCAGTGACATGGGCACCATCAGCTCCTCCACAGGAAGTGTTGTCAGCTGCAACCAGCATACAGGACAATGCCAATGCAAAGCCCATGTGACAGGTAACCTGACCAAAATAAGTATTTGAACACCTGGCGATTTTGCAAGTTCTCCCATTTAGAAATGGTGGGCGGGTTTGAAATTTTCATGGTAGGTGCTTGTCCACTGTGAGAGACAATCCAAAAAAAAAAAAAATCCAGAAACCACAGGGAATGTTTTTTTAAACTATTTATTTGTATTATACTGCTGAAAATAAGTTTTGGACACCTGAGAAAATCGATGTCAATATTTAGTACAGTAGCCTTTTACAATTACAAATGTCAAACGTTTCCTGTAACTTTTCACCAAGTTTGCACAGACTGCAGTGGGGATTTTGCACCACTGCTCCACACAAATCTTCTCTGGATCAATCAGGTTTCTGGACTGTCATTGACAAACACTGAGTTTAAGCTTCCTCCAAAGATTCGGTTTAGGTTCTGGAGGGGCCTAGTCAGTCTCCAGAACCTTGACATTGTTTTTTCGAAGCCACTCCTTTGTTATTCTGGCTGTCTGCTTCGGGCCATCGTCATGTTGGAAGACCCGGTCACGACCCATTCTCAATGCTCTAAATGAGGGAAGGAGGTTATTCCCCAAAATCTCACAATACATGGCTCTGGTCATCCTCTCATTAATACAGTGTCCAGTCCATTGTGCAGAAAAACACCCAAAAACATGATGCTACACCCTCACGCTTCACAGTAGGGATGGTGTTCTTGGAATCGTACTCATCATTCTTCTTCCTCCAAACACTATGAGTGGAATTAAGACAAAAAAAAATCCATTTTGATGTCATATGACCACATGACTCTCTCCCATGACTCCTCTGGATCATCCGAATGGTCTTTGGCTTATTTGCCTCACTGTACATATTTTTTCAAGAATAGGATATTTATTGTCATTGTACACCCCTCACAATGAAATTATGCAGCCTCAACCCACTATAATTCAAGATTAAAAAGGCAATTTAGTGGATAAATTGTTATTGTCACTTGAATCTCTGCTGTCTTGGATTTTCTTTCCCCTGTTGCTTGAGTGCATTTTCTCTTGACTTCCTTCCACATTCTCCAAAAATGCAGTTTATTAACAAGTCTGAATTGTCATCAACAATAACAGTCCACAAAATTACCTGGCAAATGCTCTTGCCCATATGCTTTAGAAAATGGATGCAATAACTTTGGTCAAACTCTGATTAGTAAAATAGGTAATTTACCAATTTTTCTTTAATAGAAGATTACTGAAATGCCAATATCTACTCAAGCTGTCATTTCCTTACACACGTGAGCAAGTTAAAGTAGTTACACTGTGTGTGCCCTCAAAATTGGATTGTGTGTACACCCTTTCATAAACACACACATCCATAGCCCAAAGTGTTATGCCAGCCAAAATAAACAGGCTTTTCCGCTGGCGGTGCTTGCAGCCGTTGTGCGTCTCTTTGTGATAAATGGTTTCACTCTCTCCCCTGTGTGTCTTTGAAGAGCGCGCTTGTATGAAATGCAAAACCGGCCAGCGCTCCTCAACTCAACGCATCATGGTTATTGCTAAGCCTCGCTTTCAAGGGCCCCTCGCTAGTGTGTGTGTTTGGACGTGTTTGTTTAAAGTTGTTAATGTGTGTAATGTCTAAGTGTATGTGAAAGGGGGTACGAGTGGATGTGTTCATGCAATTTTGTTTTTGCTGAGCTGTATCCATTTTATGTAAGTTTTCTTTCGTGCCCATGTGTGGATGTGAATGCATTCCATCAAGGACTAAGCTGCTATTTAATTCTCTAATTCAATGCCAAGTTGATTAAAACAAACTGCTGCAGCCCCTTGTATTTACCCCCCCCCCCCTCGCCGTCCCTTTCTTCTGTCCTTGTTTGTTTGCTCGCTCCCACAGGTATTTTTCAGAAATGAGATTTGATTATGGCAATTTATTACCGCCAAGCTGATACTTTGAGCAGAGCGATGGCAGGGACGCTTCAGAGGGACACCACTGGAATGTGCACATGCGGGCACGCATGCAGACGCACACACTCTTAGCGTGGTGCCAGGGTGCAGTGTGTACATAATAGTGTTTGAAATGGTGATGCATGAGCCTGTTAACCAGCTGGCTACTGATAAAAGGGCTAGGTCATATACACTGAAAATGCATGCAAAACTAGCAGTGTAGTGGTTAGCCTGTCTGGTTCTCTTAAAGCATATACATTTCTTGTTTTCCAAATGGTTAAGCATCCTTACTTTGAGAGAGAAACACTTAAACATAATGCCAAAATAAGATCCATGGATACAGACTTAATGGGTTTTGTGATATAGGGTTCTAGTCTTAAATTCAGTAATTATATTGTCGTTTTATTGTTAAGGTCTGGTACTATGCAGTATATTATGATACAATTCTTTACATTACCACCGCACACATAGTCATAGTCACAAATGTTTAGTGTGCCTGTACTGGTATGAAATATGATCTATGGCGAGAAATACTCATATCTATAAAGTCATTAAAGTGGGAGCACTGGGGGTAATGCCAAGTGTCTGCCACACACTTAGCAGAACAAGACACGCACACACCTACACACACTTGTGGGCCTGTGAATTTGCACTAATATACAGTGTGCGCACACGCACATTCACGCAACCATTCACAGACACACACACACCACATACAGTAGGAACACAGGCTCCTTCATAAACGGCTGTGGGGACTGTATTGCCCCCAGGCATCCATTTAGGGACAGATTGCCTGTCATGGAATACGTATGGCATATTCAAATAAGTCCTGCTCACTCACACCACATATCACACTTTAACTAGCCCAGTTGTATTGGTATAAAGCTTCTGTAGTGTTATTTAGTCTTTGTTATTAAGTGATCATTTACACAATCTTAAAACAAAACCCCAAAAATGATACACATTTAAACTATGAAAGCTGTGTTGACATTTGATATCATCAACGGTATCCATGCATTCCACACTAGGATTAATTCTGTGTGATCCGTTGTGGTTTCAGTAGGGGTGAGACTCGATTAAAAAAAACAACAACAAAAAATCTAATTAGAGGCGTTATAATTATGGTTATGAATCATGATTATTCGTATTTTAATCGCATAGCAATATTTGTTCCAAAAAGCTGTATTAGGTTTCAATTAAAAAGCTAGAGAGAGAGAGAGATGCATGGTTTTGATTGTATCATCTGGCTGAGTTATGTGTTTACAATTTAACTTCAGTTTGTTTAGACAACTTCATTCGAATACAATATTTCCTTATTGAGCATTTTTCCATCTACAAAATAAATGCTTTCGGTTTGTCAAAAGTGTTGCAACATACAGTACTGTGCAAAGGTTTTAGGCAGGACACCTGCCTAAAACTTTTGCACAGTACTGTATATTTTTATTATATTATGTATATAAAGGATATACTGTATGTATATATTTTCCCCAAGTGGAAGCTTCCATGATCCTAATAAATTTAATAATTAAAAAAATATATATATACAGTACTGTGCAAAAGTTTTAGGCAGATGTCCTGCCTAAGACTTTTGCACAGTACCGTAAGTACGTCAGATTCTCCCACAGAACTCTCCCATTATTGTTTCAACACAAAAATGGGAGTAGATTGTAATTGAGTGTATTTTTAGGTTCCTCCATCCATCTTTGTATCCCTCCATTACCTTGCTTCCCCCCTTTCATTCTTTGTAGTTCCTTAATTTATTTATTTTCCTGCTCAGTGAAATTAAGTGTTTGGCCTTAGGTAAGTGATCCATCATATGTAGAGGGCCTGGCCCTAACGATGGCAGTTTTATACACTCAACCACCATTTCTTTTGGTCTCACACACACTCATATATGGATGCACAAGTGATTCAAATCAGAGTGACTCTATCTACTCCACTTTTTTTTAAGATATCAGGGTTACAATATACTAGTGATGCACGATAATGCATTTTTCAACCGATACCAATAACCGATAATTTCCTCCTCGTTCCTACCGATAACCGATAATGTCAAGCCGATAATTCTGTTAAAAGATTTATGTACATTTTTTAAAGTATACACAAGAGAAAAGATTACTTTGCAAAAATAATTATTGCTCTTTTTTTCAACATCAAATGTGAACAAGTAGTAAATTCCAACATCTAAATAAAGACCGATTGTCTGACATTGTGTAATGGTAAACTTTTGGCAACAATTTCTTACAGAGTAAATACCTAAGTTGCACAAAAATGCCTTTAACTCATTTGCTCCCGGAACCATACAAATACGTTTTATTTTTAAATGCTCAACTGTCCCACAACCGTATTTATACGTCTTTTGCGTTTTTTTTAATAAGAAGCATATATAGCTTCCGCTGTATCTGAGAAACAAAGAAAAACGCTCCAAACCAATTTTAAAGCAATAAAACTGGCCACTGGAGGGCAGTAGCGCATTTTGGAAGACTAGACAAGCCAATTCAACAGCAGTGAACGGCCGGCCAGCATTGTCAAAGCGCTGGCGGATTGAGCCCAGGCGGCGCTCCGACCGGACAAAACAACGAGAGGACGCCTGGGACACCAGGCACTGGACGATCGTGCAAAACGAGTGAAACCCCCCGTGGAGCGGCTCGCCTAGCAGACCCCGCAGAAATGCAAAAATAATCCATCTTTGTGAGACAGACAACGATGAGGGAAAAGTTTACACAGCTGACGTGGCGACAACGGCGTCATCTCGGCGACAAACCGTCATCTCTCAGTCGTTGAGTGTGAATAAATTGTTACTATTCTATCTAAAGCTCTATTTGTCTGGTTGTTCATAGTATTTTGTAAAACGAAAACATTATTCAGATGTTTGGGATGTAACTAATGCAAAAAATAGCTTTGTTAAAGTCAAAGTTATGTTTGAAATGTATGCGTTTACAAAAAGCTCATTTTCTCCGTTTTTTCATCAGAAATTAGAAAATTGCTCAAACTAAGCTATTTTCTAATGCTGATTTCTAAAGAATGGAAAAAGATACGAACTTACTTTTTTTTCTGCTGAAAGAAGAGAGTCCAATCTTTCATTTGGTGGGTTCAAAGTTTATATAGCAATAGAACAGAATTTTCTGTGGGCCTTGCAAAATCAGTCAAAATCCAGAAAAAACGGCCGGGAGCGAAGGGCCTTGCTCTGGTGAAAATGGCTGGGAGTGAAAGAGTTAAAAGTAAGCTATTCCTAACGTATAACATTACTACACTGCAAAAACACAACTCTTTAAAACTAGTAAAATTCCCTTGTTTTCAGTGTAAATCTATTGGAAATAAGTGAAATTATCTGCCAGCACTTCAAGTATATTTCACTTAGATTTCTTGACGAAAAATAGCCAGCTGAAAATAGCCTTATTTTAAGCAATAAATTATTATACATAATCCTAAAAACAAACTTGTCAGAAATGTTCTTTATTCAATAATATGTATGGTTCAAAACATTATTTGAAAGCAATTTGTTCTTGATTTAGGTGAAAAATGACCATTATTTTTAGATGTTTGGGCTTAATAAGTAGAGGTGTGCAAAATTTCCGATTCTTAGATTATTCGCGATTCGGCTGTGGAAGATTCGAGAACGATTCACAAATATCCAAATTCCGATTATTGAATTATACCAGGTAAAGCGGAAGTAAAACACAGTCAGCGCGGTCTTTGGGATGCAATGAGGAACGGACCGAGAGTAAATATCATGTTCAACTCATGCCGCTAGATAAAAAATATCATACCTGACTGCTGACAGCCGCTACAAACAACGCCCAGTTGCTAGTTGCTACAAACATACGGCTACATTAGATATCATATATATGTAGAACTAGATGCAAAATGACAGACGACGTCAGTGTTAGAACATGTATTATTGAACAGAGATGCGAAATGACAGACTTTCCGGCGTAAGTAAACAGCCGCCGTCTTAAAGCAGTAGACCTCTCTAGAAGGCTGTTTTAGCGAACCTAATTAACTTTTTATCTAAAATACTCCTAAATCGGCAGAATCTTGTCTTGAATCTATCTTTAAATGATGAAATAGTGTTAAATCTTTGACAAAAGTAGACAGAAGGGAAATTATGGAATAACGGGAGTAATTTTAACAACTGTAACAGTTGATTCACAACATTAAATTAATTGAATGTAGTTTAAAGCTGCCGATACAGAATGGGGACTGGAGTTTTTTATTTACTGTTATTTTTGTATATTTGTTTACTGTTATATGTTAACTTGATGCCGAAATAGTAGTTTGGTTTAGCCTGAGAGGATTTTTGAACAATTTTGGAACTAATGTACAAAACATTTTAAAAAAAAAAAAAAAAAAAAAAAGGAAGGGGGTGCATCAATAATCGTTTTATAATCGAATTGGAGCCTCTGAATCGTAATCGTAATCGAATCGTTAGGTGCCCAAAAATTCCCAGCTCTATTAATAAGTACAAATGGCAATATTTAGTTCAAGTAAGTGGAATAATCTGGTGCATTCGTCTATTAACTAGTCTTTAACACTCAAAACAAGATGGGGAAAATTATTTGACTAGATTTAAGAACAATGAATAGCGGCATGGAAAATGAATGAATGAATGAATGATCTGATTAAGACGTCATAAATTTACAGCGTACTGAATGCATTGCTGACTGGCTGCCTTCTTTGTGTGGTTTGGTACATGTTACAATTATCATCTAACCAGCATGCTTACTTGACATCACTTCTCCAAATGTCCATGGTGAAACTGATGTGATCGGCATGTTTTTCACAAAGATTGGTGGTCGTAAAAACTGCATTATTTTTTTATCCAGGGGTTTGGCTATCGGGCCATTTCGGTTAAAAAAAAAAAAAAAAAAAAACGTCTCTTGTCCGGCATCTCCTCCCGCCTGTGCCCTTCAGTCTGTCCGGCCGCCAAATTAGCACCCGCGCCAGGCCTCTGTGGTGAACCGGAGTGGCGGCGGCAGCTACATTCGTACCGGACCACCCGCCCCGGCCGGCTTGCCGCAATGTATTCGGGGCATGGCTCTGCTCCGGACGGAGGTGCGCACCTCGCATCCCGCACGCCGTGGGGGAACGCTCGAGAAACCGGGGTGTTCGCCGGAGGTCCCGCCGCCGGGTAACCGGGCGAGGCGGCGGCCTGCTGAACCGGCCAGAGCGGCGGGCTCCGTTGGAAGACAGCTACTTGTCGACTTTCGGTCTCGTGCCGGTGTTTCCGATCGGAGTTTACCACCCGCTTTGGGCTGCATTCCCAAACAACCCGACTCCGGGAAGGCCGCAGCGTCTCTGTATCGTCACAAGCCCTGTAGCTTAGCTCAGTTTATTTGTGTTTACAATAGCTTTAGCATTCGCACTAGCAGCAGCCTTGTATTCGTTCCAAAAATCTTTGTGATGCAGTTTTAAATGGATGCTGGGTTAGTGGTATTGAATGAGGACGCTTTCTTTCCGCCCCGTGGAACTTCTGCAGTGCATATTTTGTAGATGGCAAGAGCGTCGTTTATTTCACACACGGAAAAATCAACGCACGCTAGTGAGAGCGCCTCAACCCTGTTGTGTAACGCTGCCTCCTCTATGACGCCGTCCTCCTCAACCCCTCCTCCCTCAGGGGCTTCAGAGAGGGAAGGGGTTGAGGAGGCGGCGGTGCTCAATTCTTCGGTTGTGCACATTTGGAGGCTAAATCAAGTATATAATTATTGGATTGCATTATCGGTTGAATTTTTTAAATTTTTTTTATCTGGATTATCTGTGTGACGTCATAATTGCCATTATCGGCCGATAATTATCGGTAACCGATATTATCGTGTATCTTTACAATATACTATGGTACCTCGACAGACGATTGCTTCGACACACGATCTTCTCAACATCCGACGTAAAATTTGACTTGCCATTTGTTTCTACATTCGACGACATCCTCGGAATAAGACAATTTATGATCTCGCCGCTTTTTCTTTTTCCCGAAAGACGTACGCATGACAGACTTTCTTGTGAGAGAAATCAACATGGATTCCAAGAAAAAGGTTACGCTTACCATTGAAATGAAGATGGAAATCATAGAAAAATATGAGCGTGTTGTGCACGTCCGTGAACTTGCTTGACAATACGGCCGTAGAATGTCTACAATCTCGACGGTCCTCCTTTGACCACCGTTCGCCAGTCTTTAAATGTTAAGTGGACAATTATTACTGTGGTAACATCGCCAAAGAAATCGCCAGCTTCGTCATGTTTTTAATCATTTATTTCAGAACTTGTGCAACACAACACGGCTACTGTCCGCCGCAGTTGACACCAACAACAGTCGGACATTAAAAGAGAACGTGAAATCTCTACCGCACGTATCTCACTGTCACGTCAGCCATGTGGTGCGTTCAGGTACAGCACACAAAACACATCTGCCACATAAGAACCTGATTCATTACATTATTACAGGGATGATTGAATTCCGATTTTTATTTATGATTCATTTGTTTTGCTATGTGTAATTGCCATTTCTAATTGTACCAGCAGAATTTATTAAGGATTTAGTGTAGCTTTTCGGGCTGTGGAACGAATCAATGGATTTGTCATTAGGGCTGCGGCTATCGAATATTTTCGTAATCGAGTATTTGACTGAAAATTCTATCGATTATTCGAGTAATCAGATAAAACATATTTTTTTAGGTTAACAGCAATTATAAATATACATGAGAAAACGACATTTCACCAAATATTGAATTGACATTTTCAGACAATCAATGTCTTTTTTGTTCAATGTGCATTGTTGAAAACAGCCAACAATTGCATCTCAGATGTGAGTAGGAAAAAAAAGTCATTGCTTTCACTCAAAAAACGTCTGGATCTTGTAAAAAGAGAAAAAAATCTTATTTGTTACCTTAAAATGTCATTATGCTTGATAACACACATCACAAAAAGTTTTTTTGCCCGCGTTGTTCAATTGAATTTCCATTTGTGTCAAGCTATGTTTTAGTTTTAAGTCTAAAGTTAAAGTCTAAATTTTAAGTTTTGGCAGTGTTCAAAATAAATTCTTGATACCTTTTGTATACCTGCACATTAGGCAGAGTTCTGCTTGTTTTATCATCAATGACTACTGAGCTCATATTGACAACATCTCGGTTATCTTTATTATGTTTTATTTTACTCATCACTCTACAGCGCTGTTTTTTTCACAGATTAGATAAAACCTGTATGAAAGGAACGTTATACACGCATTGACAGTAGTCATGATTAATAGAAACCTAGCCCTCCGCAGGGCTAACGTTACGTGTAGCAAGGTACAGTAACGTTAATCTTATTTAGTAGCGCTATTCTAGACCCCTAAGGTCGTCTGGAACGGGTCTTCTGCATATTCCAAGAACAAGAACCAAGCAGGGTGAGGCAGCATTTAGTTATTATGCTCCTCACTTCTGGAACAAGTTACCTGAACGTCTGAAGTATGCTCAAACTGTTAGCTCTTTTAAATCAGGGCTAAAAACACTTTTGTTTAGGACTGCATATCCATAACTGGCTATATATTTCAATCTACCTGCTTTCTATTCCTCTTGTGCTTATCTCCATTGCTGATTTCAATTATTATTAGTAGTAGTTTTTGTTATATTTTTGTTTTATTTTTATTTATTTATTTTTATTCTATTTGTGATTAAATGCGACCTTTTGTCTTGGTTTTTCCGTTGTATTGATTTAAATGTGATTTTTATGACCTTCATGTGATGTAAAGCACTTTGAATTGCCTTGTGTTGAATTGTGCTATATAAATAAATTTGCCTTGCCTTGCCTATTAACTTTTATTTATTAACTTCATTTTACCTTGTCCGAGTATCGCTTTGCCTTCAGTGGAGCGGGAGCTAGGCGGGCGGGTCGTGGGGTGCCGCCCAATCAGGGTTTCGGGGGCACTGGTCATGGGTAGGGCCGGGTGGGGAAATTGTTATGCAAGCGCTGTATAACAGTGAATATATGAAATTGTTCGCCTTGGTCTCCAGCTTGAAATGCTCCCACACTTTTGACATTTTCTGCCTTTTCTTGGTGCATTTCTCTTGGCTTTCATCAGCTTCTTTGTCGTTAATGGTTACTTACCTGTCAGGGTCTTACCTATCTCTATATCCATGCATGGTTGAAATCAAATCTATCCGCCGCAGTTATTTTCTTCTGGTACTTATGTGACATCAGGCCGTTGTCCCACATTAAAAGTAGTCCATGCAAAACGTGATGCTTACAGCTGGCAAAATGAAAGGACTCTTCGAGGTGAATAAAATTACTCGGGTCAATTTTTAAACTCAAGTTCCTCGAGTATTTGTTTCAGCTCTAATTATAATGTATTCTTATGGGAAAATCCTGCTCGACATATGACCATTTCGACTTACAAACAAGGTCCTGGAACGAATTAACTTCGTATGTAGAGGCACCACTGTACTTTCTAATGTATTTTTTGTGTTTCATCATTAGTCTCATCATTTTACTTCTTTCTTCTGCTCTCCTCACAGGTCTGTCTTGTGATCGTTGTGAATTTGGTTATTGGAACCTGTCCAATGCAGACGGCTGCATCCCATGCGACTGCGACCCCTCAGGATCTCTCAGCCCGTTCTGTGAGCCGGAGGGAGGGCAGTGTGAGTGTAAACCTGGGGTGGGAGGGCAGCGCTGTGATTCATGTGGCCGCGGTTTGACTGGTTTGAGGCTAGAGGGAACATGCACCCCTTGCAACTGCTCAGAAGAAGGAACAGTACCTGGGACAGACTGCGATCCTTACACAGGCCATTGTTTATGCAAGGCAAGTTTTCATTGTTTATTATATAAAAATCACAGCTGCACACGGTTTTATTTATATTGGGTGATTATTAGGGTCATTTCAAGATTAGGACCAACAAAGTACTTTTCTGCATTGTATCATTCACTCTTGCACATGTCCATGCTCTCGACTGGTATCTGATCAGCCACAACATGACAAATAGCCCGAAACAGCTTTGCAGTCAGCAAGATAGGAGATAAGACTATAAACAGGCTTATCATTGTGTTATGGTTGCCACACATGATGACATGGTGCTGCTGTGTTTACATGAGATTCCATCTTTCGTTCCTCTCTTTTCAGAAACATGTGGAAGGCCGTCTTTGTGACTCTTGTCGTCATGGTTATCACACCTTGGAGCTCCGAAACTCTTTGGGGTGTCTGCCATGTTCATGTGACATCACCGGCACTATGCTGGAAGGCGTGTGTAATAAGCTGACTGGGCAGTGCCCGTGTAGAGAGGGGGTGGAGGGGATGCAGTGCACTAACTGTGCCCCTAACTACTTCAACACAAGTTTGGATATGCAAAGTAAGAAAAGTCTATTTATGCTTTTCAGGTGAAATCAAAAGTATTTTACATGTGATTTTTTTTTTTTTACTGTGTCTGTATCAGATGGGCCATTCCTAGGCTGCGTACCATGCATATGCGACCCGAGAGGAACAGTGGTTGGCTCAGTGTGTGATAGCACTACAGGTCAATGTGTGTGCACGCCAACACGCCATGGAAAAAACTGCAGCGCATGCCGACCTGGTGGGTTTCGTTTGGGCTCTAAATGGAAGCATAAATCTTTGATTTCAACAATATTGTTATGTTTTGTCTCTCTTCAGGTTTTTACCTTTCTCCAGATCAGAGTATGTGTGTGGAGTGTGACTGCCATCCCATGGGGGCAGTCCAACGCAAGTGTGAAAGTCAAACTGGCCGGTGTGTGTGCGCCCATCCCTCGGTAGGAGGCCGACGCTGTGACCGCTGTCAGGAGACTTTCTTTGGATTCAACCCTGGCCTAGGAAGGTAGTTTGAATAAATTTAGAAATACCTTCTCTATTGCTGGTTTGTAATGTAGGATATAGTATAGTCGTTGTGATGGCGGCCTGTTCCATTAAACACTCTCAACCAGTAGCTGGTGTATGTGTATTCAAGTGTGACTATGTGAGTTGGTTGACCCGATGATCACCGACTGCGCTGTTCCACTGAGGGTAACACCACACTGGTGACCTAGACACATGCTGTATAGAGTTAGACACACGCACACATGCACAGTCTAGTTTTTGGAAAACCATTTTCACAGTTATTGATGTTGGGAAACGGACTGTGTTCAAGTTAACACTTTTTCATGACACAGCTGATCTGTCAAAAAGGAAGTGAAAATGTATAAAACTGTGAACATAATGCCATAGCATACAATATGTTGGGAAGGGTGCTCAAACTTTTGCTCTACACTGTAGGTTTCTTTTGGTTTCTCACCGTTTTGGTTTCTCTCGGATTTCTCATCCTGTTGTTTTCCCGTTTAAGTATTAGGTGGCAAGATTTGGGCACACTGGATATATATCCAAACCTTTTCATTCCACTATATATTGTTCTGGAGGGGTTTTAAGGCATTAGTTATGAGTTATAAAGATAAATAAATAAATAAATAAATAAATAAAACGTAGTGCCGTAGCAGCTACAATACTTTTTGAGGGGATGTTCCCTTCATTTTTTTTCAAGTAGGGTGTTGCATTTTTACACCACTTCTTCCTTTCTAGTTGTTTCGGATAGTTGGATATTAAAAACTGCTTGCTAACATCACAGTTTTTTGACTGATAACCAAATTTTGACATATTTGCCACTCCCAATTTGATTTAGAAAAAAAAAAAACATGCATCTTTAATTGATTGAAATGAATTTTCTGGGTATGAGAACTACTAAATTATATCAGGTATCTAAATCTTTCATTTTTGCATCTTAATACCTTTTTTAAGGCTCGATCAGTCCGAATTTGAGCCATATGTGAGCATTCAGTAAAAAACAGGTATTACCTGACTGAATTCAGTCACAAAGGACAGACAGAGTACCAGCTAGCGGCCGCAAAACAATTACAGTAAAGTGACTACCGTAATTTCCCGAATACAAGGTGCACCCGTGTATAATGCGCACCCCAAATTTACTTGTAAAATCTAGGGAAATTTATTTTACCTGTTTATAACGCGCACCCTAATTTTAGCACCAATAAATAGAAGAATACAAGAAAACAGCGCTTATGTACAGATACAGAAATGTCATTTTACTGACTGGTGAAACACAGCACAAGCATAGCACATTGGTAGTTCAAAACATTACCATAAACTGACAATATTTACGGTAATAATATGATTTGACAACTTCTCCAACTTACCAGAATCTAGGAGAAAACAAAACAGATGTGACTTTTCTTTTAAAGGCTGCTGTATAACTTGCTCGTTTCATCATGATGAATAAATGTTTCTTCCATGGATTGATACGGTAAAATGAAAGTGAGAACGAAAGTCTGAAATCCATGAGAGCTCATCGCTGTCAACACGACAATAACAATAGGAACTTTTTTTATTTGGGTTTGAGTTTCCCGAGGGACAGATATAGTTGACGGACACACACAGGAAGTCTGTTGTTACGTTTGTTATGGTCGGAGTTGCGGAGCTGCCATAAACGTTGACTCAAATGAGTTCAAGAAACTAAATTCTGTGCTCTTTGAAGAGTGACAAAAGCAGAATTTAACACAGATTAAATCAGACGTGTCCAAAGTCCGGCCCGGGGGCCAAATGCGGCCCGTGGTCAAATTTCATCCGGCCCCCAGCCTCTATCCTAAAATCAGTAACGTCTGGCCCGCACACAGACTTAATAAATTGGTACGCAGTACTGTTACCAGCATATGAAGTAGCTTACACACTAAATGCTGCTCCTCATTTACCCACTAAAAGGCAGCAGCACTCTAAGCAACATTAACCCGTGTGACCCTTTAGCCCCAATTTTCTAAAATGGCGCCAATCAACAAAAAAAGAAAGTTGACTGCGACAGCCGATGCTTCAAGGATAGGTGGAAAATGGACTATTTCTTCACTAAAATATGCAACAACTGTGTCCGCCTCATTTGCAAAGAGACAGTCACTGTTTTTAAAGAGTTCAATGTGAGGCGATATTATCGAACAAGACACCCTTACATGTACGACAAGATTATAGGGAAGATACGTTGCGAGAAATTGAAGCAACTTGAAGGTACTGTAGTTTAATTTCACAATAGTATTTCGCAAGAGCCAGAGACTCGAAAGAGAACGCCACAAAGGCTAGTTGCGAGATTGTTGAAATAATTAATTAAAAAAAAAAATTAAGCAAATGTGACGCACAGAATGGCTTGCTAAAATTTGCTTGAATATATTGTTCTACGTAAAGGACGTCAGCCAAGGTCGGCTCCCCACATTTTTACCACACCAAATCTGGCCCCCTTTACAAAAAGTTTGGACACCCCTGGATTAAATCATTCGGCCGATTAGAGTGAAGTATTACCAAAAGAAAATGGTGACGTCACGTACCGTAATGGTCGGCAACGGCTCGCCGCATATGTTTCTTCAACACAACGTGGCCGTGTCAATAAAAAACAAAAGAAACAAAAAACGGTTTATATATATATATATATATATATATATATATATATATATATATATATATATATATATATATATATATATATATATATATATTTCTGTCTCCATCCATGTACCCGTTTATAATGCGCACCATGATTTTACAAGTTGATTTTGGGGAAAAAAAGTGCATTATATTCGGGAAATTACGGTATATGAAAAACTAAAAATTCCACTCCTTCCATTATTAATGAAGCAAAAAGCAGCAGATGTTACAATCGTAAACATTATGTCTGGCTTGTGAAAGTATGAAAATACCCAGCAAGTGATCGACCAATCACCAGTTGCCCAGAATTTATTAAATCAGCCCCTATTGATCGCCTAACTGATCGATCGGTGCGCCTTCATCATAACAATAGGTTTTCATAGTCAGGTAATATCGTAGTCTGATAATTCTATACAATACCTCCAGGATGTTACTAATAATACATACTTTTATCTTGTTCAATTCCTTTACATTTCACCATTCTACTGTTTTTCCAGATGCCAACCATGTGATTGTGACCCTATGGGCAGTGTCAATGGCTCCTGTAATTCCGAATCAGGACTGTGTGACTGTAAGCTGCTGGTTACTGGGGACAAATGTGACACATGTCAACATGATGCAAGCCATTTAAGTGCAGAGAACGTCTATGGCTGCAGTAAAGGTCTGGTTTCCAAGACATACGCACATAAATTTAGGCTCCGTTTGTCTAAATCACTTGTTGTTGTCTTGTCTATTAAATTTGATCCCACGCTCTTTTTGTGTCCTTGCAGCCCCATCTCAGCAACCTGCCCCTGTAGCTTTTGCTCTCAGCTTTTCTTCCATTAATCTGACTTGGCATCAGCCTGACTCCCCAAACTCAAACATACTCAACTACACACTCATAAGGGACTCGCAACCGCTGCACAGCATACTGCGCAGCTATCCTTTCCGTAAGTGTGCATGCTGGATTGCACCATCCTATATTTTCCATCATTTGTAAAGTCCTCTAACATCCTTTGTCATATCATCTTTCTTAAGAGCCTGAATCATACACAGACTCTGGTTTGTCTCCTTACACCAACTATTCCTACTGGCTTATTACGGCTAATATTGCCGGTGAGACAATTAGCGCAACCGCTCCCTACCAAACTTTAGGCGCACCACCTTTATTGGATCAGCTCCATTTAAACCTTGTAGGACGACCTGGCTCTACCAGTGCTAGCTTTAACTGGAGCGTACCACTAAATAACACAGGCCCGGTGGAGAGGTAAGATTTTCAGGAGCAGTTTTGCATTCACTCCAAATTAGAAGAGAAGGAAATCCTTTATTTGTTCGTTTGTTTCCTACAGGTTTGTGTTGTCCTCCACGGAATCCTCTAGCGGAGCAAAGCCTGTCATCCATTACACAGGTTTATCGACTGAGGCCATGGCAAGTGGTCTAAAAGCATTCACCCAGTACACTGTCACTCTTGAGGTGTGTCAGAAAACTACTATTATTTTATAAAAGATTTTTGGCTGAATTAAGGTATTTCCTCTTCTCTTGAAAAGGCATGTTCATCTGGAGGCTGCACTTCCACTTTACCTTTGTCACTCCTGACAGCGGCTGCCCCCCCACAAAACCAATCCCCACCCAAGGTCACTGCTACTGGACCTCACACCCTTTTTGCTTCATGGGAGCCTCCTGCTCACCCAAACGGTGAGTCATTTGAACAAAACTACAGGACTATAAAGTTTCACGACTGCAACTGTACTGTTGTGATGCCTTAGCGGTGAGAAAATCTGTCTATAAACCAAGAGACTCTTAAAGTGTCTTTAACCTGAGGAAGAGCCCACTAGGGATGAGCATTTAAAAACATTTGGAATTGTAGTCATCTACTCATTCACACCAACAACTTTATGTTGTGTATTCTTGAAACTTTAAAGATATGAAATGAATTTAACAACTCTGCAGCAAATTGAAGTTGCTCACAATTAATTTATGCCCTAATTTTTTTATTTCTAAATAGCTATAGTACAAAATGAGACAAAAATAATGCATAATTTTCGGACTATTAGGCGCACTTGACTACAAGCCTACCGAATTTGGCACAAAAACGGCATTTGTGCATAGATAAGCTGCATTGGACTATAAGCCACAGCTTTCCTTACTGTATTATAGGATCTTTACACCAAAAGATATTAACCGGTAACACTTCATTTGACAGCGGCATCATAAGACTGTCATAAGATCAAATGAACCACCATGAGCAGTGAAGCTTTGAACCATTTGCAGCCAACTGGTTCAAAGCTTCATTGCTTCAGTAAGCTTCATTTGGCCATCACTGCTCCCTTGGGTGAGACAGTCAACCTCTGCTGCCACCTGCTGTCAAAACTGTCGTGCAACATACCTCCTAGCATGCATTGCAGCGCTACAGATGTAAATAACAACAAAATTCATGTTCTGTGCTAATTATTTCTTCAGTTACTTTTCCAGTTGTTTCATTAATTGCTAGTTATGATATTTGGTCACACTTTATTTGACTGTGGCACCATAAGACTTTCATAAGACTATCATAATTATGACAGGACACCGCCATGAGCATTAATGAATTCTTATGAAAGATGTCATTTTATGTCATCTGGCAAATTATCTCACGTTTGAATGGCTGTAAAAGATCTGAGCTGGACAATAATGGAGTTAGTGACATAATTTGCCACTTTCAAATAAAGTGTTACCTATTAACACAAATAAATCAACAAATAAGCCGCACTAGACTATAAGCCGCATGATTCAAAATGAGGGGAAAAAGTAGCAGCTTACAGTCCGAAAATTACTGTACATTTGATTTGTACAAGTTATAAACTACGTAAGTCAGAGGTCTCTAAACTCCTCCATGACAAATAGATTCAGAGAAAAATAAATGATCACTAAAAATGTGATCTAGTCTACTTCCCACACATTTTCTCACAAATAATTTGAATTTTTTTAGAGCATGTTACAAAACAATAATAATTTCAACGTGTTGACTGGGAGAAGCCCAGCCAGTTC
The DNA here is from genome assembly GCF_030265065.1 of Corythoichthys intestinalis. Classification (NCBI taxonomy): domain Eukaryota; kingdom Metazoa; phylum Chordata; class Actinopteri; order Syngnathiformes; family Syngnathidae; genus Corythoichthys; species Corythoichthys intestinalis. Next base: position 35,841,370 of record NC_080395.1, on the reverse strand, counting down.
TCGTACATTCAGGCATTTCACAAAAGAGGAAATGAAAGAGAAAACAAGGGTAAATTCATTACTGAGTCATTGTTGGCTGAATGTTTTCAGCATTATAAAGTATCAATTTTCGTTGTTTGGATAGGCCCTTTAATCCTATCACAGTTCATCTTTGACTGGAGTCTATTGTCAAAACCAGTTATTAGAGGTGGGACTCTTGGGGCACCTAACAATTCGATTCGGATTATGATTTAGGGGCAACGATTCGATTGTAAATCGATTATTGATGAGCCAGCTATTAGATGCTTTTAATGTTTTGTACATTAGTTACAAAATTTTAACAAAAATCCTCTCAGGCTTAAATAAACTACTATTTCAGTATGAAGTTAACAGTTCAAAACAGTAAATAAAAAACTTAAGTCCCCATTCTGTATCAGCAGCTTTGAACTACATTTAATTAATTTAATGTTGTGAATCAACTGTTAAAGTTGTTAAAATTGCTCCCGTTATTCCATAATTTCCCTTCCGTCTACTTTCGTCATCTCAAAGTTTTAAAACAGTTTCATCATTTAAAGATAGATTCAAGTCAAGATTTTGCCGATTTTGGAGTATTTTAAATTAAAAGTTAATTAGGTTTGCTCCCAAGGTTTGCTACAACAGCTTTCAAGAGAAGTCTACTGCTTTAAGATGGCGTTGATGAAGTTTTCTATACACGGGCTGCTAACGCCGCAGGGTCTGTCATTTCGCATCTAGTTCTTTATACATGTGATATCTACCATAGCATTATGTTGGCATAGTTTGTAGCGTCTGTCGGCCGCAGTCAGGTATTATTATTATTATTATTTTTTTTTTTATCTAGCAGCATGAGATGAGCCAGAACTGTGAGTTCAGCATTGATGTTTACTCCCGGTCAGTTCCTCATTGTGTCCCGAAGACCGCGCTGACTTTTTTAAAGTTGCGCTTATCTCAATAATCGGAATTTGGATGTTTTGGCTGAATCGCGAATAATCTAAGAATCGGAAATTTAGCACACCTCTACTAGTTATGTTGGTTTCACAAGTGCAAAATACTGACCCTGTATTTTGACCTTGGAAGGTCCTCTAACCTCAGCAATTAAGAAGAAAAAATGACAACAACAATTAAAAACAACAAAAACCAGGTTCCATTTCCAGGTTGATGCCAGCAATAGAAAAGAGTAAGAAGAGATTCATAATGCCTTTGCTGTTGAAGGAAAAAAAGTTACAGGTTCTTTTATTCTCTTAACGAACAGGAGATGACGACACACAATTTAGGAACAAAAAGAAAGCAATAATCACCTAAGATATAAACCGTACATTTATTAAGCAAAGATTAGAAAAGTGCTGGCTAGCCAAGACATTCCACCGAGACGTCTCGAGCAGAAGTGCCTCGACTTTCCAAATCATACCATTTATATTTGCCGTAACAAACAGTGGAAAAAGCCAGGCGACACCCTAGTGCCGGCCCATACCTACCCGAAGCAATGGAAGAAAAAGTCCTTGTACGCCAGAGGTTGCGCTAGACTTTTTCGTTGTCAGTCATTTTGACTGACAGGGTCATAAAAATCCGGTCCTAATTTATATTTACCCGTCACTTAAATTTTTAAAATGATGATAATGACATTGTGGTGACCCTTTGTTTGGCATAATTCACCTTCCGTACTTGTGTGTCCATTTGGCCGAGCGCGTTACCGGCTACGACACAGTCACGTAAAAGAGACACATAAGAGCCTCGCGCGTTCCGGCTTGAATAGAGCGTTCACAGAGAGCAGCAGAGCTACAGCGGCTGGACACAGCAATTCGAGCTAACAAGACTCTTAACATTGCATACCGCTTCAACATATTCAATAGTATTTAGTTTTAATTCATTTTAAATTAATATTCTGTCCGAACAAGCTTAACAGAGAATCCACACCGTGCCATCACACATCAAGGAGATGAATATGTAACTTTTTCTCCGAAGTGACAAAAACAGCTGACTGTGGCCCCAATAGGTAGGCTACATATGGAACAATGAAATTAACAGTTCAACTGCTGTGGCCTGAACATAGTCTCACACCTTCCTCCTGGTGCGCATGGACTTGAATTGCGTGCCCACTTGTGCAGTCCCTGTTTTTTCACCTCTTTTATCAACACCATCGTCGTTTTGGGGCTTTTTGAAGAAACTTCGGACACTCAGTTGCCTTGACATTTTTCAGAGTAAGGCCAACGACGTCATGCATCAAGAGAGACAATAGCTAATTAATATGCTCTCTCGCCACCCTGTCGACTGGGGTGTCAATTAGAGGTGTGCAAAATTTCCGATTCTTAGATTATTCGCGATTCGGCCGTGGAAGATTCGAGAACGATTCACAAACATCCAAATTCCGATTATTGAAATATGCCAAGTAAAGCGGAAGTACAACACACTCAGCGCGCCGCGCGGGCTTCGGGACAGAATGGAGCGGGAGTAGCTAAACATTATGCTTCTCATTAACCGGCCCCTCGGGTAATGCCAACGCTCAACTCACGGCTCTAGCTCAACTCATGCCACGAGATAAAAAAACACAACAACATACCTGCCTGCTGCCGAAAAGCTGCTACAAGTACAGCTAAGCTACATAATGTTACGGTAGATATCATTTATATAGGACTAGATGGATTATAGACTCGGTAGCGGTAGCAGCACATCTGCAAAAAGCTAGATGCGGGCGTTAGTAAACGGCCGCCATCTTAAAGCAGTAAACTTCCCTGCAGTGCTGTTGTAGCGAACCTTCCAAGCAAACCTAATTAACTTTTTATCTAAAATACTCCTAAATCGGTAAAATATTGACTTGAATCTATCTTTAAAATAGTTTTAAAACTTTCACATGTCAAAAGTAGACAAAAGGGAAATTATGGAATAACGGGAGCAATTTTAACAACTTTAACGGTTGATTCACAACATTAAATTAATTGAATGTAGTTTAAAGCTGCTGATACAGAATGGGGACTGGAGTTTTTTTTATTTAATGTTATTTTTGTATATTTGTTTACTGCTATATGTTAACTTGATACTGAAATAGTAGTTTGGTTTAGCCTGAGAGTATTTTTGAACAATTTTGGAACAAATGTACAAAACTTTATTAAAAAAAAAAAAAAAAAAAAAAAAAAAAAAAAAAAAGGAGGGGGGTGCATCAATAATCGTTTTATAATCGAATCGGAGCCTCTGAATCGTAATCGTAATCGAATCGTTAGGTGCCCAAAGATTCCCAGCTCTAGTGTCAATTGCAACCTGTCAAAATGACGGATGGACTTCAGTTTTTTCCACCGCCGTTTTAAAAAATCGGTCAACGACGGAAAATATTCGGTTAACGCGACCCCTGTTGTACGCAAGCAGTACTGTAGATAAACACACAGTTACGAGAAAAAAGAAGGATTATGTGCAACGATATGAAATGAACAGATATACTGTATGTTAAGGTGAATAAATGGAAATATACGTGTATATATACACTGTATATATTGAAATGTTGATGCAGAACATTGGTTGAATTCATTCTTATTGTGCTGATAATACAGCACCTTTCTCAGGTGTCAGTTTAAGAAGTACATAAACATGCCTAAAAGGGGGGGAAATCTGTCAAGGATGGTTAAATATTCAGCAATAAAGTGTCTAGACAGGTTCAGGCTGCGGTGCAGTTATCCACAGGCTGCTTTTGAAGAGAAATAAAGTTCACGTTCATGCAACGTTACTCTCAACATGCTCCCCACCTACTTCACATCTGGCCTGCTCTGTTAAAGGCTTGTTACAGCTTCAAGCCAAAACCAGATGATGCAAAGCATCTCTTTCTACTGTATACTACAACAATGAATCAGTCAATAATATTACAGGCAAATTTTGCGATTAGTTTGCAAAGCTGTAAGTTTATGCGTAAGATAATTAAATCATAAATTCCTAAAGCAAAAAGTGTCAGCATGTCCATCACTTTATGTACATCTCGTGTTTACGATGGATAACTTTTCATCTACTGCACATAACTTTTTAACCGCTTTTCCTCCAGGAGTTATCACAAGGTATGAGCTTTTTTTACGGGGGCCGGTGAAGCCTCAAAGCCTGTCACCTCCGACTGGTGGAAAAAAAGTATTTGTCAGCACTGGATGGCTGGATCCAACCATCCCGTCTCAAGCACCGCTCAGCAATAGAAGCACAGCTTTGCCCCCTGAGAACAGCACAATTGTGGCTGGTCTGCAGGCCTTTTCCACCTATCAGATGAGAGTCGTTAGTGTCAACATGGCAGGAAATGTCACATCAGGGTGGACCACCACACACACAATGGAGGGAGGTTGGTACACGATTCCTGCCTTGCGTTTACTTTTGTTTTTTTAATTCTTTTTTGTGTGTGTTGATTTTTTCCCCCCACAGTATTTTAATACTGTGCAGTATACGACGAAAACAGATGTCTAACATGTAATGTTGACGTAATTATTTAAGAAATTAAAATTATTTTAACATTTTCCTCACATATCTTTAACCTAAATTTAGCGCTTTAGATAAAAGACTTCATGGAAAAAAGGCATACAACAAAAGTAAAAACTAATTAATAATTAACTAATTTTAAGAAATAATGATCACATCCGAATTGAAAAAAAAAATATCTGAGAAATGTACAACAAAAAAATATTGTTAGAGCAATAATGGAAAATTTTGTCAGACACATTTGTATCTGTTTCACAAAAATGAAATAGCCAGTAATTTCGTGTTTTAATCATGTGATTGTTACTCCCATGCTATTCAATATATTTCCCCACATATTTTATTCTTTTAACATGAAAAATAAAAACTGGACAGGAATAAATTTGTAGACTAGCTCTTAATCTGTCATTCAGTAATTATCGAAGTTGGTCTGCAGGAGCATTTTCTAATCCAGTACACTTGTAATGAAATGGAACATGGTGTGTAAAAGCTCACTGGGGAAAAAACGACCCAATTTCAGAGGATGCAATAAAATCTGATTTTTATTTAAAAATAACACAGCAGACTGTTCGACATAATGTGAGTGAGAACGAGTGAAATGAGGGAAGAAATGAAAAGTGTGTATGTGTGTGCAATGTGCATGTGTGCTTTCTTAGGGGGGTACTCATTAAGGTATTTGAATTTCAAAGAGATGATATGGCTCATTAAGACTAAGCGATTGCTACCAACATCACTCTGAGCTATATGTCTGGGTAATAAGCATATGATAACATCATTTAAATGTTGGGTGTGTGTGTCAATGATTTGCATATGCGTATAGAAGCGATGCTATGTTAACAAAAACACATTGTGAATGCTTGTTTAACACTAGTATCAATAGTACAGATCAACAGAGGCTAAAGCCACTAAAAAAGTAAGCTAATGTACCAATATCTTTAGCTCCAGAATGGATGGCTCCTCCAGATGTCACTGCACTGTCCTCCACCAGTCTAAAGGTCACATGGAGTACTTTGGAAGGTCAAGGGGTCATCGCCAGAGGGCAGGTCATAGAATATCATGTCAATTTGCTGGTTGAACAGACAAACAACACCTATTCTCCTCCAGTTATCAGCCAGGTTAGTGGTAAACATTATCTTTTACAGTTGTGTTTAAAATTATTCAACCCCCACAGTAGATAAGTGTTTTTGCAAGTTTGACATTTATTTAAATGAAATAACAAAAAGATTTTTGGGAATCTTCACATTTATGAACTTTCTGTGATTACTTCATTGACAAAATTATTCAACCCCTTAGGTATGTACAGTGGGGCAAATAAGTATTTAGTCAACCTGTAATTGTGCAAGTTCTCCCACTTGAAAATATTAGAGAGGCCTGTAATTGTCAACATGGGTAAACCTCAACCATGAGAGACAGAACGTGGGAAAAAAAACTGAAAATCACATTGTTTGATTTTTAAATAATTTATTTGCAAATCATGGTGGGAAATAAGTATTTGGTCAATACCAAAAGTTCATCTCAATACTTTGTTATGTACCCTTTGTTGGCAATAACGGAGGCCGAACGTTTTCTGTAAGTCTTCACAAGCTTTTCACACACTGTTACTGGTATTTTGGCCCTTTCCTCCATGCAGATCTCCTCTAGAGCAATGATGTTTTGGGGCTGTCGTTGGGCAACACGGACCACCACAGATTTTCTATGGGGTTCAGATCTGGAGACTGGCTAGGCCCCTCCAGGACCTTGAAATGCTTCTTACGAAGCCACTCCTTTCATGCCCTGGCTGTGTGTTTGGGATCATTGTCATGCTGAAAGACCCAGCCACGTCTCATCTTCAATGCCCTTGCTGATGGAAGGAGATTATCACTCAAAATCTCTCGATACATGGCTCCATTCATTCTTTCCTTTACACAGATAAGTCGTCCTCGTCCCTTTGCAGAAAAACAGCCCCAAAGCATGTTTCCACCCCCATGCTTCTCAGTGGGTATGGTGTTCTTCGGATGCATTTCAGTATTCTTTCTCCTCCAAACACAAGAACCTGTGTTTCTACCAAAAAGTTCTATTTTGGTTTCATCTGACCATAACACATTCTCCCTGTCCTCTTCTGGATCATCCAAATGCTCTCTAGCGAACCGCAGACGGGCCTGGACGTGTACTGGCTTCAGCAGGCGGACACATCTAGAGGTGCAGGATTTGAGTCCCTGGCGGCGCAGTGTTACTGATAGTAGCCTTTGTTACTGTGGTCCCAGCTCTCTGTAGGTCATTCACTAGGTCCCCCTGTGTGGTTGGGGGATTTTTGCTCCCCGTTTTTGTTATCATTTTGAGGGCACGGGGTGAGATCTTGCATGGAGCCTCAGATCGAGGGAGATTATCAGTGGTCTTGTATGTCTTCCATTTTCTAATAATTGCTCCCAAAGTTGATTTCTTTTCACCAAGTGTTTTACCTACTGCAGATTCAGTCTTCCCAGCCTGGTGCAGGTCTACAATTTTGTCTCTGGTGTCCTTCGACAGCTCTTTGGTCTTGGCCATAGTGGAGTTTGGAGTGTGACTGACTGAGGTTGCGGACAGGTGTCTTTTATACCGATAATGAGTTAAAACAGGTGCCATTAATACAGGTAATGAGGGGAGCCTCGTTAGACCTCTTTGAAGGCCAGAAATCCTGCTTGTTTGTAGGTGACCAAATACTTATTTTTCACTCTAATTTGGAAATAAATTCTTTAAAAATCAAAAAATGTGATTTTCTGTTTTTTTTTTTTTCCAAATTCTGTCTCTCGTGGTTGAGGTTTACCCATGTTGACAATTACAGGCCTCTCTAATCTTTTCAAGTTGGAGAACTTGCACAATTGGTGGTTGACTAAATACTTATTTGCCCCACTGTATAACTTTAGTACTTAGTATAACATAACGTGAAGCATGGCTTGACACACGTTTCTTGCAGTGATCCACAGGTATCTTTGCCCATTCCTCATGGGGGAAAGGCCTCCAGTTCATTAACATTTTTGGGCTTGCGTGCTGCAACTGCCTTCTTCAAGTACCACGAGAGATTTTCAATGGGATTTAGGTCTGGTGATTGCGATGGCCACTCCAGAATCTTCCAGCACTTCTTTTGCAACCAAGATTTGGTAGATGTTGAGGTATGCTTAGGATCATTGTTCTGTTGGAAGGTCCAACCTCAACCAAGCCTCGCTTTGTCAATTACTGCATGACATTTGCATCCAAGGTCTCCTGGTATTGAACTGAATTCATAATACCTCGCACACGCTGAAGATTCCCTGTACCTGAAGAAGCAAAACAACCCCAGAGCATGACTGACCTTCCACCTTGCTAAACCATAGATAGGGTGTTCTTTTCTTTAAAGCGTATTATAATACTAAGGGGCTGTGAGATATCAGTAGAACCGTTAAGTGGCAAGATAACAAATATTAATAAAGTTAACAAAAAAATAAATCACATTCATGAGCAATTATCGAAAATAGATAAAAAATTACGAACATTTCCGAAAGTATTCCGGAAACAGCCGAATGGGGCGGAGACGTCACAACAAGGAAACAAAAGGTCGAGGCAGGTGCCATCGTTGTTTATCGACGAGAGAGTTGCGTTCGTGTTTTATCAAAAAAATCGCTAAAATGGTTCAAACCTGTCATGTTATGTGGTGTACAAATAGCCATTTTTCGCAATGTAGTACCCATGAGTTCCCGAACGTGAGAAAAAGAGCTGGACTCCGCAGACAATTAGTAAAGTTCGTCCGTGCTAAGAGGGCTAATTTTGCGGACCCAGCCTCCGGCACGGTTTTGTGTGGTGCGCATTTTACACCTGAAAGATATTCGAACTATGGACAAATGAAATCAGGTTTTGCTAAGAAATTGCTGCTGAAAGCAGATGCGGTGCCCACCATACACGCGCAGCCACCTAAATGTCCCGAGATATCAAGAAAGAGGACGATGACTGGTTCTGATGAGACCAACCCACCACCCCAGGCTAACCAAAGGAGCGGAGCAGACAAGCTCGAAATGGCCAGAGTGAGTACTCTTTTATAATAAAAAACATATCACGCATTGGATGGAGGACTGGCCACATGTATACATTATCGCTCGTAAAATATATAGAACAAATCCTCTAATCCTATTCATATTTGTGTCTGTTGGCAGAGCGAAAACCTATGATAGCACAATGAATGATTATTATTCTATACATTATTTTGCGGTCACTGTGTATCAGCTTCACAAAAAGAAATGCAAAACAAACCTTTCGGTGTTTCCCACACGATCTGTTGCCGGTCGTCAGTGTTTCATCAGTGTGATTGCTCCCCTCAATGATCCTTTCATTAGGCTGCATTGGCTTTCGTTTGGGCTCAAATTGATAACCCAAAACCCCAAAGAAAGGTTCATAACTCTCCTTGTCACCATTAGAAGAACGTTTGTTACGTCGGATTCGTCGCTGCAACTAGAAACAAAACTGTCCGCCATCATCGCCGCCATTCAGTACTAAGCACTGAGCCGGTTGTTTCCTTGTTGTGACGTCACGCACACAATATGCTAGATTTCCGGGATCTCGGGCCCCGGTGGTTTTAGCTTGACAATTGATCCAAATATCTATCATTTTCTTGGTGTTGCGATGTGTGTAATTACACGAAGTGGCATGATATGAATCCAAAAGGCATGCGTTTATGGATAAATGATGGAATATTAGCATTTCCCCAGGTGTTGTAATTCTTTCTTCTCCGCACGTACCGTTGATCCATTGGTCCAAAAAGTTCCAGTTTGGTCTCATCACTCCAGAGAACATCCTAAAACCTTTGTGGTTTGTCCACATGGTTTTTGGCATACTTCTTGTGCTTTGCAGTCAGCAGGGGGGATCCGTCTGGGAGTTCTTGCATGGAAGCTATCATTTCGCAGTGTGCGTCTTATTGTCTGGGATGAAACCGGAATACCTTCCTTTGACATATCCTGTGTAGTTCCTCAGCTGTCACCCGGGGATTTTTCTCCACCTTTCACTTCAGGTATCCCACTGCAGTTGCAGACAGTAACCTCTTTCTACCTCGCCCAGGTAGCGTTTCCACTTTGCCTTTAGTTTTAAACTTGCGGGCTATGCTCCCAATTGTGTCTCTTGAAATTTTTAGTCTTTTTGCTATCTTTTTCTGTCCATATCCTTGCTTATGAAGTGAAATCACCTCTTCTCTGAATTTCTTTGACCATTCCTTGGACTTCACCATGTTGTAAAGATGTCATTAACTGCCAAGAAGAGACATGTGTCACAGTGCTTTAAAATCTGGTTATTTGCTGCTCATTAGGGTTCCGTTCACATCTACCGATGTTTTCATCAGCTGTTTGACACCTGATGGAAAACTTTGTTCTTAAGAGTGATGGACTTGGGGGGTTGAACAATTTTGTCGATCAATGAGGTAATCACAGTTAGGCCATTAACTGGAATAATCTGAAAAATATTTTTGTTATTATCTTTATCTATTTGACATGTAATTATTTGGTATGATTTAACACAAGATGAAAAATGAATGTCAAACTTGCAAAAACACTTATCCGCTGTGGGGGTTGAATAATTTTGAACACAACTGTATGTAACGATGCAAAGCTCTCTTTTGCTGGATTAAACCAATTGTCATGTCTTTTTCTCAGGTACTGCAACGGTTTGGACCCTTAGACCAGCCCCTTTATATAGCAAAGGGGTTGAAGCCTTACCATGTGTACAACTTCACTGTGACGGTCTGCACTAAAAAAGGCTGCATTACCAGCATTGGACGAGCTGGTCGGACCCAACCAGCAGGTAACACCGAAACATGTTAGCTTTCATTTTAAACCTTTAAAAGGCAGTCATTTTTCATTTCACTCATTTGCTGCCATTGACGGCACTGGACGTCCAATCAATTGAGACTGGAAGGCTAATGATCGCTACTAACCCTCCCAGTCAAAATAGATTTGCCGTCTAGCGCCGTCAATATCACCGAAACAGAAGCATTCGTATGGAGGTAGATTTGTGTCTTTATTATTCAATCAAAAAAAAAAAAAAAGTTGCTTCAGTCAAATAAAAAGTTGCTTCAATCAAAATATATATTTTCAATCGAAGAAAACGTCACTTCAATCAAAAAAAATGTGTTTGAATGCAAAATAAATTTGAAACAAAAAAAAATATGTTTGAAAACTATTTTTCTTTGATTGAATTTTTTTTTATTTATTTAAGTCAAGTTTTTTTTGATTGAAACAGCATTTTTGATTGAAGTCATGTAATTTTGCGTTCGGACCACATTTTGGCTAGGACATTTGTGTCTTTATTATTCATTCAAAAATTAAGTTGCTACAAACAAAAAATATATTTTCAAAAGAAAAATCACTTCAATCAAAAAAGTTTTAAAAATTCAATCGTAGAAAAAAAGGTTTGAATGTGAAAAAATATTTGAGACTCAGAAATTCGCATTTGAACACTTTATTTTTCATTCAAACTGTTTTCTTTGATTGAAGCAATCCTTTTTGTGTTTGAGCCATATTAGGGGTAGGACATTTGTGTCAAAATCATTCAATCGCAATAAAAATTGCTTTAATCAAAAAACTATTTTTAATCAAAGAAAAAAAAATCATTTGCAAAAATATATATTTTTTGAAAAAATATTTTTTTATTTGAAATATATATATTTTTTATTGAAGTGTCACTTTTTTTGAAAAGCAAAAAAGTTTTAAACTTTTTTTTTTTTTTTCCCCCCAAAGTGGAAAAAGTTTTGAACACACTTTTTTTTTGAAGTGGGAAAAGTTTTGAAGGCACTTTTTTTTCGATTGAGTAATTTTGACACAAAGATTCAACTTCAACGGTAGTTCCGGTGTGTTTGAGTGACAGCTGATTACGCCAATGGCATAAAAGACACCCCCGTACCGATGCTCTATATTCGGCTTGGACTCCAGGAGACTCAGATGGCTGGGTGGAGCCCTGGTGGCCATTATTCTTGCTTCATACTTTTATGCCATTGGCGTAATCAGCTGCCACTCAAACACACCGGAACTAGCGTTGAAGTTGAATCTTTGTGTCAAAATGATTCAATCGAAAAAAAGTGCCTTCAAAACTTTTCCCACTTCAAAAAAAAAGTGTGTTCAAAACTTTTTCCACTTTGGAGAAAAAAAAAAAAAGAGTTTAAAACTTTTTGCTTTTCAAAAAAAGTGACACTTCAATAAAAAATATATATATTTCAAATAAAAAAATATATTTTCAAAAAATATATATTTTTGCAAATGATTTTTTTCTTTGATTGAAAATAGTTTTTTGATTAAAGCAACTTTTATTGCGATTGAATGATTTTGACACAAATGTCCTACCCCTAATATGGCACAAACACAAAAAGGATTGCTTCAATCAAAGAAAACAGTTTGAATGAAAAATAAAGTGTTCAAATGCGAATTTCTGAGTCTCAAATATTTTTTCACATTCAAACCTTTTTTTCTACGATTGAATTTTTAAAACTTTTTGATTGAAGTGATTTTTCTTTTGAAAATGTATATTTTTTTTGTTTGAAGCAACTTAATTTTTGATTGAATAATAAAGACACAAATTTCCTAGCCAAAATGTGGTCCAAACGCAAAATTATATGATTTCAATCAAAAATGGCGTATCAATAAAAAAAAAAACTTGACTTAAATAAAAAAAAAAATTCAATCAAAGAAAGTTTTCAAATATATTTTTTTGTGTTTCAAATTTATTTTTGCATTCAAACACATTTTTTTTGATTGAAGTGACGTTTTCTTCGATTGAAAATATATATTTTGATTGAAGCAACTTTTTATTTGATTGAAGCAACTTTTTTTTTTTTGATTGAATAATAAAGACACAAATCTACCTCCATACATTCGCAGCTAGTCCTCCCAGTTTAAAGGAATTTGATGTCCATCATTGTCAATGACAGGTAATGAGTTAAATATGACGAAATTGATCAAACAATTAAAAAAAAAAAAAAAAATCTAGAGTGTAGCGATGTCCTGATTCGATCATGTGATCGGAAATCGAGCCAGCCGTGCTATTTTTCATAGGATCGGAATAGGGTTAAAAGGATCGTTTTTTTTTTTTTTTTTTTAAATATATTTCTTTTCTGTTTAATACGCGTAGAGCCTCTCACTCTTCTTCCTGCTGCTCTTGGTCGGCAGTGCCCTGGAGTTAGCTATTTAAAGTTAACGATGATTGACAGGGGTGTAACTTTGATCTTGCCAGAGAAGCTTGGTCTCTCTACCATCAAAGGCGCACATGTGTCAGTTAGGCATGTGTCGGTATGAGATACTGACAGTATGATAACCTTAAGCAAAAATATCACGGTTTCACGGTATCACGGTATTGCAATTAAAGCTGTAATATGTGTTACTTTGAGATATCTGGGTTAAAAAAAAAAAAAAAATAGTAATAACAATTTTTTTCCATTAAACAGGATTTTTATTTTTCCAATCATATTACCAAATTGGAACATAAGTATAATGTTAAAATATATTTTTTTTAAAATAGCAAAAAAATAACTAATAAATGCAGTCCTTTAGGTGAGCCTAAACCTATAGCCACAGCTCAACATTATTACCATCAGAGCAAAAACAATTGAATTATTTTCCATAAAAAGCATGTGTGTATTACTCGTATCATTTTAACATTATACACACACTCTTTGTCAACACAGACAGTTGCCAGAGAAAAAAAAACCAAACACATGTTTTACCACCGCTAGACACACTAAACACGCTGGAGTTAACTCTCATCGCTCGTGGGAAACGTTCATGACAGTGTTTACTACCTTTAATTTTGTATAAATGTGAACGCGTATTGGAGGTATTGCCTCCCCTGCAGCTACCTTCCGCAAACATGTTTTACATGTTGGTTGGCCCTCCTCTATGCCGCGGCCGTCTGTAACTTTTCTGTATTTCCATACCTGCGATTTTGTTTTCTTTGATGGGGGAAAAACTTCACGAGTTTCACCTCCTCCAGCCATCATGTAGCACAGCTGACTCACTGCCACTGAGCAACAACTGATGGGGGAGGGTTGAGCCTTACAGCTGCAAGCAAGGGATTTCTCCATGCATTTTTGGGACATAAAAAATGAATGGATTTGAGTGTAAATTAAGCATTTAATAAAGATAAGCATTTTTCTACATTATTCTTGTTCAAAAATATACAAGAAGAAGGTGGCACAGTGGGGATTTTTTTTTTTTTTTTTTAAACACTTTTTTTTCAGTATCTGATCGGCACTCTGTATCAACAGATTCTCAAAATCAGGTGACTCGGACCTGGGTGCAAAAGTATGCGATCGGGACAGCCCTATTAGAGTGTTATTGGGCCCATAACTAAATTGTATTGTATTTTTTCCACTTTCGCTCAATGTAATCGTGACTTCTGTCTTGAAAGAAATGAAACACGGCTGCTGAGAAACATGAATCATTCTGTGTTTGCATATACAGTACTGATGTGTGTGTATGTTTTACTCTTACTTACTGTCCATCTGTTCACTTGTGGACACCACTGTTCTCCCTCATTTTACTTTCCATTATACTTTCTTGTTGTTTTGTTTATCGTTTTGGGTGAGTAGACAATGGATGGTTGATGCAGAGGAAAAAACAAGCTTTCATCTATAAATACCAGCTCGGGAATTTCAGCTTTTGAACGTTAGTCTTAACAGATACATCTGTCGATATAGCAATGTTTTCAGTCCATTCAATCCTTAAAAAGTCCTTCCTGTGCTTATGATGATGAATGATCCCTCGTATTGTAATCGTTGGACTTTTTAAATGTATTTTTAATGGCTACATCTGTTGACACAGCCTCAATGTTTGTTTTAAGCAATTCCAAAGACTTCTCTTGACTGTAATACAGTACAATACAATATGGCTTATTGTACCCAGTTGACTTTTTGAATGTATTTTTAACAGCCACATCTGTTGCCTCCATTTTGTTTCATCCAACGCCAAAGATGTCCCTTGTTTCAACTCTAAGAAATGATAGCGACATATGCCGTTTTTCCTTCTAGTTTTTTTCTAAAATGATTTGCATAGCATGCATTACAGAGTATCGATTTATTCCTAGTTGTTAAAAACTGCGATCATGAGACTTTTCCAGAAATGGCGAGATTTAGATAATGTAAATGTAATAATTTACAAAGTTAAAATGAGTTATTACAATTCTTATTAAATCCAATTATAAAACTGACGATGAATCTATAAATGTTTGCAATATTGTTTTAAGTACAGTGGATGTAGAATGACCAAAGATAAATCATAATAAAAATCCACGATTCCTACTCAGCTGGGGCGGGGGGGGGCATTTTGAGTGTAAGTTGATTCCCATTTAACATGTTTTAATGTGACTGGTTTGAGTTTTTTTATTTTATTATTTTCTACCAAAAGTTCTACGTGTTAATTTTGCAAGAATGGGGATAATCTTTGTACAGTGCCCTCCATAATTATTGGCACCCCCTGGTTAAGATGTGTTTTTTAGCTTCTACAAAGGCTGTAAAAAGTATTGACACCAGGGGTGCTAATAATTGTGACACACATTATTTGATGTTAAATAATTATTTTTTTATGTGGGATTTTTTCCTCACTGAATAAATGCACTTATATTGAAGGTTGGATTTTTCTTTTTTTTTTTCTATTAAAGTCCCATATTATTTGAATTTTAAAAAAATATATTAGAAGCTAAAAAACAATTCTTAACCAGGGGTGCCAATAGTTATGGAGGGCACTGTAAGTATACGTCTTGGTCTTGTTTTCTATACCCACAGAACAAATACCCTATACTTTTTAGAAATTATAAAATAAAGGATTATGTACCTTTTTCATAACACTACCTTCGGCTAAAATATAAAACATCTATCACTATACATTCTGTGATACTGTACTACAGCAATGGGACCTGCATCATCAAACGCAATGTGGCCCCTGACAATGTCTAGCTTCCAATTTTTTTCATTTCAAAACAAGTTTCAATATAGGACAAAAATAAATACCGTATTTCTCGAACTATAAGTCGCAGTTTTTTTTTTTTTATAGTTTGGCAAAGGGTGCGTCTTATACTCTGGAGCGACTTAATATGAGATTATTTACGGTCAGGTTGGGCAGACTTCTCTCTCGCTAACTTTTTTTTTTTTTTTTTTTTTTGATAAATATATATTCATATATTTATAGTAAAATGATGTATGGATGTTAAATAAAATAATTTGGATAAAACAGAGAAGGCCCTGTGTATGCCTGCGCATGTGAACGCAGTGGCCTCGCTCTCTTTTCAATCTTCCACTCCCGCGCGCATCCTGGCATTTCCTTTTTGATATGGAGCAGCTTTAGGAGTGAAAAACAAACTGAAGACAGGGGAATTGAAAAATTAACAACTGCGGTAGGAGTGGGATATGGAAAGGATTCAAATCGATTGTTGAAAGTGCTATACGGAAAACTGTGTCGGCTTCGCTGAATGTAAACAAATGTGGCGCTTTAGTTCATACGAGAAATATACTTGACAAACTTTTCCAGCGTTATTTCGTTGTGTAAATCCATTTATAAATACAAACTACAATTTCTGGGGAAATTACTTCTGCTCTTTGCCGTGTGGAGATACAGATCTTAGCCCCGCCCAGGTTAGTTTGGGGACAAATCAGGGACAATATCAGGTCACTTCCTGCTGATTTGGGGGGCGTGGCCTGGTCATATCGGGTCATTTGGGGACATGTAGGAGACGTGGCCTGGCCATATCAGGTCATTTGGGGACATTTGGGGGGCGTCACCTGGTCATATCAGGTCATTTGTCAACATTTGGGGGCGTGGCCTGGCCATATCAGGTCATTTGGGAACATGTAGGAGGCGTGGCCTGGCCATATCAGGTCATTTGGGGACATTTGGAGGGGGCGTGACCTGGTCATATCAGGTCATTTGGGGACATTTGGGGGGCGTGGCCTGGTCATATCAGGTCATTTGGGGCGTGTCCTATTGACATCTGGTCATTTCCTGTTGATTTGGGGACATTGTTTTTTTTTGCCATTGAAAATGAATGGGAAAAAATTTGGACCTCCATGTCAATGGCGACCAAGTACATTGGCATCAATAGAATGGACAAACATGCCCGTCAGTGGTGTTATACAAAGTAAATGCCATTGGAAATGAATGGGAAATTTGGACGTCCATGGCCGTCAGTGGTAGCACCCTCCATAAGCGTTAATGGAATCAGGGACGTTTGGGGGACACGTCCTATTGCTATCTGGTCTTTTCTTTTTGATTTGGGGACATTGTTTTTTTTGCCATTGAAATTTGGACGTCCATGGCCGTCAATGGCATTGACTTACATGGACGCCAATGAAATCCAAGTACATTGGCATTAATAGAATGGACAACCATGCCCGTCAATGGCATTAAAGAGACAAATTCAATTCCATTTGGCATTAAACGGAAAAATTCCCATGGTCGCACGAAAATTCTGGTCGTGTCGATACTCGAACGGTGCCGAATGGTGCAACAGTTCGGGCTTCGCGGCGCGCCGAAAAAACGCGGAAAATAAGTTGATAAAATAAATAATAAAGTTGCAGAACAACACTATCTGGCTTTGCCTAAAAGGCAACCACCAGATAATTATCATAAAAATATGTACACTATTTAAACATTGAGAAACGTTTTTTTTCTGCCAACTCGAGGAGATTAAAATAAATGTCAAATCCACTATCCGCCTGTTAGAACAGACACACAAATAGATAAGATATAAATGTTTATTGAATATCCATCTTAGTCTTTTTTAACTGTGAGAATTCGTTACAAAAGACAGGCTTTAATTTGTCATCATCATGCATATGTGCACCAGCATCATCACAAACGTGATCACACAAAACGCAACCACGCATCTTATCATTTCCTTAGCATTTCCTCCTTCTCCTGATTCCTCACAAATAAAACATAAAATGTTGTTTTTTTTTCAGGCTTGTGCCTACTAATAAAACTAGGGCTGTCAAACGATTAAAATTTTTAATCGAGTTAATTACAGCTTAAAAATTAATTAATCGTAATGAATCGCAATTAATCGTAATTCAAACCATCTCTAAAATATGCCATATTTTTCTGTAAATTAGTTTTGGAATGGAAAGATAAGACACACGACGGATATATACATACAACATACTGTACATAAGTACTGTATTTGTTTATTGTAAAAATAAATCCACAAATGCCATTATTAACATTCTTTCTATTAAAGTGATCCATAGATAGAAAGACTTGTAGTTCTTAAAAGATAATTGTTATAGTTACAAGTTATAGTAATTTTATATTAAAACCCCTCTTCATGTTTTTGTTTTAATAAAATTTGTAAAATTTTCAATCAAAAGTAGAGTTAATATATAATAATAAGAATAAAAATAACAATAATAAAAATAGAGTGACCAAAGTTTAAGTTTTACGTGTATTTTGCATAGCTACTTTGATATGGAATGCCAGTTCATTTTGCATTGTTGTTTAACTGTGTGTCAGAATAGGGCCTCAATACTATAGACTGAAGTGCTTTTCTTTTTGTGAACTTTTTTTTTTTTTTTTTTGGAGAGATAGGAATATTATTTTTGTTGTGCTTTCACTAAACGATACTTATGTTTGTTGTGAAGGAGAAGCTTATGCCAATAAAAGACGTGGTCCAAAGAACGCCTGTGTCCACTCGCCTTTACTGTGTAACATATATCCGTACATACAGTGCCTTGCAAAAGTATTCGGCCCCCTTGAACCTTGCAACCTTTTGCCACATTTCAGGCTTCAAACATAAAGATATAACATTTTAATTTTTTGTCAAGAATCAACAACAAGTGGGACACAATCGTGAAGTGGAACAAAATTTATTGGATAATTTAAACTTTTTTAACAAATAAAAAACTGAAAAGTGGGGCGTGCAATATTATTCGGCCCCCTTGCGTTAATACTTTGTAGCGCCACCTTTTGCTCCAATTAAAGCTGCAAGTCGCTTGGGCTATGTTTCTATCAGTTTTGCACATCGAGAGACTGACATTCTTGCCCATTCTTCCTTGCAAAACAGCTCGAGCTCAGTGAGGTTGGATGGAGAGTGTTTGTGAACAGCAGTCTTCAGCTCTTTCCACAGATTCTCGATTGGATTCAGGTCTGGACTTTGACTTGGCCATTCTAACACCTGGATACGTTTATTTTTGAACCATTCCATTGTAGATTTGGCTTTATGTTTTGGATCATTGTCCTGTTGGAAGATAAATCTCCGTCCCAGTCTCAGGTCTTGTGCAGACACCAACAGGTTTTCTTCCAGAATGTTCCTGTATTTGGCTGCATCCATCTTCCCGTCAATTTTAACCATCTTCCCTGTCCCTGCTGAAGAAAAGCAGGCCCAAACCATGATGCTGCCACCACCATGTTTGACAGTGGGGATGGTGTGTTCAGGGTGATGAGCTGGGTTGATTTTACGCCAAACATATCGTTTTGCATTGTGGCCAAAAAGTTCAATTTTGGTTTAATCTGACCAGAGTACCTTCTTCCACATGTTTGGTGTGTCTCCCAGGTGGCTTGTGGCAAACTTTAAACGAGACTTTTTATGGATATCTTTGACATATGGCTTTCTTCTTGCCACTCTTCCATAAAGGCCAGATTTGTGCAGTGTACGACTGATTGTTGTCCTATGGACAGACTCTCCCACCTCAGCTGTAGATCTCTGCAGTTCATCCATAGTGATCATGGGCCTCTTGGCTGCATCTCTGATCAGTTTTCTCCTTGTTTGAGAAGAAAGTTTGGAAGGACGGCCGGGTCTTGGTAGATTTGCAGTGGTCTGATGCTCCTTCCATTTCAATATGATGGCTTGCACAGTGCTCCTTGAGATGTTTAAAGCTTGGGAAATCTTTTTGTATCCAAATCCGGCTTTAAACTTCTCCACAACAGTATCTCGGACCTGCCTGGTGTGTTCCTTGGTTTTCATAATGCTCTCTGCACTTTAAACAGAACCCTGAGACTATCACAGAGCAGGTGCATTTATATGGAGACTTGATTACACACAGGTGGATTCTATTTATCATCATCGGTCATTTAGGACAACATTGGATCATTCAGAGATCCTCACTGAACTTCTGGAGTGAGTTTGCTGCACTGAAAGTAAAGGGGCCGAATAATATTGCACGCCCCACTTTTCAGTTTTTTATTTGTTAAAAAAGTTTAAATTATCCAATAAATGTTGTTCCACTTCACGATTGTGTCCCACTTGTTGATTCTTGACAAAAAAAGTAAATTTCATATCTTTATGTTTGAAGCCTGAAATGTGGCGAAAGGTTGCAAGATTCAAGGGGGCCGAATACTTTTGCAAGGCACTGTATCTTACCCAAAATACAACAAGAGACACATAATTGCCACTAAAAGAAAGAAAACTTACCGAAATATGTGTGGAGCACAAATAGCAATTTGCATTGCGAATACAGCATAAACGTCTCACAACTACTAATTCTCCCACGTTTAGAAGAAATATCATGAGTATGGAACGACGCTGCCCCCAAGCGGCCGGTGGCATTCTCTGCACTCTTAATGTCCATAAACGGCCTCATTGTAATCTGTTTGAGGCAATGTGCGAGCGGGTCATTTAGTGCATGCGTTAATTGCGTCAAATATTTTATCGTGAATAATTTAAAAAATTAATTAACGCCCGTTAACGCGATCATTTTGACAGCCCTAAATAAAACATAAAATTTTGGGGGGTTTTCGGGCTCGGGCAAGCGAATCAAGGTAATTGATCAAGTTCGGGCCCTGTCGGGCTTTAATACCCGCGGGTCGGTCGGGTCGGGCTGGATTTTTTAGGCCTGATCTAACTTCTAGCGTCATGTAATGTTAGCATACTGTACACTTATCAGCTTATTCAGCATGTTGTTCCCTATTGTATTTTTATTTTAAATTGCCTTTCAAGATGACGTGTCTGTTCTTGGTGCTGGATTCTATCAAATAAATTTCCCCCCAAAAATGCGACTTATACTCCGGTGCGACTTATACATGTTTTTTTCCTTTTCATTGCACATTTTTTGCCTGGTGCGACTTATACTCAAGTGCGACGTATAGTCCGAAAAATACGGTAATCGTGTAATGGAAATTATATATTTCTCCTGAAGTAAATGCACTATAGCAGAGCAGGTACTGTTCCAACAACTTCAATTTCTGCTTCTGTGGTTATTCTCGCACTTAGTCTTTTACATTACTAACATTACAGAAAACACAGAATAAGCAAACTTATTTGAGGGTTTAACTCTTTAATTGTTCTGCTGGTTGAACTTGTTTGAGATTTGATGACTTGCACAAGCGCTCATAAACGCCTTAAACTTTACAAGCGTTTCCGTTTTTCTTGGACATTTAGGGAGTCCAAATGTGTAACTCAGCTGAATTGATATTCAATTTTACAGATGAAAACCTTATGCATTTGTCCAAAATGTCTTTCAATTATACTATATCAACCAAAATAAATGCAACTTAGTGATTTCCACTAAAGGTTGAGTGGAGAAATTCTGCAAAACCACATTAAGTGGTACATTAAGTGATACTGCTAGTAAGGTGCACTTGAGTGTGTTACTGATGCACTAATAAATCTAGCATACATATGACCGGGCCATTAGAGGCTGTTACCATCTGTTGGAAGTGAGCAGGCAGCATCTGCAAAACCAGCGGAGCTACACGAAAGCACGACCAAACATTAGCGTGCACTCCGACACAGATGCAAACTGTCCATATGTGTTGAAGCATTTGCAATTGTTTCCATGTGCGCGTCTCCCCGGGAAGTTATCGATCACGACGTAAAGTGAGTGGCTAATCAGGGGCTGATGGTGATGTTTTATGTATTCTACATCCATAAAGACTTGTTCTACAAGACACATACACACACATTGGAACTTGCACACATACACACTCACACTGTAGCACCACTCAACAGAACAGGGACTTTATTGATTTACGCATAATTGGCCTAAGGCCCTTCTTGAGAGGAGAAATATGCATGGCAGGGGATGACCATGTCAATAAGTTGTGTGCGTGGTGTAACTGTACACTTAAGAGCCTGTTAAGACATGTCAGTCGCTGCAAAAACAGAAAAGTCCAACATGCACTTTGGCTCCAGGGAGCTACTCCATGATTTAGCTGCTTCATTACAATCTCGGCAGCCAAAATTAACCTTTCTGCTGGACTGTTAACCTTGTGTGTGTATGGATGTGCATTTGAGGCTGCACCGATAAGGTAGCGGGACATGTCACTGTATAAAACACACACTTCGGTGACTTAACAAGCATAACACCTGAAGACAGCACACCAGTCACTAACTCTGCACTAAAACTTGAGCTCTGATGGAAAAGCGATACTGGGGATCTTATTATTCATGTACAAGAGCAGATTTGAGTAGAGTTATAACAAACAACTTCATACTTTTTCCATAACTGTAAGTTGCTTCACCATGCTTCCTTTCAATAATTCAGTATACAGTATATACATACAGTGGGGCAAATAAGTATTTAGTCAACCACCAATTGTGCAAGTTCTCCTACTTGAAAAGATTAGTGAGGCCTGTAATTGTCAACATGGGTAAACCTCAACCATGAGAGACAGAATGTGGAAAAAAAAAAAACAGAAAATCACATTGTTTGATTTTTAAAGAATTTAAGAATTTAAAAAGATAATATTTCTGGCTGCCAGAGGTCTAACTTCTTCTAACGAGGCTCCACTCGTTACCTGTATTAATGGCACCTGTTTTAACTCATTATCGGTATAAAAGACACCTGTCCACAAACTCAGTCAGTCACACTCCAAACTCCACTATGGCCAAGACCAAAGAGCTGTCGAAGGAGACCAGAGACCAAATTGTAGACCTGCACCAGGCTGGGAAGACTGAATCTGCAATAGGTAAAACGCTTGGTGTAAAGAAATCAAGTATGGGAGCAATTATTAGAAAATGGAATGGAATGGACCACTGATAATCTCCCTCGATCTGGAGCTCCATGCAAGATCTTACCCCGTGGCGTCAAAATGATAACAAGAACGGTGAGCAAAAATCCCAGAACCACACGGGGGTACCTAATGAATGACCTACAGAAAGCTGGGACGAGTAACACAATGTGCCGCTAGGGACTCAAATCCTGCACTGCCAGACGTGTCCCCCTGCTGAAGCCAGTATACGTCCAGGCCCGTCTGCGGTTCGCTAGAGAGCATTTGGATGATCCAGAAGAGGACAGGGAGAATGTGTTATGGTCAGATGAAACCAAAATAGAACTTTTTGGTAGAAACACAGGTTCTCGTGTTTGGAGGAGTAAGAATACTGAAATGTATCCAAAGAACACCATACCCACTGTGAAGCATGGGAGTGGAAACATCATGCTTTGGGGCTGTTTTTCTGCAAAGGGACCAGGACAACTGATCTGTGTAAAGGAAAGAAAGAATAGGGCGATGTATCGAGAGATTTTGAGTGAAAATCTCCTTCCATCAGCAAGGGCATTGAAGATGAGACGTGGGTGGGTCTTTCAGCATGACAATGATCCCAAACACACAGCCAAAGCAACAAAGGAGTGGCTTCGTAAGAAGCATTTCAAGGTCCTGGAGTGGCCTAGCCAGTCTCCAGATCTCAACCCCATAGAAAATCTGTGGAGGGAGTTGAAAGTCCACGTTGCCCAACGGCAGCCCCAAAACATGACTGCATGGAGGAATGGGCCAAAATACCAGCAACAGTGTGTGAAAAGCTTGTGAAGAGTTACAGAAAACGTTTGGCCTCCGTTATTGCCAACAAAGGGTACATAACGAAGTATTGAGATGAACTTTTGGTATTGACCAAATACTTATTTTCCACCATGTTTTGCAAATAAATTCTTTAAAAATCAAACAATGTGGTTGTCTGTTTTTTTTCCACATTCTATCTCTCATGGTTGAGGTTTACCCATGTTGACAATTACAGGCCTCTCTAATTTTTTCAAGTGGGAGAACTTGCACAATTAATGGTTGACTAAATACTTATTTGCCCCACTGTACATATACACATTTTTTTTTTACTTTAAAACTGCAAACTCTGTTAAAGTCTGGAAAACAACACAACAAGTGCTGTCACACCACTGAATGAATTCATTAAAGACTGCAAAGGAGCTGTTAGACTGTGACATTTATTTAGTCTACGCATTTGTTTAAATATCTTATCTGATTTCCAGCCTACTGTCTAAATCCCAGTGGATTGTCGGCACTCAATTTTTTTTTCTCAAATGTTTTTATCACCGAATAGAACAATATACTTGAATGTGTATTCGTTTCATGTGTGTGTGAAGCAGACAATGTTCTTAATGTCACCATAGCTCAATTTCAATAGACTGGTAAGCTATTGATTAGCAGTAATTTATGGTTTGATGTGCCAAGATGAGACGCTGTCCGCTCCCCTTTTAAGAGCTCTATTAGAAGTCACACTGAAGATGGTCGCACGTGTGTCACAGAGTTAATTTACGCCCACCGAAAACCATTTAGACCATTAGAGGGAGACACACACTCTGAGAAACACAAGAATGGAGCGACACTTAGTGTACACACATCTGTACACTATTCAGTCACTGGCTGTTTCTCCTCTCCATTCTTAAATATATTACCGCTCACCGTGACAGCCATTCTTGCTGTGATTTATTTATAATACATATTGAAGCTGTGGCTCCAGCAGCACCCAGTGTGTTTCAAAGGGACATTTAATTCAACATCTAAAGTGAGGGAAGGAAATTAAATTGACCCTTCACGAAATGAAATAGTGACATTCACTAAGTTGGTATGTTGAGAAATACTGGGAGTTTTAAGGAAAACAAGACCATTCCATACAGTATTAAAAAAATATATATATGAATTGCGTAAATTAAAATACTACTTAATCAACATGACAGGAAAACCTCAACCCTAAATAAGGCTCATGGATAACATACAAAACATACTGATATATCAATTTCTTTCATTATGTTACATAGTTCTACTGCCTTTTAATGAGACATTTTGGGATAATTTGGTCACATTTATGGTACCGTTTATGCATAATAAATGACACTTACAAACGCTTAGGAACAATGGAGAAAATGCACCAAATGCTCTCACACTACCTAAGAGTACCGTATTTTTCGGACTACAAGTCGCACCTGAGTATAAGTCGCACCAGCCATAAAATGCCCAACGAAGAGAAAAAAACATATGCAAGTCGCACCGGAGTATAAGTCGCATTTTTGGGGGAAATTTACTTGATAAAATACAACACATAGAACAAACATATCATCTTGAAAGGCAATTTAATATAAAAATCCAATAGAGAACAACATGCTGAATAAGTGTACAGTGCATGAACAACGAAATGCGAATATACTGTCCTCACCAGGACGCTACGGCTCGGTCCTCCCAAATGACAATGCTGGACGTCCGTATAATTTGCTGCATCAATGTCGTCCTCGATACCAAACAGGTTCGCATCGACGTAAATAAATGATAATTAGGTGCTTTTACAGCAAACGGTTAGCATGCGTTCGCTGGCATTAGCGCATCGTTCAAACAACCACACAACTGGCTCTAAGCGTCCGATCGTGGGTGGAAAACACAAAACAACAGAAAAGATGATATACACACATGCGTTGCCTTTGTAGAGATATTTTACAAGCATAAACAATGAACGTAGGTTCGCAGCCATGTTTCTCTCTCGCTAACTTGCCCACTCACTTAGCTACGTAGCTGTTGGTCTTCTTCTGGCTTGTGAGCGGTCTTCTTCACGTAAACAAGTGCAAGTGCGCCCCCACGTGGGCGTGAAAGCGCCACAAACCAAAAGCATGCATTTCAATATAAAAAGTCAATACTACAATTGAACACACATTGCCAAAGGGAGAACGCGAACGTGGCCATAGCTATTGTTATTCTGATAACTATAGCATAAAAAACATGCTAACAAGTTTACCAAACCCTCAGTGTCACTCCAAAACACCAAAATAACATGTGAAATGATATCATAATGTGTTAATAATTTCACACATAAGTCGCTCCTGAGTATAAGTCGCACCCCCAGTCAAACTATGAAAAAAAAACCTGTGACTTATGGTCCGAAAAATACGGTAAGTGTACAATGTACAGGTAGTCCCCGGTTTACGAACTAGTTCCGTTCCTAAGCGACGTAACACGAATTTATGCGCAAGTCGGAATTAACCCCTTTTAAGTACCCTTAATCTCAAAATAACTATTCAAAGCCATGTGTTAAATGTCATATTGATAAAATAAACAACTGACAACAACTTTATTTGTCACTGTCAGTACAATCATGACAGAACATACAATAATGCTAAACATACAATGATGCTATAAAGTAAATCCTTCAATAGAGACATATTTGCTTACAAAAACATATCTCAATGGCAGCACAACAATACCTAGGGAAATAAGGTCCAAATCTTTGTGGATTCAACAAGGAAATTAGGCACGGATCCAGCGGTGAGAAGGAACGCTGCTCAATAAACCAGCGGGCTAATAGTGAGCTAACGGGGGGGCATCGCCGAGCCTGCGCTGCTTACCCTTTCTCTGCCTTCTTTTAATGTTAACTGGCATTCACCCCCCGCTTTTCAACGTGAAAGCAAAGCTCAAAACGAAAAGAAAGTAGCGCTGGCGTGACCTCACACAAGTCCGAGTGCAACAAAGGAAAGTGGACCGCACATATAGTATAATGAAATACCAGATATGCATAGCAATTAGAGATAAAGCATTTAGATTTGATAAATAAAAAAAAATTAAATGACAAATGATATACTATACTTACCATCAATGCTGAGAGAGGGCGGACAAGACACTGTTAAGCGACTTGAAAAAAAAACCAAAAAAAAACACTGGAGACAAAACGGCGGATATGACTCTGGCGTCGTAAAGTCGAAATCATATAAGTCGGGTACATCGTTACCCGGGGACTACCTGTACAGGTGAAAAACAATCGTCTTGCTCACCCCAAACATTTCAACATGAGTGTATATCCAGCAAGTCGTTCATAAATGCAAACAGTTTAGTTCGTGTCCAGGGCATCCTAAAATTTACAAAATTTGAATTCACATCATAGCATTTAGTGTGTTATTCTAACAATTCATGTTTTTGATAAGTCACGTGAGAATGTGTAGTTTCAGAAAGAGGACAAGTAACGGGTAATTTGGTCTAAGTTTTCTACTTTTTTTTCAGCTCCAAAGGGATTTTCCCCACCTCGACTGTTCCCAGTGAATGAAAGCACCATTCAGATAGAATGGGATACCCCGGCTCAACTCAATGGACCGCACCCGATGTACCAGGTATGCAAATAAATCGACATTGTCATTTAGGCGCATACCCAAATCATGGGAAACAGTCTAGCATGGCAAAAAGGTAAATGTCCATAATCCATAGCGTGACGTCCAAGGTAAGTCTTGTGGGAATTTCATCCCATCCTGCACAAACATGCACTTAGAGTTGAGCTTAAACTGTTCCGAATGGTCATCAAAGGTCGAGGTCACAATGGCCCCATGAAACATGTTATTCACCATAACTCAATGATTCATGAACTGATTATAAAAAAGCTAGTGTCTAATGGAAGTTGTATTTGTTGATGAAGAATTGCTGTGGTTGTAGTCATTCTATAAAGGTATCATTCTACAAATAAATTTTAAAAAATTAGGCTCTGACTTTCAGCAAGCTGATTTGCGATTAACATTCTGGATAGATTAATTTTGTTCTCACTGGATTGCAAAAATTGACTATGAAAACATCTTTCCTTTCACTGATAGTTGTTTGCGATATCTTGTGTCTTTGGTTGTCGTGTTGGGAATTCATCAAGTGATGGTGATGCACACCTGGACACTTTTAAGGCCTATTTATACCGGCCGCATGTGCGCTACGGATTGACTACAGACCATCTCCGACATGCCGGAGCCTGCCGGATGGTTTGGGCTACTTTCTATTTTTGTGGGAGACGCATCAGTCAAAATGGGCGGAGTCAGGCCTGCTGCAGGCCAGGTGCTTATTCACGGTTTAAACACCAACGAACATGGACAATGAACGATTCATCATGGAGGTGGAAAGTCAGAAAGTTTAAAAAGGAACGAGGATGGGCGGTAGGGTGTTCGGAAGAACAAAAGGCCGTGATATTCGTTGGGCTGAGTTTTAATTCAGCTCTACTACCCAAGTGTATTGCACCACAGTTTGTAATTTGCCCTCCGACATCCCTAACCCATGCATCACCACATGAGCCTAGCGTGTGTCGTTGCTTGTGACGACACGCGCTAGTGACCTCATTCTGGCCTTGTTGGTCCCTGTTCTTTATGCCGAGTGTGCATACTGAACAAACAAAGAACAAACAGTACAAGCAAACAAAACAGTTACATCAGTTAGTTACTGAAGAAACAGTCTGTACAGTGAACGCACCTTCACACTATAGCTGCACGCGATACCGGCAGTTGGTTTTGTGTAATGGTGTCCGTCTATAAAATCCAAAATAAAGGTATCAGATCCTCTCCCTTCTAGCAGAGTGATGGGAGCTTTCACCTAGGAGCAGCAAACTCGACTGGGCTCGGATGGCAGTGCATGCAAGGGGAGTTGCTATCATATACCTGGGTATAGTGAGGCACAGGAATGAGTGTATAAAAAAACCTGGTATTTTTCTCATTTAATAGCTTTACCAAATGGAATCAATTCAGCAAGTTATGTAATTTAAAACAGTAATTAAATACCGTATTGGCCCGAATATGACGGCCCTAATTATAAGACGACCCCCTCTTTTTCAAGACTCAAGTTTGAAAAAAGACTTTTTGAACACAAAATTAATTTTTATACAGAAAATAATTACAGTACATCCGAAACAAATGGTTATAACAATATATTTGAGAGAAAAATCATGTTATTTTGCCTACTTCAAATCTTAAGATCTGAACATTTAAATATGTAAACTAAAGTGCAATCACATTTGTAAATGAATGGCTTCTGGTTTTTGAAATGTAAATAAACCAATCTATTGTGATAAAACAACAAAATTGCAATAACTGCATTAACCATCAAAGTGAAGTCTAACTGTAACTGTAGTTTTGAAACAAATCTGAATAAGGAAAATCGAAAGTTACGTATGTAACTACGGTTCTATGAATCCCGAATGACCGCCAGAGGCGGTGCTGAAAGCACTGAATGATCCCTTCGCGCATGCGCAGTGCGAGTATTAATACCAAAAAAGTCACCTGTGACCCCAGGTTGACCTCCTGCCGGGGTATAAGTTCCGGCGTCAACCTCGTACCAGCCCCTACAGAACCTTCTCGCGTGTGGCACGAGGATTCTGAGTGACGGAACGCTCTGGCAGTCATTCGGGATTCATAGAACCGTAGTTACATACGTAACTTTCGTTCTATTTCATCCCTGCTAACCGCCAGAGGCGGTGCTGAAAGCACTGAATGACCAATACCAGCGGGGTCACGAAGAAACAGACACAAACCTCATAGGGAAGTCCCCTCCGATCCGAAGACCGCACCCAGCGGGTGGGGAGAGGTGACGTCCAAACAGTAGAACCTGAAGAAGGTGCCAGGCGCCGACCATGAGGCGGCGGCACAGATGTCCTCCAGAGGCACCCCTTTCAGGGCAGCCCAGGATGTGGCCACGCCCCTGGTAGAGTGACAGCGCACACCCGACGGCAGGGGGCGACAAGCCATCTGATAGGAGTAAGAAATAGTATCAACGACCCAATGAGAGAGGCGCTGCTTGGAGAGGGCAGAGCCCCGACCACGTGCCCCGTAGCAGACAAAAAGTTGGGACGACCTACGAAAACTTGCCGTGGAGTCCACATAAAGCCTCAGGGCCCTCACCGGGCACAACAGCTCCTGTCTGCCCCCACCCTCCCCAGGCGGGGGGCGGTAACGAGCAAGGCGTAAGGGACGATTGCAACGGGAGCCAGCCAACACCTTGGGCATAAACGCAACGTTAGGCCACAGTGTGACACCTGAACCCTCGGGGTGCCAAAACATGCACGACGGGCTAACCGAGAGTGCGTGCAGTTCGCCAACCCGCTTAGCAGAGGCAACGGCCAGCAGGAACGCCGCCTTGCGGGCGACCCACTAAGGCCCGGCCGCAACCATAGGCTCGAAGGGGGGGTGGCACAAGCTGTCAAGCACCAGCTGCAGATCCCAGACCGGGGCGCGAGGACACCTGCGGGGGTGGAGCCTCAGAGCCCCCTTGAGGAATGTAGCGACCAGGCCGTGGTTCCCCACAGATCCACCAGAGACCTTGGCGTGATGAGCAGAGATGGCAGCGACGTAGACCTTGAGGGTGGACGGAGAGCGACCAATATCAAGGAGGGACTGTAAGAAGTCCAGAACAGTGGGGACAGAACAACTCACCGGGTCATCCCCACGGTCCCCGCACCACTTCACGAACAACCTCCACCGGCCAGCGTACTGCAGCCGGGTGGAGGGCGCCCGGGCGTTCAAAAGTGTCCGCCTGACTGAACTCGAGCAGGCATCAAACAGCGAGTCGGTCCCCTCAGCGGCCAGACGTGCAGGCGGAGACGGCGAGGATCGGGATGCCATAACTGGCCCCCCAACTGGGACAGTAGATCCCGCCTCTCGGGGAGGCACCAAGGCTCGCCGACACACAGGCTGCGCAGCAGGGGAAACCATAGGCGAGCCGGCCAGAAGGGGGCCACCAGCAGCAATGAGTGCCCCTCCAAAGACACCCTCCGAAGCGTCAGCCAGATCAGAGGGAGCGGCGGGAAGGCGTAGAGCAGGACCCTCGGCCAGGGGTGGGCCAGCGCGTCCTGACCGAGAGGGCTGGAGCGCTCCCCCAGGGAAAACCAGAGAGGGCAATGGGCCGACTCCCGGGAGGCGAAGAGGTCCACCTCGGCTTGGCCGAAAACTCCCCAAATCGCGCGCACCACCTCGGGATGGAGGCGCCACTCCCCCGGCTGGAGGCGACGGCGGGACAAGGAGTCCGCCAGACGGTTCAACTGGCCGGGAAGATAGGCGGCCCGCAGACTCGCAAGACGAGGGGCCGCCCACACAAGAAGACGGCGGGAGGCCTCCAAGAGATGAGCAGACCTCGTGCCCCCCTGGTGGTTGATGTGGTACACGGCGGCAGCGTTGTCTGAACGCACCAGCACGTGCCTTCCCCGTAGGAAAGGGTAAAAGTGCCGGAGAGCCAGGTGAACCGCACGCAGCTCCAGGACGTTGATGTGGACAGCGTGGTCCCGCAGAGACCAGCTGCCACGAGCAGCCCTGCGCTGCCAGACGGCACCCCATCCCAAGCGACTGGCGTCCGTAGTGACCACCTCGCGACGGACTGGGGCAACCCCCAATGGAACGCCCTCCAACAAGAAAGCCCCGTTCCTCCACGGCGCCAAGGCCACCGCGCACCGGCTGGAGACTCTCAGTAACCGTCGTCGGTGCCGCCTGGCGTCCAGGCGAAAGCCATTCAGCCAACGCTGCAGGGGGCGCAAGAAGAGAAGACCAAGGGGCACGACCGCGGTCAGGGACGTCAGCACGCCCAAGAGACGCAGAAAGGTCAGATACGGACGTACCTGACCCACCGGAAAATGCGAGAGGAGGCGAAGAGCGGCCTCCACCCGACGGGACGACGGTCGAGCCAACATGGCCACCGAGTCCAGAGACACCCCGAGGAAGGTCGCCTGCTGAGAAGGAACCAGACACGACTTCCCCAAATTCACCCTGATGCCCAAGCGATCCACGTGGGCAAGAAGGACTGCCGTATCGCCGTACGCCTGAGCGCGCGACGGCGCACACAGCAGCCAGTCGTCGAGGTAGGGCAGAATCTTCATGCCCACCGACTGGAGGGGAGCCAGACCAGCCCGCACAACACGGGTGAACACCCTCGGGGAAAGGGAGAGCCCGAAGGGGAGCACCCTGAACTGCCAGTGGCGACCCCTGTAGGCGAAGCGGAGAAACCGCCTGTGGCGAGGAGCGACCGGCACATGAAAGTAGGCGTCCTTCAGGTCCACGGAGGTGAACCACTCCCCCCGGGCGACCACCCGCAATACATCCGCGACGGTCAACATGCGGAACGGAAGTACCTTCAGGTACCGATTGAGGCCCCGCAAATCCAGTACCGGCCGAAAACCGCCGGTCTTCTTCGGAACCAGAAAATAAGTTGAGTAAAAACCCCGGGGGCAAGCCCGGGGATCCACAGGCTCGATGGCCCCCATGGCCAGGAGAGAAGACAGCTCCCGGCTCAGAGCCAGAGCCCTCGCCGGGTCCGAGACAGTAGTCACCCGGACCCGGCGGGACACGGGGGGCCGGCGTCGGAACTGGAGCACGTACCCATGGGTCAAGGTGGATATCACCCAGGGGTCCGAAACTCGAGCAGCCCAGTACCTGAGCTGCTGGTGGGAAAAAAATCCGACGGCCGGCCCAACGGCCTCAGTCCCTGCCCCTCCGGCCCCGACGGGCCCTGGGGGGCTGGCGGGCGGGATGCCCCGCCTGCGCCCGACGTGGAGGCAAGCGGGCGGGGTCACGAAAGGAATCGGCTGAATGCCGGGAGGCTGGCTGGGCACCATAGCCCCCATCAGGGGAAAGGTGCGCCGCACGGCGAGGACGAAAACCAGCAGAGGGAGCCCCCAGCCCACCTGCAGGAGCGGAGCCCCGACGCAGGCCCGACAGCTGTTGCCTGGTCGCACGGGCCGAAATAGTCCTCTCCAAGGCAGACACCGCCGCCGAGGCAAAAAGATGGCCGGGTTCAACCGGAACGTCACGGAGCGTCCTCCGGGCAGGCTCAGTCAGGGGGGACTGAGCAAGCCACACCTGACGACGAGCCTGCACAAGATAGGACATCGTCCGCCCGAGCTCCCGCGTCACCAGGGCGAACGCGTGCAACGCCGCGTCGCAGAAGCCCACGGCAGAGGTGTCAGCACCGCTCTCGGGCAAGGACGCCGAGAGGGCCAACAAGAGGTGAGCCATGGAATTACCGATGCGCCCAGCACGCGCACCGGCACCATAGGCCCGGAGAATGAGTTCATCCGTCAGCCGACCCTGTGGCTGAGGGCACCGCACAACCGGGCGGAGAGACTCCTCAGGGGACACGATGAGGGATGCAATGGCGGGCTCAACACCCGGCATGCGGTCCAGGCCCACAGCGGCCGGATCATGCATGGCCGCCAGAGCCCGACCATCGGCCGAAAGACGAGAGAGAGCCGCCGGATCCCTCCAGCCCGCATGGAGCTCCCTAACAAAGTCGGCCGAAGCAGGGACCGCAAAATTCGGGGCGGACCGCTGGTGCCGAAAAAATGCGCTCGCCGGCGCCGAAGCGGGCCGTTGAGGCAAGTCCAGCTGTAGACGCGCCAACGCGCCGCGCAGCACCGCCAGTATGGAAGCGTCAGGGGAGCCGGCTGACGAGCCCATCGCAGAGGACGAGGAGCCGAGCTCCGAAGGCACAAACGCCGACTCACCCACGTCATCATGGAACATGGAAGCCGAAGCCGCCAGCGAGACGGCATCGGCCTCCAGGTCAAGGTCGGGCATGCCAGGCGAACGCGGATCAAAAGCAGCCGCTGAGTCACCCGGGGGACGGTCACCCAATAGAGACCGCAACTCAGCCACCTCCCTGCGCAGCCGCTCGACATCAGAGGCGAGCAGCTCGTCAACTTTCGATCTCTTCGGACGGGGGCCGGACGGAGGAGCCGAAGGACCGCGACGCTTCGAGCGCCTAAGCCCAGAAGGGGGCCGCGTCTCAGATGCGGACGGGCCCCCGAGCACGACGGGGGAGGGGGACGAACAAACATCCGCAAACCCCCCGCGTGGGTCGTCAGATAGGCCACGGCAAGCCGCACACCGGTTCAGGGTGTCGGACGGCCCAAGGAGGGAACCGCAGGCCACACAGCAGTGAGAGCCCTCCATAGCGACGCGACCGTGAAAACAGCGAGCCGAGGGAAGGTGGCGCGAACGGCACCTACACGGCAAGCGCAGGCAAGCCAGCAAAAATGCTAACCACAGGTAAGCTAGCGAAAAAGGCTACCCACGGGTAAGCTAGCGAAAAAGGCTAACCACGGGTAAGCTAGCGAAAAAGGCTAACCACAGGTAAGCTAGCGAAAAAGGCAAACCACAGGTAGGCCAGCGACCGATCGCCCACAAGCGGCGGAAAAGCGACGCCACACGGCGAATGCCCGCGCGCGGCCAAACAGGGCGGCACGGAAGCCGACGCGGCGGTCGAGCAACGCGCCGGCGGGGACAATCAAACGGGCGAACGGAGCCGGCGGCCGCGCAAACAGCGGGCCAGCCGTGATCACTCACCCAACACAGACGCCGCCGGCCGGGAGAGGGGTCGCGCACGAAGCCGTCACCGGCGCGGGTCGGCAGTAGTCCCAAGTCCGGAAAACGAAACAAGAAGAAAGCCCAAGACTTCCCGATTGCCAATAGAGTGACGCAGCCTTAGGAGGGCGAACCCGCAGCTCCGACTCAAAGTCTAACAAGGCTATACGCGACACAAGTAGCAACTGCCACGCGAGAAGAAAAAAAGGGGCTGGTACGAGGTTGACGCCGGAACTTATACCCCGGCAGGAGGTCAACCTGGGGTCACAGGTGACTTTTTTGGTATTAATACTCGCACTGCGCATGCGCGAAGGGATCATTCAGTGCTTTCAGCACCGCCTCTGGCGGTTAGCAGGGATGAAATAGAACATTGCAATAAGATCTGTCATGACAGAACATTGCTCCTGAAGTTCAGCATTCGCTTAATTGATATCTGGCGCCATCTAGTGTCGTGAATGGGTATAATGTCTAGACCCCAAATATAAGACGACTCCCACTTTTTCTGTCTTATTTCAATGCAAAAAACACCGTCTTATATTCGGGCCAATACGGTAGTAGAGAACGGGTTGGTGACGTGGTCGGGGTGTCACAAACCCATGGTAAACATAACAAATATTTTGGAAAAAAAATCTATGTTGAGTACAGACTCCGTGTGTTTTTTCGTTGTTTTTAATGCCACATTGTTGCGCGCGATCACTTGAGAGCTCACGACTGGATGGAGCTGCCGGGCTGCAGTTGTGCGCAGCCGGTATGTTTTGTCCTATTTTTTACGTACTGCGGAGCACACAGTCAACACGGAACTTGGCGGATTCGTACCGCAGACACGTTCGGTATAGTTTTGGCCTTTTGACACGCTCGCTGTGAACGACGAGCTTTTCAAGCTTCAAGAACTTTATACTGTGTTTAATCATAATTATTTGTATGGTTTAATGACGGCTGCCTTGGTCTTGGAAGCTTAAAATCAACAGCTATATTTTGATCCTATTGTGAAAGTTTACATTTATGAAGTTATACTAGATGAAATGCGCCTGGACAAAAAGCGATTCTTGTTCTGAAATTCTTAGAATTTCTTTCCAAAATAAAACAGAAACCTTCCATTTATGTACTCCTCTTAGGTTGGTGGGCAATGCAATGTTTTAGCAGTTTTGCAGCTGTTCAGCCAATTTTTCTTATTTTACTGGGAATTGTGCTTTAAGATCCGCTCATTTTATCGTCCTTCAAAGGCTATTGCAAATGGTCGCTTGACCACATACATTACCCCAGAACTGCAGATGACCTATCTGTAAATTATGTCACGGACTCAATGGGGAGAAATAGAATATTTTGATCATGAGGGACCTTTAAAATGTTTTTATTTCTAGGTGGAGAGGACAGACGTGTCTCTTTCTGACCCAGGAGGTCCTTTCACCAGAGGCACCAGGTTCTCTGGCAGTAGTTACTACCAGTTTCCCAGTGACACCCTGCCCGTTAACACTGAATTCACTGGTAAGTAAGAAACAAAATGCAAAATCCTGCAATATTGTGGTAGCTACTGTATATGTACTACATAGTTCATATGACAGAATTGCATTATACATGGTTTTGCTCCCAAGAGGAAAAAATATATTCCACATGGCTGCATAAAGAGAAGAAAAATGCATTAAATCAGATATCAGAAGATCAGAATCT
The DNA here is from genome assembly GCF_030265065.1 of Corythoichthys intestinalis. Taxonomy (NCBI): domain Eukaryota; kingdom Metazoa; phylum Chordata; class Actinopteri; order Syngnathiformes; family Syngnathidae; genus Corythoichthys; species Corythoichthys intestinalis. Next base: position 35,806,038 of record NC_080395.1, on the reverse strand, counting down.
TGTCTCTTCCAAATGTTTATAAAATATCATATTATCTAATATCTACTACTGTGATAGCAATGTAAGGAGACAAATCAGATCCATCCTATCAATGTGGCAGATACACAACCACATCTCCGCAAACGACAGAAACAAAGCAAATACTATCAGTCTTCAATATTTTAACATATAGCAATTCGTCACAAATAGTTATGCATACCTTTGCTAAGAGTAAAGTGTAATGGCACATCCATTACAGATGTTTGTGGCGCTCTCATTGTCAGTTTGTGTGCGCAGTGAGTATTAGCGCTGTAGGCTATAGAGTTTTTATGCACCAGGCACTGGTAAACACAGCACAGAGCGGGAGATATGAAGCTCACTGAAAAAACCCTCAAGAAACAACCTTAAAAAAAATCAATATTGAAGAAAAGACTGAGAGACAGAGATAATGAGACAAAGGAAAGTCTCCCAAAAGCAAAGAACAGGAATTAGGGCACTTTCATATTAGCACTGTTTGGGTCGGGTCGCAGGGGCAGCAGTTTCAGAAGGGAAGCCCAGACTTCCCTCTCCCCAGCCACTTCAGCCAGCTCTTCTTCGGTGATCCCAAAGCGTTCCCAGCCCAGCCGGTAGACAGTCTCTCCAGCGTGTCCTGGGTCAGTCCCGTGGCCTCCTGCCCGTGGGACGTGCCCGGAACACCTCACCAGGAAAACGCCACGGAGGCATCCTAATCAGATTCCCGAGCCACCTCATCTGGCTCCTCTTGATGCCGAGGAGCAGCTGCTCTACTCCGAGCCCCTCCTGGATGACCGAGCTTCTCACCCAACCCACAGCTCTTGAGCACAGATGAGGGTAGGAAAGTAGATCGACCGGTAAATAGAGACCTTTGCCTTTCGGCTCAGCTCCCTCTTCACTATGACTGACTGAGGCAGAGTCCGCATCACTGCAGACGCAGCACCGATCCGTCTGTCGATCTCCCGTTCCATTTTTCTGTCACCTCATCCCTGACCCGAAGAGGGCATTCCACTTTTTCCCGAATGAGGACCACACTCTCTGATTTGGAGGTGCTGATTCTCATCCCGACCGCTTCACACTCGGCTGCAAACCGTTTCAGTGAGAGTTGAAGGTCACAGCTTGACGAAGCAAAAAGCAGAGATGCAGTACTGACACCACCAAACCGGATCCCCTTAGCGCCTCGGCTGCGCCTAGATATTCTATCCATGAAGGTGATGAACAGAACCGGTGACATAGGGCAGCCCTGGCGGAGTCCAACTCTCACTGGAAACTGATCCGGCTACACGGACCAAACACTTGCCACGTTTACATGGAGCCAAATATTCCAATTACAATCGGAATATTTGTTCAAACCGAATAAATGTGTTCCATATAAACACCTCATTCGGAATGAACAGGCCCAAACCGAATGGAATTTCATTCCGATTCACAGGGGTGGAATATTCCTTTTCCCAAACCGATTAGAAGTAAAATTATATCATGTAAACAGGGAAGCGGAATGGTGTCTGGTTGCGTTCTTTCTGCGCATGCTCCGTACTGACGTGGTGACATCACTCGGTGACATAAGTAACGTCACTTGCAACATGGCTTCCAAGCACACGCACAGCGCACCCACACAACTTTTTAAATGAACGGCGTATCATTCTGAAGTTTTGTTTCCACTCGAAAAGTTCAAACAGCAGCTGATCTGACGATCGATCTCCATGTTTTGCAACGTGACGCTTTGTTTTGATTAATCTGCGCATGTCAGACGGCAGTTGTCAAACGTCCTTTCGGAATAAAGGCAGTCACATGTAAACGCTGGATCGGAATAGATGAAGTGACATGTAAACAGCTGATGTGAAATTTCCATTCGGAATGATTTGAATCGGTATGAATAAAAGTCAGCATGTAAACGTGGCTACTGACACCGTTCATACAGGGACTGGACCCCCCGTATCAGGGAACCGGAGCACACCCCCACAGGACTCCTTGGGGAACACAGTCGAACACCTTCTCCAAGTCCACAAAACACAATGTTCGTGTTCATCATAGAAGTTTTTTTTTTTCTTTGTCTGGTCCCTCACCTAGGACCTGTTTCCCATTAGTCACCCTGCCAGGGGCACAAAGCCCCAGACAAAATAGCTCCTAAGGTCATTGGGACACACAAACCCCCCCACCACGATAAGGTACGACTTATGGGGGAGTTTTTACAAAATTAAGAAAAGTAATGCCTGCACCAGACGCTCAATTTTTCGGTTGTTTTTCACCCTTTTTTCTGGAGGGATGGGGTCAGGGGGTGGGTAGTTTGGTTGATGCAGTGTGAATGCTGAACCCTTTAAGCAAGTTATTTGCATGTGTTGTTGCGACCCTGGTCCTCTTGGTCGAATGTGAAAGAGCCCTTAGATATGGTGAAGTACAGTAGCGCAGATGGATCACTTGGCTTCATTGTGACGGTGGACTAATGATACGATGCTATTGTGGAGAGTGGCGCAAAATATTTTCTTCTTTATACGGGTGTGTAACAGAAAATATTTCAGGAACACAGACAAACTATTAAATAAATTTATGGCGGAAAACACAGACAAGATTGAAAAAGCAGTTGAGTTTGAGTATTATTGCTGTGCAAATATATTATAAAATCTCAAAATGTAGAAACAAAATTGGATTTGAGCGCATTAATCCAGCACTAGATGCTGACATGTAGCTTTAGCGCTGTTTTTTTATTTCTGACTAATTACTTTGTATTATCACAGTCTTCTCGTCACAATCCTTTAAGATGACTTCTGCAGTCATCTTAAAGGACAATTATCTTTCTGTTTACCGGCATCATTAGAGGGTTGAGCTGCTCAGCCAAACATGTTCTGCTTCATCTGAGAACATCAGCCAGTCTGACGCTCATAATTAATGAGTGCTGATACTAATCAGTGCGATTTGAGCGGCAAAAGCTCTTCTGTGCCATCCGAAGCTAGTTCACTACCATGCATAAATACTGTATATCACAACCTTTTTTTCTCCAAGTATATTTTTAAGAGAGTGTTTGACATATAAAGGAAAAATTTGCCGATCAATACCGTTTTTTAAAAGGATTTTTTTAGATTCAGCAGGAGTGTAAAGTTGTTCAGTTAGTACGTTGACGTCTATCTTGAATAGCTGGCATCATGGAGTTTCCTCAATGTTGCTTTAATTGCTTCAATTAAATAACTCAAAAATATCAGTAACATATAATCTTTGTACCTGCACTACTCCAAACCCAGCTCATTTCTACTGAACACGATACAGCATTTTGTGTTGTTTCATTTTGCATTTGATCTCCAACATCCACCTTGATCACAAAGAAAAGTTGTTCTCTTCAAGTGGAACCTTCTACTCTGCTCTATTCTCCTTCTTCATAAAAGGTAATGGATCAGACAATCACTTTCAGACCGGATCTATTCTGGACCATCAATGTGTCAGCAGTCCTCAAACCATCGCCCTCTTTCAACCATCAATACTAATAGCATCATCTACAGACAATTATTCCCATCGAAGCGCACGGAACAGCGAACAAATCAAAGCCAAATTGGATTATGAATGTAATGCAGTGTAATGCCCCCTCGAGAGTCAATTGATCACAGAGGAGAGAGTCGTCAATCGTTGATGCCTGGCGGAAACCAAAGCAACTCCATGCACTGACAACTGTCACATTTGGATTTTAAATGCAGTCTACTGTATTTAGTTATTTTTTTGTATCGTTTCGAGACACAACACCTGTAATGTTCTCTTTTAAAACATCAATATTTTTATTTTACTTCTATTGTTCATATACTTTATGATCTTTTTCCTAAAACATGCATACTAAGAAGGCATCTTTAAGTAGGGTCAGTTGCATGCAAGCTAACACTTTGCTGGAAATACGTACACAATTTATATTTTATACATTTGAACTTCCACTTTGACCGTCTTTTATGGCCACCAAATTATTTTATTTCGTTTTTCCCAGTAGGTTGTTTTTCATTAGCTATTATTGTGATAGGAGTACATGCTTCCATAAAATGAGTCTGTTCAATTGTGATTAACGATGCTCCTTAATCCTGAATGAATCCGGGGTACCTAAGGTCAGTCTGTACCACACTGAATCTTACTTTAGCTAAAACAGGATTATAAGTATAGGCAATTAGTGCAGTGATATGAATACCCGCTAAGTGCTTGTTTCCATAAATGCATGTTAGTCCATTCATCTTTTCTATGATGCATCTCTACATAAAAGTCCCATAATGTGACTTCCTACTTGTACTTTTATCGCTGAAGGAATATATGCGGAATACATTACACTGAGAGAAATAATGGATTTAAATGGACACTGGCTAAAACAGATTATGCAGCGCTCTCTCATTTGTATTTCTTCAGTATTTGAGCCTGAAAGGGCTGATTATAATGCATCCTCATATTTCAGCTAATCCAGATGTATTTCTTCAGCCTTCATTAAATGAAGAGAAATGAAACATCACAAACATTGGTTAGGCAAAAAAAAAAAGGGAAGAATGGATGCTGGAACAAATAGACTTGGATCATTTCCAGTCACGTTTAATTCAGTACAGTCTTGCAGCACCACTGGAGTGACTGAGCAGGAAAGAGGGAAATGTTAAATGATACAAATTATTTTTCCCTAATTAATATGATTGATTGCGAGGCATTGATGTTGAGAGGAGAGGGGGAGAAATGTGTGAAAGGAAAGTTTGCACAGACATCATTAGTTTTTCCCCATTTAAAGATTAATCAGAAGAGGCTGGGCTCTTTAATTCTGTCATTTGTATATTTAATGGGCTGCAGCAGAATCTATGGGTGTAATTAGCTAGCTGCCGCGCTCTCATTAATACGCCAAGCTCTGATTAATGCCGGCAGACCGCTAACATGACTAGAGTTATTCAGGTTATGTTGGCTAGATGATTATACACAACCTCGTTCGTTTACTGAGACAAATATTTAACAACATAGGAAACAATGCAGTCCAAGAAAAGAACTGAATGGATATTGCTGCACGTTATTTTTAAAGATTCCATATCACTCACTAAATATTATTGAAAGATTGTGATAGTCTTCAATAAGTATGTTTCAATGCAAAACCAATTTGATTCACTATTTTTGTTGTTGTTGTATGTATATAGTTACTTATGTTGTGTGAGCAACATATGAGGTTATGTTGCCTACACAACAACTAATAACTATCAAAATAACTATCCGCAAAAATAAATAAATAAATAAATAAATAAATAAATAAAATTAAATTTAAAAACTCTATTGTTGCGATTGACTGGTTGATCGTGATCGACGAAGCTGGCACCTCTGGTCTACATCGTCACTCCGCCGTCAACGGGACGCAGAAGCATAAATCAGCCCTAAGAAGGATCATTTACCGAAAAGAGCAAAGGAAATGCTATTGACTCATGTGTTGTTTTATCAATATGATAATTAAAAGAAGCAGGAATGTTTTATTTAGTCACACGTATCACAACAATCTGGCTAAATATGACTTTTTGTATGTGTCGTACCTAATTTTAAGGTTCATTTTAAGTTAAGTTGAACTGTTTCGGCTATTAGTCCTTCAAATATTTTACTTTTCGGGCACTTTCACATTAGACTAAGAAGACCAGGGTCCGGTTGTAGAGTTCCTCGCAACCACACTTTCAAATGACTTGTTGAAAAGGTTCAGCATTCACACTGCGTCAACGGAACCACCCCCGCCGAAAAATGGGGGGGGGGGGGGGGGGGCAACCGAAAAATGGAGCAGGCATTTGTTTCCTTAATACTGTAACAACAACAAGGAAGTTGCCAGCTCAGTCAGGTTTTTAATCCGGTATTTTAGAACTTGTGCAACACAACCTGGCTACTGTCCGCCGTAGGCAACGGCAACAACAGAATATAGAAAGTGAAAGTATCCCACACCTCTTTCGCTCTCGCACACTGCCTTCAGGAACAGCATGCAAAACACAACAGCCTCATTAGAACCCGATTCTGTGTATCAAATGCAACTGCTTAGTGCAGCACAACATTTGGCCATGGTTAATCATCTGTCCTTTGCCAGTACTTCCTCTTACAAGGATGCACTGCGTGTAGTGTCACAGCCTGGAACAGTGATGCTCCAGGCTGTGACGCTGCATGTAAAGTAGCAAAAGCGCACCCTGCTCTGGTTGAATTCACAAGCAAAGCAGGGTGCACTTAAAGCGGACCGAGACCCACAATTTTTGAGCGGACCAGAGTTCGGTTGTTTGGTCCGAACTAGAGTGCGGATGCGCATTCATGTTTACAAAACGAAGCAGACTAATGTGATCCTTTGCTACTTCGCGCTCCAAAACTTGGCGCCCTCAGTCCATTGCGGATTTTTTTTTTTCAATTAAAAAACAAAAAAAAATACGGATGAGCTGTCCCGAGCCGATCGCGTAGTCTCACTCTTGCTCCGTCCCTCCCTCCCTCCCTCTCCCAGCTCTTTGTTTGTCATGGCCGTGCAGTGGAGTTGCTTTTTAAAGTCAACGATGTTGAAAGATGTTTGGGTTTGATCTTGCCTCAGATGCTTGGAAGCCAAAGCTTTAAAGAGCTGCATGCGTCAATCATCGTTTAACTTGTTAAACATTTGCTGTGGCAACTCATTGTGTGTAAGTGATCAGTGGAGTGAGTGGACTCATTCAATGAAGAATTTAATAAAGACAAGAATTTTTATACTTTATTCTTGTTTAAAAATAATTCGGTGGGACAGTAACACGTTTAAAGCTTATCATGATTATTACATTTGAAATGCTATACCTTGGAGGAAAAGGGGATTTAACATGTCTTATATGTATCTCTTTCCAATGCTAACTCTGAATAAATATAATGAACACACACACACACACAAAAAAGAAAAATTTGCGCTGCTTCACGGTTTTTCACTTATGGCGGCGGGTTCTGGTCCCCATTACCAGTGAAAAATGAGGGATCACTGTATCCGTGAAAAAAACACTGGTCTGCTTGAAAAGGATAAAAAAACAGTGCTAGTGTGAAAGCGCCCTCACATTTGACATTACATTTCATTCCATTACTTTGACTTTTTTATAGGTAGAAAAAAATTAACTAAATGTAACCAACAAAAAAGGGAACTTTACTCTAGCACCCTTAATCAGCGTTTCCAAATTCTTTTGATGAGACTGTGATGTCTTTTCCAATTAGCGGAATCCCTGTCAAAAATACTTCATCTTATTTTCTCTCTGTGTGTGTGTGTGTGTGTGTGTGCGTTTCTCTGTGTAGCGTAGACTCCTGTCACGATGCGTGCTCACTCAGGTCTGTTTGTTGATGGCTCCAAAGTGGTTGTCACTGTGAAGTGGCACAAGTCCTGGGGGGGACTCCCAAGGAAGTAATGCTGAGCACGAGCAGTGTTACTTAGCTGCTGTACATTTGGACGAAACACCTTCCTGGGCAAGTGTTGACAGTCTGTCCCTACCCATCTAGCAGATACGCACAATATAATTTTTAAGAATGTGTAACTGTTCCGCATAAGTCAGCAGAATAATGCTACTTATTGTGGGTAAGGACTCTTTTATTACTTCATTAACAATTTAGTGACCCCTTTAAAAGAGTTGTTTTAGTTGAATGAATTGTGCAAAAGCTTTCATCGATTTTGGATCCAGGAACTAAGAAATTTTCCAGTCCAACCATAAATTTGTGCATGTACTATAGTTTTCAATAAAGTAAAGCTCCACTCATCACAATCAGGTTAATCGGTTACCATATTCATCTGCATGGAGGGGCTTAATGTTAGAATCACCCCACCGCAATACTGTGGACCCCCGTTTGTTCGTGGTTCCGAATTGATGAATTCACTTATTGGTGGTAATTTGTGTCTGAAAGTTTCACCTACACACACACACACTCTCACTTGTTCAGCTCAAAATCAAAGTAGCTCATCCAGAGACAAATCTAACAGTAGTTGGGTTAGATTTGCGAATAACAGTCAGTGGCAGAGAATAAAGGAGAAAAGATGGTGGTGCCCATTACTTTAACTAGAACTACCAGGGGTGGATCAGTTGATACAGATCACTTTTGTAACCAGAGAAGAGTCATCTGACCCTAATCAGCATATCTTTTGTGATCACTGAGGTCCTCATTAGTTATTCCCATTCACACTCGCAAAACCACAGGGTTGGATTGCTCCAATTAGCATCTTGAGTGTTTGCAGGGCAGGGCTGCCTTGGCTTTGTTGGACAGTGGACCGCTCAGGCAGGCAGTTGGGCGGACAACCTTTTTACATATTCCAAAAGCAGCAGTTTGCCTACTGTATGTACTGTATATCGAAGCTTGTGTTTGCTGTGACAAAACAGCTGTTTGAGCTGCTGTGGAAAGTACTTGGGCCATTGTGTGCTTCAACATAATAAACTCTGAACCTTGACAACTGAATTTTGGACTTGTCAAGACAAAGTAAAGGTGCTTGATGGGATTTGTCCCAGATGTTCTAACACTCTATTTTCGAAAATGTAGACAGTCTGGTTTAGCTACAGTTCTGGATGCTAGTCGTAGTTTCATGCCACATGGCCCTCTCATCATTTTTACACTAAAGCCTGAGTTATGCTCCCGCGTTGCGATGATGGAGAAGTGACTACGACGTCAATGAGCAGTCGATAGTTCTGCGATGAGGGAACGTGTTGCTCTGTAATTCACCGCCAAGCCACTACAGGGGTGTGGCGTTATGTTTGTTGATTTCCTCTAGTCTAGTTTAGTGGAGAAAAAAAATAATAAACAATATAAGATGGCACGCTTGAATGTGGATCTTCAGCTCATCAACATTCAATAAATGTGGATCATACAAATGTTAAGGCGCAGGCGACGCAGAAGACAGTTTCGAGGGTTCTAGTCTCGGGTGGAAACCAGCAAGCTGTGGCGGCTAGCTTCAAACTGGCGTTGAGCACTGCGTCCAGTGTTTTGTCCGAGGTCTGCAAAGCCCTCCAGCCCAATTTGTTTGCCGTGTCTTACAAACAGCCAGTGGGAAGCCATAGCAGATTTCTGGCGGCTATGGAACTTCCCAAACTGTGTTGGAAGCCTTGATGTTAACGTTATCATAAAAGCACTGCGGCACTCTCAGTCAGTTATGATGTATCGAGTGTGAACTGTTGTTGAAAATTAAACATCAAAACAACTTTTTTTTTTCTTTCTTTCTTTTTTAGCAAATTGCAGCTATCCAGAGTGATCCCCCCCCCTTCACACTTCGGCTGCTTGATTGCTTGTTTGAGTGGTTTATAGTTTGACAAAGCCAAGTAGTCAGCTTGGTATCGGGGTCATTTGACGCCTTTCTGGTATTTCTTTATAGCCAAAAAAAAAAAAAAAAAACGGGACTTCCAGTTCATGAAAACAACACTAAACCTATCTATGACTGCCAGTTTGTGTTTTTGTCATTACAAAAAAATTGCTGTTTAATCTCGCGCTATCTGCTACATCGTTTCGACCCACTAGCCAACAAATCGTTAGTTTCTTACCAGTACTGACCACTCTCGGATCTGCAATTTATTCATGTTTTCATCAGCAAACAAAAACAAGATGCAAGGATATTGAAGGGGACAGCAATTAAAACATTTAAAATGATAATTGAAAAAAAAAACAATTTTAATAAATGGCAGACATGAAGGGAAAGGGAAGCTTAGGAAATTAAGTACATTGCAGAAGGTTAAAAGCAAGGGGAAGAGATCACGAGCTTGTCGGAGAGAAGGTTAAAGGGGGGTAATATAATGTCAGGTATCTGTCATGACTTCACTCTTCTCTGCATTGACAAGGTCACCAATGTAAATGACACATGCCTTCTTGATGTACACAATGCATCTCCAAATGCAGGGAATTTTTGATCATGTCTTCAGTGCCATACGAGCAATTTATAGACATGCTTATAAAACATTCAAGACAGAAACAAGTCAGAACACTACATCGTCAGCATAAAAATCATTTTATCGCTCAACTAGGTAAAACAAATTCTGTCTGAATGTTCTCGTTCGGTGCATTAGTTCTATATGCCCCGAATTAAAACTTTAATATCAGGTATATAAATGATATAAAACCGCTCTACCCAATGGTGCGACTCGTTAGAGTTTGCTCCCATTGAGAAAAGTGTGAAAATGATTTATCTGGAAATGCTTCATCTGGATTCGTCTTGACCTGTCAATGTAACTGTTTGACTTTGCTGCATGTTAATTCAATCGCACTCTAACTTATTTTGCTAAAAACGGCTTCTGGTGAACCCTGAACTTTTTGCATTCAACTCTTCAGCTCTTCCCACACTTCTGTTCCCAACAGAGGACTGATGCACACACGTTCACAGACGCACTCATGAATCTGTAGATCTAGTAGTGGATTAAGATTCAATCTCAGATCCATTGGAACATGACAGCAAAGCATGTTGGAGGAATTCTTGTGTGTCTGTGTGTGAATGTCTGAAAGAAGAAGCAGTAAGTTTTTAGTGTTGTGTGTTAGTTTTGTTCTTTAAGAAGTGGACATGCACTGTATCTAAAAATCACACAAAAATTGTGTTAGTTACATCAAAAATGTACTCCACAAATAGGTTTAAGACAACCATGTTGAAGTCATAATATTATTTACATAATGCTTATTACAATAGCACACAACAAAGCAAAATTGTTACTATAAATACATTTATAGTATAGTACGTATACATTTATTTTTATTGTTCACATGGAACATCGATTGTCTCTGGTATTATTAAACATTTTATAGGGCAAGTGTGTTTATAAAAATATTTGATATGGCCCAAAATGTTGATGTTCACATATGTGGAGGCCAGGTCTCAATTAGAATTAAATTATTTCTGTTATTCGTTACTTTATTTTATTTTTTACATTATTTTGAGATACTTTTTTATGAATTAATTTAATAATTTAATGTTACCAAAACTAACTTGATAAAAACAGAACAAAACCAGAAACACCACTCTATTTGTTTTTGTTTTAATTTCATAGTACTGTATGTATCTCATTGCTGTCATTGTCAGTGATAGACATCCAATTCATTTAAACTGGGAAGACTGCCAGTTAATGCTCATGTTTTAATACCATTGACATCACTAGACGTCCGATCCTTTTTTACTGGAATGGCTGTAGTGCAGCCTATTGATTAATCGATTAACTCGAGTAATTAGATTACAAAAAGCTTTGGATCAAATTTTGCTGCTTTGAGTATTTGTTTAATTAGTGGCATTGTACTGGTTTGTTTTGAAAGTGTTTGCATTTAGTTTTATTGATTTGGTTAGATACATTGCAACAGTGAATATACCATAACTGATTAAAATGGATGAATCCAGTTGCTCCCTGGTAAGACCAACATAAGGAAAGTCTTTGTTGGAGCCAATATATTTTTTTTGCATTCGTAATTTAGTTTAGAGATATATTTAGCCGTTTTTTTGTTGTTGTTTTTTTTTTTTTTTTTTTTTTTTTTTTTTTTTTTTTTTGTGGGAATATATGTTTGAAAGATTTGTTAAGGGCACTGTTTAAAAAAAAAAAAAATAATAAAACAGCATTTTATAGCATTCAAGCTAGGAGACGTTTGCAAGTTAGCCAATTGTTCTTTTTTTGTACTTACAGCCTCATTTAGAAAAAAAAAAAATTCTATACTGTTTGAGGGTAAGCTTAAGTATTATAATTTATTTTTAAATGAAAGTGCAAATCTGCATAGTTTGAAGAAACACTTGAGAAATGTATTTTGTATTCACATTTAAATGCTCTTTTGAAAGTGCAATCTTTGCAAACCTTTGTTTTAAATCTCTTAAAATCTATTCTGCAACGTTCCTAATCCGATTACTCGGTTATTCAATCTAACTCGCTGATTGATTAATCGACTACGAAAATAATCAATAGCTGCGGCCCTAAATGGCGGACAAGGATCGTTGCCAGCCGTCCAAATCAAAATGGTTTGAATACATGGCACCATTGATGTATGCCAATAAGTTAAACTAATGCCCTACAGTCTCTTTATCTGAGGGACTAGACTAGAGTTATTGTAAGTGAAAACACAAAATAAGCAAAGTTTGTCCCAAAGCTAAGGCACTTGTTGGCTTTCACTTTCTGTGCAAGCACTATGAAGGAGACTGTGGGGATGAAAAGCGATGTTATGCATTTGAGGTAGGGAGGAGAAGCCAAATATCTTTGGAGGATTTCGGTTTTGCAGATAAAAGCAAGAGATTACAACTGAGATCTGTTAAAATAGTGGAATCAAGTCTGTCCTCTGAGGCTCGTCCTCTGAGCTTCATGTTTTCCCAAAGTATCTTAGTGGTAAGATTATCCTCGACAGTTGGCTTATAGAGAAAATGAAGTCAGCTTAGAGGTATGGTGTAATTGGGATATCATGAATTTGATAGAGACGTCACAAAGAATATAAATTAATGTGTTAGTGAACAAAATACACAGTGCGTAGTAGAGAATTGTGTTGAAATACACCGTTAGATACCTAAAAACCCTTTTGCACATAATCATTTGATGTGGTTCAATTAATGCAATACGTAAATGACATTTTTGTAGTAGATTTTACATTTGCTATTATAACTTAACTCATAATGTCTTTATTATTATTTTTGCTTCAGGTGTTGAATTAAGTTTCAAGACTCACTCACCAGATGGCTTGCTGCTCTGTGCCATGTCTCCTGGAAAGCAGGAAGAATTTCTGGCTATTCAGATTGAAAATGGACGTCCTTACTTTCTGTTTGACCCTCAGGTATGTGCAGTCTTTTTCACTATCACGGAAATGACAGTACTGGGGGACAGTGGTGTCTTTTAGAAATGGTGTGCATTTGTGTATTTTAATTTTTTGTATTTGCTTTTACTTTGATTTCTTCAACTCTTGTGTCTAAATCAGGTTAGCTTCACAAATGAGAAACTGTTCACAATTGCCTTATCTGGATAAAGAAAGTTTAAATAAATGCATGAAATAGAATTTTGTTTCTACATAAAGTTCACCTGCATAATTTGATGAGATTTGATCAGACATTCAGCTTTTACTGGGAAAAAAAAATAAAAACAAAGTAAAACAGATGAGAAGTCATTCGGGAACAATGTGGTGATCATTGTGGTCAGAATTTCCACTGCACGCTATCATCATGAAAACCAAGTACCGTATTTTTAGGACTATAAGTCGCAGTTTTTTTCATAGTGTGGCTGGGGGCGCGACTTATACTCTGGAGCGACTTATGCGTGAAATTATTAACACATTTTTATATCATTTCACATGTTATTTTGGTGTTTTGGCGTGACACTGATGGTTTTGTAAACTTTTAGCATGTTCTTTATGCTATAGTTATCTGAATAACTCTTAATAGCTATGTTATGTTAATATACTGGCCACGTTTGCATTTTGTTGTTCATGCATCATTTAACATTAACATACTGTACACTTTTTCAGCATGTTCTCTATTGTATTTTTCATTTAAATTGTCTTTCAAGATGACATATCTGTTCTATGTGTTGGATTTTATCAAGTAAATACCCCCCAAAAATGCGACTTATACTCCAGTGCGACTTATATATGTTGTTTTCCTCTTCGTTGGGCATTTTATGGCATGTGCGACTTATACTCAGGTGTGACTTATAGTCCGAAAAATACGGTATATGGTTTATGATTGAAGCAATTCCCAGATTTCTTCAAAGCTGAACCATATGGTACCGTAATTTCCCGAATATAACGCGCACTTTTCCCCCCAAAATTTACTCGTAAAATCATGGGTGCGCGTTATTCACGGGTACAGGGACGGAGACCAAAAAATTTAATCATGATTCATGTTCCACTGTAAGCAAAGACCAGCACAATATTACCTAATCCGAACAACAGTGATATAATAATCAAGTTTAATGAGGTAAATAATTGTTTTCGTGATATTTTTCACATCTAATAAAATGTTTTTTTGTACTATTCGTTTATTATTTACCGATACATTTTTCTTACCTTATCGTTGCAACATCCCGGCACATGACCATGTTGTCTTGAAGAGAACGTAACGGCGATCCGTTTCATATAAATGTTGACCGTGTGGCGAACTAGGACTGGAGTCTGAGGAAGAGTGTCGAACCACTGAGCCAAGCCGCGTTGTTTTATTTACATTGAAACTCACAAAATAACAATGTACGTCTTGCACGTAAATCGCGTGACATTTGTTTACTTCCGGCTGTTCCCTTTACTAAACTCTTCCCCCCGGAACCTACACAACTTGTCAACATTAGTTCCGCTGGTGAAGTCTGTTAAAACTTGCTACAACTCCTTACTTTGTAAAAATTATGATCGTATACTGTGAGCAATTATACCACAGAAAATCAATATTCTATTTTTTAGAAAAAAATATTTGACAAAAGAATTAAAAAATGCTGCAACCGCTTACTTTATAAAAGTTCGAGACACGAGACTTATATTTATTAGTGCTAAAATTAGGGTGCGCTTTGTACACGGGTACAAGAATTCTCCCTAGATTTTACAGGTAAAGTTGGGGTGCGCGTCATACACGAGTGCGCGTTATATTCGGGAAATTACGGTAAGTCATATTACTAATATTGTGTGTATTTAAAGTGCATGTGACACGAAAAAGCATGTTTATTTCATATTACACGCTGTATTTTCTGCTCCTGAATGATATGGACCGCTTGGATGTGTGTGGAAGTGATCGCTATATTTATTTAATTTTTTTAATCCCGGGCCATGAAAATGAGTGACTTCCGGCTTCGGTCTTGCATTGTGGAGGAGGGCGCTGTGATGTATACGGGTGAAGGCGTCCTCTTCACTATACAGCGTACTGTTGTGTATGAGGACTAAGGATTCAGCTGATTTTTCGGATTAATACGTTTATTTTTCGCATCACGCCAGCCAAACGGCTGCAGAAAAATCTTGCTGTATGAGGGAGAGGCGTGTGCGCCTTTTTGGAGTTTCAAAAGGTTCCCATTCACCGTGGATATTGGCCAAAACAAGCCCTACTACTGTGGGACCATTGGACTTACGAGGAAGTGAGTAAACATCTTGTTTTGTATTATGCCAAATACGAATACAGCGATTACAAAGTAAACACTACAGACTTTCTCTAAATAAAGGACTACTCACGTTTGATCATTGATTGGCATGTGAAAAGCTCTCCTCATACACATTAGCTGCATGTTAGCTGCACAACAACTGCAGCCGCCCTCCTCCGGGGAAAGAGCTGTAAATTGCTCTCTGCCGGGTGGTTTGCCGATCCGCAAAGACAATCGACAACCCAGTCGTCATGTCAAATAATCCGGGCTAGTTATGTGTGATTTTCCGCTTCGAAGACTTTGAAACATCACTCGGTTCGGGTTAGCATGTCGGCTAGCTGTCACGCCTCTTGGTTAGTTTACATTCTCCGAAGCCGGGGAAGGGAAATGACATATGTCCGATTTAGGTGTCATAAAATATCGTTCGGGAGGTGCGACAGTAAAGGTGAAGTCGACAGTTTTGACTATTATGGAGTAATTTTGCCATGTCGTCCTGAATAAGTGCATTTTTATTATTTCATATTCCATTTAGCACAAGACTGTTATTTGTCATGACCATGCCATTTATTTAGCTATTCGGGAAAAATACTTGGATAGAAAGAATATCCTGTAAAAATATTGAAGTAAAGCGACAGAAACAAGGACATTTTGCAGATCTCTTCGTCGCGTTTTCCTTGTTGTGAATAGTTCCCCCTCAACGGGCTGAGTGGTCCTTCTCAAGCCATTTATTTAGGTATTGGGGATAAATACTTGGATAAAATATCATGTAAAAATATTGGAGTAGAGAGACTGAAACAATGACATTTTGCAGGTCTCTTCGTCGCGTTTTCCTCGTTCTGGATAATTCCCCCTCAATGGGCTCTATAGTAAAACCGATGAGCCCAGTCACCCGCTGACGTCATCCACCTGTTGGGGACGCTCGAGCCCTATAATGGTAGGCGTGGCTAACCGGCAGATTAAAAGACTAATTTCTCGTCATCTGCGCTTTGCTAAATTGTTGTATATAGTCGAATCGTCTCAAAATATAATTCTAATTCAAATTATAATGCTATTTAAGACTTTTTTTCTCCTGTCGTATGCTCTTTAAGCTAATGCTTTATATGTTGTATATGAAGTATATGTGTATATGTTTTTCTTTTATGTTTAAAATCTTAATTCTGCTCACTTAGCATACTTGCTCACCTTCAACAGGCTCTTTTTTTCCACACTTATCCACCTCCACTTCACTCCTTCTGTCTCTTTCTGTCTTTTCTTCTCTCCCCTGCTCTCATCTTATAAATGTGATCTGTAGGCTGCTCATTGCGTTCTGTCAGAAAGATGGAGCGAGAGGGGGGGAAAAAACTTTTAAAGTGTGTCAACGTTTGAATTGGACTGCAATTAACTCATTCCCTGCAGTCACCACGCGTGAATACCAATTGCAAGCTAATTAAGCTTTGCACCCTTGCGTGCGCGCGCACACACACAGCCTATTTCCCTTATCCATCCTTACAGACACATGTAGAGGGGTTGAAGAGTCAATGATTTGGATGATGAAAGCAATGATAGCAGATGATTGCGCATATTTCCATGCGGTCACCATCTAATTAGGTTCTCAAATAAAAACATAATGCACATTCAGTACAGTAGTAGTAGTACCTTCCTCATCAATGCCCATGCAAAACGTGTAACTGAATATATCAAAATGTCGTCAAAATATTCGCTATATGCTGCTCTTTGCCTGATTAAGTGTGTGTGTCTGTTGCAACTCGGCTGACTCTTTTGTTTAGGCTAGTTGGGGATAATTAACAGCAGGAGTAGTGTCACGGTTTATTGGTGTTCCCCTAGATACATCCAGCCCGGCCCATTACTTCTCCCTATTAGCCTGTTGCGCGGGCCTAATGGGATTACTTGTGCACGGGATGTAATTTTGCATGAAACAGGCAAGTGATATACTTATGAAGTGTCTACAATGACAAACATGCCATACGACAAAGTATGATATACCTGCTTACTGTATCAGCATTCACACAGGCAGCAAAGTCTTGCTGAATAAATTTTAAACAATGTCACACACAATTGTGGCATCATCTGCTCCATTTTCTGTGGACGAAGTGCTAAAGTAAGCTTTATAAGATTTATACAATAAGTAACGTATTTTCTGACTAAAAGTCAGCACTTTTTCAAATTTTGGCTGGACCTACAACCAATTAGGGGTGTGTATTGCCTCATATCTGGCGATTCGTATCATGATTCACAGTTCACGATTGGTCTGATTATTCCTGATACTTCACTTGAAGATAATTATTGATATATTTGTATATCACTTTAGAAAAAAACTAATCAAAATGAACATTTTTATACATATTTATATCATGTATTCCTTAAACCTCATTAGTACTCAAGTAAAAATGTTTTTTGTTTTATGTTTGAATAGCATATGGTTTTCATGATTTTTTTTTTTTTTGGGGGGGTCTTTTTAGTGCAAACCTGCTTTTGTCCAAACCTGCAGGGTTCTAAATAATCCATGCCTCCGTTTTTGCAGTCAAAGCCTAAATGAGCCCAAAATTCAGACATATAAAAGGACTCATCCGAGCAACCACTAGAGGGCGACATACACAAATCTCCACACGGATTAGTCTAATGTTGTTACTTCAGGTGACTGCGAGGCAATGCTGCTGCACGCTGCCAACTACTGGACAGGAGTAGAAGTGCAGCCACTGAATTGTTATTTCCACAAAAAACTAGGGCTGTCAAACGATTAAAATTTTTAATCGAGTTAATTACAGCTTAAAAATTAATTAATCGTAATTAATCGCAATTAATCGCAATTCAAACCATCTATAAAATATGCCATATTTTTCTGTAAATTATTATTGGAATGGAAAGATAAGACAAGATGGATATATACATTCAACATACGGTACATAAGGACTGTATTTGTTTATTATAACAATAAATCAACAAGATGGCATTAACATTATTAACATTCTGTTAAAGTGATCCATGGATAGAAAGACTTGTAGTTCTTAAAAGATGAATATTAGTACAAGTTGTAGAAATGTTATATTAAAACGCCTCTTAATGTTTTCGTTTTAATAAAATTTGTAAAATTTTCAATCAAAAAATAAACTAGTAGCCCTATTCTGTCCTCAAAGTGTGTGAGTACACAAATTGACAGATAGCGAACATAAGTTCCAAAAAGAAATCAGACGGTGTAGCAAAGTTGCATGGGCTTTACTGAAGTCATTTCTTTTTGACAGGAGCACGTTTCTTGTATTTTTGTAAAACTGAAAATAACAAGGCAATGTGTCAATAACTTGCATAAATCACAAAATAACATAAAATGTACACACACGTGTCCATTTGAGCAGTAGCACTAGCCAATTAGCTCACAAGCATCTAACAATGTAACTGCATTTCACCATATATGTGAACAAATTCAAATACACATCATCAATAACTATCTAATGCTCATTAATATAAACAAAGGAGGAATATAACTCACAAGCGATCCATGTATTAGACACAAACAGTGTGATGGGGCTATGAGAACTGCCACTGAATACTGGATGCGGACATTAGCTGGTCTGAATAGCACTGTCTTGTGTGAGTTCAATGTCATCCTCCGTTTGGGGATGCTAAAGCGCCATAATGACAGGCAGAGACTAAACGGCATATTAAAAGACTAATTTCTCGTCATCTGCGCTATGCCAAATTGTTGTATATAGTCAGATTGTCTCAGGTGGTTGGGGGGCCTTGGTGCTGGAATTGGCGATGGGGCAGCGTATGGTCGGTTGCCAATGGGCTTACACTCACAAGGGATTCACACGATTAATAGTTTCTTGTACACTCCACCCCTCTCAATCACTTATTTTATAGACCCCTCCCCTCTTACATTGGTCAACAGGCCCCCCACATGGTGTCAACTGGAAATACACATCTAGCTGACGATAGCTCCAACATATTCATAGTTAGTGTAGGCGTTCAGTGTATTTCGTGTTGTTTGTGTTTCTTTTCTTCTGTTCCCCCATAACCCCTTCTTGTTCATTGCTTTGTCTTAATAAACGAGGTATGTTAAATGATCACAATGGGAGTGTGACATACTCCAATGTGAAGCATTAAAACTGTTCAGACCAACCGGACACTTCCATTCTCCGTGTGCAACAGCTGAATAGGACAGGTTTAAAAAAAAAAAAAAAAAAAAAAACAACAACAACAAAGGAGTGGGTTTGGTGCAATCAAATGACCTGCAGAATGATGTTACCCCTTAAATACAGCTTTCTTTAACATTTACTTACCTCTGTTACAGTTATCTCGAAGTAAATTAAGCAGTAATATTTTAAGAGTCAGATGTTTTTAAAAACTACTGTAAAAGTTCAGCAGTTTGTTCGGGTCTTGGATTTGAGGATTGTTTTGGGCTAGGGCAGTGCTTCTCAATTATTTTCTGTTACGCCCCCCCAAGGAAGACGTAAATGTTTCGCGCCCCCCCCCCAACTCTCTGCCGCCACTGTAAATAGTATCATTCGTCTATATTACTATTATAAGTACGCCTCAGCCTAACATTGTGTCCTTTTTTTTCTATTAAAGAAAAAAAGTAATATAGATCAACTTATAATAAAGTATAACTTTTTTAACATTGTGTTGCTTGTAACAGAAAAGACTTAACGCGCATTAATTTGCCTGAAGTTAAAAAAAAAAATTTAAAAAAAAGTCACATCCAAACTGTAAAAATACACTCAAGGTACATTTTTGACCATTTGATACTGAAAAATAAAATGTAATAAAATCAGTAAATAATAACAAATTCAAATTGATTAGAAACATTTACTCTTCAGGACAACGTGCCAAAAAATTTGACCGAAAAACAAAACTGAATAGAAGGGGGGGAAAAAAGTCTTTGGACAGAAGGAAAGTTTTTATTTTCGCTGATTCACCACAGTGCTCACTGGTTTACTGATATAACACTGACAAAGCGGGACGATTGTGACAATTGGCAATATTCGGCACATTTTCGCTGAAAAACAATCAAGCGGCTTATCAATGAGATTGAGGTCGAATGTCTTTAAGTGGCGTCTTAACTGATTTGGCTTCTCCGCTATAATCATTTTTAGACTCAGTAAACAGTGGTCTTTCCTCATTTCCCACTATATTAAAAGTCAAAGGCAAACGGCCCGAAAAAAGCGCATTCTCGGCGGCCGAGTTAGAACCGTAGGTGAGGGCGGTGGTCGTGACGATCCCAAGCCGAAAACGGCACTTCTCGGCCGGACACGTGAGAACCGAAGAAGACAGTGGGTCGCTGCGTGAGTCCAGCTCTGCATGAGTCTCTTCCGTGTGCTCTTGCTTACTTCAAAAATACTGCACGCACTTTGAAAATGAGAGCGCCACTGCCACCCACGGAGTGGATGTGCAAGTACACTTTATTCTAGTACGGAAAAAAAATTAAAAAAATAAAAGCATGTTCCCCGAGGTCACTCGCGCCCCCCCTGGCATCGCTCTGCGCCCCGCTGGGGGGGCGCGCCCCACCATTTGAGAAGTACTGGGCTAGGGCAATTTGACATTACCTTGTGAATTAAGAGGCTGGTAAAGATAGATTGCCAACAGTTTTGATACAGTGGCAAAAATTGCTTTGTTTAACCAATAAGTACCAGTGTCACTGTTACATGTTTGTATGTGTTCATGTGTCATTCTTAATGATGAAATTTGAAGATCCAAGCTATTATACATTGTCGGTTGTGGGTTAGACATTTTTAGGCCTTAAAACGACAATCACACAGCATTCTGTATGCAATTTATTTATTGCTCTGAATGACTTATCAATAGTGCAAATAGTGGGACTTTATTAATTAGTTGTTAATTATTTAACTTACCTTAGTTTGGTCTGGTTGTGTGTCCCAGTAAACGAAATTAGATTGAAACAGATCACTTTCAACCCCACTGTCTTTTTAAGAAGAGCCATCTAGCGTTTGTTGTAAAAACGTCAAAAGCTGATATACTTTGGCATTCATACATTTATTGATCCCATCATTAAATCTTCATCACTGTTTCTGTGGTCCAGTGTGCTGTCAGAGTGTTCTTGTGAACTTTTACCGATCTGACGCTCATGTTTTACTACATTACTTGTCTCTCACTTGCTAAAAGCTGATCACAACAATGATGTCAGATTTAATAGAGACACCCGTCTTCAGCCACACTGGAGAAGGTTTATAATGATTTTACACCAATGAGCATTGATTGCAAGGCTTTTATACACTATTGTCTAAAACTGGTGTCACAAATGATGGAAGACACTGATTTAGTCCAGTTTGGAATTCTGACCATACGACAATCACAATTTGTGCAAACATGTTCTGATGTAGCTGAGATGACTGATTTAGCTTCTGGCTTCTACAATGAAGCATATACATTATACACTGTTCCTTAACTTGTGAACTTCTGTTTCAATAATTAGACAGTGTGTTTCATTTCCCTCCCTCTTTTCTGGTTTATGTAGGGCGCAATGGTGGCTGTTAGTGCACAAGGGGACGGGGGCCGCCTCTACAATGATGGAAAATGGCACCACATCATGGCCAAAAGGCGAGGGGCCGTGGGAACAATCGTTGTGAACAATCAATACAGAGGTAACTCATTCATACCGACCGTTGAATGTATTGCCTTTTTGCGTGGGTGTATAAGTGTTAATGCTAGTCTTTGTAAATGTAAAGCTGTTAATGTAAATAGCGTAGGATGTCGAAGAAATTGTGTCTGTCTGCTTCATTGTGTGTAAATTTCCCAGTTGTTGAGGTATTAACCAGGTTAATCCCAGCTAGTGTTTGAGGAATCTAGGAAGGAAACTACTGCTTTACAAGAAAGGCACACACATAATCATACAAAGAATCATACTCTGTTGGCTTTCACATTTTTCATGTATGTGATTAACTCAGTGAATTGCATTTTACCACTTTTAGACATCTATTTTTTTTTTCCTTTTAAGAAAAGTAAAAGTGCACCTTTAATTAGAGATGGAAATCCCACGGTCTCGCACACAGACAATATTATCTCGATATACTCCGAACTCCTGTATGTATCCTAGTTTTTTTATATCTCGATAATAAATATACTTTATATACTTTTGATGGCCTGCTGTAAAAGTAATTAATAAATTTGTAGATACTAGACTTTTTTTAGTGGCTGTTTTTTTTCACAACGTAGTAGCAGCGGATGTGCTCACCACATGATAACTGATAAATTTTCATTCAACATTTGTTTGTGCACCATACATATTTTGTGTTGTGTAGTAATTTCTTAAACCCCTGGTTCTCTTGTATAAGGGCTTCTAGTGACAGTTATGCGTAATTGATTTTAGAAATATCAGCACTTTAGAGTCGAGTCGTTTAAATTTGGTACATTGCTAAAATTGGGGATATAATTATTTTTTAATGGTGCATATTTTACTATTTGTTTGACAACATATATTATCATATCGCTCACTACTACTGTATACCAATAACTAGGGGTGTAACGGTACACAAAAATCTCGGTTCGGTACGTACTTCGGTTTTGAGGTCACGGTTCAGTTCGTTTTCGGTACAGTAAGAAAACAAAATGCAAAATATACACTTACCGGCCACTTGATTAGGTACACCATGCTAGTAACGGGTTGTATCCCCTTTTGCCTTCAGAACTGCCTCAATTCTTCGTGGCATAGATTCAACAAGTTGCTGAAAGCATTCCTCAGAGAGTTTGGTCCATATTGACATGATGGCATCACACAGTTGGTGCAGATTTGTCGGCTGCACATCCATGATGCGAATCTCCCGTTCCACCACATCCTAAAGATGCTCTATTGGTTTGAGATCTGGTGACTGCGGAGGCCATTTGAGTACAGTGAACTCATTGTCATGTTCAAGAAACCAGTCTGAGAGGATTGCAGCTTTATGACATGGCGCATTATCCTGCTGAAAGTAGCCAGGTAGGCTGTGGCGTTCCAACAATGCTCAATTGGTACCAAGGGGCCCAAAGAGTGCCAAGAAAATATTCCCCACACCATTACACCACCACCACCGGCCTGAACCGTTGATACAAGGCAGGATGGATCCATGGTTTCATGTTGTTGACGCCAAATTCTGACCCTACCATCCGAATGTCGCAGCAGAAATCGAGACTCATCAGACTAGGCAACGTTTTTCCAATCTGCTATTGTCCAATTTCAATGAGCTTGTGCAAATTGTAGCCTCGGTTTCCTGTTCTTAGCTGAAAGGAGTGGCACCCGGCGTGGTCTTCTACTGCTGTAGCCCATCTGCCTCAAAGTTCGACGTACTGTGCGTTCAGAGATGCTCTTCTGCCTACCTTGGTTGTAACGGGTGGTTATTTGAGTCACTGTTGCCTTTCCATCAGCTCGAACCAGTCTGGCCATTCTCCTCTGACCTCTGGCATCAACAAGGCATTTCCGCCCTCAGAACTGCCGCTCACTGGATATTTTTTCTTTTTCGGACCATTCTCTGTAAACCCTAGAGATGGTTGTGCGAGAAAATCCCAGTAGATCAGCAGTTTCTGAAATACTCAGACCAGCCCTTCTGGCACCAACAACCATGCCACGTTCAAAGTCACTCAAATCACCTTTCTTCCCCATACTGATGCTCGGTTTGAATTGCAGGAGATTGTCTTAAACCATTTCTACATGCCTAAATGCACTGAGTTGCCGCCATGTGATTGGCTGATTAGAAATTAAGTGTTAACGAGCAGTTGGACAGGTGTACCTAATAAAGTGGCCGGTGAGTGTAAATGTGCTAGTTGTTTATTACACACCTTTGTGCTTTCAACTATAGGAACATTAGCCAAACTAGAATTCTGCTCAAAAAGTAGCGGGTATTTAAAGATAATCCAACAACAATTTGCCTTTCAGACCCCACGTATTGGTTAGCTTTCTTACTGAAAGAAAGAAGAAAAAAGAAGTCCCCTGCTAAAGAGAAAAGCAATCCCAATGACAAAGATTTTAACATGTATTTTACAAATGAAATGCTTCAATGAATCTTTTTTTTTCTTTCTTATGAACGGTTTTCAAAAGCTTTATTGGTGGATTTTCTTAAGTTAAAGCGCCACACAGAAATTAATAAATGTAATTGTGTAAGCAGGATTTGTGTATTATTCTTATTATTTAATCACAGGTGTTTTAGGTCATTTCAATTTATTTAATTGGGCTATTATTTATTTTGTTATGTGTTTATATTTTACAAATGTGATGTAGTATTCATTTACTGTATATTGTATATTTTAGGTTGTATAACTTTAGTTCCTATGTAAATATTAGTTCCTACTTGTTTTGTTGTGGTAGAAGGGTTTTGTATTGAACACGGGGCCGTGTTGGTTATTATTATAGCAAAGAAGACAGCAGTAAATCAACAAAGACAAGTCAAATGTGCCCCGATCTACCACTCAAGAGATCTGATGGACTCAAAAAGTAGGTTACAATTGCATTAGTTTGAAAATCGACTGGATCCACCGTATTTTTACACGAGTGACTTCCGGTCTGCCCTTTCCTAGCTACGGGTAGTTGTATTGACGCAGGAGGGTCGCGTCTCGTGTCAAATAATAAACTCTGCCGTTCTTTTCGCGTGCGTCGTGTTGAGCCGCTTCTGGGACGCGTCTAATACGCGGCCGCACTGCGACTGGTGTGCATTGGCTGATTGACTTTAATGCCCGCGTTTCACTGCGTTCTTGCAGCGGCTACGTTGTCGCGCCGTTGACGTTTCTGGGTTATACTGTCCTACCGTGTTGGTCCTCATTATAGTAGAGAAAATGGAGTAAATATAATCCACACAAAGAAACTCTAACCCGATCGACTCACAGCCTCGAAAAGTAAGGGTTACATTACGTCAGAAACTCGTTCGGTACGCCTCCGTTTCGAACCGAGCACCACATACCGAAACAGTTCAATACAAATACATGTACCGTTACACCCTTACCAAAAACTATACGATCACAATGCAGTCATTTATGAATACAGTGATCCCTCCCTACTCCGCGCTTCAAACTTCGCGCTGACAGAATTTTTTTTCCCCAATTAAAAAAATAAATGAATACAGATGAGCCGATCACTTAGTCTCACTCCCCCTTCTGCTGTTCTTTGTTGGTCAGGCAGTGCATTGGAGTTGCATATTGAATTTGACAATGATTGACAGACCTTTAATGTTTGATCTTGCCACAGATGCTTGGAAGCCGAAGCTTCAAAGCGCCGCATGCGTCAACTATCATTTAACTTTTTAAACAGTTGCTGTGGCAACTCATTGTGTGTAAGTGAGCAGCTTGAGCGGATTTGAATGAACTCACTCAATGAAGCATTCAATAAAGAAACATTTTTGTGCTTTATTCTTGTTTTTAAAAAATTCGGCAGGTAAGTAATATGCTCAAAACTTATCATAATCATTACATCTGAAGTTTATGAAGTTGAAGTTGAACATTTATTTAAAATGTATATATATACATGTTTGGTTTTTTTTTTTTACTATACTCGGGGGAAAAATGTGAAAAAATGTCTTAAATGTATCTCTAATGCTAAATCTGAATAAACACATTGAACATAAAAAAAAAAAAAAAAAAAAACTTATTTTAACTTATCGCGGTTCTGGTCCCTATTTACAACGAAAAACAAGGGATCACTGTATATTAAATGAAAAGTTATACAAGAACTCCTTCTTTTCTTCTAACCTTCGGTCTCCTCTAATAGTTCCATATCATACTGACACAAATACTGCACTATACTAGGTAGTTCTTCAGCCTCCAGTGGCAGCACTATAATTGGTGAAAATACAGGAGTGTTTATTGGAGGACTACCGGAAGATTTCATTCTGCGACGGAAAGATTCAGGTGAATGAAAACCCTCCCTGTCTATGAATATGAAAGAAATGATCATGAAGTACATTCATATTCTTTGTATATTTTCAGTATTTTTGTCATTTAAATATGTCCATGCAAACATTTACTCATTCTCAACAGCATATTGATCTTTGGCGGCATATTTTAGGCATAAAACCAGCCGTGTAAAAAAACTTCCTAAGACTTTCCTCCCTCTCTGCCCACTAGGGGCTGCCCAGTTGATGCGACAGGGGTTTTCTGGTTGCCTGAGAGATGTGCGTTTCAAGATGACTGACGGCCCCTTGGAGGAGTGGAGATCTCTGGACTGGACTAAAGCCACAAATAAAATGTCAGCCTATGAAAGCTGGGAGGGATGCCCGATTCATACTGCTGAAGGAGCCCATTTTCTGGGTCATGGTAGGACACTGTCGATTGTTGTTGATATTAATGGTGCAGATTTGTAGCTTAAGTGATTTTATTGTGCCTGTCATTTCAATACGAAGCGAAGCGAAGATTTGCGGTATGATATATTAAAAGGGAATATCAGTCATAATTAATCCCGCACTGAATTCTGGATTTCAACCTTTTGTTGATGTGTGTATCCACTAACATGTATGTTACTTCCTATTATATGTAGGTTACCTGGAGTTAAACAGAGATGTGTTTAGCGGAGGAAAGGACTTTGACATCTCAATGCACTTTAGAACAGATCATCTCAATGCACTTTTGTTCTTTGCATACAATACACAGACGGATGATTTTATCCTGGTATGTTTTGCCTCATTGAAGTGTGAGTTGAAGTATATTTTAAAAACACTAAACGTTGTAATATTTCTTCTGTAAATGTGTATTTTTAGGTGGAGCTGAAGGGCGGCCTCCTCTCGTTTGTTCTCTCAGTCGACAGTCACGTGACTGAGTTAAGCATGTGGGCGGGACTTAGCTACTGCGATGGAGGCTGGAAGCAGCTCTCACTGGGAAAGCGTGGTTCACTACTCTCAGCTGCTGTCGATGACTGGGCAGAGCAGACGAAAGGACCAGATGCAATGGGAAGGCTTAGGGTTGACTCCCCATTATACTTGGGTGGAGTGCCTAGTCAGCTCACACATAGAGCTTTGGACATCCACAGTCACAGACATGGTGAGGGTGTGTGTATCCACCAAATGATTGGGCAAATTTGATTACATTAGTTACATTGGTGGTGATCGACATTCACTCTGTTTAAACTGGAATATATTGGACATGTATGGTCATCAAAAATATTTGATTTAAATATTTATAAGGAAAGTCACTATTTTTGGTGATTAAAACATTGATAAAATAATATTGACAATTTTGCCTTTAACCAGAAAAAGACTTTGCGTCCACATATGAGTAGGGTTGGGCATTAACAATTCCGGTTCCAATTCTGATTCCACGTTTCGATTCCGGTTCTGAACGATTACGATTCTTTTAAGAGGCAGGGTCAAAAAAAAAAAATGTAGGGTCCAAAAAATTGCATAGTTTAGATTAGTCTTAACTTCTCGACGTTTTTTGAAATTAAATGAACTTCTCACAGGGATAATTATAACTTGTATATACAGTGCCCTCCATAATTATTGGCACCCCTGGTTAGGATGTGTTTTTCAGCTTCTAATATATTTTTTTTTTAATTCAAATAATATGGGACCTTAATGGAAAAAAAGAGAAAAATCCAACCTTCAATACAAGTGCATTTATTCAGTGGGGAAAAAATCCCACATAAAGAAATAATTATTTGACATCAAATAATGTGTGTCACAATTATTAGCACCCCTGGTGTTAATACTTTGTACACGGTCCCAGTTGAAGCCTGGGATGGTGTGCTATGGTCAGATGGGACCAAGATTGAGCTTTTTGGCAACAAACACTCTAAGTGGGTCTGGCGTGCCATGAAAGATGCGCATGCTGAAAAGCACCGCACCGTACAATACCCACTGTGAAGTATGGGGGTGGGTCAGTGATGCTGTGGGACTGTCTTCCAAAGGCCCTGGGAACCTTGTTAGGGTGCATGGCATCATGAATGCTTTGAAATACCAGGACATTTTCAATCAAAATCTGTTGCCCTCTGCCCGAAAGCTGAAGATGGGTTGTCACTGGGTCTTTCAGCAAAACAATGACCCTAAACATATGGCCAAATCTACACAGAAATGGTTCACCAGACACAAAAGATTAGGTGTTTTGTTGGCAAAAGGGGGTTGTACAAAGTATTAACACCAGGGGTGCTAATAATTGTGACACACATTACTTGATGTCAAATAATTATTTCTTTATGTGGGATTTTTTCCCCTCTGAATACAGTAAATGCACTTGTATTGACGGTTGGATTTTTCCATTAAGGTCCCATATTATTTGAATAAAATTAAAAAATATATGTATATATTAGAAGCTAATAAACACATCTTAACCAGGGGTGCTAATAATTATGGAGGGCACAGTAAATATCAGTCTTTAAACTCGAGCAATTTTTTTCCGCTCGGCGGTCAGGGCATTAAAACAAGGAATCGAAATTTAAAAATTCGAATGATTCCAGGAGCATCTGAGTGTTAGAACCGGTTCCCATCGATGCTCGATGCCCAACCCTTCATATGAATACAGCACATTATTGATCCTATAGGCCGCAATATCATCATTTGGTGTATAGTACAAGTGTGGCCTTCATGAGCCAAAATGTGATGTAATCATGTGTAGTTACGAGTATTTTCATGCTCATTGGCTGCCTTAGAAAACGCTAGACATCCAATTCATTTACACCGAGGACTGGCTGTGAATGCATTTCTTTTAATGCTATTGACGGCACTAGACGTCCAGTCCATTTGGCTTTAGGGTTGGCAGTGACTATTTGCTGCCAGCTCTCCCAGTCTAAATGGATTGAACATCTAGCGCAGCCAATGAGTTACATGGATTCCCTATAAATGGCCAGTGATGATTTGACAAGTGTCATGACAAAACCAAATGGATTGAGTAAAAGGAAAACCTGGTGAGGATTTGCCAGCCAATTTCACACTCCCCTACATACAGGACTACCACATATTACCGTATTGGCCCGAATATAAGACGATGTTTTTTGCACTGAAATAAGATTGAAAAAGAGGAGGTCGTCTTATAACTGCGGTCTATAAAAAAAAAAAAAAAAAAAAAAAAAAAAAACTGCGGCCTAGACATATACCCATTCACGACGCTTGATGGCGCCAGTCATCAATGAATCGAATGCTGAACGCGACTCGGGCAGCCAAAGGGAACCCCTGACACGAAGAAGAAAGTGGTAAGAAGGAAAAGAGAAGAAAATACCGGTAATAGAAGAGATAACCGAAAATGGAGAAACTTCGCGACAATTTGGAGAAAAGTGGGTCGAAGATTGGCCAGGTTAACCGGTGTTTGGCCATTCCTTACTACGCGGCGAAACGTCCTACACAATGCTCAGGGCGCTTGCATATGCATTCACACGCATGCGCACATCGGTTGGAAGCGGCGAGTACTCACTATTTTTGTTTTTATTTAGTTATTTAGAACCTTTTCACAGCCTCAAAGATACTTTTTGCATGTATTACCCTCTCATACTTTTAACCATTGTGTTTTTTTGTGTTAGCTTTGAAGCAGTTGACCACATTAGTCACGTAGCGTATTTAAATCGTCCTTATTTGACATAACTACATTTAAGTATTTTCTGCAGGCATTTCTTTAGTACGTTATTCCTGTATGCATCTAAACAAAACAAGTTTAGAGCGCACGGTAGTAATTTAGGTGTCAAATTCGACTAATGTAGGACGTTTCGCCGATGTAGGACATTTTGGCAGAACACCGGCAGCTGAGGAGAAGTTATGACGCAAACTTCAAGTTGATGGTGATAAATGAGGCGGTGTCTTCAAACAACTGCAAAGCGGCTGTGAAATATGGTGTCACAGAGTGTAATGTACGGAGATGGAGAGCTCAAAAAGATCGCCTAAAAAATGCTCAGTCAGAGAAAAGCTTTCCGTGGTCGTTTCTGTATAAAAATTAATTTGGTGTTCAAAAAGTCTTTTTTCAAACTTAAGTCTTGAAAAAGAGGGGGTCGTCTTATAATCGGGGTCGTCTTATATTCGGGCCAATACGGTATTAATTGGAACAGGCATGAAAATCACTCACCTTTCGGCCAAATTCGCCTTTTTCAAGTCAAAAAGGGGGTGACCTATGTGAATTGTGTAGATCCGAGGAGAATTTTTATTTTTTTTTGGGGGGGGGGGGGGGGGGTCCATCTAACTAACTAACGATATGTTTTATTGAAGTTTGTAAGCCTGTCGTGATATGCAATGAGTCAATTTATCGCAAGGTAAATAAAAATGAGGGCGGTAATTTTCACGGCTGTGTTTTATCACCGCGTGCGTGCATACATTTGTGCGTGCGTGTAGATGACATATGAGACTCCAGTTGTTATGTCCAGATATTTATTGGTCAACAACACGCCGTAGAATTACAGTTCACACATACAAAATAAGGAAACACATCTGTATTAAACATTGTAAACGTTAGCATTGCTACACTGAGACTAATGGGGAAAAAAGACAATTTACTTTAGCCTGCTATAAAACATTGGAAGTCTTTTCCAAAACGCAAACTTGCAGTTAAAAGGTGACACGTCAAACATGAAAAATTGCTGGTTAACAGCATTTGCAAAAGAAAAAATGAAAGAAAAATCCATCAGTGACACCACA
Organism: Corythoichthys intestinalis; assembly: GCF_030265065.1. NCBI lineage: Eukaryota > Metazoa > Chordata > Actinopteri > Syngnathiformes > Syngnathidae > Corythoichthys > Corythoichthys intestinalis. The sequence continues at coordinate 35,775,566 of NC_080395.1, read as the reverse complement.
AGCAATAACGAAAAGTGCTTATTGCAGAGTGTAAAGTTGTTAGCGGTTTAGCGAACATACTTCCGCTGAACATTTCAAAATAAAGGCACATCACAATTTCTGGAGTTAATCCCACATAGTTCAGAATTAATACTATAATATGTAAATACTATAATACTACAGAATTCAGATTTTACACTAAGAATAACTTTAAAATGACACACTTTTCAAAAAATATGATTGGCAATTAATATTATAATTATAATAATACTATTATATATAGTAGTATACTATAATAAAATGCGAGACATTTTTTTAATGAGAATTGTTTTGAATAATGTTGGAAAGGCGGTGTTCTGAATCTGTTTACATTCCATTCTTTCGCACTAGTTAATGCTATCAGCTAAGCCTGCACAATATATCGTTTGAACATCGCCATCGCAATGTGCGCATGCGCAATCGTCACATCGCAGGACGTGCAATTTTTTTTCTTTTTTTCAACATTTAAACTTTTGTTTTACTACATGAACGCAGCAAGTGTGCAGATCCTGGATTAAACTGATTTATAAAAATTAGGGCCGATGGCGCCATTTTTCTGAGCATCAGAATTTAAAAACAACATATATTCATGTTTTTCAGCACCACAGTGTCTCACTCTCCCTCCTGCTAGGCAGCGCGACCAAACTGTTTTTCTTCGTCAACAATGCAGCTATCCCAAACAGAGCTATTCAAGTTATTTTGTGAAAATTTTCTCGTTTTAATATTGCAATATAATATTCGCAAAAACTCCCCCAAAATTACAATGATAGTTTTTTCCAATATCGTTCAGGCCTACTATCAGCATTTGACCTCAGTGTTCATGTGTGATTAATTATTGTTATTTACATGTTTTTTTGTACTTTAATAAAGAATTTAAGTGTTCCAAAATGGTTTTGTGAATCAATAAGCGTCAACAAAAATTTCATTGCTAAATTAGTAAATTATTTGTTGACTAATTGTAAAAATAGTCGGCTGACTAATCGGGAGAAAATTAGTCGTTTGGGACAGCCCTACCGGAACATATTTCCTCCAAACACTTCTCACCATTTTAACCCCTGACCCATTTAACCCCTGATTGGAACCAATTGCATAAATAAGCCTTTATAAAGGTTTTTGGTAAAGCTTTAGTCAATAAATATGTAATATTGAGAAAGAGACTCCTTATCCAATTCTTCTTTCCCTCTGTTTTTCCCCCATTTCTTCTCCCTCACAGGCTTTGGTGGTTGCATAAGAGGCCTCACCATTCAAAGTGATAAAACAAGCCCCCTTGCCAGTCAAAGTGTTAATCTGTCTGTAGCCTCAGGACGCTCTGTTAGAATCTACCTCGATGGTTGTCCTAACAGTGAAAGTCGTTACAACTGCAGGGGCAATGATTCCGTGTTGGCCTTCACTGGTAGAGTGACACATGCCTTTGATTACAGTCTACAGCCATTCACTGGTAAGAATTGCAAATCATATTTTTCATCAACTCTTTCTGTCTGACCTGTAGACTACATAAGATGGGTGTATTTGGGAAGTATGATGTCACAGTTTCCCCACAATTACCAGTCTCCCCTGTGAAATGTGAATTACTGCGGTGAACATGGAATGCATGTTACATGCATATATATATATATATATATATATATATATATATATATATATCAAGGTCACCAACTCTTTTGATCATTATTTTTGTGTGTGTATTTTTCTATCTCATACATGTATTACATCAAAACAAATAAACTAAATACGAGAAATGCCGTAAGCACTCCAGATAAATGCTGTAGCTTTATGGGTTAGCTGGGGACTGCTGGGAAAAAAAAAAAAAAAACCGCATCTGAACATCAGGCTTTTTCAGCATGACATTGCTCTATAAACATTACTGAGAGTGGAGATTTACGTGGCTTTCACAGACAGGCTTGCACACACACACACCCCTACACATATTCTCCAAAATTACACTTGACCTTGCATGAGCTGTAGGCGGAGCACTGCACTTTTGACTTAGCTGTGTTTTAGAATTGAAAATGCAAATTTGGAATGTGTATGGTGCAAAGTCGAGGTAAATGAATATAAGGCTCACTAAGAATGCTGCTAAATTCTGTCTGGTCATGCGACACAAAGGGGTCCTGGTGAATTTATGTAAGGTTTTTGTCAGCAGAGGGGCTAATCAAATATGTGACACTTTTTCTGTTCTTTTTCATTATTAGCAAATTTGATGTGATGGTTGGCATCAAGGTATAATGTATCAGACTGGCATATATTCTGTAATTATTACATTATTTTACTTGTTTTGACTAACTCTTAAACCTTTTTCCATGTCTTGTAAAAGCATTATTAATAGAGGCTTTTTGATATGTGCCTTAATTGCCAATTCTCACGTTGTTTGCAATTGTGATTTTATTATGAGTAAAATAGAAACGTCTGTCTCCTGGATAACAGATAACGAAGTCACGTTTGATTTTTTTTTTTTTTTTTTTAATGACTATTTCAACCATTTTACATTCAGGTAGTCCTTACTTCAAAGACAATTCCATGCTAGGTCCAGCGGTTTAATGATTTTTGCTCAGTTTGGTCAATTTTGTCCCCGACTATAAGCAAATTAGATCACTGTTCATCATATTACTTATCTGTCAGCAGTCACATCATCCATTAAATACCAACGAGCCAATTCACTTAGCATCCATACATTCTAGTACCATAATCCTGTCTCCATCATGTTTGACACATGATGTACTGTGCTTTGGATCATAAGCTGTTCCTTATCTTTTTTGTTTTTTTTCCCTTCCCATCATTCTTAAACAGTATACTCATACTGTATATATAACAAATTCAGGATTTAATATCTATGGGGCTCTTTTGTTATTAAATGTGGCAAATAGTTTGCATCTTGTCAACATTCTTTACTACACTTACACTAAATCCATGAATGCTCGTGCTATGCATGTACATCACTAAAACTACAGGAAACTTATCGACAGAATTCCTATCAATCCACCCTCGTCATTTATTAAGCACAGTTTTTGTGCAATCAGTGCACACAATCTTTAAGAACTATCTCTCTCAGTAGTACTACAGAATGGCCTAATCCACTGAACCATGAATGTCCTAAATTTGCTTACTTGATATACTCAATCCGTCCAGTTTTGTCACCCCTTACTTTAGTTGGTTTGCGAGGTGCTGGAATCTCGTAGTGCTGGCAATGGGTAAAAGGTGGACTGTAACTTGAAAGGGTCGTCAGGTAGTAACTGAACTTCATCATTAGGTAGGACTTGACCCCGTATTGCTTTCCTCAACAGCAGACGAATATACCACTACACCGGCAGTGATACTTATAATATACCACTACACCGGCAGTGATACTTTTAACACAAGAAAGCCCACCCGTCTCATCAGACCATAGGACATGGTTCCAGTAATCCATTTGCTTTGTTGATGTGTCTTCAGCAAACTGTTTGCGGGCTTTCTTGTGTACCGTCTTCAGAAGAGGCTTTCTCCGGGGGTGACAGCCATGCACACCAATTTGATGTAGAGTGCGGCGTATGGTCTGAGCACTAACAGGCTGACACCCCTCCTCTTCAATCTCTGCAGCAATGCTGACAGCACTCCTGTAACGAGTCACATGACATTTTGGAGGGAAAATGTCAAGCAGTACTTAATTTGGACATTTAGGGATGTACGTAGTCTCTAAGGGGTGTACTCACTTTTGTTGCCAGGGGTTTAGATATTAATGGCTATATTTTGAGTTATTTTGAGGAGAAAATAAATTAACTAGGGCTGTCACATGATTACAATTTTTAATCGAGTTAATTACAGCTTAAAAATTAATTAATCGTAATTAATCGCAATTCAAACCATCAATAAAATATCCCAAATTTTTCTGTAAATTATTGTTGGAATGGAAAGATAAGACACAAGATGGATATATACAGTCCATTTAACATACGGTACATAAGTACTGTATTTGTTTATTATAACAATAAATCAACAAGATGGCATTAACATTATTAAAATTCTGTTAAAGCGATCCATGGATAGAAAGACTTGTAGTTTTTAAAAGATGAATGTTAGGGTTAGGGTTAAATGTTATAGAAATTTTATATTAAAACCCCTCTTAATTTTTTCGTTTTAATAAAATTGGTAAAAATTTTAATCAAAAAATGAACTAGTAGCCCGCCATTGTTGATGTCAATAATTACACAATGCTCATGGGTGCTGAAGCCCATAAAATCAGTCGCACCCAAGCACCAGCAGAGGGCGACAAAACTCCAAAAAAAACACAAGTAACACGTGGACATTGTACTGTGCTGTCATTTTAATCTGTTTGAGCGGGGCATGTGCGTTAATTGCGTTAAATATTTTAACGTGATTAATTTAAAAAAAATAATTACCGCCCGTTAACGCGATAATTTTGACGGCCCTAAAATTAACTCTATTATACAAGCTGCAAACACTCTACTTTTCATTGTGTCAAAGTGTCATTTTGTCAGTGTTGTCCCATGAAAAGATATACTTAAATATCTGCAGAAATGCGAGGGGTGTACTCACTTTTGTCATACACTGTATATATACAGTATATCATGGCATATTGTTTTTTTGATATAACTGTAAAATGACCCATACCGTTTTAGATGTTCTTTTCTATGTCGCCCACCAATGGTCTAGACTAGTAATGGACTGTAATACAGTGAGTTGTACCCTAAAATACTTAAACCTAATCCTGTCCGGTTATGTGTGTTCAAACATTAGAATACTTGTATAGGATCGTAGCTTTGGGCGCAGGAGGCTGGGCAGCCTCGCCTTGGCAAAGAGGACGCAGCCGTGGTAAAGGTAAGACATATTCCTGCGTCTAATTAACTGACAAATCCATTTACAGCAAAAAATTTTCACCCCTGCTGTGACTTAAAGCAAATACTACCACCTGTTGCAGTTCCCCTTTTGTTCTCAAGAGATTTTGGATGAAAAAGCACTACATCTTGTACAGTATGTGAGACTCATCCCGTGCTAGTGATATTACACGCGCCTGACGCTATGAGAGATTGATAAAGCCACTATAAAGGGCATCCCAGTAAAAGGCTGTTAACCCAGAATGGCCCGGGTTCTCCCTTGTGTAATATAAAGCTGCTCATTAGTATTGAACGATACACTGGTAGGTCTGGTGTGCTGTGACCACAGAGAGAAATGGAGGAGAGGGAGGAAGGAAGTGCTAATAAATACATTAAGAACCCAGGGAATATGGGGGAATGGAGGATTGAGTGGCAAAGGTGAGAGCTTATGGAGGGGGGACAGTTCCAATGAAAATGGATGAAAAAGCTGCAAAATGATGGTAGGAGAGAGGGATTGGCATGGCGAGGAAAATTAGTCTAAAGTCATAAAATAAGTTGGGATTCTTAAGATATTTTCCAGTAAATAAATGCATGTCTGACAGAAATGATAAAAGATCTGCTTGACAGCGTGGAGAAAAATACTATATACACTGTTAAGTATTCTCTTGAAAGTTGTTCTGCCCCGTATTGCGTCAACACATTGTAAATCCTCCTGGACCAGCATAGACGAAGGCCAGCGACAGATGTGCAGAAACACGGAGATGGATGGAGTCTGAAAGTGAAGAGGATGAGGGAGGTTTGACAGTAGACGGTCCATCCTCAGTGCTTGGCATGTCCCGAAAAGGAAGGCTGGGAAGAAGGGAGGTTGATTACAGTGAAATATAGCCCAGAATGAATGGGTGGCTGTGTTAAATCAGCGCTGAAAAAGTTACTACTCTCATAAATACTATTTATGCTAATGGGAGGCATGATTTAGTAGGCCTATTAAACCATGTAAAGATGGGGGAAGCTTTTGCTTTAACCTCATGTACTTCCAACCTGTTGTTTTGCCATTTTTTAATAGTTTTTTTTTCAGTCTTTATTTTGTACTTTATCTCCTTATCCCGCTTTCTTGGTGGTGTTTTGCTCTGTATAATAGATATTGTCTCTGGAATTTATTTTAGGCACGCCCCTTTGTTGACAATTTTTTCATCACGTCCAATAATCAAATCTATTTTTCTCACATCCTAGTACCAAGCACCATTCCACCTCCTTCTGCAGTGCAGATTTTGAATGGGTTCAGTGTCAAGGTGAGCTGGGCTCCACCCACTGGTGATGTTAGAGGTGTGATTGACAGGTATGTGTTGAAAGCATACCTGAGAGAGCAGCCAGAGATGCCACCTGTCAAAGCAGTATACCTGGCGAATGGAAATTTTACAGGTAAGAAAGTTATAAACAATACGTAAAATAGTTTGTGAATGATGTATTTAATTTTCATATATTTTTATGCAAATCTACTTTTGGGCACCTGTGCATGTTCGCTTCACAACTTTTATTGTATTTTGGCCCTCAGTGAAACCAGCTGTCCTTTTCACTCACTGCTCCTGACAAACACAGACACGCACTGTTCATCCCATACAAGCCCGTTAATGTCTCCCTGGCGAGTCCCCAGCATTTGCAGACCGTCTTCATTTGGAGCAAGACACTCTAAGACTATCCCAATGATGTCATACCTTGGCATTGCTCCTTCCGACTCTCTCTCATTTTTCGATCTTTCCTCGCTTCATCTTCAGAACTGACGATGATGATGAAGCCGTCCTCTCCTGCTATTCGTCCCCCGTCTCATCCACACTTTCATGTCTCCAGGCAAATATGAAGATGAGCTCGCTTGTCCCAGTCGTTCTCGGCGTCTCCCGAACAACTCCCTGTCCCCTCCCCTCGCTCTTTGCCAGACATAATGTCCAACCGTGATAAGGCTTCTTGTTAATTTATGATAGCCCCAGCACCTGACTGTGGAATCACACCAATGGCTCAAAAACACAGAACGCAAATGAGGGTGTAATGGCAGTGGAGTGGGGCCCTGGCCTCTAATTGAATTAAAAGACACGGGCGGCATAGAGAGAGGGAGATGGGAAGAGCGAGACTCTATCAGACAAGTAGAGGTTGACTGAGGATGAGGGGGATAACAGTGAAAAAGTGGATGGGGACAAAAAAAAAAAAAAAAAACAATAAAAAAGGACACTCCACTTGCCAACTGCGGTACTTCTACTTAGCAACAGCGTCACAGCGAGCTGACGACCGAAGTATTGTACTTGTTGACATCAGTCTCAAGAACAAGACACAAACACACACAAACATGGGGATGGTACAATAAATGGAGTGTAGTTAGCCGGCACAAATTCTTTATTAGCTTTTGATACTTAGGTTTTATATAAAGTGTAGTGCTGCATCGATTATTCGATGAACTCGAGTGTTCGATTTGAAAAAAAGATTCGAATTAAATTTTGCTGCTTCGAGTATTCATTTAATTAAAGTGGTGTTGTAATGGTTTGTTTTGAAATTGTTTGCATTTAGTTTTATAGATTTGGGTGGATATGCGGCCCTCTAGTCTACCTCATTTCACATGGCTGAATCCATCTGCTCCCTGTTAAGTCCAACATAAGCTAAGTTTTTGTTCGAGCTAATGGTTTTTTTTTTAATGCATTTGTAATTTAGTTTATAGGTATACCGTATTGGCCCGAATATAAGATGGTGTTTTTTGCATTGAAATAAGACTGAAAAAGTGGGGGTCGTCTTATATTCGCGGTCTAGACATTATACCCATTCACGACACTAGATGGCGCCAGATATCATTGAAGCGATGTTCTGTCATGACCAGAGGTTGCGCTAGACTTTTGCGTTGTCTGTCATTTTGACTGACAGGGTCATAAAAATCCAGTCATAATCTATTTTTACCCGTCACTTAAATTTTTAAAATGATAATAATGACATATTCAATAGTATTTAGTTTTCATTCATTTTTAATTCATATTCTGTCCGAACAAGCTTAACAGAGAATCCACACCGTGCTATCACACATCAAGCAGATGAATATGTAACTTTTTCTACGCAGTGACAAAAACAGCTGACTGTGGCCCCAGTAGGTAGGCTACATATGGAACAATGAAATTAACAGTTCACCTGCTGTGGCCTGAACGCAGTCTCACACCTTCCTCCTAGTGCGCATGGATTTGAATTGCGTGCCCGCTTGTGCATAATCAAATGTCTCAAGTGGGACTGCTGCAGAGGCTATTGTCATGCGGTTTTGGACTTTTGCCTGGGACAGACGACTTCTCATGGCCGTTTTGATGTTGTTCTGAAGGCTGAATCCGCGCTCTGCGGCCACACTGGAGACTGGGATTACAAGCGCCACTTCAGCCAAAGTTTTGAAATTAGGGAACATTTCTCCGAGTGACCTGATCAAAAGTCGACAGCTCTCTGAACGAGGGGTTTCCTGAACCCATAAGCACCCGCTTCAGCGGAAGGAAATCCCGCAGCATGCATTTTTCCGAGTAAGGCCAACGACGTCATGCATCAAGAGAGACAATAGCTAATTAATATGCTCACTCGCCACCCTGTGGTCTGGGGTGTGAATTGCAACCTGTCAAAATGACAGATGGACTTCAGTTTTTTCCGTCACCGTTTTAAAAAACCCGTCAACGACGGAAAATATTCAGTTAACACGACCCCTGGTCATGATAGATCTCAGCTACTCTCAAGTTTAACAAGTTTGCATTATTTTATTGCAATGTTTTTCCTTATTGAGATTTGTTTCAAGACAACAGTTACAGTTAAACTTCACTTTGATGGTTAATGTAGTTATTGCAATTTTGTTGTTTTATCACAATAGATTGGTTTATTTACATCTCAACAACCAGAATCCATTCATTTACGAATGTGATTGCACTTTAGTTTACATATTTAAATGTTCAGATATTAAGATTTGAATGAGGCAAAATAACATGCCTTTTCTCTCAAATGTATTGTTATAATCATTTGTTTCAGATGTAGTGTAATTATTTTCTGTATAAAAATTAATTTGGTGTTCAAAAAGTATTTTTTCAAACTTGAGTCTTGAAAAAGGTGGGGCCGTCATATAATCAGGGCCGTCTTATTCGGGCCAATACGGTATTTAGCCATTTTTTGTGGGGATATGCGTCTGAACAAACGTTAGCATTTCATAGCGTTTAAGGTAGCAGACTTTTGCTATGACAGTTAGCCAACTGTTGTTTTTTGTTGTTGTACATAGATACTCATTTATTATGATTTTTTTTTTTTTTTTTAATACCGTTTGAGGTTCAGCGCAGGTTTTTTTTATTTTTTTTATGTTCCTTATCCGATTACTCAATTATTCGAACTAAATAGTTTATCGATTAATCGACTACGAAAATAATCGATAGCTGCAGCCCTAATAAAGTGTACTTTTGCCAAGTTATTATGCAGACCGTATGCATTCATTGAGTGACTGTGTAAGTGGTTGATTTTCATTCTCTTTGTGGTCTGTGACATGACCAGTCCAAGGTTTATTTAGTCCAAATGCCAGCTCTCGATGACCCTCAGCAGGTTTGACAGTATAGAAAATTAATATAAATAATTTTCGTTCGTAATAGTATTGTTAGAAAGAAGATTATCTGCACGGCTGTGTGGCATGAGATGTGTCACTGTTTATACTTGTCATAGTTGTTTGTTTACCTTTACTATTTTAGAGTTTGTTTTTAATGGCAAGGAAATATCATTATTAAATCTAGAGTGATTAATTGTAATCATATTTCACCACTGATTTTATTTACTTATGGGATGATCAGCAATGGAGATAGAGCTTTTATTAAAACACCTTAGCATAATTGGTGAACTGGCAAACTTCCACCTTATTTAGACTATATGTCAAAACTTAAGACTGACAACAGTATGCCAGAAGACACTAGAAGTTCAGGTCAGAAGATATATTAGCACTTATAGTAAGTGTAGTTGTTGATAAATTTGAAGCCACCTCAGCAAAAATCTACAAAAATACACTGTCTGCGCAGGAGGCGATAAATTAAATTTTTTTTAATCGATTTTTTTTTTTATTATTTCCTGAATTCACATAAATTGAAGTTAGATCCCCCCCCAGAACAGAATAATACAGCATTGCAATATGTATGCTATGAACTTTCCTTGAGAGATTTTGGCCCAATTGTTGGTGATCACTCGGTGATCACATTGAATCTGATCTGAGCATCACAAATGAAAAAAAAAAAAAAAGTATCTCATTTATTTAATCCTAAATCTTTGTTCCTCTCCTCCAGGTGTTTTGTCCAGTCTCACGCCATCCACTGAATACGTGGTCACTATAAGTGCTTGTATTGCAACGGGCTGCACAGAGAGTATACACGACAGTGACATGACTGATTTAAGATCAGTCCTCAAAACTCCCGAGGAAGGTACGACCAAGACAAAACCCGCATCAACACAACAATTCTTTATCTGTTCGTTATAGTATTCTTTAAACTTTCTGACTTCACCACTAAGACACACATACCGTACACACTTACAAACATTCTGCTCTTCTCAGAGATTGCCATTTGTACTTGTAAGAGGAAAGAACAAGAGCAGTGAGACAAGAAGGAGTGACAGATCCAAATGAAATAAACAGGAGCAGGAAAATGAGGACAAATTGAAGGGCTGGAGCAGGACTGAATGAAACACTTTACAAGGGAGCAAAGGACAAGTCACCTCCCTGAGTGGCACAGATTATTATTTTTTTTCCTTTCTTTTCCTTTTTTTCCTTTAGCTTCTACATTTAGCTGCGTGGGTCTAACTTGCCTTGTTGGGGGGAATAATGTGACAGTCAGGGTCAGCGCAGACTTTGCAAAAATCAATTTGAAATAAAAGCGGAAAAAATGATTACTATTGATTCACACTGACCCTTGAGTTAAGATACTGGACTGTGATACTGTACAGTGCTAGTATGAGACTGAACATATCAAAAGTACACGAACACAAAATCATTTAACTCGCTTCCCCTAAACCTTTCAATATTTCAGGGTTGTAATGATTTGGCTATAGCGGTCATGTGATTTTTGCCAAACTAGTCTCTTTTCTTATCAACAAGTAAGTCGTCCAGAGTGCCTCCAATTATATCTGAATGTAGAGAAAATATATTTTGTTATGTCTTTCAAGGTAAACATAAGTTATTTGTATGTAGCATTTTATATACAAACACAGGGGAAAAATACACAAACTATATACACACCCCATACTGGCCCATATGGGGGTTCCAGTACAGTGATGTTATTCATGGCAAGGAACTGTCAGATGCTCAGGGCACTGTCAGTACGTAGACGTGTTTTAATCGAAAGCAGTCATGAGTTGTCCTGCCACAACTTTTGCATCTTCTTGTGCACCAAAATAATCAAATACCTCAAGATCTCTTTGAGAACGTGCATATTGATCATTTGTCCAAGATTGAAGGTGAAAACGTGTAGTTTATAACTTCGGTTTTGGAATATGGTTGTGACGCCAGTCCTGAAACTTTTCTGACACGTCTCATATTTTTAACATTTACTGTAGATTTAGTCATAACCTTAGGGTTTATGAATATATTGATCTATTCTCATTTTCAGCTCCTGATGCCGTCTCTGCTCCATCTGCACTCTCATTTCCCTCAGCTCTTTTTGTCACCTGGAAACCACCAGCAAGGTAACGCACACACCTCAACACACTGTACTTAGAGAAATGCAATACACATTTTTTGGTTTTCGTCTTGTTATTTCTTGTTTTACATCATTTCATGTGTATGTGTTAACTATTTTTCAGATCTGTACTAAAATTAAACAATTTCTAGTTAGTACTTACATTAAAAAAGAGTAATGACATTATTACATATTTTTTGGAAGGCAGTAATAATAGAAACTAAGGTTGTTCCGATCACGTTTTTTTGCTCCCGATCGTTTTAGTTTGAGTAACTGCCGATCCCGATATTTCCCGATCCGATTGCTTTTTTTGCTCCCGATTCAATTCCAATCATTACCGATCATTTTTCCCGATCATATACATTTTGGCAATGCATTAAGAAAAAAATGTATACATTCAACATACAGTACAGAAGTACTGTATTTGTTTATTATGACAATAAATCCTCAAGATGGCATTTACATTATTAACATTCTTTCCGTGAGGGATCCACGGATAGAAAGACTTGTGACTTTGTATATTGTGACTAAATATAGCCATCTAGTGTATTTGTTGAGCTTTCAGTAAAAGATACTGTAGCCATGCCCAAATGCATGATGGGAAGTGGAACCATGACTATGCGTAGTGCTACCAATTGATATATCTTCTCTGCGTTGGGAAGTAACATAAGGTGTTAAGAAAAAGATCAATTGCTACCTTGCTTCCCCACATTGCTTCCCATGATATTTCTAACCGCAGAGAGAGGAATGTAAAGCTTTAGCCAATTAAAAAAACGCTCCAAAGGCTGCCAAAATTCACTCTACTCACTTTGCGCTGCCTTTTATCTCTCTATATAGGTAAAACGGCGCCATTACAGATTGAGCGCGACAATGCGTGAGTGGGTCGTGCAGTGCATGCATTAATTGCATTAAATATTTTAACGTGATACATTTTTTTAAAAATTAATTACCGGCGTTATTGGGATAAATTTGATAACCCTACCTTAAGCCTAAACTAAAGACTCTGGATGAGTGTAACATATTATGTTTGTAAAGTTAAATACAATTAGAAAACGATTTAATTAAAAAATATATTTATGTTTAAAAAAGGCATGGCCGATATTTTTTTGCCGATTCCGATACTTTAAAAATGACGTGATCAGACCCGATCGATCGGAAACCTTTTTACAGTCAGTTGTTTTTTGGTTGTTGGTTTTTTTTTTTTAACTTTTGTTTCATTTTTCCAAATGAATGAAGAATAATTTTATAGCATATAAACGCTGATATTAAACAGCAGTAACAACTTAATAATGTTCTTATAGCGCCCCAATCTCACTTTTTGTGCTACTGATAGGCCCAATGGAGTCATTACACAGTACCGGCTCTATCAAAATAACCAAATGGTCTACAGCGGAAAGGAGAGACACCACAACATTACTGGTAAGCGGTGAGCAATAATGCACGGGTGTGTGTGTATATGCATGTTTCAGCCTTGGGATGGAGCTTTAGTGTAAAAAAGAAAACGGGAGAAGAGTGACAGAGAGCAAAATGGAGAAGGTTATTTGCATTTGAAAGAGCAGAACGAGCATCTCTGTTCTTACCATGGGAATAGCACTTTAAAATACATACACTTGAAACTGCGGCAGCACAGAAACAAAGAACACTACATTGTGGCACATTTGCCAACACAGTTTGCCTTGAAAATGTTCACTAAAGAGACTTAAAGAGGGTACAAAACACATGCTCCCCCCATGAGAGTTAAAGATACAGTAAGACATGTTTATATTACGCAGAAACTATCATAAGTATACAAACACACAGGTGCCATCTGGAAGGCATCCTCATAGTGATGCATTTAATACAGTAGACTAAATTATCCCAGAGCTTGAATTTAAACGTATACTTTCACATTCTTATATCATGAACTGTGCGTGTGTCTATTTAGGTCAATGAAGTCAAGAGATGTATCACTCCTGCTAGTTTAATCATGTGTCTGATGTTCACACTGATTGGAAGGATTATAGACGTTGTAATTATACAGTATGCACAAGAGGGACTGTCGGCTTTCCTGTGACACACAGAGAAACAATAGCTACAGTAAGGAAGCAGGGAATATTTGGTGAAAATATTCTAGGCATGTAATGTGGATTTTTAAAATAAATTTAAAATAACTTTCATTTTGGTCACACTGCTTTTCGGGAGGGAGCTTGAGAGGCTGTACGAGCATGAAGCAGAAAAACATAAATATATTTTTTAATTGAAAACCCGATCCTTTTCACCCAATTCAGTTCCTCTGAAAAATGGCGCGATCAGCCCGATTTCCGATCTTTTGATCGGATCGGAACATCTCTAATGAATACAATGTGGTCATAGTGAGTCAACCAAAGTCTTCCCAAACAGAGCTATTGAGGTCTGGTGAAAGTTCTCCTAGTTTAAATACAGCAATACAATGGGGCAAATAAGTTTTTAGTCAACCACCAATTGTGCAAGTTCTCCTACTTGAAAAGATTAGAGAGGCCTGTAATTGGCAACATGGGAAACCTCAACCATGAGAGACACAATGTGGGAAGAAAAAAAAAACCCAGAAAATCACATTGTTTCATTTTTAAAGAATTTATTTCCAAATTAGAGTGGAAAATAAATATTTGGTCACCTACAAACAAGCAAGATTTCTGGCTGTCAAAGAGGTCTAACTTCTTCTAACGAGGTCTAACGAGGCTCCACTCGTTACCTGTATGAATGGCACCTGTTTTAACTCATTATCGGTATAAAAGACACCTGTCCACAACTTCAGTCAGTCACACTCCAAACTTCACTATGGCCAAGACCAAAAAGCTGTCAAAGGACACCAGAGACAAAATTGTAGACCTGCAGCAGGCTGGGAAGACTGAATCTATAATTGGTAAAACGCTTGGTGTAAAGAAATCAACTGTGGGAGCAATTATTAGAAAATGGAAGACATACAAGACCTCTGATAATCTCCCTCGATCTGTGGCTCCATGCAAGATCTCACCCCGTGGCGTAAAAATGATAACAAGAATGGTGAGCAAAAATCCCAGAACCACACGGGGGGACCTAGTGAATGACGTACAGAGAGCTGGGACCACAGTAACTAAGGGTACTATCAGTAACACAATGCGCCGCCAGGAACTCAAATCCTGCAGTGCCAGATGCGTCCCCCTGCTGAAGAAAGTACATGTCCAGGCCCGTCTGCGGTTCGCTAGAGAGCATTTGGATGATCCAGAAGAGGACTGGGAGAATGTGTTATGGTCAGATGAAACCAAAATAGAACTTTTTGGTAGAAACACAGGTTCTCGTGTTTGGAGGAGAAAGAATACTGAATTGCATCCGAAGAACACCATACCCACTGTGAAGCATGGGGGTGGAAACATCATGCTTTGGGGCTGTTTTTCTGCAAAGGGACCAGGACGACTGATCTGTGTAAAGGAATAATGAATGGGGCCATGTATCGAGAGATTTTGAGTGAAAATCTCCTTCCATCAGCAAGGGCATTGAAGATGAGACGTGGCTGGGTCTTTCAGCATGACAATGATCCCAAACACACAGCCAGGGCAACAAAGGAGTGGCTTCGTAAGAAGCATTTCAAGGTCCTGGAGTGGCCTAGCCAGTCTCCAGATCTCAACCCCATATAAAATCTGTGGAGGGAGTTGAAAGTCCGTGTTGCCCAACGACAGCCCCAAAACATCACTGCTCTAGAGGAGATCTGCATGGAGGAATGGGCAAAAAATACCAGCAACAGTGTGTGAAAAGCTTGTTAAGAGTTACAGAAAACGTTTGGCCTCCGTTATTGCCAACAAATGGTACATAACAAAGTATTGAGATGAACTTTTGGTATTGACCAAATACTTATTTTCCACCATGATTTGCAAATAAATTCTTTAAAAATCAATCATTGTGATTTTCTGTTTTTTTCCACATTCTGTCTCTCGTGGTTGAGATTTACCCATGTTGACAATTACAGGCCTCTCTAATATTTTCAAGAGGGAGAACTTGCACAATTGGTGGTTTTCTAAATACTTATTTGTCCCACTGTATATATCGCAAAATATTGCAAACCCCCCAAAAATCGCAATGTCGTTTTTTTTCCAATATTGTTCAGCCCAACTATATGTATACATGTAAGTCTGATGGCAGACAGCTCTGATTAACATACTGTTGGTGTAGATAGTGTTATAGCCATAAGTTTACATTCTCTGCATGCTTGAATTATTTTTTCATGAGCCAACACCATGATTCATTCTGCATCTATTTCATGCTCTCTTGCTGTGCATTTCAGGACTTGGCATCTATACCGCACACGTCCTGCTGCTGTCTGCATGCACTGCTGCAGGATGCACCAACAGTTCAAAGGTCACAAAGTTAACCTCTCAGCTTCCACCTGGGCCGTTACGAGCACCAACCCTGACCTTGCTCGACTCACGGACCATTCTGGTGGAGTAAGCGCTCACTCTTGTTGACACGTTCTGAAAATTCAATACTCTTCTACACGAAAAAGTGGAATATCTTATACTGTATTAGTGCATCAGTATCATATACTGTAGAAAAAGGGAAAGGGCAGCAGAGCTCTGGTGACCTTCTAAAGTTGTGTTTACCATGCAGAATATTCACTTGACACGCTGACTTGACCTTTCCTCTCTAGAGGTAGGAAGATAAATCTCTTACACCTTTTACTGTCCTGGTCATTTGAAAATGCCGCTGGACATTGTGTAGGTGTTTACGAGTGTGTGTAGCTGTGACCAAGTGCGTGTGTGAGCGTGCATGGCAATCTATATTTACTGACACAATCCTTTTTCTTTTTTGGGAAAGTGTGGTCATTTAAAAACAAAAAAAACATTAAACCTATTAGGTCTCCTCATACTGTATGTGTGGCCTACATGGCCCAAAATGTGATGTGGAGTCGATGTCAGGTCTCAATTATAATTATACAGCATACCAATGTTTTATTGAATATTTTTCATGAATAAATTTTAAAAAATGTACTGTGTGATGTATAATGTTAATTTAAAAAATTAAAAATTGATACAAACAGAAATACACAGGCTTACGTCCCCATAAAACTGAAAAGTATTTTTTTCTCTTTATTTCATAGCATTTAACTTGCTAGCCATTAACAATGATAGATGTGCAATTAATTAAATTGAAGAACTAGCTGTAAATGCTCATTTTTCAACATCCAATCTATTTTGACTGGGAGGACTGGTAGCGATTCTTCATGAACTCTGGCAATAAGTTAGACACTATGAAATAAATAATTCACATTCCCAGTCCAAATAGATCGGACGTTTCTTGCCGTCAATGGCAATAACAGCTAGTCCCCCCTGTTTAAATGAACTGGACTCCTATTGTTGTCAATAGCAGCCAATGAGTTAAAATTGTATGTAACTTCATTTTTGTTTTTAAAGAGGTGTTCATTTTGGGAAAAGTTGTAATATATCATCCTTGACAATACTGCCATCTGAACAACAAGCTAATGTAATGAACCACTAGTATTTAAACTGTTTTCAGTTCAAATTTCTCTTGCTGTGGGAAGGCGGGTGTATTGTCTTGTTAGCACACAGGCAACAGGCAAAGGTTAAAAGATCACCTGTGGTCAATATCTCCCTATTGTGTCTATGAGAAAGGCTGAGGAGGACAGAAATGCGGAGCATCTATGAGAAAAATGAAGAGCTAGGAAGGTGCAATTAATTGAGATCTTGAACGGGGGAGGATAAAACGAGGATGCAAATCCAAGAAATCTAAGGAAGTGAGGGTGAGACTGTGAGAAAGGTTGAGTGTGGCGCCGGGATGAGGATGAAGCAATATCAGCAGATTTATCCTCTGCCCTTAGCTCACAATGCCTGACACAAATACATTTTTTAAGCATACATAGTAAGATAGTCGTACACGTGAAGCTATTTTGAATATTCTTGCTCTATGTGTATGCTTGTGAGTGAAAGGAAGTTACTCTGGAACTGTTCAAGTTAACATCCTAGTTATAGAATGGTTTGCACACTTATTCAATCACATTTTCCCCTGCTTCCCCTCGTATTAATAAAACACTCAGTTGTACAGGTTTTTAGCTTACATTAACTCATTCACTTCCAGCCATTTTCACTGGAGCAAGGCCCTTCACTTCAGGCCATTTTACTGGATTTTGACTGATTTTGCAAGGCCCACAGAATTTTTGTGGGCCTAAACATGGAACCCACCAAAAGAAACATTAGACTCTCTTCTTTCAGCAGAAAAAAAAGTTCATATCTTTTTCCATTCTTTAGAAATCAGCATTAGAAAACCGCTTAGTTTGAGCAATTTTCCCATTTCTGATGAAAAAAACGGAGAAATTGAGCTTTTTGTGAAAGCATACATTTCAAACATTGATACACAGCTATTTTTTGCTTTAGTTACATCCCAAACATCTGAATAATGTTTTCCTTTTACAAAATAAGATAAACAACAAGACAAATAGAGCTTTTGATAGCAAAGTAACAATTTATTTACACATAACTAACTGAAAGATGACGCTTTTCTGGCCGCGACAGACGGTTAAACTTTTCCCTCATCGCCGTCTGTCTCATAAAGATGATTTTTTGTTTGAGTCTCTGCGGGCTCTGCTCTCAAGCAGCACGGACTCAAAGGCATCGTCCGCTGCACTAGTGGTCCCGGTCGTTCTGCTCGGTCTTCCAGCGCCTGGCATCCCGGGCGTCCTACCGTTTGTTCTGCTCGGTCGTCCGCCGCCTGGCATCCATTCGGTCGTCTTCCGCCGGCGCCCGACCGTACGACTTGGCCATTTGTTGCCGTTGAATCGGGTTGCGGGTCTTACCAAATGCGCTACTGCCCTCCAGTGGCCAGTTTTATTGCTTTAAAATGGATTTTCAGCCTTGTGCTTTGGAACTAAATTGAATCAGAATCCAGAGATGTCTTTTTTGGAAAAAAATTAAAATAAAAATACTTATAAGACGTATAAATTATAGGGTTGTTCCGATCATGTTTTTTTGCTTCCAATCCCGATTGTTTTAGTTTGAGTATCTGCCGATCCCGATATTTCCCGATCCGATTGCTTTTTTTTGCTCCCGATTCAATTCCAATCATTCCCGATAATTTTTCCCGATCATATACATTTTGGCAATGCATTAAGAAAAAAATGAATAAAACTCGGATGAAGATATCCATTCAACATACAGTACATAAGTACTGTATTTGTTTATTATGACAATAAATCCTCAAGATGGCATTTACATTACTAACATTCTTTCTGTGAGAGGGATCCACGGATAGACAGACTTGTAATTCTTAAAGGACAGATGTGACTTTGTATATTGTGACTAAATATTGCCATCTAGTGGATTTTTGTGAGCTTTCAGTAAATGATAATTCAGGCATTTAACTTCTGCTCAAATGCATGATGGGAAGTGCACCCATGACTGTGCGTAGTGCTACCAATTGATATATCTTCTCTACGTCGGGGACTAATTTATGGTGTTTAGACAAATAGCAATTGCTACCTTGCTGCCCCACATTGCTTCCCATGATATTTCTAATTGTAGGAGGAGGGATTGTAAGGCTTTATCCAATTTAGAACAAGGCTCCAAAGACTGCCAAAATACACCCTACTCGAAAGACGCTGCCTATTATCTCTCTATATGGGAAAAATGGCGCCATTACAGATTGGGCGCGACAATGCGAGAGTGAGTCGTGCAGCGCGTGCATTAATTGCGTCAAATATTTTAACCTGATACATTTTTTTTTAAATACTGCCGCTATTGGGATGAATTTGATAATACCCTAAACTAAAGACTCTGGATGAGTGTAACTTATTATGTTTGTAACGTTAAATACAATTAGAAAACGATTTAATTAAAATAATATATATATATATTAAAAAAAGACATGTCTGATATTTTTTTGCCCATTCCGATACTTTGAAAATGACGTGATCGGACCCGATCGATCGGGACATCTCTATATAAATACGTCGTTGTGACACTGAAACAATTTAAAATAGAACATATTCATACGTTTTTGGGAGCAAATGAGTTAATGTTGGAGTTTTTTTTTTTTTTTTAATGATGTATTACTTTTAATGAAAAACGTGGCAGTTGATGTGCGGATATTTTCTTCGCTGTACCACAAAATAAAGACAAACTCCATGAGGGTCTAAAGACCTGCTACATATCACAACTCTACAACCAGCAGTTTTCCAAAACCATTTGTACAATCAATTAAACTCCAAATTGTTCCAACTTGCTTATGATTGAGCTTTTCAAAAATGGTCGTACATCACTGTGCCAATCGGCAGCGTATAAATCTCATAAAGATTGTGATAGATTAGTCAGAGCGGCTAATTGTGTGCTAACACATGCTCATCAGTCATCCCACCACCTGCATTTAAAAGAAGAACCCGAGAAAGGGAATTCATCACGTTTTAAAATCACCGCCCCTTCATAACAACCCAAAGGGAGCTGGCCTTGTCAGTGCTTTACATGAATTTTAGGGCTATTTATATTCTAACATGATAGATTATTTGCCGGCTTTGTTCTCCTCACAACAGTAGGAATTTATCACAATCTTTGAAATGGGCATAAAGAGAAAATCTATAATTTTGAACACATTTGCTACAGAAGTCTATTTTGCAGTTTACAAAGGTGCCGTGCGAACAGCTCTTGCAATTTTAGCAGGATACAAACCAACATGGGCTACAGAAACAAACAATCACCTTTGGGGTATGAAAACATCCGCTTATAGAGAAGGTTCATTACATAAAGGAACAGGTTTTATTTATTTTTAAGGTTATATCCATACTGATTTTTCATCAGTGTGGCTTTTATTTCATATTACAATGTCTGTGCTGCCTGTCGTGGCAGTCTTTAAAAAGTATGTTGGTTCTTCTATTCATCTCCAGGTGGACTCGACCTTCTGAAATCAATGGTGTTCTAAAGTCCTATTCCATCTTCGTATCCGAAGGCGGGGCAGAGCACGCCATTGTCCACAACAGTTCAGAACTTGTTGAAGACCACACGCTCCGCAACCTTACTCCTGGCACGGCCTACAACATCACTGTGGCTGTGAGTCTGTTGTACTTTGTTTTAGATCTTTATTTTCTTACCTCCTCTGAAATGTCTTTGCATATTTATTGCAGGCTTGCACTGGTGGGGGCTGCACTCGGAGTTCCTCGGTCCAGGTTGTTACTGAAGAAAGCACCCCAGAGAATGTCCCAGCACCACTGGTCACGCCGTTATCCCCACATGCACTGAATGTCAGCTGGACAGCTCCTGGTACACCAAATGGTAAGTACATGTATCCATGCTCTTTATTCTATATATATGAATACATGTATCTCTAATACGTTCAAACTACGGCTGTCAAACGATTTAATTTTTAATCGAGTTAATCACAGCTTAAAAATTCATTATTAGTAATTAATTGCAATTAAAACCATCTTTAAAATATGCCATATTTTTCTGTAAATTATTGTTGGAATGGAAAGATAAGACAAGACTGATATTTACATTCAACATACTGTATATAAGTCCTTTATTTATAGTATCTAGTATCTATTTATTATAACAATAAATCCACAAGATGGCATTAACATTATTAACATTCTTTCTGTGAAAGGGATCCACAGATAGAAAGACTTGTAATTCTTAAAAGATCAATGTGAGTACAAGTTTTAGTAATTTTATATTAAAACTAGTGATGCACGATAATGCATTTTTCAGCCGATACCGATAACCGATAATTTCCTCCTCGTTCCAACCGATAACCGATAATGTCAAGCCAATAATTTTATTAAAGATTTATGTAAAATTTTAAACTATACACAAGAGAAAATATTGCTGTGCAAAAATAATATTGCTCTTTTTTTTTCAACATCAAATGTGAACAAGTAGTAGTAGTAGTAAATTCCAACATCTAAATAAAGACAGATTGTCTGACATTGTGTAATGGTAAACATTTGGCAACAATTACTTACAGAGTAAATACATAAGTTGCACAAAAATGGCTTTAAAAGTATGCCATTCCTAAAGTATAACATTACTACACAGCAAAAACACAGCTCCTTAAGACTAGTTAAAGTCCCTTGTTTTCAGTGTAAATCTATTGGAAATAAGTTAAATTAACTGCCAGCACTTCAAGTATATTTCACTCAGATTTCTTGAAGAAAAATGGCCAGCTGAAAATAAGATTAACAGCCTTATTTTAAGCAATAAATTATTATATATAATCCTAAAAAAAAATAATAATAAAAAAAACTTGTCAGATATGTTCTTTATTCAAGAATATGTATGGTTCAAAACATTATTTGAAAGCAATTTTTTCTTGATTTAGGTGAAAAATGACCTTATTTTTTTTAGATGTTTGGGCTTAATAAGAACAAATTGCAATATTTAGTTCAAGTAAGTGGAATAATCTGGCACATTCAACTAGTCTTCAACACTCAAACAAGATGGGGAAAATTATTTGACTAGATTTAAGAAGAATGATCTGATTAAGACGTCATAAATTTAAAGCGTACTGAATGCATTACTGACTAGATGACTTCTTTGTGTCGTTTGGTGCATGTTACAATTATCAACTAACCACTGTGCCGTCATGATAAACATGGTTTGTTGACATCACCTGTGTAAATGTCCGTGGTAAAACTGATGTGATCGACATGTCTTTCACAAAGAATCGTGGTCGTATAAACTGCATTATTTTTTCATCCAGGGGTTTGCCTATCGGGTCATTTCGGGAATTTCCTCCCGCCTGTGCCCTTCAGTCCGCCCGGCTGCCAAATTAGCACCCACGCCAGGCCTCTGTCTTGAACCGGAGTGGCGGCGGCAGCAAAGTTCGTACCGTACATCCGCCCGCCCCGGCCGGTGTTCTGTCAACCGGCTCGCTGCGGCGCATTCGGTGCATGGCTCTGCTCTCATGCTCTACCCGCCTAGGGCGAGGCGGCGGCCTGCCGGACCGGCGGGCTCCGTCGGAAGACAGCTACTTGTCAACTATCGATCTCGTGAGGTGTTTAGCCATAGATGGGAGTTTACCACTCGCTTTGGGCTGCATTCCCAAACACCCCGACTCCGGGAGGACTGCAGCGTCTCTGTATCGTCACAAGCCCCGTAGCTTCCTTTATAGTTTATTTGTTAACAATAGCTTCAGCATTTGTGCTAGCAGCAGCATATTCGTTCCAAAAATCATTGTGATGCAGTTTTAAATGGCTGCTGGGTTAGTGCTAGTGGTGTTCAATGAGGACGCTTTCTTTAGGCCTTGAGGAACTGTTTTGTAGATGGCGAGAGCGTCGTTTATTTCATTTCACACACGGGAAAAGCAACGCACGCTAGTGAGAGCGCCTCAACACTGATGTGTAACACCGCCTCCTCTATGACGCCGTACTCCTAAACCCCTCCTCCCACAGGGGCTTCAGAGAGGGGAGGGGTTGAGCAGGCGGCAGTGAAGAAGTGGAGAAAACTGCTTGGTTGCGCACATTTGGAGGCTAAATCAAGTATATAATTATCGGATTGCATTATCGGTTGATTTTTTTATTATCTGTATTATCTGTGTGACGTCATAATTGCCATTATCGGCCGATAATTATCGGCAGCCGATATTATCGTGTATCTTTAATTAAAACCCCTCTGTATGTTTTCGTTATAATAAAATTTATGAAATTTTCAATCAAAAAATGAACTAATAGCTCGCCATTGTAGAAGGTAGTTGAAATACACCACAAGGTGTCAAGGGATGGTTTTGAATTAATTAGAGATCTAGCCAAGTTTTTCTCGTGGGTTTTGTTCCTCGACTGACGCCGTAGTTTCCGGGTTCATTGTACCTTTGAGTGTTGAGTGTTGTTTGAGTGTGTTTGAGTGTTCATGTGAGTGTTGACTTAACAACGTACGAGACCTCTAATAGTTTGTATATTGTGACCAAATATTGCCATCTAGTGTATTTGTTGAGCTAAACGAAATGTTTGAATAGAGTTTGACCAAAGTCTGAGTATTATTTTGCATGGCTTGGGAATGCCAGTTCTCTTTGCATTGAGTGCTTTTCTTTTTGTGAATATTTTTTTTTTTTGAGACATAGAAATATTATTTTTGTTGTGCTTTCAGTCAATGATACTGTAGCGACTTAACTGTTCCGTCCAAATGAATGATGGGAAGTTGGGCAACCATGACTGTCAGTGGTGGCTGCAAATGGTACATCTTCTCTGCGTTGTGTTCAATACAGGGTGTTAAGAAAAAGATTATCTCCTGTCATTCTACCCCACGTCGCTCGCCACAATAGTTAGAATTGTTGTGGAAGAGATGCCAATAAATAGCGCGGCCCCAATGAATGCCTGAGCCCACTCCTCTTGCTTGTCTCCGCCTCTTAGCTATCACTATCCATAAAACTGTGCCATTTTACTCTGTTTGCGGCAATGCATGAGTGGGTCGTCCCGCACATGCGTTAAATATTTTAATGTGATTAATTGAAAAAATGAATTACCGCCTGTTAACGCGATAAATTTGACAGCCCTAGTTCAAACATATATGTGCAATTTGCAAAAGATATGTTGTTTTCTGACATTCCATTAAATTGTATAAGTAAGGGATATATACATGGCGGAAAACACTGAGGTGACTTGAAGTTCCGCTCTGAGACCCCCAATATGGCGAAATTTCAAAATTGTCCTATATGCATGCGTGATACATCATTGGAAAGCTTAAAATATCCATTTTCGGGGGAAAGAAAATTTTTGAACAGGAGGGCATTTAAAAAAAAAAAATGTAAGCAGCAAAACCCTAACTGGAGGTGAAGGCACGCAAGAGCATAATTAAAGACGCCATGATTTTAACTAGTTATTATCGCGTACTTACCTCTTTTCAATCAAAAAACTCCATGTAGCATGTATCACCGAGTGTCAAGACACAGCTGTGAATGGCCACAGCCGGACTTTGTTGAGATTTTATTGGTGAAACACGGTAATATAACAAGGGTCGCGATGCAGAAATCGCAGACATCATGGAGTGGTCGAAATTTTCATTTTCATATATTTACTCTTTTAAACGTTTTTTTTTTTCTTTCCAGTTTTTCTTTGTTTGAATCGATTATCATCTAAAATATTGGGGAAAATGCGACAGTAATGAAAAAAATACAGTTAAGCGATAGTTATGGGGTAGATACCTGTGACTTTTTTACAGAACTCAATTTTTTAAATGCGACGTAATTTGTTTAAAAGTTTAAAATATGTGAGTGAATAATTTTTAAAGTCTTTTTTTTTTTTAAACTAAATAATAGACATCAATTAATGATTCTAAGCCAAAAATGACAGACATTTCGAAAAATAAATACGATTACTTACCTTCTTTTTATGGCTAGGTTGAAACAAAAGTGGTTGCGCGACGTCTGTAAACAGGGGATTCCAGGGTAAACCTGACAAATTAAAAATAGTTAGGGGGCTTATTGCGCCATGAATCTGCTATGGCAGCATATAGAAATATTGTTCTATCAAACACAACAGTTCTTTTGACTTAAAATACAGCAGTTTATTTTAAAGAAGGGTGCAAGAACACAATCTGCTTTTTCAGTCTAGTCTGTGTTTTCCGCCATATACATGTATATACATACATTTTTTTTCTCTTTATTAATAAATAATATATTCAGTCAATCATGAAAAGTATTGATTAAAATGATTAGCATCAGCAGCACTTCATAAAGCTTACAGAATGAAATACAATGTACCTGTACATTCATGAGAACACACAAGTACGGTAAATGACTACCATGTTCTGTAGGTAGAACACACAGAGGGCAAAAACGATGGCCCTCTGTTAAATGTGAGGCATAAGAACGTGCAACAGGGTTGACGTGAAGAAAGAGAGAAGGGGAGAAGATTGTGACAGGAGACTATTCAGTGTGAGGCAGGAAACGGGCACAAGGAGCGATGAGAATATTCGGGCTCCCTTTGCTTCTTTAAGTGGAGGAAAAGTGCTCCCTTTTGACTGAGAAGAGAACTGCAGGCTGGAAGCCCGTCCCTCTCAGCCTCTCCTTTTTTTCCACCTCTGTTCCTTTTCAACAGGAACAGTCTGCATGCCTCCTATTGCACTGAATTGTCTACCATATAGTTAGTTCATGTACTTTAGATGACAATTGAATGCAATTTCGACTTGAATGTATGACTACAGTATATTAATTGAGCAAAATACTGTACATTTTCAATACAAAATCAAAAATATCCATATTTATTTTAGCACATAATGTGAGAGTGGAAGCACACTATGAACTATGAGCTGCTTTTCCCCCCTTACTTCCTCCATATTAATTTTCATCATATTTTTTTCCATTTGTTTACTCATGAAAAGGATTACATACACCATGTTGTTGCTACAACATCTGTCTTGCCCATCAAAAGTGACTACAACAAGTCACTCAACTGAACTTCATTTTTATAGTGCTTTCACAACTATACCAAATTACAGAACACACGACAAGACAAAACCAATAATGCAGATATTTGTGTTGCACTGTTTTAACACCAGATGCTCTCATCCATTTTATTTGTTCATTTATATTTTAATCCCTAATTTTGGTATTGGCATTAGCAGGTCATGGAGCATGTGCTGGTGGCAGCACAGACTAGCAGGATTGCACAATAAACTACTTGAATGACTTTCACAAAAGTTACTAGGTTGAACTTTTGTTATCTGTGACAGTGAATCTTCTGTAAATAATACCAATAGCGAACCATAGTGGGGGGAAAAAATAAATGTATATGTATTGGGTATATTACTCTACCACTGTTCCGCCAAATGCCTAAAAAAAAAAAAAGTTATATTTCTTGTATAAATTAAAAAAACTATATTTAATAAGATACTGTGCTGGCTTTTCATCAGACAGCAATTAAATAGAACCAAACTTTCAATTTGGTTGTAATCCACATTCGTAGTGTAGAACTGATCTGCTCTGTTATGAATTTCTATAATACTGTAGCCAAATTTAGTAGCGAAGCGTTCCGCTAACACCACTTAGAAGGCAAGACTCTACCATATTAACCCAATATAGGGCAAGCGACTATTTTGCCAATAGCGTACCGCACGTAACACGTCACCTTTCCTCATTAATATTCATGACGTTAGCTCTACCATATTAAGCCAATATAGGGCAAGCGACTATTTTGCCAATAGCGTACCGCATGTAACATGTCACCTTTGCTCATTAATATTCATGACGTTAGCAACTGTTGCTAGGGGGGTCGAAGTTGCGTTTGTCCCTCATGCTAGATGCATGTAAACAGTGTACGAACGAGATGTTTACTGAGCTAAACCAACCAATTCTGTCTTAAAATGATGTCGCCAGTGCCAAATTTACTGGTAAAGATGTGAAAGGACATACAAATATTTAGTTAAAGAGATGGCTTGAGTGCGAGGGCTGAAAAAGATGGGAAAAAGTTCTGACCTGATCCAGAGGTAGCTTTATCAATACCTTTTTCTTGTGTGCATTGCCTTACGCCACTGACGATTACATTCTCCTGTTTCAACAAGCTATTCTATACCAACATATTCCTTGTCTTTCTTATATTTTATATCCTCTGCTTGTCTTACGCCTTGCTACGACCGTGCCGTCCTTGGGGGTAATTTAATATTGCTATTTTTGTGTCGCGATCCCAAATGCTACTTAGTGACAGACAACGAACACTTTTATATTTTCATTAATAACAAATCTTAATTGTATTAATTTACTTACAATTCCCCCTTACTAAAGTTGTTTCTTTACAACAGAAAAGGGAAAGCTGTTAAATCGAGAGCCTACTTGTAGGCATGAACAGGCTTACTACGGAAAAGACCAAGGCCAAACATGGCTAATTTATTTGAATATCCAAATTTTAGAAAAATAGGCTTACATGACTGTTGTGATATACATATAGATACATTTTTTTTTAAATTTCAGGTCATTTATTGTCAGACAGAAGCAGCACGGCAAAACACCACGCTAAAAAATGAGTAAAAATATCAAAATGGCTTACCTTTTCGTGGCAGGCAATGGATCAGGAGTGTCATCTGTAGGACCATGGCCCCCAACAAAATATTTACTACATATGAAGGTGAACGGCTTCACCTAGCTGGCGTTAAACTGGTCTTTTGGACGTCCGCACTAGTGGGTCCATTGTTCACATTTGTTTTCCGAAATTTCCGGGTTCGCGGTGAGTCAGCAACCAGCACACTTTTGCTCAATAGACGATGTTTATTGATTAGAAAATGCAGAATAAATGAGATTTATTGATTACAATCCCACAATAGCAAGCAACAAGTATTAAAACAAGAACAAGTGGTAACGATGACATTAGATCTAGTTTGTCAATTCCAGAATCCCCGCGTTACCGTTACAGCACAACAAACTGTTCCTTAACAATGAAAATCGCTTACCGTTGACAAATGAGCGGGGAGCCAAACGCTCCGGCAAAGTGGCGAACGAACAAAGCCAAGCGACCCGTACGTAATCCTCTGGCAGACTTCTGGGGAGTTGGGGGAATCTCCCGACTCTTATAGGCACGTCTGACGCGGGGACACGGGTGGCCACTCCCTGCCCCCACGAAAACGCACCACCCGAACTCGTGAGACCCCCCCCCCCCCCGCAAGGGTATGAGATCCCCCCCCCCCCAGTTGAGGCTCCCAGCGGTTAAAGTAGAATGTTTATTTAATTATCTCCTGAGATTCCCTCCTAACTATGGAATTTAAGCGCGTACTATGGTGCAAAACAAGTTATCTCGTGAGATTCCCTCCTTACTATGGGATCCAAGGTGAAAAACAATAGAAGTTGTTACAGTCTAGGTCACAGAAGCAATCATACATCACAAAGGCATAATGTGCTAATGTTAAGGCATCACATAATATTTTCCCCCTTCATTCCGCCCTTTGACCCGGATTGAATTTATCATAAGTAGAGCTGAAACGAGTACTCGAGCAACTCGAGTAACTCGAGTTTAAAAACTGATCCGAGTAATTTTATTCACCTCGAGTAATCGTTTATTTTGACAGCTCTAAGCATCACGTTTTGCTAGGACTACTTTTAATGCGGGACAACGCGCTGTCACGTGCGGAGAGGAAGAAGGGGGAAAAAAAAAAAACTTACCGCAGCCGACAGCCGACACAAACGACGCCGACGTTGCTAAATACTAGCCCGCACAATGCTACATTGGTAACAGGCAGCGTCTGGCGCGTCTCATAGAGATCACATGTATGTTGAACTAGATGCGAAATGACAGACTCTGCCGCGTCTGGGCAGCGTTTGTAAACAGCCGCCATCTTAAAGCAGTACAGCGCTAAGGGCTAATAAAGAGCGCTAATAAAGAGTGCTAAGCGCTAATAAATAAGATTAACGTTACTGTCGCTACTAGCTCACGGAACGTTAGCCCTGCGGAGGGCTAGGTTTCAATTAATTATGACCACTGTCGATGCGTGGCTAACGTGTCTTACATACAGGCTTTAACATAACATAGCATTGTGGAGTGATGAGGGTGTAAAATAAAAACTTAATCATGCTAATTATCAATTTTAGCTCAGTAGTCATTGCTGGATAAAACACCAAGTAGCACTGGTCCCTAATGTGCTCCAATACAGCCTGTATCATACATTTATTTTGAACACTGCAAAAACTCAAAATCCTATCAGGACTTACAGTTTAGACTAACTTAAAACTTAACTAGAACTTAAAAATGGCTTGACACAAAGAGAAATTCAATTGAAACACGTGGGAAAAAAATCCTAACTTTTAAGTGATGTGTGTTATCAAGCGTAACGGCATTTTTAGGTAAGATATATATATATATATATATATATATATATATATATATATATATATATATATTAATAAGATCTAAAAGTTTTTTGAGTGAAAGCAGTGAATTAGTCTTTTTTTTAAAATTCTAGTTACACCTGAGATGCAATTGTTGGCTGTTTTCAACAATATGCAACGAAAATAAAGACATTGATTGACTGAAAATGGTTCAAGATTAGATGAAATGTCTTGTTTTCTCATGTATATGTATAATTGCTCTTCACCTAAAAATATATTTATTTTATCCGATTACTCGATTAATCGATAGAATTTTCAGTCGATTACTCGATTACTAAAATATTCGATAGCTGCAGCCCTAATCATAAGGCATAATGTGCTAATGTTAAGGCATCACATAATATTTTCCCCCATCAACATTTTTCTCCCTCTGAGTTCTTGGCTTCGGGAAACGTATGAAGAAAACCTTCATATGTGGATGATCTTAATGTCTAATGTCGTTTGTAAAAGTTCCAGAGCAGCAGTGTTTACTCGGCATCTTCTTTTTGAAAGATTACTGGCAGAAAACGAGCAGCTCTTGCATGGGTTTTATGCGAGCGCGCTTCTATGTTGACCCCCTTCCGGTTTACGATGGTGATGTCACGCAGCCTTGAGGTCTAAAAATAACATTCTTCCGATTTCAGAACTTAAAATTGACCTGCCATCCACTTGGACATCACAATCTGGGTAATTTCGGCCACAATATTAACTTTTGGTATACAAGTATGACCTACATAACTCAAAATGTGTGCATATACCGCAATTTCCCGAGTATAACGCACACTTTTTTGGTGCGCATTATACACTGGTAAAGGGATGGAGACAGAAGTACATATCCAGTATATTATATATATATATATATATATATATATATATATATATATATATATATATATATATATATATATATATATATATAAATACCGATTTTTTTTTTTTTTTTTTTTTTTATTTACACGGCCATGTTGTGTTGAAGAAAATGTATGCGGCTATCCGTTGCCGACCATTACAGTACATGCCATGTTGTGTTGAAGAAAACGTATGCGGTGATCCTTTGCCGACCATTACGGTACATGACGTCACCATTTTGTTTCAGTAATACTTCACTCTGATATTCAAATGATTTCGTCTGTGTTAAATTCTGCTTTTTTCACTCTTCATAAAGCACAGAATTTAGTTTCTTCAACTCATTTGAGTCATCGTTTATTGCAACTCGGACCATAACAAACGTAACACAACACAGACTTCCTGTGTCCGTCAATTATATCTGTCCCTTAGGAAACTCAAACCCAAATAACAATAGTTCCTCTTGTTAGTCAACAGCGATGCGCTCGTTCCGATTTCCGACTTCAGCCCTCACTTTTATTTTACCGTATCAATCCATGGAAGAAACATTTATTCATCATGATGAAACGAGCAAGTTATACAGCAGCCTTTAAAAGAAAAGTCGCATCTGTTTTGTTTTCTCCTGGATTCTGGTAAGTTGGAGAAGTTGTCAGATCATATTATTACCGTGCATATTGTCAGTTTATGGTAATGTTTTGAACTATCAATGCTTGTGCTGTGTTTCACCAGTTAGTAAAACGACATTTCTGTATCCGTACACGAGCTCTGTTTTCTTGTATTCTTCTATTTATTGGTGCTAAAATTACGGTGCGCGTTATACACGCGTACAATAATTTCCCCTAGATTTTACTAGTAAATTTGGGGTGCGCATTATACACGGGTGCGCCTTAAATTCGGGAAATTACTGTATGTAGACAGCAGGTCTCAGTTAGAAGCTTAATATTTATTTTTTTTATTTGTATATATTTCTATGGACAAAGACAATTGTAAATTACTTAAATTTTACATAAACTAAATAAATCATATGAAAACGAATAAAAAGAGATCCAGTCAAACTGGACTTGACGTCTCGCACCGTCAATGGCAGCCAATGAGTTAATTGAATGCCCTATAAAGGGTCAGTGATGACCTGACAAGTGTCATAACAAAACCAAATGAATTGAGTGAGAAAAAAACACCTTGCGAGGATTTGCCAGCCAATTTCACACTCCCCAACATACATGACTACCACATATTATCAACTGTTATTGTCATGCTCGTTAAAGTACGCGTGATTCTATAATGCGCGTGTGTGGTGTGAATTGTGTGTGTTTTACGCTTAATGCCACATGAGTGCATTTCGCTCCATAAAGCTTATGATGTGTGCGCATATTAGCCTGGGTAAATTACTTAAAGCTTTCCTCATCTGATGACAGAAATGTATAACAAGGGAGACACTTAATCATGATTACCTGATTGCCTCATGCTTAATAAGCTTTCAGTTTTTTACTTAAAAAAGGCAGAGGAGCGCAGCGCCCTTTTCTCCATTCTTTTTTTTCTCCGTCAAGAAAATGACAATGACAATGGTGATGGGTTACGGAGGAGTGAGATTTTGTATTATTTTCCTCACTCGTCCTGTCTCTCTCTCTCCTCCTTCTCCCCAATTCCGCAGGGATTTGTGGGGGATAATCCTCTCGGGGATTAGGTCGGGGCAACACGCAGACAAAGAGGGGAAATAAGCCTGTTATGCATTCGCTGCTTCATTTCCCAACCTGTCTTTATTACAGCCTATACTGATATGGGCTTATTCGCACGCACACGCGTCCGCACACCCAAACACACACGCATACATGTGATTGGCCACATTAAGAGCTCCCCTGATGTAACTGGTGTCCACAGGGTTTTTGTGTCTTCATTTTCCTGATAGGTGTGTGTATCTGTATTGAGCAATAATAAAACCCACACATGATTAAAGCAGAATAGACTCTTAGTTCTTACCACTGATCTTTTGAGCCCCCCAGTATGCATTTTTATTAAGGAAAAGTACATTTGGGTGCCATTTCCTTTTTTATTAGGTGGAGGTAATGTAATGTAATTATTGGGCTGGCGTGTGTGTGTGTGTGTGCATGCCACGGGCTGTTGCTGTAGTTTGTGTCTGTGTATATATTGTATGCAGAGTATCTGTGTGCGCACCCGCACTTATCGGCACCCATATTTGTGTGGGCGTATGCTGTGGGTCTCTCTCAATATATCCTTTAATGCCTTTGGTAGTGGTAAACCTGTCTTCATCAGAAGACACATGTCTGAAGGCCGAGTTTCACTTTTTACACAATACATGCCGATCCCAAATTATAACATATACTCTGCAAGTAGAGCTCCATTCCTGTTTGTTTATTAAGATTTAAAAAAGTTCAATCTCAAAACTAGGGATGTACCAAAAGCAAAATTCTTGGCCGAAACAGAAAACCGAATATTGGAAACCCATGGCCGAAAAATACACATGTATAATATATATATATATATTTTTTTTTTTTCCCCATTATTTTTTGAGTACTGATAAAATGGGAACCGGGGCACTTCAGGGGCCATTCAAATTAGAGAGGGGGCCAGTGCCACTGTGGCCTACCACTTAAAACCCCCACTGGGAGGGTGCGTTCCCGGCTGCAGTGAGCGCTGGCGTCGTCAGAGCATTTTGTTCGGTGGATGTGGACACACGACGCGGCAAATTTGGGACACTAAAAAAGTGGGTCTCACACCTCCAATTGCCAAGCTAAATGAGATCTCGATATACGTTTGTGTGGAACTGTAGTTCACAACAACAACAAAAAAACTATACCGTTCTCGCCAAAACTAGTAAAGCTCTTTACAAGGCTATTATAATCTCTCCTACTCCTTAAAACAAGACGTTGTGTTTTCTAATGCATCAAGTGGAACTGATCGAGAGCCAAGCGAGTGGGCCGAGTCCTAGCGGCGACTAAGCCGAGCAAAGTCGCTCCCAGCCGGATTGAACGAGGACTGGCAGAAGGGGAGTGGAAGTGCGAAAAAGTGACAAAAATAAGAAGTGGTCGTGCTACAAACGTATTGTACTAAACCACAGAAAATGTACATGTATGCAGGGCCGTTCCTTACCAATTTGGTACCCTAGGCAACATATTTGCAGAAATTATTGCTTTCATTAAGGTGTATTTATTTAATTAACCTTGGCACTTTTAGGCAAGGCAAATTTATTTCAATAGCAAAATTTAACACAAGGTAAAAGTGCTTCATATCACATGAAAATCAGCAAGACTATTTTAGTCCCCCATACACTTTGTCCATCTTCTCCTAAAATGGGGGGGGTAAATTTAACTGAAACTAATCTACAGCTGGCTGAATACTGAAAATATTTGTAAAACAACAAGCCTGGCTAATGATACAGACAAGTATTGTTTAGCTTTATTATATTTAGCAGTATGCCATATAAATTCTATGTAAATAACCGGGGGGGAAGGGGGGGGGGGGTTCAGCCATTTAGTGCTCAGACCATACGCCGCACTCTACATCAAATTGGTGTGCATGGCTGTCACCCCAGGAGGAAGCCTCTTCTGAAGACGGTACACAAGAAAGCCCGCAAACAGTTTGCTAAAGACATGTCAACAAAGCACATGGCTTACTGGAACCATGTCCTATTGTTTGATGGGACGGGCGGGCTTTCTTTATTATACGTCGGCTCTTTCAATGATGATGGGAGTCCGCCTTGTAAAGTTAATTAAAGGCGTTGCGCATCGATTGTGAGCATCCCTACGCAATGATAGGTGAAGGAATAGTTGTGTTAAATGCGTTTTTGTGCCCGTTTTTTTCCTGATCATTCATTCTCATAATTTCGTAGTGGTTAGCATGTTTTTATCGGCTACAACTCATAATTTTAAAATAATGAATGTGAACAGTCAATGTAATGGTTTGAAGGGAGATTGCATGCAAATTTTCACTGTAGTTGGTTTTATAGTTAAGATGATGTGGTTTAATAAAGTTTTGTTCAATACTTATTTGATGCACATAATAAGGGGTTTTTATGTCATTAAGTTGTTTTGATCAATACTTTTGATACTAGGAAGGATCATTCTAAGAAGGTTTATGGATGTTCTGCGGACACAAAATAAAGCTCAGTAAGGTCTAGTACAGTGTTTTTCAACCGGTGTGCTTATGTGCCGGGGCACACTAGTGTGCCGTGAGAGATCGCCAGGTGTGCCGCGAGAAATTATCCAATATCACTTTTTTTTTTTTTTTTTTTTTTCCCTCTCGTCAGGCGGAGTTGCAGTAGGAAGGAAGGAGTAGGTAGAGTTCTCGGTCGGGAGCAGATGAGCGAGTTATTGCTCGTGTTGCATTTAAGAACTGCTCAGATTTCTAGCCATCAGCCACCTTGCTGTCCGCGACAATGTTAACCCCATCACGTCTACTGTACATTATTGGATTAGACTTGTCATGTGTCGATTTCGCGAAAGTGTCCTTTCCATTTTATCCACATGTGAAGAACGTCAATCCTCACCGTGTTTTATTTCAACGCATTGTCGAGGACAGAAAGGTGGGCGATAGCTAGAAATCCAAGCAGTTCTTGAACGCGACACAAGCAGCTCTCTCTCTAAGAGTGCCATGGTGCCAAGCAAGCTTAAACTTCATCTCCAAACAATACACCCGTCATTTCAAAAGAAGTCGATGGACTATTTCTTTTGCCTTCGTGAAAACATAGGGAAACAGGCAACTTTTTTGAGGAAAAACGACAAAGTTAAATCAGAAAGCCCTCAAAGCCTTGAGCATTAGCTTGTTGCTGAACTTGTTGCTAAATCCAAAAAGTTCCACACTTAAGCAGAGGAATTCATACTACCTGCCTGCAAAGCCATAGTCAGCGAGCTGCTCGGCCCTGATGCGGTTAAAGACATTGCTAAAGTCCCGCTGTCTGATCATTCTGAGCTTTTCAAGCATAACTGCTATAAAAAAATAAAACAGAGAGAGACTCAGAGCTTTTAAAGAAGGTTCCTGCCATGATATTGGGTATGTGTTCATCTAAACAGGTTCAAGTTTCACAATCAGTAAGTATAAATACTGAAAAATTATTTGGTCATTGAATATACTGTACTGAAAACAATTTTGAAACATTTTTGGTTTGTGGTGTGCCGCAACATTTTTTTCCAATGTAAAAACGTGACGTGACTCAGAAAAGGTTGAAAAACACTGGTCTAGTATGTTGGTGAAGCAACCAAGCTAACCCCATTAGGCCTAACTAGAACATTAAGAGCCACATGGCCCAACATCAGTGGCCTTTCACATTGTTCTTCTAGATGAATGGACAAAATTCCCACAGACACACCTGTAGGAAGTCTTTTCAAATGAGTACAGGCTGTTAAAATTGAAAATCGTGTGCAGCTAATTTTTCTTCTTTTTCACTTCCTTGAGCACAGTGCTTCTCAATTATTTTCTGTTACACCCCTCCAAGGAAGACGTAAATGTTTCGCGCCCCCCCCCCCAAACTCTGCCGCCACTGTAAAAAGTATCATTTGTCTATAATATTACTATTATAAGTATGCCTCTGCCTCACATTGTATCCTTTTTTTTCTGTTAGAGAAAATAACAGAGATCAACTTATAAAGTATAACTTTATTAACATTGTTTTGTTTGTAACAGAAAAGACTTAACGCGCATCAATTTGCCTGAACTAAAAAAAAAAAAAAAAAGTCACATCCAAACTGTAAAAATACACTCAAGGTACATTTTTGACCATTTGATACTGAAAAATAAAATCAGTAAATACTAACAAATTAGAATTGATTAGAAACGTTAACTCATGAGGACAATATGCCAAAAAATGACCAAAAAAAAACAAAACTGAATAGAAAAAACAAAAAACAAAGTGTCTTTGGACAGAGGGACAGTTTTTATTTTCGCTGCTCGCTGCTCACAGTATCACCTCCAGTTTGCCATTGTGTGGTGTTATTTTGCACTGAGCATGCTAACAGTGCTCACTGGTTTACTGATATAACACTGACAAAGCGGGAGGATTGTTGGCAATATTCGGCACGTTTTCGCTAAAAAAACAATCAAGCGGCTCATCAATGAGATTGGGGTCTAATGTCTTTAAGTGGCGTCTTAGTTGATTTGGCTTCCGGCCGTCCGCTATAATCATTTTTAGACACAGTAAACAGTGGTCTTTCCTAATCTACCACTGTATTAAATGTCAAAGGCAAATGGCCCGAAAAAAGCGCATTCTCGCCGGCCGAGGGAGAACCGTAGATGAGGGCGGTCGTCGTGACGATCCCAAGCCAAAAATGGCACTCCTCGGGCGGACACGTGAGATCCGGAGAAGACAGTGGGTCGCTGCGTGGGTCCGGCTGGAAAATGGCTTTCGAAAACGGCGCACAGCTCTCCAGCTCTACATGAGTCTCTTCCGTGTGCTCTTGCTTACTTCAAAGATACTGCGCGCACTTTGAAAATGAGAGCGCCACTGCCACCCACTGAGTGGATGTGCAAGTACACTTTATACTAGTACGGCGCAAAAAAAAAAAAAAAAAAAAGCATGTTCCCCAAGGTCACACGCGCCACCCTTGGCATCGCTCTGCGCCCCCCTGGGGGGGCGCGCCCCACTATTTGAGAAGTACTGCTTTAGCAGGTGTGCCAATACTTTTGTCCAAGTACTAAAAAGCAGTATGTAACCCTTGCTGACTTATCATTTTTATTTCCTTCATTTTGAAGTAAAATTTTCTTTCTTTCAGGCATCCTAACCAGTTATGGTGTTTGGATGGATGGTGTTCTTATTTCAAACTCCAGTTCCTCTCAGAGGTTTTTGGTGGTGAAGGAGCTTTCCCCGTGGAGCAAACACATACTCAGGCTGCAGGCCTGCACAGCGCGTGGTTGTGGCAAGGGACCAATGGTGAGTTAGATTTTATTGGTTACACATTCACAAATGATAATGTACTGTATAAATGAATTCAATAGTGTTTTTTTGTTTGTTTTGTTTTGAAATTTCATATTGATGTATCCAATATTTCTAACAATCTTTCTAAACGTACGTATACATACTCATACAGCTCAGTATTGTCTTCTGTGGGGTTAAAAATGCGGTGTGTAAATAATTAGCTAAACCACGAAACGCAGTATGCCAAGTACAAAAATCATATACATAGGTATTATTGCAAGCATTATAAAAACTGTTAATCCGTGTGCCTGTGCATGCTGCCGGGTGTCATAAAGGTGATCGATTCTCTCAGCTCAATAACGAGGGTCGGCGTGACGACGCTGACATTTGCTAGGAAATGTCACTCCTTGCTCAATGACGCCTCTGACGGCAGGCCGTATTTTGGAGCATTTTTCCAATAAGGACGTTATAGTTAGTCGAACATGCCAAAAACAGCTGACACAGGGCAACAAGGAAAGTGGAAGCGACATGATAAAAAGGAGGGATTGAAGAAAGCAAAGCATTGAGTAGCTGGCAAAAATATAAGAAATAAAAAAAAACGTCAAGAAGATTCAGTGGATATAATTTTTTTAATGCATATATTTATTTAAATTAAGGAGAAACATGTTAATGTTAACACATCTAACAAGTTTCCTGAGCGAAACATGGGTGCCGCCATCTTTGATCATTTCTGCTCTGAACTTCGGGTTTAGACAGAGCAACTTGATGTAAGCAGTATGTTGACAAGGTTAAAACTATAAAATCAAACCAGACGAACCTACAATATCTCCAAAAATGGATTCAGCACGACGTAGTTGAGACTCCGAGACTTTCTGTGCTGTGCGTGAACTCCTGGAAGTGCCTATATACATGGTTGGAAATGGAATGTTTTGAACAGCGCCCAGCTTCAAAGCGCCAGTGTGGACCTCCCTCGCCATATGCCTTAAATCGAAACCAGCTGCAGACAATAAGTTAAGGATGTGCTTTAAAACAAAGGATCTACATAAAAGATAGTATTTTTCTTATTATCACTTCGTTGATCATTCGTGGACAAAGTTGTAACAACCTGTCAGCCTGTGTTGACGTGAGGTGTAGATTGATACGCCGGTCTCTTGTGTGACCAAAATGAATTGAAATTACAAATAATATTACAGTTGCCGAATGCAGAAGGGCTGACACGTATTTTGTTGTTACAAGGAAATACTACAAGGTATGTACATTCATTCATTCATTCATTCATTCATTTTCCATGCCGCTTATTCCTCACGAGGGTCGCGGAGGTGCTGGAGCCTATCCCAGCTAACTTCGGGCAGTAGGCAGGGGACACCCTGAATTGGTTGCCAGCCAATCGCAGGGCACAACATATAAACAAAAATAGTATGTCATATTGATCACAAAAAAAAAATTTTGGACAACATGATTCCATTTCTTGGTTCATTTAAAACGATTGGTGCATGTGCAAAACAGGTCAATAACTCACTTTTTTTTTAAATTATTAGAACAATATTAACGGAGGTGGGGCATAAGTCAAGCCTTTCATCATCAAAGTAGAATGCACGTAGTCTCGATATATGTCCATTGATATACAGTTAGTGTTGTTGTGAGGCACATCAATATGTCTTCCCTTGCCTAACGGCGTTTTCCACCTGTAAACAAACGAACAAAAAACTTGTAACACGTGCATTTATGCATTTACATAATTATGCCGTCCTAAACGTACTGATTAGTAGTGTTGCACCGATACCATTTTTTTGGCCCCAATACTGATACCAATACCTGGCTGTGCAGTATCTGCCGATATCAATACCACCCCCTTTATATATATGTGTGTGTATATATATATATATATATATATATATATATATATATATATTTTTTTTTCCAAAGAGCTATGTACTTGGATGTGAAATCATTGCTATCATGGCTTTGTGAGGCTGGTGCTTACCTTTGCAAAACAGGAAAAAGACTAATACAAAGTGAATAGTCTACTAAACCCTAGTAGACAATAGTTGAATAAACCTTTGGCTCTCAAAGGCCAAAATAGTGCTGCATTTGTGAAATTAAAACATGTATGATACTAGTCCAACAGTAAGAAAGTAAAAATAAATTCACAATAATAAACTCTGAACAAACTGAGTAAACTTTTTTAACCTCTCAAAACCCAAACAGTGCAGCTTTCATTAAATTATAATAATAATAATTGAACACAGGATCCTGTTTCTCTATTAGCCTCCTACTCTGTGCCTCAGCAGCAACATACATACTTACTTACAGATTATTTCTACAGCACTTTTGAATAGGCTTGCCACCCGTCCTTTGAAATAAGGAATCGTTCATTTAAAAGTTGCGTTCTGTATTGAAGCAATACGGAATATATATGAATAGACATATTTCTATGCATTTTAGGAGTTTGTGGATGTCCCTATTTTTTGTCGGCTGAACGGCTTTGGTCGGGAGGGGGGAGTCCATTATTTCTATTTCTGAAAGGTGGCAACCCTACTTTGGAAACAGGTCCCAAATTACTGCAGCATTTATTTCAGTAAAAGACAATAAAAGTAAAGGAGACGTAGTGAACTGACCAGATATTGTTGCTCCGGTCCACCGCCCTTCCTCTGGATAGCATTCCTGCTGTTCCAGGCTCAAACTCTTTTTGTTCGTTCACGTTTAGTCTTCAAATGTTTGATCGGGTTCGAGGTATTGAAACTGGCTTATTTAATTCCACGTCTCAAAACTTTCAGGCTGCAAATCTTGCATGCAGATATTGTACTCGACGGAGATCATAAACGGAAATACAGTATGTCCAGACCACCGACATTTTACTCTAGTAGTTTGTTTTTCCTCCATATGAAAAAGCGGCCCCGGCATTGGTCAAGAGTGGCTATTGGCCCGCTCTCATTGGTCTGGAGCAGGCCAATAGCGAAAGCTGCTTGGCATGCAAAGGGTTCAGGTGTCATCACACAACACAAGAGACAGAGTGTAGTGAGCGTCAGGAGGAAAAAGAGGCTGTGGTCAAATGCTATAACACTGGACCGGTAAATGGTTTCGGCGCCGTCTTTGTTGGTACTCGCCAATACCGATACCACCATTTCGGGCCGGATCAGCCCCCCCCTGCCAATACTAGTATGGGTATCAGTGCATCTTTACTGATTATTAACAGGCTAGCAGGAGATAGCATGTGTTGCAGCCACAGTAGTTGTAATAAATAATATTAAACATCATCATAATTGAAATCAGGGGTCAAAGTGGCTAGAATTTCTTGCCGGAACTCCCCGACATGAAGATCGCCATGGAGCCAGAAATTTTATTTATTTTTTTTTTTCATTTTTTTTTTTTTTTTTTTAAATTTTATTTTATTTTTTTTTTTTTTTTTTTTTTTCCTTGGGGGGGGGGGGCAAACCTTTTTTTCCTTGGGGGGGGGGGCAAACCTCTTGCACTACTGAAATGCAAAGAAAACTGTTTTAGCAAAGTTATTTCTATAACACGTACAAAAACTGATTTTCATTTAAAATAGTATTTTTTTCAATGATTTGCAAAATAAAAGTTAACGAAAACAGCAATAACTGCTCCTCCATCTCCTAATTTTCATTTTTCCTTATTTCCTCTCATACTAAATACCAAATCTCAATTTTAACTACTTAAGAACATAGGATATATATTAAAATTTAAGTTAATGGAAACATTTACTTTTTTTTTTTATAACAAAGATATATGTAACATACCTTCAGAAAAACAAGTACAAAGGACTAATATTATGCAGAGTGAAATGGAATATATTTTGAAGATCGCGCAAACATTGACTTTTTTAATCATAAGGAAATTAATAAGTAGCCTAACATATATGAACAAATATAAGTCAAAAGTGCACATTGACAGCTAAGATGTTCTGAACCTCCCCATCAGAGCAAATAAAACTAAATATGATAAACCAGCCTCCTCAACTCTTTCGTTGCTCTTAAAGATTTGATCCATTTTATGTTGCATTGCCCTTCTTTGCCGCATCAATTCAACCTTTTTTTTTTTTTTTTTTTTTTTTTTTGCTGTTCCGGAAAACATGCACATTTGAACCAATCAGAGCTAACTATCTCTGCTGATCACATGTCAGTATGTCAGCCAATTGAACGGATAAATGAATCCAGGCGTTTTGCTTTGCTGCGTGCATTCACACATTGGCGTGACTCATCATCGTCAGACTCTGATAACTGCAGCAGCTGGGGAAACCTCCATGCCGTCCATGGAATAAAATAAATCATAAATATTGGTGGAACCGGATTACATTAGACAAGCACTTCATTATGCTTGTTGTTAATACTTGTGTATGTAAATCTGATGTTGGTAGATTGTTTTCTTCTTGGAGATGAAATGCATGTGTGGCAGCTTAGCATTTTTTTTCTTTTTACATAGCGTTTTGACAGTTGCCGTCATTTTTTCTAAATCAAAGCTTCGTGTACCGGAACAGAATTCCGGCCCTGAATCTTATACCGAAACTGTGTTCTGTCCCTGAATCTTATACCGGAACTGCGTTCCTGGCCGTTCTAGCCCATTTTCACCCCTGATTACCATCATTATCGTAATAACAATATCAAAGACAGCAAATCGTTTCATGCGCAAGATTTCAGTTTTAGTATTTTTTGAGCACTGAACACATAAAATTGCTGGGATAGGAAGAATATACCTTCCATAACACCAGAAGCAACATGACTACATAAACACCTGGTCTTTGTGCTTGGTTCCACATCTGCCTTCATTATACATGTTGTCCTCCCATGTCCTGATGATGGCAGATGGATGTCTTAG
Organism: Corythoichthys intestinalis; assembly: GCF_030265065.1. Taxonomy (NCBI): domain Eukaryota; kingdom Metazoa; phylum Chordata; class Actinopteri; order Syngnathiformes; family Syngnathidae; genus Corythoichthys; species Corythoichthys intestinalis. The sequence continues at coordinate 35,733,732 of NC_080395.1, read as the reverse complement.
TTTTAAATTAGTTATTGTGGTTTTTGCGTAATCCTGCTCAAAGATTGGGTGTGTGTTTTGTGCTTATTCTATGCTTTTTTTTCCAGGTGGAAGTACACACATTAGAGATGGCCCCGGCAGGCCCAGTCCTGCTCGAATTGGCCAACCACAGCTCTCGGTCACTAAGAGCCCGATGGACTGCTCCTCCCAGACCCAATGGCTACATGAGATACATACTACACTATAAAAGTGAAGGTAACTCATTTATTTCATGGTTTTATTTGTAACTTTTAGTGCTCATCACAAATGATAACTAGAGTTTGACAGTTTATCTAAAGTATGCAATGCGAAAAGGTATATTATTATTTACCTTTGAAAATATTAAGAGTTGAACGTCATAATTCTGATACTTTTCAGGAAGAATATGCTTTTCTGGATGCGGGGGAAAAATAAAAAATAATTGTTGTTTATTTGTTGTAATGTCACCATGACTTTACAATGTTTACAAATTGTTTAATGGTAGCAGTTTGACGAAGACCAATTTTTTTATGGGATAGAATATAGGTTGACCAGTATCCCAGAATGCATTGTGTTGGACCGAGGTTCCACTGTAATTGTATATGTTTTATTCCTTTTATATTAAACTTAGAGTGCAGCTTTGTCTTTGAGGACGACTCGTATACTTCCAAATTATGGTACAACCTTTTGGAATAAGTTCATGGAAGATAAGTGTAACACAACAAGTTGCCTGCAAATAAACTGGATACCAACACAGTAACTTTGTGTCAAAGTCAGGCGAAAAAGATAAGAGGAATAATCAAATTGTCACAGCAGTGGAGAAAAACTAGAGAAATGATTTCACCTGTGTGGCTTGGTGAGGATTCATACAAGAGCAAAGCAAGAAAAAACAAAAATATGAAGATTGAATGCAGAATAAAGTCAAGTTGCTCTAAAACAACAGGATGAGAGATTTCAGCTTCCATAGATGTATTGGAAAAGATTGCAAGCCTGAACTAGGCAACACATGACAAACAGCGCAACACTGAAATAGAGCCAAGACAAACAAGAAAAGTCGACGGAAAGGGGGGAAGAAGAAAATTGAACAAAATGAGAATAGAATGACTGAATACAAACTCACACAGTGGTCCTTTAACTTGCACAGATTCATCAAGTCACTCACACATACACACACACTCTAGTCAGTGTTTGATCTGCGCCTCACACAGGAACAGACAGATTAAAACGAGTGGAGGGAGGGATAGAAGAGGTGCACAAGAAAGAGAGATGGTGTCTCGCTCTAGTTCCCCATAAGCCAGTGTTACTTTGATACACAGTGCCTTCATCAGTTCACACAGGCCTGATATGTGTTTGTGTGCGTCTGTCCATCTAAATATATTGGATAGGCTCGCATTGTGGGATTTTCTGATCCTTTTTCTTTGACTATCCTTGCATAACCTCAATATGGAAACCTCTCTTTTGATCATTCCCAGTTAGTATTCCTCGCTCTTCAACTCTCTCTCCCGCCTCCATTTCGCCATTCCCCGTGTATATGTTTTATTAATCACATTCCTGGCATCACACTGATGACGCTTTTAAAGAATTGCACCATGACAATAATGTCACTCTATGCATGCAACTTCCTCCGTCAGATTTATGGCATTTCTCTTATCTGTCGTCTGTCAGATGGCGATGCGGTGCTGGACGGTGGCACGGAAGCCAGCAGGTGGTTGACTTTGACGGACCTGCAGCCGTACACCAACTACAGCTTCTGGGTCGAAGGTTGCAACACACGAGGCTGTGTTGAGAGCTCGGTGCTTAATGCTACTACGTCTCCTGCAGGTACCATAAATGTACCAATCTCCTTCAGCAACTACCTGACTTTGGTTGTCCTCGAAGCTGATTACAGTTAGAATTTTGTTGCATTCAGTACAAAAGTATGCATAGTACCGTATTGGCCTGAATATAAGACGGCCCTGATTATAAGACGACCCCCTCTTTTTCAAGACTCAAGTTTAAAAAAAAAAAAAAATGACTTTTTGAACACCAAATTAATTTTTATACAGAAAATAATTACAGTGCATCTGAAACACGATTATAACAATATATTTGAGAGAAAAAACATGTTATTTAGCCTCATGCAAATCTTAATATCTGAACATTTAAATATCAGGGTACCCGCGGGTTATTAAAAGTATTAAAAAGGCATTGAATTTAGTTTTCCATTATTAAAGGTATTAAAAGTATGAAATTAGCTGTCGTAAGTCTGGAATTTTTTCACCGTGGTTTTAATTTTCAAGAACATCTCAGTGGAACCTAAATTATATCCGTGAAGAAGTTTTTAATCCATAACGAAGATGAAGCGTAGAATTTTTACGATGCACTGCACCTCGTGCGTGCGCGCCGTTACCATCAACATCACAACCGCAGGCCATCGCACAGTACCAGGCCCGGAGTGGCTAATCGGGAGAACCGGGACAGTTCCCGGTGGGCCGGCCTGACGTTTGGGCCGGTCGTAATACACATTTTTAACGAAGCTTTCAGTTAAACTATTTACTAACGTTATAACGCAACCTCGCTTTGCGCGATAAATTGTGGCCCTTCTAGCATTCCGTAGTTTGAAATTCGATACCCCGCAACAGGCTCCCAACTCATTCTCCAATGCCGCCAGCTCTGCCTCTGTGAAAGAGTATCATGATATCATCCTGTTGACTTGATTCTGGAAAAACTTAATTTTGGGTTTTAATGGCCGAAATGGGGCACGTTTAGGCAGCATGACGAGCGTGAACCCGCCTGGCTGTTGGCGCGACCCATTATCGTTGTTTTGAGCATGTTTGGATAAAAGTACAGCGATAAACCGTAAATGAACATGCAGAATGAAATATTTTTCATGAGAGCACCACTAAAACTTCCACTATGGAGGCTCCAGGCACTATTTTTGGGCACAAAGACGGAGGATTGGGGTGAAATCCACGTTCTCAGGCAAAACATAAGTTGGGCATTTTAACCCAAAACATTGCATTCTGAGGTGGACTGATGAGCGTAAACTACCCTGAAATACACAGGTGTCTGAACTGTATAAGGGCATTGGGAGACAGCCGTTTTGGTGAGTTCAATTATTCTTTCAATCAGTCATTCAATCTTTCACATTTAATTGCGGTAATTTTATGTCATGAATAATATGAAAACACTCATAAGTAATGATATAATACATTAATTTTTTATTTATTTAAACTAAATACAGTACGCCCCAAAATTTTGAATATCAAGTAAAATTTGTTTTATTTTGGTAGATTAAACCAACAAAAATGAGTATGTCAATTTGCATGTACCACAAACCAAAAAAAAAAAAAATGAATATGATGAAAAGCTTCAGTTTTGTACACACTTGCCACATGTGTAATTCAAAACACCTGCAAAAGGTTCCTCATTCTTTAAAAAGTCAGCCTAATATAAGATAAAATTATAGCTAGTACTCCAAAAATAAAATGGTAACTTCACACAGAACCTGCGCTTGAGCCCTTGATCTCAGAACTGTCAGTAGACATGCTCTTCCTCTGTGCCTCCCTTTTTACAAGTTATTTGGGGAAAATCTTTACAAGTGTAAAGGAAAACTCTTTTCTTGTTTCTAATGAGGCTTAAATTTGATGAACTCCTGTGCTAATAGATGTATTTAGAAATTGAAATATATAATTTATGCATTTTTAAAAATCGCAAGTTTACTATTGACAGCATGCGATTAGTCGCGATTTTAAAAAATTAATCGTTTGACAGCATGATTATTATTACAATATTTTAATAAGGTAGGTCATGACATAAAGAGGGCTGGTCTGTGGCACAAAACTTTTTGTTTTAATTGTATCTTCAATAAATGTGCATTCTTTTGTCAAACACACTTAGTAATTAAGGTTAAATTTGATGTTCAGTGCTTTATTTTTTTAATATGATTAAATATTGTCTAAATAATGGGTGCGAGAAAAGTATTAATTTTCAGTTGAAATCGCATTAAAAAAGGTCTTAAAAGTCTTGAATTTAGATTTATCAATCCTAGGGGGACCCTGAATATGTAAACTAAAGTGCAATCACCTTCGTAAATGAATGGCTTCTGGTTGTTGAAATGTAAATAAACCAATCTATTGTGATAAAACAACAAAATTGCAGTGAAAGTGAAGTCTAACTGTGTAAACTTTTTCAGTACCATTTCAATGCAAAAAAACACGTCTTATATTCGGGTCAATACGGTAATTGGTCAAAAATGTTACTTTTTTTTTTTTTTTTTTTTCCTTCAAATCAGTTGGGACGGAACTTTTGAATATGTGATTGTTACGAAATTAATTTCCTTAACATTTTTAAAGGCAAAGTATATTACAATTTCATTTTAATATCATGACAACAAGTTTGATGCTGGTTTGATGCACCAGTTGACCCAAAAGTCTTTGACATGTATTTGTAGGCCTGTCACTTTTTTTTTTTTTTTTTAAATTACGATATTGGCTTGACGTCTGATATACAAATATATGGCGGAAAACACCCAGGTGACTTGAAGTTCTGCTCCGAGACTCCCAATTTGGCCAAATTTCAAAATAATAGCATGTGTGATACATCATTGGAAAGTTTAAAATTTCAAATTCAATTTTCTGGGGGAAGAAAACTTTTGAACAGGAGGGCATTTAAAAAAAAAAAAAAAAAAAATTTTTTTTTTCAACACCAAAACCCTAACTGGAGATGAAAGCCCGCGAGAACATAATTTAAGACGCCATGATTTTAATGAGATATTATTGCGTACTTACATCTTTTCGATCCAAAAACTCCATGAAGCATGTATCACCGAGTGTCAAGACACAGCTGTGAATGGCCGGCCATAGCCAGATTTTTTGCGAATTTTATGGGTTAAACATGGTCTTATTACAAAGGTCGCAATGCAGAAATCACAGACATCGAGGAGTGGTCGAGATTTTCTTTTTCCTGTATTTACCCTTTTTAGATTTTTTTATTTCAATTTTTCTTTGTTTGGATCGATTATTTATCGTCTAAAATATTGGGGAAAATGCGATGGTAACAAAAAAAAATAAAATTATGCAATAGTTATGAGGTAGATATCCGTGAACTTTTTACAGACACCATTTTTTTTCCCATAGTGATGTAATTTGTTTAAACATTTAAAATATGGGAGTGAATAATTTTTTTGTCGTTTTTTTTTTTTTTTTTTTTTTTTAAACTAAATATTAGACATCACTTAATGATTCTAAGCTAAAAATGACAGACATTTCGAATAATATAACTACTGAGCTTCTTTTTATGGATGGGTTGAAACAACGTCTGTAAACAGGGGTTTCCAGGGTAAAACGGACAAATTAAAGATAGTTCAGGGGCTTAATGCGCCATGAATCTGTTATGGCAGCATATAGACATATTGTTCTATCAAACACAACAGTTCTTTTGGCTTAAAATACAGCAGTTTATTTGAAGGGGGGTACAAGAGTAGAAACTGCTTTTTCAGTCTTCTCTGTGTTTTCTGCCATATATGGCCAACAATAATTTTTAAAAGTGTTGTTTTGATTTTTTTGTTGCAACGATTCCAATACTGATACTTTACCGATACCACACCGTTTTGGAAAAAATATATACAAAACAGCACTAGCACATCAGTGATATTTGGGCAAGAGGAAACAAGTCACCGTGTTCACAGTTCCGTATCAGTGTAAATATATTGCATGACATGTGCTTTTTTTAGTGCTCCCCAAAACCAATGCCATCATTTTAGTGCCACATCATGGCCCCACCCCATGCTAATGTCAGTATCTGTAAAAGCAATAGTTTTTGCTATAAGGACTTACTGTTCAATATACATAAAATGACCAACAATTTGGTTTTTCTGGGCGCGGTAAATTACTTGCTTTCAACACTCATTTGTACTACCTTGTACTCTCTCCCCCCTTTCTAAGCAAACTAACTCCTTGGTTGTCAGTATTGTGCCAGCATAGTGGTACCTCGACATACAATAGCTTCGACACACGATCTTTTCCTTGTCCGACGTAAAATTTGACTCGCCATTTGTTTCTACATCCGACGACTTGCTCTAAATACGACGATTAATGAGAGCACCGCAGTTTGTTTTCCCGCAAGACTGACATAGGGCAGATTTTCTTGTGAGAGAAATGGAAACATGGGTTCCAACAATGTTATTGCAGGTGGTGAAAAAAAGGAAAAGGTTGATGCTTACCATTGAAGTGAAGATGGATATGATGAAAAATATGAGTGTGGGGTGCGTATCCGTGATATGGCTCAACAATACAGCCGTACACGATCTATCTTAGCGGTCCTCCTCCGTTTGCCAGTCTTAATAAGTTAAGGTGGCAATTAACGTTGCCAAATAAATCGCTAGCTTCGTCATGTTTCTAATCATTTATTCCATCAACTTGTGCAACACAACGCGCCTATTGTCCCCCGCAGCAAGTAAACAAAGTGAAAGTAAAAACGCTCACTTTGTCAAGTCAGCCACGCGGTGCGTTCAGGTACACCACGCAAACACATTTGCCACATTAGAACCCGGTTTGTTACATTATTACAGGTATTATTATAATTATTGCTATTGTTATATTATTATTCCAATTTTATTCATAATTTATTTGTTTTGCTCTTTGTAATTGATATTTGCAATAGTAACATCAGTATTTATTAGGAATTTAGTGTAGGTTTTCAGGCTGTGGAACTAATTAATGGAATTATAATGTATTCTTATGGGAAAATCTTGCTCGACTAGAGGCGTGCAAAATTTCCGATTCTCAGATTTTTGCGATTCGGCCATGGAAGATTCGAGAACGATTCACAAACATCCAAATTCCGATTATTTAATTATACCAGGTAAAGCGGAACTAAAACATAGTCAGTGCGGTCTTCGGGACGCAATGAGGAACGGACCAAGAGTAAATTTCATGTTCAACTCATGCCACTAGATAAAAAAACAATAATACCTGACTGCGGCCGACAGCCGCTACAAACAACGCCCAGTTGCTAGTTGCTACAAGCGTACTGCCGTCATCTTAAAGCAGTAGACTTCTCTGGAAGGCTCTCTTGTAGCCAACCTAATTAACTTTTTATCTAAAATGATCCTAAATCAGCTAAATCTTGACTTGAATCTGTTTTTAAATGATGAAACAGTTTAAAAACTTTCACATGTCGAAAGTAGACATAAGGGAAATTATGGAATAACGGGAGCAATTTTAACAACATTAACGGTTGATTCACAACATTAAATTAATTGAATGTAGTTTGAAGCTGCTGATACAGAATGGGGACTTGAGTATTTTATTTACTGTTTTGAACTGTTGAGTTGATACTGAAATAGTAGTTTAGTATAGCCTGAGAGGGTTTTTGAACAATTTTGGAACTAATGTACGAAACATTAAAGCGCGGGGGGTGCATCTATAATCGATTTGTAATTGAATTTTTGGCCTCTAAATCATAATCGAATCGTTAGGTGCCCCAAGATTCCCACCTCTATGCTCGACATATGACCATTTCGACTTACAAAGTCCTGGAACGAATTAACTTTGTATGTAGAGCTACCACTGTATTGTCAAATCAGATGATATTTTATATTTGAGGTAGATGAATCGCTAAATCCAAATTTTCATCACCTTCAAGTGTTTCTGGAATGGAATTCATACGTTTTAGTGTTGCCAGTATATAAAATAAATAAATAAATAAATAAAATATATAAATCAATGATACTATCTTTTATCATGGGTTTCTGGGAAAATATATCAACCCAAAATAATTATCTGGCAAACCTAGTGGATTGAACATTCTAAATACTCCATTGTAGACTAAAGGTTGTTGCTTTTCCATTTCTGACCATTAACAACCAGTCCATGGTACATGGTAGATTGTTACCAAAAAAAAAACGACAAAAATACAGCCAAAAAAAAAAAACAAAAAAAAAACACAAGTTCAGATGTGATATACTCGAGCTCACTGGCAACCCAACGAGGATTGTATAGAAAATGCTAACAGTTTAATAAGTATAGTCACTATAATTTTAATCTTGTGTGCAATACAAACATTCACATGCTTTACAATCACTGTTTTGAAACTTTTGAAAAATTGCACGTTTTGTTGGTTAAGTCTATATGCGTGTGTGTTTACTACTTTCATAGCCAATACTACATAACTACACAGCAACTCTTTAGTTGCTAACCAAATATTGGACTAGAGACATGCACTGTGCCCATTTCTCAAACAACAAAAGACGCACTCAGGAAAGTTCCACTGTTCAAGTTCAAAACAAAGACATGAGAAAGTATAAATTTTAAATAGCAGACGTTTCCTCTCTTTCCAACCAGCTTTCTACCTCTGCGCCTCTGGCATCTCTTTAGACGTCTTTAAGGCAAACTGTCTTGATGCGTCCTTGTTCCGTAAAAGAACAGAGGCGAGCTAGCTGAGCGGGAGACGCAAAAGGAGAGGAGGAGGAGAGCAGGCCCAGAGAAGTGAACATAAAAGTGCATAGTTTAAAACGATTAGTGACACCTCTGATATTGTACCTGCTAACGCAGCATGAGAGAGACAAAGGCTCACCAATGTGTGTGTGTGCGTGTTTCTCTTAATAGCCATGCTTGTGCTTAGATGACTTGTGCAATCAGTGCTGTTGTAGTCACGTCAGACCAGTGTGTTTGATTGAAGGGTCACTTCTTCACATCCAAAGAGCGTCTCTTGTTTTACCCAGTCAAAACAACTGGCACCCTCATTTTCTCCTCTTTTTGTCATCCTTAACATATTTGCATCCCGGTTTCCCGCACATCCCCTCCACTTCCTCCAAGAGTGTGGTCATCGTCCTTACTCAAGATGTAATTTAACAGCAGACGCTGTTCTATCGCTCTCAACAATAAAAGAGGGTCACTACTCATACTGAAGAGTTGTGCTTTTTTGGGCGACCCTAAGCTTGTTTGTTATTTGCTACCGTCTGTCAGTGAATCTGTTTTTTTGCTGTTTGCAAAGTAACTACACAGGAAGTAGCCTGCTGCATTGTACACATTTGTTTGGATGTAAAGTTGGCCTAGCAGATATGGATTTGTCTCGAATAGTCATGGCTGTTTTTTTTTTTTTTTTTTTTGTAGTACCACAATCCACCAATACAATAATGGGACATTGCCCTTTGCGACATGAGCTTTCAGAAAAGTGTGGCAGCCTTACATATTCAGAGGTTCAATTTGTTGTAACATCTAGGCCTTCATCTGGGACATATTGTTCTACAAAAGCTTTGAATGCAAACCATTGTGATGATCTTGGAGTAAAAAACATCTCCCTCTGTTCACTATCTACGGTGGCCCGAGAGGTGTCAGGCGAAATGCAAAGTCCAAACACTTTGCAAATAGAAAAAAAGCACGAACCCAAATTACAAACGCTTTGCAAAAGATAAAAGCACGAATGCAAACTGCCACAACACGATCCCCAATTCCTAAAGCGCGATTGCAAATTGGCAAAAGCACGAACCCCAACTGCCACAACACGACAGCAAATAGCTCGTAGCACAACAGCAAACGACTCACAGCACAGCAGCAAAATCACGCAACACAACTGCAAGAGAATGACCCGGAAGTTAAAAAAAAAAAAAAAAGGACGACACTTTATACACTTTATATGTGCTTTGTGACCATCTATACGGACCTCCATGAAGTTGCCCCCCCATCAGACGCAAATTTATTAAAAAATGATGTCAATCGTTTTTGCCTTAACGGTTTTGTTGATACAGTATTATGCTTTTATAGAGATATTAATTTCGAGTGGTGACATCACTCGTAGCTTTTCCTCAGTTTAGCTCCCGCGGCTAATGGAGCGTACCAACTCTCTCGAAAATAGGGGGGGTGTCCTAAAAACTAGCTAGCACGAACGCAGCACAAACGAATGGCACCACTTCAGAACTATTTTGCTGTAAATGAGGGGCTTAGAGGGATGTCAGCACTCGAAATTAGTATCTCAAGACCCCAATTTACTGCAAAATGGACCCGAATTTGTGTTATGATCGCGCTAGTTATTATGACACCCCTCTGTTATTGAGAGAGTTGGTACGCTCCATTAGCCGCGGGAGCTAAACTGAGGAAAAGCTATGAGTGACGTCACCACTCGAAATTAATATCTCAATAAAAGCATAATACTGTAGTTACAAAACCGTTGCAGCACAAACGATTAACATCATTTTTATATAAATTTGCGGGGTGGGGGCAACTTCATGGAGGTCCGTATAGATGGTCACAAAGCACATTTAAAGTGTATAAAGTGTTGTCCTTTTTTTTTTTTTTTTTTTTTTTTTTTTTTTTTTTTTTTTTTTTTTTCAAACTTCCAGTTCATCCTCTTGCCGTTGTGTTGCGTGATTTTGCTGCTGTGCTGTGAGCCATTTGCTGTTGTGCTGTGGCAGTTGGGATTCGTGCTTTTGCCAATTTGCAATCGCGGTTTAGGAATTGGGGATCGTGTTGTGACAATTTGCATTCGTGCTACGAGCCATTTGCTGTCGTGTTGTTGCAATTGGGGTTTGTGCTTTTGCCAATTTGTAATCGCGCTTTGGGAATTGGGGATCGTGTTGTGGCAGTTTGCATTCGTGCTTTTATCATTTGCAAAGCGTTTGCAATTTGGGTTCGTGCTTTTTTCTATTTGCAAAATGTTTGGACTTCGCATTTCACCTGACACCTCAAGGCCACCGTAACTATCTACTTAAAAACAAAATAAAGCTGCGATAAGTGAAGACCGCGAAGTGGCGCAACGCAACCCCCCTCCCCACATTTTTTTTTTTGTGCGTGTTCAATTTATTTATTCAGATTAGCATTGGAAAAAAGATACACATATATGACATGATTTTTCACTTTTTTTTCCCCGAAATATAATTTATAAATTGTTTTTAAGCACTTCAAAATGTAATATGTAATAATTATGATAAGATTTAAACATGTTACTGTCCCACCGAATTATTTTTAAACAAGAATAAAGTAGTAGGAAAATGCTTGACTTTATTAAATGCTTCATAGTGAGTCTACTCAAATCCTCTCAAGCTGCTCACTTAGTTAAACGATGATTGACGCATGCGCAAACGTTTTCTATGATTGATTTTTTTAGATTGAAGTTTTTTAAGCAATTTATTTTTTGATTGAATAATAAAGTCACAAATGTCCTAGCCAAAATGTGGCCCAAACGCAAAACAACATTACCTCAATCGAAAAGGTTTCAATCAAGAAAAATAGTTTTCAAATGCTTTTTTTGGCTCAAATTTATTTTTCCATTCAAACACATTTTTTTATTGAAATGACATTTTTCGGATTGAAAATATATATTTTGATTGAAGCCCTTTTGTTTTTGATCGAAGCAACTTTTTTTGGGGGGGTGGGGGTTGAATAATAAAGACACAAATCTACCTCCATAGTTATTGAGAGAGAAAGAAATTAAGAACGCTTTAAAAATAAAAGCCACCGGGAGTCGGATTTTTTTTTTAAGTTAAGATTTATATTTCATTATGTAGACATGCCTCGCAAGGAAAGGAGATTGAGGGATTTAAAAAAAAAATTTTTTTTTAAAGGAGTTGGATGAGGCTGCTAAAGGCAGTGGATACCTCATCAGCTGGGTGAATAGCACACTTGGTAAGAATAACAGTTTGCAAGTATAGTCGGGTACACAATAATAAAACACAATTACAATGTTATTTTTCTATAAGAATTTATGTCATTGCTTTATTATTAGGTGCTAGAGTTATCAAATATGGATAATCATGAAATAATAGTTTTGAGGAAACTGTGCTGTTGGTGGCTCAGTGACCATTTGATGTGGTTGGTTCTCAGATGAACAACAAGTTGATTAAGGAAGTTTTGATGTAGTGGTTGAAGGAAGAAAAGAGGCAGCGACTGAGTCACAGCCAGAAAGTGTTGATGACAGTGTTGATTTCTATTCACTGTTCCCCCTCCCAATTAAAGTATGTCACAGTCACAGCCAATTATAATCTAAAGCTGGTTAAAATTGAAGTTTTGTTGTTGTAAGGTGTATTAAATACTTGTTCATTTGCCCCTTTGGATCTATGAGCACCTGCCCCTCCACTGGTCTCTGCACGGCTCTGCTAAAAAACAGTGTGGGTCAACAGAGCTCAATAGTTTGTTGGGTTGTACAGTGTATGTAACATATTTCCTCCACACCCTGCTCACCTTTTTAACCCATGACCCATTTTTATGCCTGAAAAATAATGCAACCATTATGTATTCTCTTTTTAATTTGGTTTACAAAATGTAACAAACTGTATTTTACCAAACTTGCTCTGCTAACCAGGTAATAAAAATACCTTAAATAATAAATATGTACAATAATATCTAAATGGTTAAAAATCAAAATACAACTCAGTTTTACAAAATATTTTATATACAGTTAAGAGATGAAGAAAAAAAAACTACCTAACTTTATCGAGTGACTGCTGTAAATGCAAATTGTAATTTTTGTATTAAAAGTTATCCCTGCGGGTACCTCATCGAGAAATTCTTTGTTTCTAAAGTGAAGTAGTCCCTGGTTTGATTTACAGTAGACAAAAGCACGACAATGCTCAGGACACGAGTGAAAACTGTATCTGCCCCAATCTCATGAACAAATCAGATACCGTCCGGTAGTTTGAAAAATAGCAGTGTTGGATACCGATGCCAATATTGAGTACCAGATCAAAACACTACATAATACTATATTGTAAGCAAGCAAATACACAAGTCAACTTAAGTGTTCCATTCCCAACCATACCTTCCACATTGAACTACAGGTAGGGGACCTCTTAGGTAGTTAGTTTACATGACTCAGTGACTACTTAGCCAGGGAAATTTAGCTTTAAGTTTAGTTCTTATCCTCTTGTCATGTCGCCTACCCTCACTTTTTCCATCCTCCTGTTTTTTTCTCTACTTCTTCTTCCTTTCGCTCTTCTTACACCCATCACCATTTTTCTGTCTTTAGCTCCAGACGGACTGTCCACCCTGAGACTAACTCACGCCACAAGCAGAAGTCTAAATGTGTCTTGGTCCGGACCAGCCCGCTCTAATGCTCCGGGCCCTCTTCACTATAGTCTACAAATGAGGACATCACCCGAGAGACCAGTGATAAGGCAAGATGTAGCAAAGATGTGAACACATCTGTCACAAAAGCATGTACCTTAGAAGTGATTTGAAATACACTCATAACACACCCCATACCTGAAAGAGACAATCCAGACAAATAGCATGCACATATAGATATGCATGGATACATTATATAGTACGGCATAATGTGTCCCATTAAAATGACAGAGCATCGGAAAAAAGTTACGGGGAGTGAGATGAAGGGATGAGGTTGAGACAAAAAGCCACCAAAATATAAAAATCAAAGAGGGCAGGTGGAGATAGACAGGTACAGAACATGTGATACAATAAAGAGAGAGGGACTGTGCCTCTGATATGTATTCATTACATGCTTCCTGACAACAAATTGCAATTTAATCCAAGAAGAGGAGGCTCTCATTCTACGGTAATAAATAAATGACTAGGTACATGTATTATATATCAGACAAGCATGCCCTCCTCTTCTCCTGCCTTAGATATCTCATTGTTCCCTGATTTATTCATTCATTCATCCCTTCTGTCCATCTAATGTTAAATGGCCAGTAGTCCCTCATTTGTGACAATCGGCCCATACGTTAGCCTAGTTTCCCTTCATCGTCTACAATTACATGAAAGCCAACCAGGTACCATGTGGGAATGTAATTAAAAGCAGTGAAGATAGTTCATGCAATCAATGGAAGGAGAAACCTCACTTACTTTCCAACTGAACTGTTGATTGAATGAGCAGTGCTGACAAATGTCCATGGATTTAAATTAAAATTTGATTAATAACAGTCTTTTTATATATGATTGGACTCAAAGTGGAGTTAATCTCTAAATTTTCTGGTTCACTTTACTCGCCGCAAGTGTTAATCTGTGCTGTTAAACTTCCAGGCGTTGTTATAGCCGTATTTGTTTTCAATTACGGTAGCGTATTTTTCGGACTATAAGTTCCACCTATGTATAAGTCGCACCAGCCATAAAATGCATAAAAAAAACATATATAAGTCGCACCGAAGTATAAGTCGCATTTTTAGAGGAAATTTACTTGATTAAATCCAACACATAGAACACATATGTCATCTTGAAAGGCAATTTAATATAAAAATACAATAGAGAACAACATGCTGAATAAGTGTACAGCAACTTATAGTCCAAAAAATACGCTATATATTAATTTAAAATGCTTGCGATAGCTGATATCTTTTCAGTTTTATTTTTAGCCTGTTTTTTTGCAGCCCAAATTAAATTTGTGCATTTGTGCCTGTTCACGTTCAGGCTGCTGGAAAATGTGACCGATACTTTCTCCTACAACGTGCTGGGCCTGTCTCCGTTCACTCACTATCTATTCCGACTGGTGGTTTCACATATTCATGGACAGACAACAGGCCTCTGGGAAGCCCTTCGTACAACAGAGGAACGTAAGTACATGTATTTTACCTTTGGATCCTGTGTAGCAATAATTAAAGGGCAACTGAAGAGCTTGTCGGATTTCGCTCTTGAGTGTTTTACTCGGTTGAATTGTATTAAATGCATCATTCGCTGTTTCAAAAAGTCACATAAAAAAATAAATAAATAATTGACCGCGCTATTTTTGAGTTATGGCCATAGCAACACCATAGCAACGAGGGACGCGCCGCCCTGCCGACTGCTACCTGATGACGTAGCTTCCAGGGAGTGTCGCCACCACTCTGAACACAGAAATATAGCACCACGCTATCCTCGCCATATATTGCAAACATTTTCTGGGTTTTACTCGCGAGATTCGTCATGCCATCTCGATGTGAAGCGAGGATTTGCTCACAGGAAGACTCGAGACTCTATGAGTGGTCCAAAAAAACTTTTCCTGCAAAGGTTTGGACCGTTTTTGTGAGCATGCATACAGGTCCCCAATCGGCTCATTGTTTTCATCATTTTAGCGACAACAGCTTTGAAAACCTACAATAATGCAACCTTGGTTTTACAAAGACGTAAGTAGACCCTCTGATTCTAAAATTTGATGCACTTCTGTTGATAAACGAGGGGGGCTTCTACTGCCTGTTTGTTGAAGCGCGACATTTTTTTTTTTGTTGCTGTTGCCCTGTCATAAGTAGATAGGTTTGCTGACAGGTCTACTCATGTGATTTTATTACTATATCAATAGGTATTATGTAAATTCTAATGTCCCCAGCACCAAATAGGTCCTGTTTTTTTTTTGGCCTGTCTCAGGGTAAATATAAAGCCTCAAAAATCAATAACATATCATTCATTTAGCCACATTTGGGCTAGCTTTACCATATTTAGATCGGTAGGAGCTGTGCCATTACCTAATATCCAGTTTTAGCTATGTGGAGAGCATGGGAAAATATACAACCATGTAATCGTATTTTCTCAAATAAAAAAAAAACACGACGCTGGACTTAAGCTTAACACTCACTCTCCCGTTCGTGAATTGTCAAGCTGTCAATTGGCGTCATGACGACATCTGCTGTGTCAAGTAAATCGCCGTCATCTGACGCCTCAGGTTCAAACATGTAGGGATTAATTGTAGTTCATCTTTCCTGGGAGCCTTTGCCATCGGTAGCGTCACGAAAGAGTGATCCTGAATGGTTACCTTTGGTGGAAATATCACTGACATCGTTGTTACTGCTATGCTAGTTGTGGATAGTTTTCTCTGTTGCGTCGGGGAATCTACGTCACACTTCCGGGTATGTGAAGGGACCATTAACGGAGTGCAAAAAAACTGAAAAAACGCAAATTATCCTTGCAATTACGTGTTGATAATTTCATGGTTGTTTTGATGAACTCGTCCAAAGTTTATATTCGTAAAATCACACCAAAATCCGGAAAGGTCTTCAGTTGCCCTTTAACTACATAAAAATAATACATTTATTGGACGGTTTGTGTGTTGTGAAAAAAAATACAGGTTTTTTTTTTGTTTTGTTTTTTTTTTTTGTTTTGTTTTGTTTTTTCCATTTACTGTATTGTTCCTAATCGCGTTGAGCATGTAACGACAGTACTGTAACAACAATGTTCGGCATGCTTTCGTTGAAATAACTAAAGTGTCTCATGAATGTAATTTGAGCGTAGTGTTTGTCGGTCCAACCTTCAGTTATATGGCCTAATGCTGTCTGCTGCAGTGTTGTTTTCCTCAATGATGACGATAACGAAAATACTTCGTCGACGAACAATTTTGTCATGACAATGACGAGCTAAAAACGTGTCTTGGGAGACTGAAACATAACAAGACGGATGCCAGTTTTCGTCTGACGAGATGAAAATTCACCATAGTTTCTGTTATAAGTTCACAGTGTGAGACATTTTCTTATCGTACAGTGGGGCAAATAAGTATTTAGTCAACCACTAATTGTGCAAGTTCTCCCACTTGAAAATATTAGAAAGGCCTGTAATTGTAATGGGTAAACCTCAACCATGAGATAATGTGGAGAAAAAAACTGAAAATCCCATTGCTTGATTTTTAAAGAATTTATTTGCAAATCATGGTGGAAAGTTCATCTCAATACTTTGTTATGTATCCTTTGTTGGCAATAACGGAGGCCAAACGTTTTCTGTAACTCTTCACAAGCTTTTCCACATACTGTTGCTGGAATTTTGGCCCATGCCTCCATGCAGATCTCTTCTAGAGCAGTGATGTTTTGGAGCTGTCGTTATATATAAATGAAAAACCGCAAAGTAGTGCCCCTCCCCAAACCCTACATTTTTTTTTCATGTTAAGTGTATTTATTCAGATTTAGCATTGGAAAGACCCCAAACCCATCAATTTTTTTTTTCGTGTTCAATGTACAGTATTTAGTCAGATTTAGAATTGGAAAGAGATACATATAATATACGTTTTTCCCTTTTTTTCCCGAAGTATAATATATATATATATATATATTTTTTTTTTAAGTATTTTATTAAATGGTTTTAAACATGTTACTGTACCACCGACTTATTTTTAAACAAGAATAAGGTACTGTCGTAGAAAAATGCTTGGCTTTATTAAATGCTTTATTGAGTGAGTCCACTCACTCCACTCCACTGTTCACACACAATGAGTTGCCACAGCAAGTGTTTAACATGTTAAATGATGATTGACGCATGTGGCATGTTTGAAGTTTGTGACTCTGGCAAGATCAGACACAAACATCTGTCAACATCGTCAACATTAAAAAGCAAATCCAGTGCATGGCCTGATGAACAAAGAGCAGGGAGAGGGAGGACGGGAGTGATTGAGAAAACTACGTGATCGGCTTGGGACAGCTCATCTGTATTTTTTATTTTTCATTGAAAAAAAATCCACGGTGGACTGAGCCGCGAAGTTTGAAGCGCGAAGTAGTGAGGGATCACTGTATCGAGGACAAAAAATAAAAATCACTTCTCAGTTGTGTTAACACTCGAACAGTTTTAATAATTGTGGGACATACTGAGGTCTAATTCACAGCAAAAATACCATGATAACTTACAAACGTTATGTACAAACCAAATGGCGTTCACGCTGCGTTAGAGGAAGGACAACTGAGTGTTACACGTCAATGGTAGGAAGTGTAGTCTGTGAACTGAAGCAATCTATGTATTGTATTTGTATTTT
This sequence comes from Corythoichthys intestinalis, assembly GCF_030265065.1. Lineage (NCBI taxonomy): Eukaryota > Metazoa > Chordata > Actinopteri > Syngnathiformes > Syngnathidae > Corythoichthys > Corythoichthys intestinalis. Next base: position 35,716,104 of record NC_080395.1, on the reverse strand, counting down.
TTATTTACATTTCAATACAATCAATATTTATAACTGTATTAAAATTCACCTCACCGAAAGCATTTTTTCATGATCTGAGAATTGCTACTTACATTATTAGAAGGCATCGGTGTATGCCTCGATTCACAAAGCAATGGTATTTTAAAAGTGGAGAGTAACACATACTAGAGAGGAAGTCACTAGCTACTTAAACATGCTGAAACACCCCGACAGTGTGAGAGAGCAAGACCTGCATACTGTACAAAGTGTGTGTACAGGCGTGCGTGTCTGTTTGTGTAAGTGACTGTGTGAGTGACCTAGCCAGTGTCATTGTGGGCTAATTGTAGTAATAGAATCATATTAGCCAGTGGTGCAGCCTCTTCAGTGAAAAGTTATATATTAATTAGCAGCACTTTATTGTGGCATGCATAATCATTAAGCAGCTGAGATTTGCATACGTTTGATCTGTGTGCTTGTACACACCACAAGAAATGTGTTTGTACACATCCTTGCGCTGTTGATGTATAGATGCACGCTCACGTGAACACAAATGCACTTTTACACGCTGTTGCTCTCAGGCTCACACAGACACATTTGCAGACATTTAGGGTGTATTAAATTATGGGCCTGCTTCCTTCAACATGCTCTGCGGAATTCATCAAAACATACACAAACAGTGACAAAGATTCTAATTATTCTGAATTAGGTAAAGGTTAAACTGCTTTGGTGATCCATTAACAGGAGGGAACCAGAGAAAGCAAAAGACCACAATACACTATTTCTAGGTTTTTAGTCTGAATTACATACACAATTACCGTAATTTCCCGAATATAAGGCGCACCCGTGTATAATGCGCAACCCAAATTTACTTGTAAAATTTGGGGGAAATTATTGTACCCATTTATAACGCGCACCCTAATTTTAGCACCAATAAATAGAAGAATACAAGAAAACAGAGCCCGTGTACAGATACAGAGATGTCATTTTACTGACTGGTGAAACACAGCACAAGCATAGCACATTGGTAGTTCAAAACATTACCGTAAACTGACAATATTTACGGTAATATGATTTGACAACTTCTCCAACTTACCAGAATCTAGGAGAAAACAAAACGGATGTGACTTTTCTTTTAAAGGCTGCTGTATAACTTGCTCGTTTCCTCATGATGAATAAATGTTTCTTCCATGGATTGATACGGTAAAACTACTGAACTATTGTTATTTGGGTTTGAGTTTCCCGAGGGACCGATATAGTTGACGGACACAGGAAGGGTGTGTCCTTACATTTGTTATGCTCCGAATTGTGGAGCTGCAATAAACGTAGACTCAAATGAGTTCAAGAAACTAAATTCTGTGCTTTATGAAGAGTGAAAAAAGCAGAATTTAACACAGACGAAATCATTCGGCCGATTAGTGTGAAGTATTACCGAAACAAAATGGTGACGTCACGTACCGTAATGGTCGGCAACGGGTCGCCGCATACGTTTCTTCAACACAACGTGGCCGTGTCAATGAAAAAAAATCGGTTTATATATATATATATGTAATACATATATATTTCTGTCTCCATCCATGTACCCGTTTATAATGCGCACCATGAGTTTACAAGTTGATTTTGGGGGGAAAAAGTGCGCGTTATATTCGGGAAATTACGGTAAAACATCACATTACTATTTTTATAACCAAAGAAACAAACCTCCACATTTCTAGGTAACAGTGTTGAAACAGAAAAAAAAAATAATTTAAGTGGTATCGAGCACCAGAACTAAACCCTGCAGAGCATGGATTTTTGCATGCTGCTTTCATGCAGCCGTATATAGGCTGTGGTATACTAAAAATTACAATTACAACAAACTAAGATACATAATATTTAGGGCTGTCAAAATCATTGCCTTAACGGGCGGTAATTTTTTTTTTTTTTTTTAATTAATCACGTTCAAAGATCGCAATTAACGCACATACCCAGCTCAAACAGATTAAAACGACAGCAGTGTCATGTCTACTTGTTACGTGTGTTTTTTTTGTGTTTTGTCGCCCTCTGCTGGCGCTTGGGTGCGACTGATTTTATGGGTTTCAACACAATCAGCATTGTGTAATTATTGACATCAACAATGGTGAGCTACTAGTTTATTTTTTGATTGAAAATGTTACAAATTTTATTAAAACGAAAACATTAAGAGGGGTTTTAATATAAAATGTCTATAACTTGTACTAACATTTATCTTTTAAGAACTACAAGTCTTTCTGTCCATGGATCGCTTTAACAGAATGTCAATTTTAATGCCATCTTGCTTATTTATTGTTATAATAAACAAATACAGTACTTATGTACAGTATGTTGAATGTATATATCCGTCTTGTGTCTTATCTTTCCATTCCAACAAAAATGTACAGAAAAATATGGCATATTTTATAGATGGTTTGAATTGCAATTAATTACGATTAATTGATTTTTAAGCTGTGATTAACTCGATTAAAATTTTTAATCGTTTGACAGCCCTAATATTATAACACATAAAACAAAGATAAATGAAATACACATTCAAGCATACTTGAGCTGTAAAGTATTTTATTAATCATGTTCAAGTGTGTATGCGTCCGTGTTTTATTCACGATCAGCCAATCCAATGTAGCTTGGTTCCGAGCCGTGACCCTACACCCTTTTGTTATAATATATACTGCACTGCACATTACAGCTTGCCACAGGTTAAAGTATTCATATAAACTATGTAATACAGGTTTCCTTTTTTTATTTGCCGCATTTCTCACCTCATTTCCTTTCTCCTCAGACTGTCTTTGCATTTCAGGAGAGTGTTTCGCTGCTTCTATTTGACTGACTAGCCCTTTTAACTATTTAGAAGAAGGGATGGACAAAATAGAGAAAGTAAGGTGAGAAATAAAATCGTGGATTGGAGTGAAAAATACAGGAAAGGGAAAGGGAGACAAAAATGGGGGAGGGAAGAAAGGAGCAGCCTAATGACAGAACAGAGAAATGGAGAGACCCACGTTTCCTCCTTTCCTTTTTATCATTCCATTAAAGTTTTATATCCATCTTTTTAATGTAATTTGGTCCCTATGAATTCCTGCTGCTGCAGAAGAGACAGACGGCTCCTGTGAACATAAACTCTGGCTGTGTTGGACAGCTCCCTTTCCTCTGTCTACTCGCATGTTCACACCAGCTAAGTGATCTAAGAGAGTGTGTGTCTGTCAGAAGTGTGCCTTTGACTGGGTGTGTATGTGTGCCATAGTATGTTCAAGAGACCATGATTAAAAAAGCGCTGTTTTGACGAAATGTTCCCAGCCTAGCAGTATTTGACAGTGTGCGCATACACCTCGTCGGTATACTTCAGACTGTGAACATTTAAAAAGCACTGTTTTACCAAATTGAACTCAAAGTGTAGAGTGGAAAGAAGGAAAAGCAAAGACAATGTAAGTGGTACTGACACAACACAAAGAATTCATGTTATTTAATGACCAAGTGACTGCATCACTCAGGTAATATTTCGCTGTTTTATTCAGTGATTTGACCTGGTTCCTTTCCTCATCACATCTTATTTTTTGTATATTCAAATGAAAACATAAACATATTACACACTAAACTATACTCTGTCAGTCCCCACTGTTTTTTTTTTTTTACGAATTATTGCACAAATTTGTAAGTAATGAAAATGTCTTGCTCACTAAAATGTTTTAACATATTTATGAACATTGTATTCATAAACATTGTATAGAAATACCATACCTGTCAACCCGAGGCCGTTGGCAATCTTACAAATGTATTTATTTATTTATTTATTTTCCCTTCAGGCATGACAAATCCAAACAAACATACAGCATTTACCCGTGTTTACAATTCAACCCGAAAAGAAAAGGGCTGACGGGAGAAGCCGAAGCTTATTGAAACCTGTCCCCAGTATACCATATAGGATGCAGAAAATATCGAATATCAAGTTTTCACATTCAGATTTCGTAGTGATTACAAGGTTTTTTTTATTGTAACCATCCCCTCGGATTGTTCATTTTCCCAATAGTCCATTGTCGGTCGTGGCAATGTGCTTGTTATGTTGATTAGATCCAGTAGATTAGTTCATAATTCAGTAGTTAGTTTATTCAGTTGATTCGATCTAGAAGATAGGGAATAGCTTAGGACCGATGGTAGGCCGTGTCCGCCACCCTACTTTTGTCAACTTAATCCTCGTCGCAGTTTTCATTCTGACTCCAGACGGACATTCATCTCAAGGTTGCGCAGCTTCGTAGTAGGTTGCATCGCCATTCCGGTTGTGGATGGCCTGGGGGACTGGCGTCGCTAGGTCCTTCATAAAGACCGTCCCAGCAATCACTGTCCCACCTGGCACAATCAGAAGAGTAGCTGCCAGCAGCGCACCAAAAGGAAACATCCTCGATATCGTTCCACTTCAAGTGTGGTCAGACACAGCGGCCGCCATCTACCCCAGCTATCCTCCACAATATCCAGACTTTAAGGTGTTTTCCGGGCAGACGTTGTCTTGGGCAGGATAGTGGCCAATCGACCAGTTCCATGTCATAAAATTTGAAGAACTTGAAGTCAATTGTCTGTGCATTTACAGCCAACAGATTATATGTCCTTGTGAGTTCTGTTTGCATTGGCTTTGAGTCCATTGTTTTGGGTACACTCGGTTTTGCTTCCAGGTTTTGTGACGTATGCCCTTACAAATTGGTGACTAATCTTACAACATTGTATATAGCGTGCAATATGAAACAAAAATAAAACTCCAACCCTTTTTAAAATAATATGAATTTATTGGTAATATTGTAACATATAACCTGGTGCAATCAAAGAACAATCAATATTTTCAGCTACTGTGGGGCAAATAAGTTTTTAGACAACCACCAATTGTGCAAGTTGTCGTACTTGAAAAGATTAGAGAGGCCTGTAATTGTCAACATGGGTAGACCTCAACCATGAGACTCAGAATGTGGAAAAAAAAAAAAAAACAGAAAATCACATTGTTTGATTTTTAAACAATTCCAAATTAGATTGGAAAATAAGTATTTGGTCACCTACAAGCAAGCAAGATTTCTGGCTGTCAAAGAGGTCTAACTTCTTCTAACGAGGTCTAACGAGGCTCCACTCATTACTTGTATTAATGGCACCTGTTTTAACTCATTATCGGTATAAAAGACCCCTGTCCACAAGCTCAGTCAGTCACACTCCAAACTCCACTATGGCCAAGACCAAAGAGCTGTTGAAGGACACCAGAAACAAAATTGTGCACCAGGCTGGGAAGACTGAATCTGCAATAGGTAAAACGCTTGGTGTAAAGAAATCAACTGTGGAAGCAATTATTAGAAAATGGAAGACATAAAAGACCACTGATAATCTCCCTCGATCTGGGGCTCCATGCAAGATCTCACCCCGTGGCGTCAAAATGATAACAAGAACGGTGAACAAAAATCCCAGAACCACACGGGGGGACCTAGTGAATGACCTACAGAGAGTTGGGACCACGGTAACAAAGGCTACTATCTGTAACACAATGCGCCGCCAGGGACTCAAATCCTGTACTGCCAGATGTGTCCAAATGCTGAAGCCAGTACATGTCCAGGCCCGTCTGCGGTTCGCTAGAGAGCATTTGGATGATCCAGAAGAGGACTGGGAGAATGTGTTATGGTCAGATGAAACCAAAATAGAACTTTTTGGTAGAAACACAGGTTCTCGTGTTTGGAGGAGAAAGAATACTGAATTGCAGCCGAAGAACACCATACCCACTGTGAAGCATGGGGGTGGAAACATCATGCTTTGGGACTGTTTTTCTGCAAAGGGACCAGGACTACTGATCTGTGTAAAGGAAAGAATGAATGGGGCCATGTATGGAGAGATTTTGAGTGAAGCTCTCCTTCCATCAGCAAGGGCATTGAAGATGAGACGTGGCTGGGTCTTTCAGCATGACAATGATCCCAAACACACAGTCAGGGCAACAAAGGAGTGGCTTCGTAAGAAGCATTTCAATGTGCTGGAGTGGCCTAGCCAGTCTCCATATCTCAACCCCATAGAAAATCTGTGGAGGAAGTTGAAAGTCCGTGTTGCCCAACGACAGCCCCAAAACATCACTGCTCTAGAGGAGATCTGCATGGAGGAATGGGTCAAAATACCAGCAACAGTGTGTGAAAAGCTTGTGAAGAGTTACAGAAAACGTTTGGCCTCCGTTATTGCCAACAAAGGGTACATAACAAAGTATTGAGATGAACTTTTGGTATTGACCAAATACTTATTTTTCACCATGATTTGCAAATAAATTCTTTAAAACTCCATCAATGTGATTTTCTGTTTTTTGTTTTTGTTCTCTCTAATATTTTCAAGTGGGAGAAATTGCACAAATAGTGGTTGACTAAATACTTATTTGCCCCACTGTGCATCATGATTACTAAAATTCACCAGTCACTTTTGTTATAATTGTATGGAGCACTTTTGGCAATTTCTATCATGTCTTGATGGCTGCACTTCAGCTCGCAATTCAGTTTGACTTGAAGGTAGTTTGTTAGTGTGTCCAATTATAAATTAAAAAGGTCAAATTGATCAAATTAACTTACAGATTCTGAGAAGTGATCAGCAATAGTTGCAAGCAAATTGTGTTCGGCAACAAATTAGCAGAATAAAATCGCCTCTTTCGTCACTTTTCATCCTGCAGACTTCATCTTTATGACCAGTGTTGTCAATCTTACTTATAAAAAGTAATTAATTACAGTTACAAATTACTTCTCCCAAAATGTAATTGATTTAGTAACTCAGTTACCCAACAGTAAGAGTAATTAGTTACTTGGCAAAGTAACTGGTGTTACCTTTCATGTTTTTTCTTTCATTCAGAAAAAACAAAAACAAAAAAAAACATAGTAACCTTTGCTATGTTTGGAAGTCATTTAATGTTGTGAATCAACTATTAAAGTTTTTAAAATTGCTCCCATTTTTACATTAGTTCCCTTCAGTCTACTTTCGACATGTGAAAGTTTTAAAAGTGTTTCATCGTTTAAAGATGGATTCAAGTAAAAATCTTGCCGATTTAGGAATATTTTTTTTAAAAAGTTACTTAGGTTCGCTAGGAAGGTTCATTACAACAGAGCCTTTCTGAGAAGTCTACTGCTTTAAGGTGGCGGCTGTTTACTAACGCCGCTGAGTCTGTCATTTCGCATGTAGTTCTACATGCATGTTATATCTAGGCGTAGATTGTAGGCTGTCGGCTACAGTCAGGAAATATTGGAGCCATCTGGCCTAGCATCGCGTTTGCTACAGCGTCACAACAAACACTCTTCTCTCTCTCCGTCTCTGAGTTTTCTCGTGTCATTCAACCAACATTGTAACGCACATTGTCTCGTTGCCGAAATGGTGACAAAATCCGAACGGAGAAAAAAAAACGTAAAACACGAAAAACGTACAGATTTTGAACATACGTCGTACACATTTAAAAATAAGTGCTCACTTGTATAAATTACGTCGAAACCGTACAACTTCACAGGGATGAAATCACTTTTTGCACCCTGTTCAGCTGCTTAGACATGGAGAATAGTAAATCTGAGTGTCTTTAAAGGCTGTAACAGTTTTAATGTGCCACATAGGAGTTGCACTCATGTGCGTTTTTTTTTTTTTTTTTTTTTTTTTTTTTTTAATACAGTGGGGAGAACAAGTATTTGATACACTGCCAATGGGTTTTCCCATTGGCAGTGTATCAAATACTTGTTCTCCCCACTGTATATATAATTCAGAGAATCCAGCTGGATAGAAAACAGGGTAGGGGCAAGAGGATGGATGGGCAATAGTGATGAAAAAAAAACAAAAAAACATGATCACACCTGACTACGAGCCGCCACCCACCAAATTTGACACGAAAACGACATTTGTTTATAGATAAGCCCCACTATCAGCTGCAGCTGCCCTCATTGTATTATGTGATATCTACACCTAAAGATATTAAAAGGTAACACTTTATTTGACAGCAGCATCATAAGACCAAATGAACCACCACGAAGCTTTGAACCAATTGGCTGCAAAGCTTCATTGCTTCAAGAAGCTTCATTTGGCCATCACTGCTCCCTTGGGGGAGAGGGTCAACCTCTGCTGCCACCTGCTGTCACCACTGTTTTCATCTAACATGCCTCCTAGCATGCATTACAGCACTACAGATGTAAATAACAATCAAAATTAATGTTCTGTGCTACTTCAGTTCTTCGGCAGTTACTGTTCCAGTTGTTTCATTAATTGCTGTTTATGGTATTTGGTAACACTTCATTTGACATTGGCGCCATAAGACTGTCATGAGACAATCATTATAATGACATGATACAGTCATGAGCATTTATTAATGCTTATAACAGATGCCATTTAGTGTCATCCCACAAATTATGTACTTGACATGTAAATGACATCTGTCATAAACATTCAGTAATGCTCAGGATAGTGTCATTTCATAATTATGACGGTCTTATGACACCACTGTAAATTAAAGTGTTACCTATTAACCCCAAAAAATCAACAAATAAGCTGCAATGGACTATAAGCTGCAGGATTCAAAATGAGGGGGGGGGAGTAGCGGTTTATAGTCCGAAAATTACGGTAGTATTGCTGTCTCGACTCTCGATATGACTACTCTTACTGAGTAAAAACCATGTGGGGAGGGGATACTGAAGTATAAGAGGGAACATATTACAAATAGGAGTGTAACTGGTTGAGGCGATGTGTAGTGGGGAACCCAGTATTGGGACAAATCACCTGTGAGTATTAATGAGTTGACATCCTACTTCTAGCTATGTAATCGGTAATCCCGGCACCAACAGCTTTGTATACAGGTATGTATCTAGTGGCACCTAGTCATGCGTGTACCAACTCTAACGTGTGTTAGTCATGCGTAGAATGAAACTGCTGTGTGGGAGCTGTCAAACGGGCTTTTCACTGCCCCGCCATCCTGGTGGAGGGCTAGCATGGTGCACCCCTCCTCCCACCCAACCGGGTCCATAGCGAGTTCCCCACAGCCTCTAAGGCCCAGTGCAGGAGTGGACCCCCATCCAGGGAGCGCGACAGCCCCCCATCAAAATGACGCAAGCAGTATGCTGACCCCCGCCAGGCCCCAAGAACAATACTGCGACAGAGGGGACGAAGATTGGGCAAGAAAGCAAGAGAAAGCCACCACGGAGCGAAGTGAGAGAGAGCCAAGGACCCTTTCACCCGGCCGGGAGGGCACCATGCCTCAAGAGCCATGCCAAAAGAAAAGTGGAAACCACCTACCACTCTATTAATATGGTTGCAAGGTTCCTGACTGGCGATCATTAAGCCGTGAAGGGATCGTGATGGGAGGGCAGGGCAGGGCAGTGTATGCGTTAAAATAAGGGTTCTTGGCCATGGAGCAACAAGACAGCAACAGGAACTGTTTCCCCACCATCTGACCCCTCGCTACCCCAAAAGATTATGTGTATGTGGTGTGCTGCCACTCGCACCATTTCCCAATATCTGCCCTTGTCAACTATTTAACATAAACTTATTTTACATTAAGTCATTTTAGCAGGATTAAACAACAACATGATACTGTGCTTCCACAGTCCAAGTCATTTTAGTGGCTCACACTTTGAAAGCCTCTGAAAATCTGCAGCAGTCTCCTGTAATAATATGACTACACTGATTTAAATGATTTTATGCCCTGACCAAGACACACATTTGATTCAAATGCCTTATATGATTTTCTAATGTTGAGTTCCCATTTTATATCCCATGGATTGGTCTGAAGGTTAGCTGGAATTATATAAATCCTCCCAAATGTCAACCGGTCTAAATTCTTTTAAATCAACTTTAAATGACTGACAACTGTGAGTTACTTGCCTGGTTGTGGTTCCTCAAAAGATATTAATGTACATTAGGTATACTGTTGATGTGAAGGATACAAATCAAGCTCGTGACCTTGGAAACACATCATGCGACTGCTCACTAGCCCCTTTTTGCGTCTCGTCTTGGCGTCTCTTCAAGCAGCGCCGACATTAGAAAGTAAAGATATGAAATGCAATGTAAATTCTCCCACTATTGCTTGTCATGGTTTGACACGGCTTCATAAGTGTGCCGATAACGCTTAAGCTCAGCTTCCATTCGGACATTTTGTGGCTTCATTCACCTTCAGAAAAGCCATCCCTATGCTTATGGTAGCAAAAAGGATTTGTGTAAGCATATTTGTATTTTTTTTTTTTTTTCTCATTTAGTCTGTAAACTGATTTACACTAAATATGAATAAAGAACTGTTGAGGAACTAGACATACACACGTACATACATGCAAACATTGTCAGACCATCCTTGCACCCCCCCCCCCCCCCCCCCTTTCCAAGCCTCTTGTCACTTGATTGTGTTATTACTATGCTAACCAAATCCTTATAAATGTGATTTAAGGCTTGGTGGCCCCACGCTCCTGCTTTAGCCTTCTGCTACCATGTTTTACTGAAGAGAGGGGTAAGGAATGATTCGGAGAAGGGGGAGGAAGTAGGAAAGACGTAGGGATCTCGAGAGACGAGGACAGAGACGGTCACAGAAATACAAGACAAGGAAGGAGGTCTTGACAAAGCATGTGGTGGGGTTTACCACGCATTCCCTCAACACCCTTTGCCTCCTATCCAGAAGGCAGTAAAGTGTCAGTAAAATTTAAAAAAAAAAAAAGAAAAGAAAAAAGCATCACCTGCATCTTAAATGAAAATTTCAATTGAAAAACTTAACAGCCCTTCAAATTGCAGAATTTTACACGCGCCAGTAAAGCTTAAATAACACTCAACACTTGGGGGGAGGGCTGGGGACAGGGAATGGGGAGGGTGGTGACAACAAGGGTTACTTTGTGAGCGTGGCTGGATCAAGGTGACTGACTTGTGCATTGTGGTTGAAAGATGCTGGGATAAGAATTCTCTTATAAAAGTTTAAATTGATTACATTTTAATGTGATTTTACTGAACACAAGAGAGACATTTCATCCTGACGTCCATATATTTGAGTGTTGCCCAAGTGGAGTGATCAGTGTTGTTAATAACGGCATTAGGATATAATGGCATTACTAACGGCGTTATTTTCTTCAGTAGTGAGTAATCTAATTAATTACTTTTCTCATCTTGGCAACGCCGTTACCGTTACTGAGGCGGGAAAGGCGTGCGTTACTATGCGTTACGATTTTGGTTGACTGATGCTAGAAAAGTCTGAAAAGGACGGACTCACGGAGACGAGAGAGCAGAGCAGGAGTGGGGAGGAGGCAAGGGAGTGTGACGCCGTTGCAAACGAGATGCTACTATGCAAGGTGGCTCCAATAATACCTGACTGTAGCCGATAGCCTACAAACTACGCCCACATGATGCTTCGGTAGATAACACATATATACAGAACTAGATGCAAATGACAGACACGACGGCATTAGCAACATGTATTATAAAGAACTAGGGCTGTCCCAAACGACTAATTTTCTCCCGATTAGTCAGCTGACTATTTTTACGATTAGTCGACTAATAATTCAAATTTTTTTTTGTTTTGTTTTGTTTTTTTTTACTAATTTAGCAATGAAATTTTTGTTGACGCTTACCAATTCACAAAAAACATATTGGAACACTCAAATCATTTATTAAAGTACAAATAAACACGTAAATAACAATAATAAATCACAAATAAACAATGAGTTCAAATGCTGATAGAATTAACTAGCATCCCGATTGAAAAGATGGTCTCTTAAACTGATGGTTTACAACTTTTATTCCATCCTTGATGTAAACACACAGTAAGAGCTACGGTGCACACAAATAAAGCAACACAATTAGAAATTAACAAAAACTTTTCACCTTTTTCCTTTTAAACCTTATTTATATATCAATGAATTGCCTATATGAATTGCCTTTACCTTATTACCTTATCATTGACAATCTCTCCCTTGAGTGCAATCACTGTATATACTGTATATATTTATGACCTTTTAACCTTATATAATTTTCTATACCATAAAATAAACCATAACATGAAATAAATCTTTCAATTAGCATTAAGAACAATACTAATAGCACTTATAGGCCCATTGTCAATGAAACATTATTATTTAGTAAGGCGACAGCACCCTCTGGTGTACAAAAAATGGAGAATAAAAAAAAAAATTTACAAACTGCGTGAAGGCGCTTGAGGTGTTTATTCACGGCCGACGTGCAGCCAAGCTTGGCACTGAAGAGACAGGACAGAAGAGTTTACTCTCCTTAGTTTCTTTGAAATAAGTCAATGTTTTGGACACTCTGGTGCGCTTTTTTTGGCTTTGTGCCGCTTTCCCCGCTTGCAAACAGAGCATCCGACATTCTAACTGTCCACGCATATATTTTTTTAACCCTTCATTAACCGTCGACGGGATGTTGTGCTCGTCGACGGATTTACATCATCGATGACGTCGACTATGTCGACTAGTCGGGACAGCTCTATAAAGAACTGGATGCATTAGTAAACAGCCGCCATCTTAAAGCAGTAGACTTCTCTGGAAGACTCTGTTGTAGATAACCTTCCTCGCGAACCGAAGTAAGTTTTATGTAAAATGCTCCTAAATTGGCAAAACTTATCTTAAATCTATCTTTAAATGATGAAACAGTTTTAAAACTTACACATGTCAAAAATAGACAGAAGGGAACTAATGCAATAATGGGAGCAATTTTAACAACTCTAACGGTTGATTCACAACATTAAATGACTTCCACACATAGCAATATCCGCAATACCCCTGTGTCTAGTTAAGTTTATGGTAAAGAATTAGGCTAGGGCCAATTGTCCCAAAAACCCTTTAAACTTCACATTGTGTGACAGTTTTTTTTTGTTTTGTTTCTTTGTTTGTTTTGTTTTTTGAGGGGGGGAAAAAAAAAAAAACATAAACTATCACCAGTTACTTTGCCAAGTAATTACTCACTCTTACATTCAGGTAATTGAGTTACTAACGCAATTTTTGGGAGAAGTAATTTCTAAATGTAATTAATTAACTTTTTTAAAGTAAGATTAACAACACTGAGAGTGATCCACCCAAAAAATACTCATCCAGAGACATGGTCTAATTTTTCACACAGTTAGATAGAAATCTAAGCATCCCAACTTGTAGAGATGGAGCTCAAAGTAAAGCTCCGGAACACGCTGGCGGACGTGCATGTAGAAGACAGACAGCGAGACAAGCTCCTTTCTTATTCGTGGGGTTCACTGGACCTTTGGTGGTAATTGAATCAGTGTGAGTGCTGAGTAGAGCTAGCATAAAAACCTGTTAACCCAAAAGGTCAACTCGCTGCATTGTTTATTTAGCAGGGAGAGCAGAGAGAGAGAGAGGGAGCGACAGTGAATCAGAGAGAGGAAAGAAGGGACGGAGGAAAGAAGGGACGGGGGAAAGAGAGCAGAGGAAGGATAGTTTGATTGAGTTTTTGCGGTATCGACAGTTTGACGTATACAAAGCATTTCAGAAAAGTTCCAAGATGGGTGGCACAGAAGATATACTGTACCTAAAACCCAAACTGAAAAAACACGACAGCCATTTAATGTCGGCCAGACAATCAGCCATCGAAGATATCTTGTGGAGTATCTGTCTTTCAGTTTGCATTTTGATCCACTAGGAATATCTGTGAGCAAGAGTTAAGTTCAATAACTAAAGACCAAAGCAGTGCTACATTACAAGGCTTTTTTGTTGCAAAGATATTTAATAGCTTTAACCTCTGGATCAAGTGTTTTTATACTTCACTCCAGCAGTTAACTTTACATCAAAGTTTTCGACTGTAAATCCTTTCAGGTACACAGTTTGATGAATAAGGATATTAAGAACTGCGGGGGTGGGGGAAAGTAATTAAGGTTCATTCCAGGTGAAGCAAAAATATGACATACTGATGAACTGCATCAAATGTGTGTGCCTCTGTGTGTGTGCTTGTGTGACTCATTTTGCGCAATAACAAACACGGTGGCACAACCATGCACGTGCATACATATACGCTTGAGCTCTCAACCGGTTGTACAGATGTATTCTTAATCGCACATCTTCTTAGCACACTTGTATACACACACAGGCATCTGCATCTGGGAAAGCTGTTAGCAGTTAGCGCTGGTAGCACTTAGCGACGCAGCATGCTTCCTCAGTCCGCACAGTCACCTTGATCCGATTGCCCTTCACAGAGCCCCATTACTACTCTCCTGCATCACTGTGGGTTGAAGCATGTGAGGGTGTTACAGTAGGAAGTCCGTGTGTCCATTAATACAGTGCAATCCAGTTGGATGTGAATGTCAGGGGCGGATGGTGCAGGCCCTATGGACATGTCACTTTTGCTCTATAAAATTTCACTTTGTATTTATTGAAATTTTGATTACAAAAATATATTTCATAAATAAGTTGCTAATTTTAAAAAATGCCCTTACGCATCTCCAATTGAGAACCACTTTTGTTGTAACTCTAACACTGGATTTTTATCTAAATTTTCCCCACAGGTCCAGGTCCACTTGACCCGCCTACTATATCAAGACTTCATTCGCATAACGTGACGGTCACATGGATCCCGCCCCTCCAACCAAATGGCATCATAATAAGTTACAGCCTCTATCTACACTCTGACTCTGGCTATGTTTTAGATAACAATCCTGGCACTAAATTGGAACCCAACTCAAGTTTTAGTTCTGATCAAAGAACTGAACATGAAAATTTTTACTCAAGTCAAAACACAAAGCCGACCAAAAATTTTCCAACTACCAAATCAGAACAAAACATCTCAAAGGGCCTCCAGACTCAAGAGTTCACTCATATAGGCAATACCAGTCAAGGTACTGGTTCAAACATTTTGCAATCAATAGAAGATACTGCAATCGCAAACCAAAGGCCTTCAGTGTCCCACAAAGGATTCTCTTCAGGTTTTGGTCCATCCGCTCCATCAGTCAATGTTTCAGGCAATACCACAATCTACACCTTCCTTCACCTCCTGCCATATCATTTCTACAACGTTCAGGTAACTATTGGTCCTCCTGTAATACGGTCAAACATGTACAGTTATTCAATTTGACACATAAATCTTTCCTCAATCCTCTAGCTGGAAGCGTGCACCAGTGTAGGTTGTTCAGTGTCCAAAACTGTGCAATTTCAAACCTTTCCAGCCCCTCCTGAAGGCATCCCTGCACCTCATCTTTATTCTGACACCCCTACCTCAGTTCTCCTGTCCTGGGGTGCACCACAGCGCTCCAATGGAGTTTTAGAGAGGTGAGATTTGATCGTATGCTATATAAAATTCATTCCTCTTTGGGCTGGTATACACTTTGTGGAAACATAGGTCATGCAGAGGGAACTAAAAGCATTTAGAACTTTGCAACACATTGCTATGTTGTTAGTGTGGTTTCATATTATGAGTAAGGTTGGGCATTGAGCATCGATGGGATCCGGGACTAACACTCCGGTTCTCCTGAAACCATTCGAATTTCAAACGTACAGATTTTGTTTTATCAAGGGTTCCCAACAATGTTTAGTGCAGAGGAGGCGTGTAGCGTCTTTACACAAGGATTCTTTTCCAACTAATGTTCTTTTTGCCTGCTGCTTCCAGTAAGTCACCACTAGGGGAAGCCAAGTGCACATAGGGAAACCAAAGAAAAACTTTAAAGTCCAGTGTTACAATAGTGACATCTTGTGGACGGATGAACAGTTTATCAGTTTAGAAAGAAGTCAAATTTAAAAAGTTGTCAACTTCAGATCAAGGAACAGAACAATGTCAGCCCTGTTAGAGTGCGCTGGGAATTGAACCCCAAAGCAGACAAGGGAGAAGTCCGTGATTATATGCAAGGTTTATTGTCAGGAGCGCGCAGAGGGTCGCAGCGGCACACGTGCACGTCAGGTGGTCGCTAGCAAGCGTAGACGTGAGATCAGGCAACGGTACATGTCAGGTAGCAGGCACCGGAAATCCGGGGACGGAACAAAGGTCAGGTTAGCCGGGTGTATATACGTCGAGAATACCTGAGTGCTGGACGTGACTGACGGGAATGCCGAAAGAGTTGGTCTGGCGACGAGCGGCAACGGTGATCATGCTTTTGTAGGCGGCTGATTTTGATGCTCGCAGCTGTCGCCGTTTCCCCCCGTCTGGTCATCAGGCTGCAATCAAGGAGCCCTAACAAGCGTTTAACTAACTTGTAGAACACAGATGTCAAACCGATTCCAGAAGGGGCCTAGTGGTATGGGGTTATATTGCTGACACTATTCTGAGCGAGCAATAATGGAAATTGAGCAAAAATAACCTAGGTTTCAAGCACAAAAAACTATATTGAGCGAGCAGTTAAAGATTTTAAGCGAGCAATCGTAGATTTTGAGCACAGAAAATAATATTGAGCAAAAAAAATTTACTCTGTGCCGCTCAATTCCCCCCTCCTGCTCTCGCTGTGTATCTCGACTCCGCTCAATTCCCCCCTCCTGCTCTCGCTCCGTATCTCAACTCCTCTGCTCGTCGGTTTCTTTTCTCTGCGCGCTGAGTTGCAGGGATGGGCGGGATCGATACCAAAATATCGATATTTCGATCCAGCATATTAAATTTTAGGTATCGATCCCTAAGCAAAAGTATCGATATCTGGAATTAATATATTATATTTTCTTTGTCAATTTTTGGGTATATCTTTGTGCACACTTTTTGTACTACTTTTCCCTTTCGCACTCTACACGCACGTAAGCAGTGCACACACATAAGCAGTGCACCGGCATGTGCTCCCGCCCCAATTCACGTCCCTATCCTGTGTCGAACAGCATGCTTTTCCTCCGCCCCTCTCACGCCTAATTTCTTACTTAACCTTTTTATTATTTCTTCTTCATTTATTATTATTTCTTGTGAATTTATGTTTCATATTTTTATTTTTTTTCATGAAATATTTTTCCATATTTTTTTGTTACAAATGATTAAATGCTTGATTTCTTATGTTTTGTTGCTACCTATTTTTATTTTGTTAAAGGTCTGTTTCAATTATTTCAAGATCTGTTGTTTTTTTATTTATTTTTTTATTCTTAATTATTATTATTTTTTTCAAAATCTGTTTGAAAATTGTGTTAGTAAAATAAAATTGAAAAACGGAAAGTGACTATTGATTATTGGATTTGTTTTTAGTGATCTACCACTTGAGGGCGGTAACATGCTACTATTAATTCGTTCTTTAATTAGACAAAAAATATTTAATTTAGGTAGATTAAAATTTGATCATATACAACGTGTAGCAGGGAAATGTTCTGTGCATATGAATTTAAGGGTCATGGTTAAAAAGTGAGACTGACTAATCAGAGTTTGTTATTGATGGATTGGTTTGTGAGTTTGAGGGAAACTGCTTTGCTCGTTATTAAAAGCAGCAGTTTTCCATTGCAAAGCATATTTGACACAAAGAGACTTAATAGTTTTTGAGTGCTTGATGTAGTTGTACATTAGATATCATCAGAATGGCTGAGAACACTGCAGGGTTGTCTATATATATATATATATATATATATGTATATATATATATATATACAGTGATACCTCAGCTCACGAACATAATTGGTTCCCAGAAAGTGTGCGTGAGGCGAAAAGTTCGTCTTCCGAACATTTATTTCCCATAAGAAACCATTAAAATGAGAATAATCCGTTCCCAGGTCCCCATAAAACATAATTTTCTACTAAATAAGCCTTAAAACTACACAAAAATATACCTTATTTTATGTATAATAAGTGTGCTATTGTATTATAATTAAAGAAATAAACTGTACTGTATAATAAAGTTGTTTTATTTACCTTTGCGAAGGTATGGGAGTGGGAGGAGTGGGAGGAGGAGGGAGGGAGTTACTGTTTGGAAGGAGAGTGTTACCGGCAAAGTGCGCAGTTAGCGTAGACTCCACTGCTGTGCCCCCCGCATGCTTTTGGTTGTTAATAAAAGTGCCCACAAAAAGCCATCCGACACCTCTGGGTGTTTGTATGCAAGCCGCCATCGGGCGCACCGAAGACAACCGACGACAACGAGCCAACGTGACTCGCCGGTCCACTTCTCACGACGGTGGGAAGCTGAAAGCACCGCCAATTACCAGTCGAGGGCGAATTGGTAACACGAGTCACCTTCCATAAGGACTGTATGTAACTCTTTTTCGGTCCCATAATAGCAAAAGTACACTCAATATGGTCCAAAATGTCTATCAAACACAAACCACGTCCGCACTCAACGAAAGGGAGGGGACGAACTGGGACGCCGTGAGCGTGCGTCAGCTTCTCGTGGCGCTGTCCGACCGCGTGGCTTGGTTCGTCCGCCGAAAACTAGTTCGCCAGCAGAGACTATATGCTCGCGAATTTAATGTTCTTGAGGCGAAAAGTTCGTGAGCTTAAGCGTTCGTGAGCCGAGGTATCACTGTATAAATAAATATGATGAACTTCCGGTTTCGATATTGGATCGGGATCGCAATATTTGGCCTTGGTATTACTTGGTATCGGATCGAATCCAAAATCACTGGTATCGCCCATCTCTAATCTCGACTCCTCTGCTCATCGGTTTCTTTTCTCTGCGCGCTGAGTTGAGCACATGCGTCACCAACGAGTCACGAAGCCAACCAATCAGAGAGCTGGCGGAAATACCATACTATGGGGTTATATTGCTGACACTATTCTGAGCGAGCAATAGTGGAAATTGAGCAAAAATAACCTAGATTTCGAGCACAAAAAACTATATTGAGCGAGCAGTTAAAGATTTTAAGCGAGCAATCGTAGATTTTGAGCACAGAAAATAATATTGAGCAAAAAAAAAATCTACTCTGTGCCGCTCAATTCCCCCCTCCTGCTCTCGCTGTGTATCTCGACTCCGCTCAATTCCCTCCTCCTGCTCTCGCTCCATATCTCAACTCCTCTGCTCGTCGGTTTCTTTTCTCTGCGCGCTGAGTTGCAGGGATGGACGGGATCGATACCAAAATATCGATATTTCGATCCAGCGTATTAAATTTTAGGTATCGATCCCTAAGCAAAAGTATCGATATCTGGAATTGATATATTATATTTTCTTAGTCAATTTTTGGGTGTATCTTTGTGCACACTTTTTGTACTACTTTTCCCTTTCGCACTTTGTTCCAACCGATAACGCGCAGAGAGTTTAACCAATGAACTTCCTGCTGAAACAAGCAGCACCTGACAAAGTTTAACTGATTACACATGTAAAAGATCTAATTGGTGAAAAGGTGTCCTCTTCATTGGTTGGAAAGCAAACCTGCACCCACTAGGCCCTTTCTGGAATCGGTTTGACACCTGTGTTGTATAAATACCACCTAAAACAAACAATGCAATACAGTGATCCCTCGTTTTTCGCTGTTAATGGGGACCAGAACCCGCCACAATAAGTAAAAAACCACCAAGTAGCACCCCACCCCCCCAATTGTTAAAAAAAATTTTCAATGTATATATTCAGATCTATCATTGGAAAGAGATACATATACAACATGTTTTTTGTACCTTTTTCCCAGAAGTATAATTAAAAAAAACTTTTATCGATATATATGTTTTAATCAATGATTTTTAAGCACTTTAAATGTAATAATTATGATAAGTTTTAAACATGTTACTGTCCCACAGAATTATTTTTAAACAAGAAAAAAGTAGACGCCCTATCAAAAAAAAGGTTTAAAAAAAAAAAAATGTTTGTCTTTATTAAATGCTTCTTTGAGTGTCCACTGAAATCTACTCCATCTGCTCACTTACACACAATGAGTTGCCACAGCAACTGTTTAACAAGTTAAACGATGATTGACGCATGCGGCCCTTTGAAGGTCGAGTCGCTGGAAAGATCAAAGCTTAACCGTCTGTCAATCATTCTTTACTTTAATAAGCAACTTCAGTTCACTCACTGACAAACAAAGAGCAGGGAGGGGAAGTGAGTGAGCGAAGGTGAGACTATGCGATCGCTCGGGACAGCTCATCTATATATTTTAACTGAAAAAAAAATCTGCGATGGACTAAGGGCACGAAGTTTGAAGCGCGAAGTACTGAAGGATCACTGTACAATAAATGCCTGCAGCATAAGACACTCTAAAACATAGGCAAAATAATATGTGTAATTTTTTTCTCTGTGAGCTTTTTAAAAATAAACATCTATGTGAAAGTGCACTCATGTGGAAAGAAACTTCATCACATTCAAGTTTAAAGACTGATATTTATATACAAGTTAAAAGTAGCCCTGTGAGATATTCATAGCAAAGTTAATTAAAAATTAATGTAATTTAAAAAAATAATTTAAGAAATTAATATAAACAATGCAATTTTTTTTACCCTGCCTATTAAAAGAATCGGAATTCAGAATCGTTTGGAACCGGAATCAAAATGTGGAATCTGAACCGGAACCGTTCAAATTCAAACAATGCCCAACCCTAATTGAGTCCACTGAGAGAAAATAAACACATTTATTTTAACAGCCGTTACAGAAAATATGTGCAGTACAACTGAAGTGGATTTTCAGTGGCGTGTATATACAATGTGGAACTAAGCTGGCAGAATTTTAAATACAGCACTTCATCGACCAAGTCCTAGTGCAACTACCATTTCCTAGTTTTGGATATTGTAATTGTGGGCTCACCCCAAGTCCTATCTTGGCAAAGGTGGCTGATTGAACGCAGAGTTGCTGGGACGGATGAAATCTCCACAGTAGGCCATCTTCCTCCAGGCCCTCTTCCTCTCTCCTTTCTGGACTCTTCATCAGCACTTAGTCCATGGACAAGTTACCACTATAGACTTGTCCTTCAGAATCAGGCTGGCAATTCAAAAGGTAAGGCTATAATAGCTAGCATTCTTATGATTTTAAACTCAACTAAACCCATACTTGCAGGACCTTGGGTGGGTGTCACTACCAGACCTTCCAGACCTGCTGGTGTGAGTCCGCCAAGAGTCAAAGTGTTGGGACCAGAGTCACTACAGGTAACATTTAGTTTGATTTGACCTTCATGAGCTGTTTTTGTCTTTAACTGTAAAATACACTCAATAAGACTGAAGAGTGTAATTGCGGAACTATCCAGTTGAGAATGACAGCGTCGAAAAGTCAAAGCAATGTCACACTCATTCCTCTGTCTTTCCTTCTCGGGATTTAATGAGAAAGCAAAAACATTCAACTCAAGGTCCCCTTCACAAAATGGGTGGAGCTGTGACCCTGTCGAAGACTGCTTCCTTCCTGTCGGCCATTTTGAAGGAGGGGCCAGTGTTAAATTCCAGCTCTGACTAATCCCACATCAAGGCCTATCAAGGAACTATGCAGACACTAACTCTGCATGCACACAGGGTGTACACACACTTTCACGCATAGCCCTGCACTAATGCTAACAGCCAAAAAATGCTAATGCTTGTCATTATTCCAGAACCACCCCTGTCATCTCTCCAGCTGCAAAGCTTTAGGGGTCACACCTCCAAGAAGGAAAATGTTCTTCCTGGTAGATGCTAATTGGACAGGCAGGCAAGCTGCTTCCTGGTTACCAATTGACCTTGACAAAAGAAAGGATTTAGAGTACAGTACTTCCTTTAATTCTCTAAATGGTCTCTTGTTCTAGATTGTTCTGCAATGCACATCGCTAAGTAAGGCTTAAAGTTTGTCCGTTTATTTAAACCCGTATAGGGCAGGTAACTATTTTTGCTCAATTAAAAATAATTTAGCCTCATAAAGACCTGAGCCCACATAAGTGGGCATAACATTTTGGTTCTTGTCGGCCACCTTATTAACCTTTAGTAGAAGTGTGGCCAACATGACCCAAAATGGGATGCCCAAATAGGTGGAACCATCTCTCTTTTATATTTTGTATTTTTTTTAAGAATGTATACATTTATAAATGAATAACAATAACGTTTTTATAAAGTCCCTTTTTGTTTTTAATTTTAAAAAATAAATATGTATATGGCGGAAAACACAGACAAGACTGAAAAAGCTGTTTCTGCTCTTGCACTCCTCTTTAAAAGAAACTGCTGCATTTTAAGCCAAAACAACTGTTGTGTTTGATAGAACAATATGTCTATATGCTGCCATAGCAGATTTAATGTGCATTAAGCCCCCGAACTATTTTTAATTTGTCCGTTTTACCCTGAAACCTTCCGTTTACAGACGTCGCACAGCCGCTTTTCTTTTAACCCAGCCATAAAACTCAGGTAATTAATTATATTTATTATTCAAAATGTGTGTTAGCTTAGAATCATTAATTGATGTTTAATATTTCGTTTTTAAAAAAAAAAAAACACTTTAAATAATTATTCACTCGCATATTTTAAACTTTTAAACAAATGAGGTCACAATGAAAAAAATGACGTCTGTAAAAGTCACGGATATCTACCTCATAACTATCGCTTAATTGTATTTTTTTTGTAACAGTTGCGTTTTCTCCAATATCTTAGATGATTAATCGATCCAAACCAAGAAAAATTGGAAAAAAAAAAATTTTAAAGGTGTAAATATATATAAAAGAAAATCTCGACCACTCCCTGATGTCTGCAATTTCTGCATCGCGACCCTTGTTATATTGCTATGTTTCACCCATAAAATCCCCCAAAAAATCCAGCTGTGGCTATTGACAACTTTGTCTTGACACTCAGTGATACATGCTACACGGAGTTTTTGGATCGAAACAAGGTTAGTACGCGATAATATCTTGTTAAAGTCTTGGCGTCTGTAATTCTGCTCTCGCGTGCTCTCGCCTCCTTTTTTTTTTTTTTTTTTTAAATGCCCTCCTGTTCAAAATTTTTCCTCCCCCAGAAAATGGAGATTTTAAGCTTTCCAATGATGTAACACACATGCATATCGAACAATTTTGAAATTTGGCCAAATTGGGGGTCTCAGAGCAGAACTTCAAGTCACCTTAGTGTTTTCCGCCATAGACATTTTAAATTAAAAAAGGAGAATCACAGGTTCATCCTTTTTTATTTAGGCTATTCACAAAAATAAATAACTTACATACAGTGGGGCAAATAAGTATTTAGTCAACACCTAATTGTGCAAGTTCTCCCACTTGAAAATATTAGAGAGGCCTGTAATTGTCAACATGGGTAAACTCAACAATGAGAGACAGAATGTGGGGAAAAAAACATAAAATTACATTGTTTGATTTTTAAATAATTTATTTGCAAATCATGGTGAAAATAAGTATTTGGTCGATACCAAAAGTTTATCTCAGTACTTTGATATGTACCCTTTGTTGGCAATAACGGAGGCCAAACGTTTTCTTTAACTCTTCACAAGCTTTTCACACACTGTTGCTTGTATTTTGGCTCATTCCTCCATGCAGATCTCCTCTAGAGCAGTGATGTTTTGGGGCTGTCGTTGGGCAACACAGACTTTCAACTCCCTCCGCAGATTTTCTATGGGGTTGAGACCTGGAGACTGGCTAGGCCACTCCAGGACCTTGAAATGCTTCTTACGAAGCCATTCCTTTGTTGCCCTGGCTGTGTGTTTGGGATCATTGCCATGCTGAAAGACCCAGCCACATCTCATCTTCAATGGCCTTGCTGATGGAAGGAGATTTTCACTCGAAATCTCTCGATACTTGGCCCCATTCATTCTTTCCTTTACACAGATCAGTCGTCCTGGTCCCTTTGCAGAAAAACAGCCCCAAAGCATGATGTTTCCACCCCCATGCCTCATAGTGGGTATGGTGCAATTCAGTATTGTTTTTCCTCCAAACAAGGGAACTTGTGTTTCTACCAAAAAGTTCTATTTTGGTTTCATCTGACCATAACACATTCTCCCAGTCCTCTTCTGGATCATTCAAATGCCCTCTAGCGAACCGCAGACAGGCCTGGACGTGTACTTTCTTCAGCAGTGGGACACGTCTGACAGTGCAGGATTTGAGTCCCTGGCGGCGCATTGTGTTACTGATAGTAGCCTTTGTTACTGTGGTCCCAGCTCTCTGTAGGTCATTCACTAGGTCCCCCCATGAGGTTCTGGGATTTTTGCTCCCCATTCTTGTTATCATTTTGACGCCACGGTGTGAGGAGGGAGTTGAAAGTCCGTGTTGCCCAACAACAGTCCCAAAACATCACTGCTCTAGAGGAGATCTGCATGGAGCAATGGGCCAAAATACCAGCAACAGTGTGTGAAAAG
Organism: Corythoichthys intestinalis; assembly: GCF_030265065.1. NCBI lineage: Eukaryota > Metazoa > Chordata > Actinopteri > Syngnathiformes > Syngnathidae > Corythoichthys > Corythoichthys intestinalis. The sequence continues at coordinate 35,692,076 of NC_080395.1, read as the reverse complement.
CTTGTGAAGAGTTACAGAAAACGTTTGGCCTCCTTTATTGCCAACAAAGTGTACATAACAAAGTATTGAGATGAACTTTTGGTATAGACCAAATACTTATTTTCCACCATGGTTGAGGTTTACCCATGTTGACAATTACAGGCCTCGCTAATATTTTCAATTGGGAGAACTTGCACAATTAGTGGTTGACTAAACACTTATTTGCCCCACTGTACAATATATATTCCTTTTTTCATTTCGTGGCTTTTTTATGTGAAAGAAATCTTGAAAAACAAACATTTTTGAACATTTTTAAAATAAATAAGAGAACATTTACAATTAACCTACCATTGAAAATGACAGATGTCCAATTTAAACTAGAAGGACTGGAGGTGCATGCTCATGTTTCAGTGCACTGACGCTGCCAGACTCTCTCAATCAAAATTGATTGGACGTCTAACACTGACAAAAGCAGACACTGAGTCAAATGAGTGCCAAAAATAGGTAAGCAGTTTTGGATGGGAGTATGCAAATATACACATAATAAAAGCATAATGCAGTGGGAGGAATCGTGGGGAATTTGCCATTACTGTTTATCTGTTTAACATTTAACATGAAAATCAGAAAGACAATTCCCCTCTTTCCTCTTTGACCTGCATACTCAAGTCATTGCAATTGCGCTTGTGTGTTGAAAGGACAGAATTGTGCTGTCAGCTAAAAAGCACTCTCCCAATGCCTTCTTTTGAATATAATAATAGCGTGATGCTCACACACCTTACTCCCCACATTATCATTTGGCGCTCTCTCGCTCAAATGCACATAAACACACACGCAGGCGCGCACACACACACTGAGACTGTACTGGCCTTAGCCCCTGTGGTCTGTGTCAGCCGAGGTTCCGCGCTGTCTTCACCATCTCCAGATTACATCAAGCTATTCAATCTGTAAATGACTTCTAGCACAAAGCACACCCAACTCGCACTTTGGGAAATGAGCTACCTAACTCAACATGACCCTTCCCATATGCAGCCGGCTGTCTGAATATGTGTGTGTGCAACTTTTGTGGTTGTGTGGGTGTCCTGTATCACCTCACAGTGTCACTTGTAAATGAATATCAAGGTTGCATGAGAAATAATTGTTCCTGACATTCATTCATAATATTCTCATCAACATTTGACCACCTAATCACCTACATTCATAAGGCTCAAGCATCTCTGAACTGATGACTTATTGTACATGGCAGTTTGTGCGCATAAGTGTGTTAACACACACATTCACTTGGCATTAAGTGGATGTACGTACAGTCCTAAGTGATAAGAATCAGTGTGCACACATTTGCACTCATTTCTATTTGAAAAGTATCTATAAAACGTGTATTAGGAATTTCTATGAATTCGCATGAAAGATGCAGATGAGCAATTGTGTCTTAACATTTGTGTGTGCCACTTACCTTCATCCTTCGCCCTAAAAACGCTGACAGGCTGAACTGCTTCCAAATCAGATGCACCACTCGGCAACTGCAAGCTTTTGTTTTTGCATGTGGCAATTCCATTACCCGCCGCCTTTCATTATTTTAGCATGCCGTTTGAGCATGCATGCGCGTGCATCTTGTACGTGTGTGCGTACGTGCACACCCCGTTTTAAATGTGATGAAAGGAATCGTCTGCCCAAGTCAAAGTCAGGTTATCTCTCCCCACGAGAGATTTGATTGCAGACGCCAGTGATGACACATGCACACGGGAATGCCACCCACAAGACAACACTTTGTCGGACTCCAACAACACGCTGTCCACACTCTGATGGAGATATTGTACGTGTTTATAAACACACACAAACAGACAAAACATTCATGCACACTGTGCTGTGAATTCCTGTCGTTCATCCATCTAAAAGCTTTTTGCTGTCCTCAGCAAGTGGAGAATACAGTGCTACCTCTAAGGACGCTGCCTCAACTCTGATTTGTTTATGTCTTGAAACACTTGCTCCCATAGGAAACCATGTAAAGTGAAATAATTTGTTTGGGTTGGAAATTGCCACCATTAAAACAAAAAAATCGATGGAAACAGTGCTGGCCAAAATTATTGGCACCCCTGCAATTTTGACGGATAATGCTCAATTTCTCCCAGAAAATGATTGCAATTACAAATGCTTTGGTACTAATATCTTCATTTATTTTGCTTGCAATGAAAAAACACAAAAGAGAATGGGAAAAAAATTAAATCATTATCATTTTACACAGAACTCCAAAAATGGGTCGGACAAAAGTATTGGCACCCTCAGCCTAATACTTGGTAGCACAACCTTTAGACAAAATAACTGTGAACAACCGCTTCCGGTATCCATGAATGAGATTCTTACAATGCTCTGCTGGAATTTTAGACCATTCTTCTTTGGCCAACTGCTGTAGGTCTCTGAGATTTGAAGGGTGCCTTCTCCAAACTGCCATTTTTAGATCTCTCCACAAGTGTTTTATGAGATTCAGGTCTGGGCTCATTGCTGGCCACTTTAGAAGTCTCCGGTGCTTTTTCTCAAACCATTTTCTAGTGCTTTTTGAAGTGTGTTTTGGGTCATTGTCCTGCTGGAAGACCCATTACCTCTGAGGGAGATCCAGCTTTCTCACACTGGGCCCTACATTATGCTGCAAAATTTGTTGGTACTCTTCAGACTTCATAATGCCATGCACACGGTCAAGCAGTCCAGTGCCAGAGGCAGCAAAGCAACCCCAAAACATAAGGGAACCTCCGCCATGTTTGACTGTGGGGACCGTGTTCTTTTCTTTGAAGGCCTTTGAAGGGTTTTTTTTCCCTCTATGTTGATGCCTTTTCTGAAAAAGTTCTACTTTTGTCTTCCAAAACACTTTTAGCTTTCTCAGGTAAGTATTGGGAAACTCCAGCCTGGCTTTTTTATGTCTCTGGGTCAGAAGTGGGTCTTCCTGGGTATTCTACCATAGAGTCCCTTTTCATTCAGACGCCGACGTATAGTACTGGTTGACACTGTTGTACCCTCGGACTGCAGGACAGCTTGAACTTGTTTGGATGTTAGTCGAGGTTCTTTATCCACCATCCGCACAATCTTTTGTTGAAACCTCACTTCAATTTTTCTTTTCCGTCCACATCTAGGGAGGTTAGCCCCAGTGCCATGGGCTTTACGCTTATTGATGACACTGCGCACGATAGACACAGGAACATTCAAGTCTTTGGAGATGGATTGTAGCCTTGAGATTGCCCATGTTTTCTCACAATTTTGCTTCTCAAGTCCTCAGACAGTTCTTTGGTCTTCTTTCTTTTCTCCATGCTGAATGTCGTACACACGAGGACAGAGGTTGAGTCAACTTTAATCCATTTTAACTGGCTGAAAGTGTGATTTAAGTTATTGCCACAGCCTGTTATGTGCCACAGGTAAGTAATTGGTGCTGTCAATTACACAAATTGGAGAAGCATCACATGATTTTTCAAAGGGTGCCAATACTTTTGTCTAGCCCACATTTGGAGTTTTGTGTAAAATGATAATGATTTCATTTTTTTTCCCTCCATTGTCTTTTGTGTTTTGTAATCATTTTCTGTCTGGGAGAAATTGAGCATTATCTGACAGAATTGCAGGGGTGTCAATACTTTTTGCCAGTACTGTAACATGCAAGCACAATAAAGTGGATCAACTAGTTCGATGATGCGTTCGGAGCATGACTACCATTATCATTATTTTTCTTTTTTAAAAATTTAATTATATCTTTATTCGGGAAAAAATACATTTGTCATTTGTTTTTAATAAAAACTACATTAAGAAAATTAAATGAATAAAAACTGAACTGCATTATGGTTATGACACCCTACAACATTCAACATACAATACGTTTGTATTCATTTATTCTTAAATTTCATAGTATTTAGCTCATTGCCTACTATTGACAACGATAGTAGTCCAATTTAATTAAACTGGAAGGATCCACCATGAAGGATCGTTTTTCTACTCCACTGATAGCGGACATCCAATCCATTTTGGCTGCGAAATCTGGCAGCGATCATTCGGGGGGGGAAATAGCATTTACATTATTTTGCTGTCTTCCAGGTCACGTGGGCTCCACCTTTGATTCCCAATGGCGAGATCCAGGGTTATGACATCCGTCTCCCACAGCCACGCATCTTCCACAGTGGCGACACCACATCTGATCTTAATGTCACAATAATGAATCTAATTCCTTACACAAACTACAGCGTTACTGTTTTAGTGTGTTCTGAGGGGGGTGGATTTGTTGGCGGTTGCACAGAAAGTCTACCCACTCCAGCTACTACTTTAGCCACCAGCCCCCAAGGCCTGGCACCACTGTCAGTAGTGTCTGTCAGTGAGTCCTTTCTTGCTGTCTCTTGGCAACCTCCGCACAGACCTAATGGACCAAACATCAGGTAGGACTCACATAAATGTTTAAGTAACTGTGATGTTTTGCGAGAGCCTTTGGAACAGGGGGAGCCAACTCCAGTCCTCGAGGGCCCCTATCCAACTTGTTTTCCATGTCTCCCTCCTCCAACACACCTGACTCAAATAATCAGGATCGTTATCAGGCTCCTGCAGAGCTTACTGATTAGCTGGTCATATGATTCAGGTGTTTTCAAGGAGGGAGACATGGAAAACAAGCTGGATAGGGGCCCTCGAGGACCGGAGTTGACTACCCCTGCTTTAGAATGATTTAAAGCCTGCCTGTTCTTACTGTATTGCTTCAAAGCATAGGTGTCAAACTCATTTGTCACTGGCCACATTGTACAGTAATGTTCAAATTCTTATTTTTGAGCCTTATAAAAGAAGATATTCTCTTACATATTTTCATTTTCTTATATTTGAATTTTTTTAGCTACTTAAAAAAAGGGATTATTTCAAATGTATAAATAAACAAGGAGAAACTGCAAATGTAGATTTTGTCATTTTATATTTTTAAATATATTTAGATTTTTTTGGTAACATTTTATTTGAACTCGGTGTCATAAGACTATCATAAGACAAGGTGCGTCACAAGACCTAATCAGAGGTGGGTAGTAACGCGTTACATATACTCAGTTTTATTTACTTGAGTAACTTTTGGAGAAAAATGTACTTTGAAGAGTAGTTTCACTAAGCCATTTTTTTTACTTACTATATTTGTGAACAAAAAAAACGCTACTCTTACTCTGCTACTTTGGGCAACACAAGAGTCGTTACATTTTTCCTCTTTATTCTACATATTAGATTTGGGTTTTTTTCATGCCGAGAGTAAAGCTATAAATTTTACCAATTTGACATTAAAAACAATAATCAAATCTCATTTACAGCAATCAGACGCAAGCTTGCCGTTCTATGATCACGCCAGCCTGTCCAATCATGTGGCGTCTTTAAAGCACCGTAAAAAATGAAGTATTTGAAATAGAGCGCTGCCCTCAACATGACTCGAAAGCGCTGATTTAAACCTCTCTCCCAGTTTTTATTTGGCACCGATTGACCACGGAAAACCGGAGATATGATCATTTTAATTTCATAATGGTAACTGTGAAGGAACTATTCACTATTCAAACGAGGAACTATTTTGTCCACTAGAGGGCACTCATGCTCTTTAGACGAATCATGTTTCATTTCTGTCTTCTTCTTTTTTTTTTTTTTTCTCGCCGGAATTCAAATATATTTTTTGTAATTTTTTTTGCTTATTGTGGTTATCTAATGGTATATTGTACAGTATAACTATAACGACAGTTCATATGGAGCAATTTGTGCTTAGAGAAAAAAAAGACCATTGTTTTAAAAAAAATCAAACAAATAAGCAGTTACAATGTTACTAATTAAAAGAGAATTGTTTTTCACTGGATACTTAATTAATTGTACTTGAGTAATTTTTTTGCATGACTACTTTTACTAATATTATTTTGAAGTTACGCTACTCTTAATTGAGTGAAATTTTTGGCTATTCTACCCACCTCTGGACCTAATACAATACCGGGTCACAGCAGGGCACTGGTGAGCGAGCAAAAAAAATAAAATAAATGGTGAAAAGTCAGACATAGTGCTTTAACCTATATATATATAAAATCAAACCAAAATACAAGTTTCGGTAAAAAAAAAAAAGAAAAAAAGAAAAAGTGAAGTTTATTTATTCTTCAGCCATCAGTACTGAAAATCAAAATCCGTTGTTGATAGTCCATTCACCTCTGCTCATCTACTTCTCTCCTTCACCTCTTCCTACACTCCGCTGCTCTACTTTGTCTGGAAAGAAATGGGGATACATCACAGTAATTGTGATCTAAAAGTGGTTTACAGTATGTTGCCTAGGTGGGTTACCTAGCTTACCTCTCTCATTCGTCCTTGCAGATGTGTCTTTGCCGCGAGCAAATAACTTTCTAATAGCCATTTGCAAGAGTAATGTTGTTTGAGTCAAATAAAAATAGATAATCATACATCTTGTTAAAGATTACAGGGACTGCAGTAAGAAATAAAATGCTTGTGAAATAGCTGCTAATTATGATGAGCACACATACTAAATTGTTAGCAGATTTATCCCAAAGATAGGCAAGTAATTCATACAGATTGATTCTATTCATTTTAGTCATATAAATAAATAACAATAAATAGCATCAGTATTAATACATTTCAAATACCACATATCATACTAACACAATATTAGACAAAGCCCTTGAGTGAGAGACTCTCACTCAAATTGCATTTATTTGTCATTGTATTCATTGCCAGTTAGCTAAAAGACGGCAGCTAATCTGCTACTTCAATTTGCGACCAGAGTAGTCTACCGCAGTTAACTTGCTGATACATAAAGAGTAAAGTTAAACCATCTAAATTCACAACTCATGGGAATAGGCAACCAAACAAAGATCAACACAGAGGTAAAAATGAACAACAAGCATAGGCAATTTATCTGGTACTAACCTGTAAAGCAGGTGGGAAGATGTTGATGCAGCATTCACATGTTGTTGGGGTTATTGAAAAAAATTATTCTCTATTACCTACATGTTACATGGTGTCTATAAAAAGCGCCAAACAGTCACTCAACTTGTGATATATCTTTGTGGCATTAAAATCGGCAACTCTTCTTTGTTGCAACCATGTTTTTATCCCACATTACAACTTTACAACACATCAGAACAATTTTCCAACTCGGAAACCCAGATTTCCTGACATAAATGAACACAGCATATCTCCTGAAGGTGCTTCGTGGAAGTGTCAACTCATATGCCAATCACAGCTAAAGTTACGTTCATAAATTATATATTAAGGAGCCATATGCAGATGGTGTATATGGAGTGAATAAAGTAATATTACAATATTAAATAGGCGCATTCTGTAGATTGTTATGTAGAATTTAAACTCCAAAGTATATATTTATTTATTTATTTATCTATTTTACTGGTGAACTGCGGCACTGCAGATCAATGCTCAGGCATGTGCCCCAGTGAAATATTTCTGGTGACGCCCATGCATAAGACCGTCATAATTACGACATGAAATTGTCATGAACATTAATGAATGCTTATGAAAGATGTCATTAAGTGTCCTAACCAGAACACCATTTCCTAAACTCTAACCCCAACCTAAAGGCATTTGAAAAAATCTCAATATTGCATCAAATGTGACATAATTTACTAAATGACACTCTATGACATCTGTCATAAGCCCTCATTCATATGCATGACAGGTGTCATGTCATCATTATGACCGTCTTATAACACCAAGTTCAAATAAAGTGTAACCCATTGTAAATATTCTTTTTTTTTTTCTATTAAAACAAAGAGGAAGCTTGTTCATCTATTTAGAAAAAAAAAATTGTTGTAGTGGGACTTGGGCATCGAACATCGATGGGACCCAGTTCTAACACTCCGATGCTCCCAGAACTGTTCAAATTTTTAAAGTTCCATTCCATGTTTCAATGCCCTGACCGCCAAGCGGAAAAAAATTGCTGCCGAAAACCACGAAGAAAAAGAAGCCACAAGATGGGCGTGTTTGTGCATTGCAACTTGAAGTTCATATAATTATTATTAATTGTATTAATAATAAATAATAACAATAAATAATAATGAATTTTAAATTCATATAATTTAGGAAGTCAGCAAGAAGTTAAGACATTAATATAAACTAATAAATCGAATTTTGACCCTGCCTCTTAAAAGAATCAGAATCGAGAATCGTTCAGAACAGGAATCGTTCAATTTCAAACGATGCCCAAGCCTAAGTGGGACACATGAGGTCAGTGCACATTGTTTACTTTCGGTGGCCACACAAAATCATGTGGCGGGCTGGATCTTGCCAGTGAACATTGAGTTTGATACATGTGCCAGGTTTGGAAATACAACAAATAACAGCCTTAACAGCATAAAAATTCTCTATTCTGATCGGCATGGTAATAGATCAACCATTTCTGTTTTGACCTAAGTTACTCTGCCAACAAGTCGGAATATGATAAATAGCCCGTTGTTCGTTACAGGCAATTAGAATGCACGAGCCCTCCTCTGTGTTCTGCACAGCTCAGCTTTGCATGTTTGTCTAAGTGGGTTGGTTAAAAGGTGGCATTAAGCCCTTCTTTTCTGATTACAGCAGAAATTAGCATCACTGTGGGGAGAGGAAAACACAAACCCTGCAGAAATACACTGCAGAAGGAGGGACGGTTGAGATGCAGTCAACATAAATGAATGGAGAACATGGAAAGCAGGAAGAAGAAATTAGTGATAAGGACTAAGCTAAAAATTGTATGGAAGTTAAGGGGTTGTATTTTGCAGGGGTAATCAGTAGTGTTCAAGCCAAAGTTGTACACGTGTTGTTTATTAGCATATTTTTAACATCTAATCCTGCAAGTGCTTACTTTATTCAAATGTTCCCTTTAGATATGAGTTGCTACGACGTAAAAGCCACCAGCCGCTGGCCGTCACTGCGGTCCCCATAGTAACAGCCCAATTCCGTAACCCTTCGGAAGATCTCCATCGCTGGCTCCATGTTTACTCCGGCACCAAATTGTTCTACCAAGATAAAGGCCTAAGCAGGTGAGATTACTGAAATGAGCTCTAGAGCAAACGCAGCCAGCCGTGTGTGCAGAGCCGATCGGCGAGCTGCGGCTGATGCCGATCTTTTTAATACTGCTCAAAGATACATTAAGCAAATATTCCAAAGAATTAAATTGTTTTTCACGCAGCCTCACTCTAATCTCACTTTGGCACTTGGTACAAGTTGATTTTTTTTCTCTTCTCACTCCGAGTGTACTTTTTGGAGTTACCTTCTCCAAGTAAGCAAGTAGCATACTGTTTAACCCCATCAGCACGATAATTTATGTTGCTTGATTTTTTTCTTGATGTCTCGTAGAGATCCCTTCATAACAATTGTTGTTATAGAAATATCTTAATAGATGTTAATAATAATAATAATAATACAGTGATCCCGAGTTTTTCGCGGTTAATAGGGACCACAACTCGCCGCGATAAGTGAATAACTGTGAAATAGACCCCCCCCAAAAAAATTTTTATTGTGTGTGTGTGCGCACAATGTATTTATTCAGATTACAATGGAAAATAGATACATATAAAACATGTTTTTTTCACTTTATTCCCAAAATATAATTTTAAAAAAACTTTTATGTATACATATTTTAATAAATGTTTTTTAAGTACTTCAAATGTAATGATTATGATAAGTTTTAAACATGTTACTGTCCCGAATTATCTTTAAAGAAGAATAAAGTAGAAACATGCTTGTCTTTATTAAATGCTTCATTGAGTGAGTCCACTCCGCTCAAGCTTCTCCCTTGCACACAATGAGTTGCCACAGCAACTGTTGAACAAGCTAAACGATGGTTGCGCTTTGAAGTTTCGGCTTCTCTGTCATCTCTCTCAAGATCAAATCTTAATGTCTGTCAATCATCTTTAGCTTTGATAAGCAATTCCAGTGCACTGCCAGACCAAAAAAAAGCAGCAGGAGGGAGAGGGAGACTACGTGATCGGAGCGGGACAGCTCATCTGTATTTATTTATTTATTAATTAGGGAAAAAAATCCGCGATAGACTGAGGGCGCCAAGTTTGAACCGCGGAGTAACGAGGGTTCACTGTACACTAATAATCCAAGGTGCATTTACTAACTGACTGACTGTCTGTCTGTTCAACCGTTGTCCAGGATATTATACAGTATATAGCACTTCAATGTATCCAGTCAACTGCCAATTTATGGGGAAAAATAACGGATATCAATTGTGCATTATAATGCAAAAGTTCGATAATTGTTTCGTGCCCGCATTTTTATCTTATAAGCAAAGTACTGCTGTATTTTTTTAATTGTTTGTTTATTTATTTAGGTTTTTAACTTTTTAATTATTTTTAGAGAACTATTGTCTGTTCCTGTTTCACTGGTATTGGTCAATGTTTTACAATAAAACACAATTGACTGGAATAATAAAGGTGCGTGCTGATTAAGGGGAAAAAAATCTGGATCGGGAAAAATCAAGAGTGGGAGGTGAGGCTTTTCAAAAATTGACAATTGGCCAGAAAATTGTGATCGGCACATACCTTATTGAATGTCACTTCAGTTATGGTGCATCTCTGTCATAACTCTAGAGGGCACCGGGTGAAGAGAGTATATGGCGGAAAACACTCAGGTGACTTGAAGTTCCGCTCTGAGACCCCCAATTTAGCCAACTTTCAAAATTGTCCGATACACATGTATGATACATCATTTGAAAGCTTAAAATCTCAATTTTCTGGGGGAAGAAAAATTTTGAACAGGAGGGCATTTTTTAAAAAAAAAAACAAAAAAAAAACATTTTTTTTAAACAGCAAAACCCTGACTGGAGGTGAGAGCACGCGAGAGCAGAATTAAAGACGCCACAATTTTAACCAGATATTATTGCATACTTACTTTGTTTTGATCGAAAAACTCCATGTAGCATGTATCACTGAGTGTTAAGACACAGCTGTGAATGGCCACAGCTGGATTTTTGGGGGATTTTATGGGTGAAACATGGTAATATAACAAGGGTCGCGATGCTAACAGTTTGTGTTATTAATGTATTAGCAGCTAATCATCGCTAATTTACATTGATGCAAACCTGTTTGTTATTGGGGACGAAATTGATTTGTTTCATTTCTATTTTTAGTTTCACTTTTCAAGTGATGGTTGAATAAAGTCAGCAAATTATAGCAACGTCTTCTGTATCGTCATTTGGGAGTTTAGCTAGCTGTATAGCCAGGATTGAGTCTTAGCGTCTCGGTGAGGACATTGCAGTCGCATTCCCTCCCGATGCTTTATCTCCACCTTGCAATGACTGCAAGTCGCTTTGTTGTAAATTTTTCTCGTGAAGTGAAGACACACTTTCGAGCGTTTGAACCTACGTGCTGTCATTGTTATGTTTACGGCTGCAATGCTCGTGCTAAACCATCGTAACATTTCATTTTCACCCTCTTTCCTGATGAAGTGTAGCCAAACTTTGGAGCGAGAGGTTCTTGGCGCCATGCTAGTTTGATGCGTCTGGACAAGAAATCAGACATCAAGGAGTGGTCGAGATTTTCTTTTTCATATATTTACCCTTTTAAATGTTTTTTTTTCTTTTCAACTTGTTTGGACCGATTATTTATCATCTAACATATAGGAGAAAATGTGACAGTAACAAAAAATATACAATTAAGCGATAGTTATGAGGTAGATATCCGTGACTTTTTTACAGACGACATTTTTTTCATTGTGACCTAATTTGTTTAAAAGTTTAAAATATGTGAGTGAATAATTTTTTTAAGTCGTTTTTTTTTTTTAAACGAAATATGAGACATCAATTAATAACTCTAAGCTAAAAACGACAGACATTTTAAACAATAAATATGATTAATTGCCTTCGTGTTATGGCTGGTTGCGCGACGTCTGTAAACGGGGGGTTTCAGGGAAAAACGGACAAATTAAAAATAGTTTGGGGGCTTAATGCGCCGTGAATCTGCTATGGCAGCATATAGACATATTGTTCTATCAAACACAACAGTTCTTTTTGCTTAAAATACAGCAGTTTATTTTAAAGAGGAGTGCAAGAGCAGAAACTGCTTTTTCAGTCTTGTCTGTGTTTTCCGCCATATACAACGAATAAGGGAGGAAGAAAAAAGTCCTGCCTCTGAATGTATGGATTTCATGTCCTCACTGTGTTAACTACAAAATAGAGTGAGTAAAAAAATGTGTAATGCTGCTTTTTAAGAATCTTGCAAGTTATAAAATTCAAGTTTGACGGGAAGACTTAAATCATATATTATCATGTCATCGCCTCCTCCGCTTTACTTAAAATGTCACTTTTGATAAAGTTTTATACTGGTATCAGTCTACGTGCATCCCTGTTTTTAACGCACTGCCATCATCTCTCACCAGATTTACCCACTACCAGTATCAGTTAGTGGTACGCAATGACATGGGCTTCACTTCAGGAGAGATTGTCTCTGCGGTCACCATGGCTGGAATTCCTCTCCACAGTCCATCTCTGTTTGCATACTCTCTCAATCACACAGCGGTTTACGCCAACTGGACGCCACCATGTAAGAGTAACCCTGACTTACATAACATTTTACTTGCTCATCTTAATAGGGGTGTCAGACTCATCTTTGTTGCAGGTCAACCACATCGTACTTATGGTTTCCGTTGTAACCCGTTATGTCAGGCAAACTATATAAATATGAAATAATTGGCTGCCACTGACAACGCTAGAGGCCCCATCTATTTTGACTGAGATGGCTACCAGCGATGATAGCTGCCAGCCCTCGCAAGATGAATCGACTAATCAACAACTAAACAAATGAATTGCCAACTATTTTTATAGTCAATGAATCGTTTAGAGACCTTGTTGACCTCCAAATTATTTTTTAAGACTCTTAAGGACAAATTATACCGGATGCATGTGCGGATCTGCTAAACTCCGTGTTGACTGCGTGCTCCGCAGTAAGTCAGAAAAAAAATACAAAACATACCGGCTGCGCACAACTGCGGTCCGGCAGCTCCTTCACTGTCATGACAGTCGGAGACTATGACAAACACACAGAGTCTGTACTCTGCAGAGAAGCAGAGAGTGAAGTGGATTGATTTGACTGAACATATGTTCCCCAATTTTTGGGGGGTTTTACCATGGGTTTCTGACACCCCAACCATGTCAACAACCAGTTCTCTTCGATTTAATTACTGCTTTAAATTACATAACTTGTAGGCGTGTAACGGTAAACACACAAATCTCGGTTCGGTACGTACCTCGGTTTTGAGGTCACGGTTCGGTTCATTTTCGGTACAGTAAGAAAACAAAATGCAAAATATAAATGTGTTAGTTGTTTATTACACACCTTTGTGCTTTCAACAATAGGAACATTAGCCTATACAAAGTTAGAATTCTGCTGAAAAAGTAGCGGGTATTTAAAGATAATCCAACAACAATTTGCCTTTTAGACCCCGGGTATTGGTCAGCTTTCTTTCTGAAAGAAAGAAGAAAAAAGAAGTCCTGTGCTAAAGAGAAAAGCAATCCCAATGACAAAGATTTTAACATGTATTTTACAAATGAAATGCCTCAATGAATCATTTTTTTTTTCTTACGAACGGTTTTCAAAAGCTTTATTGGTGGATTTTCCCAAGTTAAAGTGCCACACAGAAATTAATAAATTTTATTGTGTATGCGGGATCTGAGTATTATTCTTATTATTTAATTACAGGTGTTTTAGCTCATTTCAATTTATTTTATTTAAATGGGCTGTTATTTATTTTATTATGTGTTTATATTTTACAAATGTGATGTAGTATTCATTTATACTGTGTATTTTATTTTGTATAACTTTAGTTCATATGTGAATATTAGTTCCTTCTTGTTTTGTTGTGGTAGGAGGGTTTTGTATTGAGCACTGGGCCGTGTTGGTTATTATTATAGCAGAGAAAACAGCAGTAAATCAACTAAGACAAGTCAACTGTGCCCCGATCTACCACTCAAGAGATCTGATGGAGTCAAAAAGTAGGTTACGATTGCATATTAGTTTGAAAATCGACCGGATCCACCGTATTTTTACACGAATGACTTCCGGTCTGCCAGATCCATGCTACCAGTGGTAGTATTGACGCAGGAGGGTCGCATCTCGCGTCAAATAATAAACTCTGGCTTTCTTTTCGCGTGCTTCGCGTTGAGCCGCTTTTGGGACGCGTCTAACACGCGGCCTTACTGCGACTGGTGTGCATTGGCTGATCGACTTTAACGCCCGCGTTTCACTGCGTTCTCGCGGCGGCCACGTTGTCGCGCCGTTAACGTTTCTGGGTTATATACTGCCCTACCGTGTTGGTCCTCATTATAGTAGAGAAGACTGAGTAAATATAATCTACGCAAAGAAACCATCTGGCAGGCTCCGGCACAGTGGAGCTTGTACGCAGTCAATCCGCAGCGCATATGCAGCCGGTATAATTTGAACAATATGATAGAATAGACACGGATTGGCTCCGCCGCTATGTCTTGGCAGAATCGCACCGCACACGCATCCGGTGTAATTTGGCCTTTAATATCTTGTCTATTTTTCATTTTTACTCATTTGCATTTTTAAATGAAATTCAAAAAGGGAAGAAAGCGTAAACATTCTCATTTTTCTTTATTTTTTCGGTCGTAAGTATCCTATTTTTAAAGGGAACCACTGATAGAAGGATATGTAGTTCTTAAAAGATAAATCTTAGTACCAGTTACAGTATAATAATTTGATATTAAAACCCCTCTTATTGTTTTCGTTTCAATAAAATTCGTACTAAAATAATTTAACTAGTAGGTCGCCATTGTTGTTGACGTCGCAGGGTGGTGACGTCACATGGCCACGCTGCCAGAATTCCATGTGTCACGCTTTTAAAAAAAAAAAAAAAGGGGAAAAAAACGTGTCACCCTTTAATTATGTAAGGTAGTGATTTAAATACACCACAAAATGTCAATGGCGAGTTTTAGATTAATTAGGGGTCAAGCCAATAAGTGTGTTTTTTCCAAGGGGAAAAAAAAAAAGAATTTAGTCTCCGATATGTGCTCCTACATGAAGCCATTGACAAAGAGCCTGCATACCCTCACTGGCTAACTCCTAATCTACAAAGCAAACGTAAATTCGCAGTTAATCAGCCCTGACACAAGATATCCAAAATAGGCCCCCAAGGATTGATGCATATACTTCCTCAAAAGATACCCACCAAGTTTGATTGTGATCTGTCCAAGAAAAACGGAGAAATAAATAAAGAATAATTCTGTACACACCCCTAACAGCAACAACATTAGCCTTGACTTGGCAGGCCTTCAGCCTATAATATGTGCAGCTCTTTTATTGCACATTATTAAATTGTGCATATGTACGTAATGAAGTGTCAAGTCCCTGTACAAAGCCCAATAATTACAAAACAGAAATAAGAATTATCATTTTCACCAAGTTCTCTCTCCTTCCTCAGCGTTGCACAACCTGCAGGGTGAAGTGGAGTCATATTTTCTCACAGTTGTCTCTGCTAACTCAAGACAAAACCTGGTCTTTCCCGCGGAAATACTCTCCACAGTTGTGACTGACCTCTGGCCCCGGACCACCTACACGGTGTCATTACATGTGTCTAATGGTGCACATAATACAACTAAGTCGATAGTTAATATAACCACGCAGGATGGAGGTATGTGACTTTATGCAGGTTGAGTGATAATAAATAAGGCTCTCGAGACTTAATTATTAATTTACCTGTGTTTGTGTCTTAAAGTTATGTTGTTTACAAGTATTAATGTGAGTGGTGCTCTTGCATTGAGTGTGTAAATTCAATACACTTTTGCTAAGTGTCTGTGTTAATGTGCGTTTCACTGTGTCTCAGTGCTTCATGGGAGATGTTAAATACATGTAGCCAGGCATGAAATCAATATAGAGTGTGCATGCGAAGCAGATTTAAGGTGTTGTAAAAAGCTTGTCAGCAGCGCAAAAGACATAACACACACAAAGTACACACCAAGCCAGACATACAACCTGGGCAATCCAGCTACCATTACTCAGGCTTTCTGTCAAGGTTATGGTTTATACATTTGAAAAGAACACAATCAATAATATTACGTTTACCACCAGTCATTTTTAGTATTCGGGACTTAGTTTGTATTTCAGAACTGCACTGAATAAGACTGAGGTATAGGAATCTTTTCATGGTCACATATAGTTATACGTACAACATAACTGAAATATTATAAATATTTGCCGTGAAAACATAGTGTCACAAACTAATACTCCAATACTTCTGGTAACTGTGACATATTTAACCTTTTTTGGGCACTCATTTAATTTTTAAATATCTTTTTTTTTTTTTTTTTTTTAATTAACAAAAATAGTAACTTGTAGTATAAAGGTGTAAAGTCCGAATTTCTACCTTGAAATGTCAATTCTTTTAGTTTTATTTCAGAGAAATCAAAGATAAAAATTCAGAAATAAGGGGCAAAACACGCGGGAGGCGACGTCGCTCGCATTCAGTACATTTTCTATAGAAACAGCCCGGGTAGGCAAAAAATCGCCAACCTTCTTGCAGCGAAGCGACACGCGATATTCGTAACCCTGTCGCAATATGCAATAATTCAGTTATCGCACGGTAAATGAAAGTTGAAGGCGGTAATTTTCCCGCTGCGATTTATCGCCTCGCGTGCATGCGTGCGGCAGATGTGCAGCGGACGTGCTGTTAAAAGTTCGGCTTGCTGGTTACCAACAGCGCAATATGCTGTGACGAGGATTCCCTGTGTTTTATTGACTTCTGGGTATGTTCGTTTTATACATTTGAGAGTGCGTGACCATCATTCAATGGGGGGAGGCGGGGCCGAGTGCACTGTCAGCGTACATTGCTGAAGAAATTTTCCAGATGAATGAAGACATTTTTCCAAAATGTGGCTGGTGGTCTTAACTTCAAGTCTCCCGAATCGGAATTCATGCAGCAATGACGTCAGCAAAGCGAAAGCGGCAGGCAGGACGGGAGCAATGTAGCTGAGCATTAACTTCTAGCTTGAACTCTGCTTTTATGCACGAAGCGGGCTTGACCACAGTCATAAAAAAAATAAATGAAGAAAAGGATAAGCCTGAAAATTTTCGATTTTCATTCTATGCGCCGAATGAGAAATATTTCAATATTGCTTACATGGCCGAGATGGGGCAAATTGACACACCCACGTCATGTCACGCACACAAGTCAAGGCTTATGTGCGTGCATGTATGCGTTCTATCAGTGCATATAAACTTTGAATAAAAGACTAAACGAGGATTATTAATGTCTGTTATTTGTGTCCTCTTTTTGGAAATCAAAATATGATCACCCTGGAATGACATACAGCTAGCATGTGTAATTTGTTTTGACGCTTCTGGGCATGCGGGTCACTTTGCTGAGCACATCTCGGACTGCGAATTAGTGCTCATGCATGATACTTGAATAGGCTCCATGGACAGAGGCAGTCTGATCAGGCACACGCAAAAAACAGACATGACAATAAAATCGTGTTTGTGCATTAAGACCTGCAGTATGAACCTAGCCTTAGTGAAGCCGAAATTTTGTTACTGCTACTTAATTAATCTCTTTTTCTCCGTAGTTGTTGAAGTGCAATTGTTTGTGGTACGACAACTTTATGCCTCTGTGCCTAAATGCTTAAGTTATTGAAGTGCAATTTTTTTTTCTTGAAAAAGACATTTTATTTATTCTGTGTTTCTGTGCGGTCTTGGTATTTTTGTCTTTTACTTAAAAGAGTCTATTGTTTTTAGTTGTGATTTCTTAAAAAGTATGTTTGAATTCAAGATTAAATGTTTTTTGCATTTAAATGGGTGTAATTAATATTGCTTAGTATTATTAATGTAAACTGTATTCTTACTGTGTTATTGTAAATTGTTTTTAAAAAATTTGGAGGGGGGGCACAATAATATCGCATATCGCAATAATTTATGAGAGAATTTATCGCCCACCAAAATTTGTTATCGCGACAGGCCTAGATATTCGTTCACGTGAAATTATTCTATTGCTGTCGTCTGGTACTAGAACCAATCAGGAACAGATTTATTGATTGACAAATCACCTGTGAGGACACTAGCCAACCCGGAAATTGACATCCACCACATTTTGTCAACATTATATATGTTTTCTTTCCACAATACTGACAAGAGCCTGTTTTTGTTTGTATCTATAATGTAGTGTTGAATAATTAAAATTTACTTGGAATACAAGATGTTCGGTCACTTCAATTTTTACCTCATCCCGCACGACTTTTAAGGTTTTATTTAAGCTCTGCAACGGTGACGGTTGCCGTGATAAGGATCTAGATAACCGGCATACTGCTTTTAACTCACTGGCTTCCATTGATGGCAATGGACATCCTATCCAGGCAGCGCCGTCAATGGCAGCTATTCTGATGAATATTTATTAGTGCTGCAACAATTATTCGATTAACACCAGTAATTCGATTAGAAAAAAGATGCAAATCAAATTTTGCTGCTTCGAGTATTCGTTTAACTAACGTGGTGTTGTAATGGTTTGTTTTTGAAAGTGTTTGCATTTACTTTTATTGATTTGGGTGGATACACTGCCCACTAGTGGCAACAGTGAATATGACATAACTCATTTCCCATGGCTGAATCCAGCTGCTCTCTGTTAAGACCAACATAAGCTAAGTTTGCATTCATTGTTTAGTTTATAGGTATATTTAGCTGTTTTTCATGGGAATATATGTTTGAACTGTTTGTTAAGAGCATTGTAAAAAAACAAAATTTAAATAAGCATTTTATAGCAATTAAGCTAGCGTTAGCCAGTTGTTCTTTTGTTGTACTTAGATCCTCATTTGTTTATTTTTTTATACCGTTTGAGGCTCAACTCAGGTGTTTGAATTTTTTGTTTCTTATCTGATTACTCGATTATTCGAACTAGTACATTAACTAATCGACTACTAAAATAATCAGTAGCTGCAGCCCTAATATTTATATGCGCAAGACTAAAAAGAATGCAAAAAATGATTCCAAATGTACCTTTTATTCTCACTGATGTCATGACGAGAGATCAACCGATATGGGTTTTTCAGGACCGATACTGATTATTAGTAGTTAGAGGGGCCCATAACCGATTTTTGGAGCCGATATTCATTTGCAGTAAAAGTGTAAAAAATGGTGTAAAAAATTTGAATAATGCAAATGAATTTCATTGAAATACCTAAAGCATGTTTATTGAATCACACAAATAGAAAATAATAGCTCCAGAAGTGATTTAGGCGCAATACAAGTGTAACTCCATTTACTATTGCCATTTAACCAATCAGAGGACTGCGTGTAGCAAACAACAGACAGGAGAGAGAGCATCTGAGCCAAAATAACCCAGTTTTGAATTGATTTTTTCATACCGGCAGGTCGGATTTAAAACAAAAAAAAAAAAAAAAAAAATGATACGGGTCTTCTTCAAATTTCCAAATATCAGCACCGATAATCGACCCGGTTGATAATCTGTCTATCTCTTATCATGACTTATTGTTTGGGTGGCATTATTTTGTACATATTCTGGGTTTTCACAATATGACATTCATGACTGAATAAACTGACTGATAAATAGACTGAATTTTTCCTCTTGTCTGTATAGAAATTAAAAACAAACAAAACAAAAAAAAACACTTTGTTAACATGGACAAGCGAATCTTTTTAGCAGTGTACGAACAGCATATGCTTTATGATACCTCTCGGCATGATATCCGGAACATACAGTGGGGCAAATAAGTATTTAGTCAACCACTAATTGTGCAAGTTCTCCCACGTCAAAATATTAGAGAGGCCTGTAATTGTCAACATGGGTAAACCTCAACCATGACAGACAGAATGTGGGAAAAAAAAACAGAAAATCACATTGTTTGATTTTTAAAGAATTTATTTGCAAATCATGGTGGAAAATAAGTATTTGGCCAATACCAAAAGTTTATCTCAATACTTTGTTATGTACCCTTTGTTGGCAATAACGGAGGCCAAACGTTTTCTGTAACCCTCCACAAGCTTTTCACACATTGTTGCTGGTATTTTGGCCCATTCCTCCATGCAGATCTCCTTTAGAGCAGTGATGTTTTTGGGCTGTCGTCGGGCAACACCGACTTTCAACTCCCTCCACAGATTTTCTATGGGGTTGAGATCTGGAGACTGGCTAGGCCTCTCCAGGACCTTGAAATGCTTCTTACGAAGCCACTCCTTTGTTGCCCTGGCTGTGTGTTTGGGATCATTGTCATGCTGAAAGACCCAACCATGTCTCATCTTCAATGCCCTTGCTGATGGAAGATTTTCACTCAAAATCTCTCGATACATAGCCCCATTCATTCTTTCCTCTACACAGATCAGTCGTCCTGGTCCCTTTGCAGAAAAACAGCTCCAAAACATGATGTTTCCACCCCCATGCTTCCCAGTGGGTATGGTGCAATTCAGTATTCTTTTTCCTCCAAACACGAGAACCTGTGTTTCTGCCAAAAAGTTCTATTTTGGTTTCATCTGACCATAACACATTCTCCCAGTCCTCTTCTGGATCATCCAAATGCCCTCTAGCGAACCGCAGACGGGCCTGGACGTATACTGGCTTCAGCAGGGGGACACGTCTGGCAGTGCAGGATTTGAGTCCCTAGCGGCACATTGTGTTACTGATAGTAGCCTTTGTTACTGTGGTCTCAGCTCTCTGTAGGTCATTCAATAGGTCCACGCCATGTGGTTCTGGGATTTTTGCTCACCATTTTTGTTATCATTTTGACGCCACGGGGTGAGGAGGGAGTTGAAAGTCCGTGTTGCCCAACGACAGCCCCAAAACATCACTGCTCTAGAGGAGATCTCCATGGAGGAATGGGCCAAAATACCAGCAATAGTGTGTGAAAAGCTTGTGAAGAGTTACAGAAAACGTTTGACCTCCGTTATTGCCAACAAGGGGTACATAACAAAGTATTGAGATGAACTTTTGGTATTGACCAAATACTTATTTTCCACCATGATTTGCAAATAAATTCTTTAAAAATCAAACAATGTGATTTTCTGTTATTTCCACATTCTGTCTCTCATGGTTGAGGTTTACCAATGTTGACAAATACAGGCCTCTCTAATATTTTCAAGTAGGAGAACTTGCACAATTAGAGGTTGACTAAATACTTATTTGCCCCACTGTAAATAATTTTTTTTTAAAAAACAGCAGTAAGAGAAGTTGTTGGCTTTAAAATGCCCTCCAAATTCATAGCCAATCTGAGACAAGCGATGACTCACAGGCAGAGGGCGATACGAGTTGCTGTCGCTTGCCGCTGCAGTCGCATGGTGCCCCTTGTGTTGGCAATGACTTTCGCATTTCGCCATCACTCATCGCCTCCAGTATGTTTTGCCCCTAAGAGATAGAGAAATTTCCTTGTAGAGTACTCTGTAGACTTATTATAACTCACATACAGTATGTTTGACAGCTTTACAAGTCTGGCCTGATGATCCCAAGCTTAGAGTGGTTTTAGGGCATTTTAAACTTTTAGTACTGTGGATTTTGTGTAACTGTTTATATGTGCCGTCATCAAATCAGTGTTCTGTGAAGATGTGACAAACGATGTTACATTATCATGTCCTTTATTGGACTGAAGCAGTTGTTCTGATGAAGTATTACACTTTTACATGTTCCAATCGTCAGAGCCAGATGGAATGTCCGCCCCAGAAGTGGTTCCAGTTAACAGCAGCACTGTCCGCGTGCTCTGGTCACCTCCTCTACGACCCAACGGGGTCATTACTGCTTACCAGGTTTACGTTGATGCCCGCTTCCACAACAGTGTAGACAACACTTCGGGGTCCTACTTGCTCAAGAATCTGTTGCCTTTTACGGTTTACAATGTTCAGGTAAAATATAAAACTGACATGTAGAAAGTGCAGTTTGCATTTCTTTATGTGCTTTTGCAAATTTCAGGTGGAGGTTTGCACCGTTTATGCATGTGCTAAAAGTAATGTTACTCAGACAACGACTGTGGAGGACGCACCCACGGACATAGCACCACCACATGCACAAGTAGTCAGTCCAAGGTGGTGTTAATTTATTTTGAATTAGAAGAGTATTTAACTGGAGTACAGCCACACATCACCTTCTTCCTCACCTTTTTTGTCTCCTCTTAGGGTTGTCAAGTTGGACTGGTCACCTCCCGGCCGACCAAGTGGCATCATGAAGGGCTACGAGGTCTTAAGACGGACCTTTCGGTCATGTGTCTCTAGGTCAGCTGGAGACACGGCCCATGTGTGGAAAAAGTCAGAAGATGGAAGCAGCGGAATTTTCACTTGCTCCTACTTGCAGTGTCCATCTGCACATCATATGTGTGGGACATCATGGTTCCACCCTGACAAACAGGTGATTAGCACATTGTGTGTTTTGTCTTGTATTTCTCCAAAGCATTAGTGCTTTTTCCAGAAAAAATGTATTTTGTTTCTAAATTGAAACATTCTAAAGCCATCAAGACTACATTTGTACACAAACACACTCCTGTTAGCAACTTGGTGAAGACCATAAATTTGCTCATTTTAAATTGTGGCATAACTTTAGAAATAAAGCATACTTCACTGTTTGTCAATCCTGTGCTTTTTAAATTTACTTGACAAAATCCCAATATATGTTTGGTTATGCTTCTAATATGAATTTATTCTCTTGGAAAGTGTTTGAAATATTATGCTTATAAAAAAGTCACAAGACACCACAAAATGCCACCAAAAAATGAAATTTAAATTAGATTTTAACTGTTTTATTTGAGATTCAATTTGGTCATTAGGGAGTTGGCACAAGAGAAAAAATGCATTTTGGATGGTAGTGCAGAATTATTCGGGGTTTTTTTGGTTTCAAAAAATATTTTCAAGCTTTGTATTTCGTTAGTCTTTTCTAGATTTGATCTCAGGACAAGTATATTTACTCAAAAACTGCATGTTTTAATAGTTGTATGTGTATTATTTAAAATTTAAAGGGTAGGATGTAAAATGTCCTCCAATTCTGGAATGACCCAGATGTACTATTCTGAGACAAGGGTCCCTGTGATGCTTAAAATTTCTCCTTTTTTTGCATATCCACTTATAATGCTAGTCCCCAAATCTCATATTAGTGCATCAATGTTGTCATCATCTTCCATTCAAAAAAAATTTTTTTTCTTTCATTATCGGTGTTGAGCATCGTTTTAATTTGAACTTGCGATTCCACGTTTCGATTCCAGTTCCAAACGATTCTTGATTCCGATTCTTTTAATAGGTAGGGTGGAAAAAATTGCATAATTTATATTAAATTCTCAACTTCTCCATTATTTTTTAAATTATATGAACTTTCAATTAACTTTGCTATGAATTTCCCACGGGGCTAATTTGAACTTGTATATAAATATCAGTCTTTGAACTCTAATTTGATGAAGTTTCTTTCCACCGGAGTGCACTTTCACAAAGATGTTTTTTTTTTTCAAAAGCTCACTGAGAAAACATTTCCATATATTCTTTTGTCTATGTTTTAGAGTGTCTTATGCTGCAGGCATTTTTACATGTTAATGAGCTCCCACTAATGGGCTAACCTGGTGCAGAATATCAAACAATCAAAAAACAACTTGTAAAACCCAGTCCAGCAGCGGGAACAGTATAAAATCAGAAACCGTTTTTGTTGAGAAAAATGATCATATGTGCCTTCCCTGGCAGTAAGCATGAGCGTTCTGGACGGATAGTGTCTCCTTCAGTGGAGAACACACATTTACTGGGTGTAGATGAAGCTTGAACGCATAACAGCTGATGGCTGGTGCTCACAGCAGAGTTGATAAATAAATGTCACGTATCACTAGTGAATCACGTGAAAAAAATAATAATAATAATGATACACGTTGATACGACTGCGTACTAGGGTCAAATTAATAAATTTTAAAAAATGACTACGAGATTAGTCGTACTATTGCTACGAGAAACTCGTAAATATTACGTAGGGGTAAGGTGGCTATGTGTCGCTACGCACTTACATGTACCTTAGCTGGGAGATATGATGAACCATTAGTATAAATTCTTCAATTGATTATAATTTGATGATCTTTTAATACTGTTGATTTCAACGGAGGCGGCAACACGCTATGTAAAGTACGTTACTGCTTATACAGCTACATTAGCCCGACGTAATAATACGACTTATTCTCGTACTATTCCATACGTCATCTAACCCTAAACCCGGGGTCGGGTCGCGGGGTCAGCAGAAGACAGATGGAATTTATTGTTTTACTTAGCTGGTTCTGACTAGTTAGAGGTACGGCACAGCGCGTCAATTACGCGGCACTCAGCTATGCACTACTCGGCACTTGTATTCCATGAAGCCGGAGGTGTTTAATCATATCGGTCGTGCAGCCACCTTTGCATGATATAGCTGTGTTGCAAATGTTGCGCTAAGCTGACTGGTCCATTTTCTTTGTGAAGTTGAGCCAAACATTTGACCGCCACCGCACAGTGACTATGATTGAACTCAAGGTGCAATGCACAGACACGCACTTCATGTGGCTTCTTCTTCTTCGTGTTCGGCAGCTATTTTTTCCTGTCGGTGGTCAGGGCATCAAAACTTGGAATCGAAATTAAAAAATTCCAATGGTCCCGGATCCTATCGATGCTAGATGCTGACGCCCAACCCTATTTACTATACAGGAGACACTGTAGTTCACATTATTTTGCAATTATTATTAAACAGGTTTGCTGCACTGGAACATTGTACCAGAAGATCCAGCATCATTACTGCTGTGCAGGACATTATCTAAGCTTTACAAATTCCACCAGTCCAGTCTGCTGCAATGGCAAACTGTTGCCACCTCTCCCACACCACCACTGCTGTGGAGGATACTATGTTCACCTGAAATCTGGTGAGTGTCTTCCAAGGGATTTGTTCTTTTCTACTTTTGTTTGACTTTACAGCAATTCCCTTCATCCGACCTTGTCTTCCTAGATGAATATTGCTGCCCCGACCACTCGCAGGGCCGTGTCTCAGTGGGGCCGGGGGACAGCTGCTGTGGGGGCGCTCCCTACGCCACCACAGGCGGACAGCTGTGCTGCAGTGGTAGCCTCCACGATGGCTACGGAGTTCAGTGTTGCGGAGGCCACATCGTAGATGATGCACTGGTCTGCTGCGGTGGTGCTGACTCGGGACAAGTGCATACATACATTCCAGGTGGGAGAAGTATAATCGTTTTTCTTTGGTTACATTTAAAGGTGGTTGCCTTGCCTATAGTGTTCAAATTGGTGCTGACCCACATAAGAATTGCTCTGTCTGCGTTTGTAAGTGAACTTGTGAAGGAGAAAAAAAGAGGGTCGACTAGGGAAAATGACAGAGAAGAATTAAGTGTCGTGGGAAGAGGTAGACACATGGTGCAGGAACGCGGGGTCGTTTCCCTTTCTTTCCTCCTGCAGTGTCCCGAAGCACCCAGATAGCATGGCACAGATGGGACAGTGCGTGCGTGTTTGTGTACGTATACAGTGTGTGTGTGTGTTTGAATATAGGTGAATGTGTGTGCCATTAGACATCTTTGTCATGGCAGATGATGATGAAACACACTCTGGATGGCTCAGTTGAGGGCACTGCCAAGCACACAGCAGGACAAATACACACACACATATTCTCGCGCCACTCACAACACACACAGTTTCACACATACACATATTACCCAAGCCCGCACACACAGAGTCAACAGGGTGCGCTCTGCGGGGTTCACTTAGTGTTGAGTGCCAGAGACAGACACATGGATTCTATTCATCACAAATGAACAATGGCCCCATATGTGCAGGCCTATGGTTCTTTATTAGCATGGAAAATTGAGAATTATCACTTTTCCTTGTTTTCAAACCATTTACCATTGCCCTTTAGACTCACACTTTGCACACCTTTTTGTCTTTCTAAATCACATTTTTAAAATTAGATCCTGTATTTTTTTTTTTTTTTTTTAAATACCATTTTTCTTTGAATATTTTTATATATCTTTCTCAACTGTCCCGTTCTATCCTTTGGCCTTGTGTTCCTCTGCCCTGATGTAACCACCTTTTCTTCCTCCTCTCTGCCTGCCCTTACCCCTCCCTCTCCATTTCCAGCCACTCATCAGTCATTAGCGTTAGCTTCCCCATTGAGAGCATATGGTATGATGGATCGCAGAGCTAGCGGCGCTAGCAAGGCTAAGGGCCATTTGCGCCGTGGTGTGGGGGGAGCCCTGGGGCTGACGATGGAACTTCGACCCCACACGTCTGCTTCAAGACCCTCCCAAACACAACATGATCACCTATTATGGGATAGCCTGCTTAACCTTGCCACAGGTCACTCCCGATGCTCCCTTACACCATGTTGACGAGTGTGTCGCTTTAGCCCATTTTAGGGCAAGTAACTAGTTTTTGGGAATTTAAATAAAAAAATAAATAACCTCAAAGACCTCGTGTCCACATATCTGGATATGACATTTTGGGTCATGTAGGGGATAATATTAATATTTGGTATACGAATGTGGCCTACATGACAACACATGTGGATGCCAGGTCTCAGTGATATTATTTTTCTTATCCATCCATCCATTATCTTCCGCTTATTCCGGGGTCGGGTCGCGGGGGCAGCAGCTTCAGCAGGGAAGCCCAAACTTCCCTCTCCCCAGCCACTTCAGCCAGCTCCTCCGGCGGGATTCCAAGACGTTCCCAGGCCAGCCGAGCGACATAGTCTCTCCAGCGTGTCCTGGGTCAACCCCGGGGCCTCCCGCCGGTGGGACATGCCCGGAACACCTCTCCAGGGAGGCGTCCAGGAGGCATCCGAACCAGATGCCCGAGCCACCTCAACTGGCTCCTCTCAACGCGGAGGAGTAGCGGCTCGACACCAGGCCCCTCCCGGATGACCGAGCTTCTCACCCGATCTCTAAGGGAGAGCCCGGACACCCTGGATCCGGGATCTTGTTCTTTCGGTCACGACCCACAGCTCGTGACCATAGGTGAGAGTAGGAACGTAGATCGACCGGTAAATCAAGAGCTTCGCCTTTTGGCTCAGCTCCTTCTTCACCACAACTTTCTTATCAGTAAACAATAATGTATTTTTATTAAGGGGAGTACTTTAAGCTTTATGAATCATTAATTAGAAAAAGAAAACTCGTTTAAAACCAAAAATGTTAATCAGTTACTCAACATGGAGTTGTTTTTTTAATATAGATACTCAAGACATACGTGTCACTTCATCGAAGTCAACTGCAACATCGAGCACACATAACAAGGAAAGTTACACAAAAAATAATTATTAAAATACAAAATATACTGTATGTCATCTTACGAACACACGCGCTTGCTCAATGCTAATATAGAATGGAAATCTCTGTTTAAGCACTAACGAAAATTAGCATAATCAACTTTCAAAAGAACAAATATTAACACACACAAACGCCACCACATTGCTTTTCATAGACAACACTAACAGGCATATTGTATACTGTACACTGGAGGCGCGCAAAATTTCCGATTCATAGATTATTCGCGATTCTGCCGTGGAAGATTCGAGAACGATTCGCAAATATCCAAATTCCGATTATTGAATTATACCAGGTAAAGCGGAAATAAAACACAGTCAGCGCGGTCTTTGGGACGCAATGGGGAACGGGCCGAGAGTAAATATCATGTTCAACTCATGCCGCTAGATAAAAAAAAAAAAACAATCATACCTGACTGCGGCTGACAGCCGCTACAAAGAACGCCCAGTTGCTAGTTGCTACAAACATACGGCTACAGTAGATATCATATATATGTAGAACTAGATGCAAAATGACAGACGACGTCAGTGTTAGAGCATGTATTATTGACTTACTTTCTGACGTAAGTAAACAGCCGCCATCTTAAAGCAGTAGACCTCTCTAGAAGGCTCTGTTGTAGCGAACCTAATTAACTTTTTATCTAAAATACTCTTAAATCGGCAGAATCTTGTCTTGAATCTATCTTTAAATGATGAAATAGTGTTAAAAATTTGACAAAAGTAGACAGAAGGGAAATTATGGAATAACGGGAGCAATATTAACAACTGTACCAGTTGATTCACAACATTAATTGAATGTAGTTTAAAGCTGCTGATACAGAATGGGGACTGGAGTTTTTTATTTACTGTTATTTTTGTATATTTGTTTACTGTTATACTGTATGTTAACTTGATACTGAAATAGTAGTTTGGTTTAGCCTGAGAGGATTTTTGAACAATTTTGGAGCTAATGTACAAAACATTTTAAAAAAAAGAGGGGAAAAAAAAGGGGGGGGGGGTGCATCAATAATCGTTTTATAATCGAATCGTAGCCTATGAATCGTAATCGTAATCGAATCGTTGGGTGCCCAAAGATTCCCAGCTCTACTGTACACGGCTAAAAACAAGTAATATCAACCATCAACTGTAAATAATAGTAATACAAATAATACTCTAAATTTGTTGCATGTATTTTTGATTTCATGGTATTTAAAGGGATGCCCTATAAAGAGGTAATAACAGACAGGTTAATGGCAGGTAAATTTGACAGAATCCATGTTTTGAAAGAAGTTGCAGAAAGTGTCGGGTATTACAAATAATGTGATATTTTGGAATTTAATTCCCATGCTGAATCATAAAACATAAATGTCAAAAGTTGATAAAAATTATGCTTGAAAATGTGTACGGTTGAATTCAAATCCAAACCACAAAAGTCCGCAAGAGAAGAACTAGATGGAGCAGATTTAAGGAGGAGTGAAGGGTATCCCATTGTGCCCAGCTGATAGACTAGGTTAGGCTGATGTGATTATGGGGTCCCTGAAGTGCGATCTATCACACATTACCGTCCACACTGTCAACAACCATACAGACGCGCTGCAGGGGAACACCAATGCCAGGAGACAGCCGTCTGGCAACAGATACGCTGGCCTGCATGCACATGTGCGCACACAGAGAGATGCTCCCACATAAAATAACAATCACATATAATAGCAAAGCAACACGAAAAAAAAAAAAAAAAAAAGTAAAGCAGAGTTACATTTACAATATCAATTTTAATCTTTCCTAGTAGAAATTATCATTTATATTTGTAAGCACTTTCACAAATACAGTATGTGGAGATGAAGTGTTGACAATTGATGTTTGTGTCCTGAGTTGTTAATTGTTGATATTTTGTAATGAATTTTTAACTCTTTCACTCCCATGGACAGCAAAAGGCAAATCCATTTTAACTGGAATGGTTCCCATTTGATCGCTGCCAAGCCTCCCAGTATAAATGGATTGGACGTCTATCGTCATCAGTGGCAGCCAATTACAGTGCCTTGCAAAAGTATTCGGCCCCCTTGAACCTTGCAACCTTTCGCCACATTTCAGGCTTCAAACAAAGATATAAAATTTTAATTTTTTGTCAAGAATCAACAAGTGGGACACAATCGTGAAGTCGAACAAAATTTATTGGATAATTTAAACTTTTTTAACAAATAAAAAACTGAAAAGTGGGGCGTGCAATATTATTCGGCCCCCTTGCGTTAATACTTTGTAGCGCCACCTTTTGCTCCAATTACAGCTGCAAGTCGCTTGGGGTATGTTTCTATCAGTTTTGCACATCGAGAGACTGACATTCTTGCCCATTCTTCCTTGCAAAACAGCTCGAGCTCAGTGAGGTTGGATGGAGAGTGTTTGTGAACAGCAGCCTTCAGCTCTTTCCACAGATTCTCGATTGGATTCAGGTCTGGACTTTGACTTGGCCATTCTAACACCTGTATACGTTTATTTTTGAACCATTCCATTGTAGATTTGGCTTTATGTTTTGGATCATTGTCCTGTTGGAAGATAAATCTCCGTCCCAGTCTCAGGTCTTGTGCAGATACCAACAGGTTTTCTTCCAGAATGTTCCTGTATTTGGCTGCATCCATCTTCCCGTCAATTTTAACCATCTTCCCTGTCCCTGCTGAAGAAAAGCAGGCCCAAACCATGATGCTGCCACCACTATGTTTGACAGTGGGGATGGTGTGTTCAGGGTGATGAGCTGTGTTGCTTTTACGCCAAACATATCGTTTTGCATTGTGGCCAAAAAGTTCAATTTTTGTTTCATCTGACCAGAGCACCTTCTTCCACATGTTTGGTGTGTCTCCCAGGTGGCTTGTGGCAAACTTTAAACGAGACTTTTTATGGATATCTTTGAGAAATGGCTTTCTTCTTGCCACTCTTCCATAAAGGCCAGATTTGTGCAGTGTACGACTGATTGTTGTCCTATGGACAGACTCTCCCACCGCAGCTGTAGATCTCTGCAGTTCATCCAGAGTGATCATGGGCCTCTTGGCTGCATCTCTGATCAGTTTTCTCCTTGTTTGAGAAGAAAGTTTGGAAGGACGGCCGGGTCTTGGTAGATTTGCAGTGGTCTGATGCTCCTTCCAGTTCAATATGATGGCTTGCACAGTGCTCCTTGAGATGTTTAAAGCTTGGGAAATCTTTTTGTATCCAAATCCGGCTTTAAACTTCTCCACAACAGTATCTCGGACCTGCCTGGTGTGTTCCTTGGTTTTCATAATGCTCTCTGCGCTTTAAACAGAACCCTGAGACTATCACAGAGCAGGTGCATTTATACGGAGACTTGATTACACACAGGTGGATTCTATTTATCATCATCGGTCATTTAGGACAACATTGGATCATTCAGAGATCCTCACTGAACTTCTGGAGTGAGTTTGCTGCACTGAAAGTAAAGGGGCCGAATAATATTGCACATCCCACTTTTCAGTTTTTTATTTGTTAAAAAAGTTTAAATTATCCAATAAATGTTGTTCCACTTCACGATTGTGTCCCACTTGTTGTTGATTCTTGACAAAAAAATTAAATTTCATATCTTTATGTTTGAAGCCTGAAATGTGGCGAAAGGTTGCAAGATTCAAGGGGGCCGAATACTTTTGCAAGGCACTGTAATTTATTAAAATTAGAACAGTAGGGAGGTTGTTGATCTGTTTCAGTATTTTAAATGCCAAAGTTACTGTGTGCTCGTGTTTACAGTTCATTTTCACCAAACAGTTCATTTTTTGAGCAACTCTGGTTAATCTGTGACGGTTAAATTAAAACTTCTGAGGCATTCAATCTCAAAGTTGTTCATATATATTCAGTTTTCTTCCACACTTTTACCGCACTTTCCAGATAATACTGGCCAACATTTTTCATTTTCTGTTGTTTCGGGGGTTTTTTGTTTTTTTTATTGAACTGTTTCTATTTAATTTTGGGTCACTGATTTTCTCTGTATGCTTTTGTTTTCATGCACTAGACATTTTTTAGATTCTTATATTTGTGGTATTTCATACAGATTCTATATTTTTAGTTTATGCAGATTCTATATTTTCACCCAATACCAGTTTAATTGTTCAGTCCTTTGTATAGTTCTATACAATTTCTGAAATGTTGTTAACACTAGGTTTTATAGTTGACTGATTTTCACATATTGGATCACATTGGCAGAAGTGCAGTTTAGCACGTCACATTGTTCCGAAATTTGGTTTGAAACATGGCCCGACAGGTATTGTTTTGTTTGTACAAAAACTAGAAGCTACAGTTTGCCTGAACTATATATCACTTGAATATCAGCTTTGCAATGTGAGGCTGCGCAATACTCGAACTGCAAGGATGTGCGTTTTTTTTTTTTTTTTTTGCTTTGTTTTGTTTTTCTGAACACGCAAATTTGTTTTTGCTAGTACAGCACCACAACCTCTCTCATGCTAAGCAGTGTGACCAAACTGTTTTTGTTTTGGTCACCAATGCAGCTGGCATTTGGTACTTAAAGTTAATGGTGATTGACAGGTTTGTGGCTTTGATCTGTCCAGAGAATACTCGGTAGCTATACAAGCACAAATGTGTTAATCATAATGAAGCTTCTTACACACTACGGTTAGCTCAGTCTGAAGTTTGCTGTGCCAAATCATTCATTGTGTAAGTGAGAAGCTACTATTGGCAGTGTGAGCGTCAAAGCTTGAGTGATTTTGAGTGGACTCACTCAATGAAGCATTTTATAAAGACAAGCATTTTTCTATGTTTTTTTCAAAGGTGGCACTGTGGGACAGTGGTTTGCACGTCCACCTCACAGTTCGGGGATCGTGTGTTTAATCGCGGCGCCGACCTTCCTGTGTGGAGTTTGCATGTTCTTCCCGTGCCTGCGTAGGTTTTCTCTGGGTTCCTGCCACATCCCAAAATACCGTGCGTGGTATGCTGATTGAACACTCCAAATTGTCCATAGGTGTGAGTGTGTGAATGAATAGTTGTGTCTTTGAGGCAGTTTACATGGCGACTCTGCGACACCAAGATGCAATGACTACTGTATGTTTCGGGGTCTCGGCAAAGACGCAAGGCAAAGACGCAAAACTTGGAATCCTGCCTCCAAAGTGGAATGATTTGATTGCGTAGGCTTCGGGGGGGGGCTTGCTCTGCATCCATATCAATGGAATGCTGCCGCGCCAATAACGTCAGCACTCGCACACGTCACATTGGGCGTGCGCAGCAGTGCTATTAAATCTAGCAAATAGCAGAAGGTCAGCTTTAATATACTGTTTTAATAATATTTTTTTTATTTAAATATGTTGAATGTTTCCATTTTTGTGCCTTTTGGAGCAAAAGAAAAATGCCATTGCTTGGAGTGGGTGGGCTTGTTGTCTTCCGGGCTGAGGAGGTTGTTGGGGTCAAAGTGCATCATTCGCTGTCACCTTGTAAATCTGCACTGCCCCCAGGGCCTGGCATGAATACTACATTGTTTTGATGCAGAATTGCGACATTGGTCGAATGGAGACGGAACCCTGTAGATGCAAACATTAAATTAAAAACATGAAGGGTAACACCAATTACTTTGCCAAGTAACTAATTACTCCTACATTCAGGTAACTGAGTTACTAATTCAATTACGTTTTGGGAGAAGTAATTTGTAAATGTAATTAATTACCTTTTAAAAGTAAGATTAACAACACTGGTCATAAAGATGAAGTCTGCAGAATGAAAAGTGATGAAAGCGGAGATTTTATTCGGCCAATTTGTTGCCGAACACGATTTTCTCGCAACTATTGCTGATCACTTCTCAGAATTAGCAAAAGAAATGTTCCCTGACTCAAAGATTGCATCGGTAAGTTAATTTCATCAATTGACCGTGTCAATTTATAATTGGACACACTAACGAACTACCTTCAAGTCAAACTGAATAGCGAGCTGAAGTGCCAAGAAGTGCCGCCATAAAGACATGATAGAAATTGCCAAAAGCACTACATACAATTATAACAAAAGTCACTGTTAAATTTGAGTAATTATGATGTAACTGAAGATATTGATTGTTCTTTGATTGCACCAGGTTATATGTTACAATATTACCAATAAATTCATATTATTTTAAAAATTAAGTTTTATTTCTGTTTCACATTGCACGCTATATACAACGTTGTAAGATTAGTCACCAATTTGTAAGGACATACGTCACTATTTGTAAGATTGCCAACCGCCTCAGGTTGACAAGTATGTGGATAACTGTTAGCTACGTTAACAGATACCTATTTAGCCTGTTGTTCTCAGTTTTATTATTAGTAGTAGTAAAGTGTCATACTTTGTGTCTGATAAAATATTACTATTTCTCCAAAAATGTGATTTGAAGTATACTCAGGGGTAAAAGTGGACCGGAACGAGCCAGATCTACCTACCGGCATGAGTTTTCGACTCGGAACGCCGTTCCGACGGTACTTTGATCCCGAAAATATGACGGCAACTATCAAAATCCTATGTGTGAATGTTTGTTTAAAGTATTGTATTTTGTCAAATGATGCCCTCTGGTGGCGGAGTTGGGTGTGACTGAACTCTTGTCTTTTATGACTGAGAAGCAGATGTTTCTGATATGGCTAAGGGACAACTACTTACTCTGGTTCGGCCCACTTGAAGCTGTAAGTTGTTTCAGTTGATGTATGTTGGTGTTGGCATTTGTGGTTAAGTTTGGAGATATTGTTTGCTTGGTTATGTTTAGCGATTTGCTATGAGAGAAGTGTGAATACGTTAGCATTCGTTGCATCTAAGCTAGCGGACTTTATTATGCAGACTGAGCTGATTTGATTTACTAAATTTACATATTGATTGTACTGGAGGAACGTATGATCACCAATTGTTTTGTGTAAAATGTTTATTGTTTTATGTGTGTCATTTTGAACATGAGTGCATGTGTGTGTTGCAGCTTTATGATTCGTCAAAAGTGAAGAAGTAAAAGCTTCAAATTAAAAATTCCACTATTGCCTCGTTTTGCTGTCTGTGAACCTCAACAAATTCTCGTTTAGTGAAGACGGGACACTATGTAAAAAAAACGCTTGGTGAATTGATGCAATAAAAAAAGAGCAATGCAACAGAAAATTGATCAGCTCTTTACGAGAAAGGAAAGAGTTGAGGAGGCTTGTTTATTTGATCCACTGTCCATCATTTATTTAGACTCATCAAGTGTCATTGTAAATTCTCACTGAACGTAAAAGTTTGTATGAACATGTGTGGAACTATGTAGCCTATTTAGTAAAAACAGGTGAAATAATTAAAACATGTATGATATTGTTGCATCTTGAAAGTAGCCTCCTTTTGCTCCAATTACTTTTTGTACACTCTTACTATTCTCTTGATGAGCTTCAAGAGGGAGTCACCTAGAATGGTATTTGACTTCACAGGTATGCCTTTTCAGGGTTGATTAGTGGAATTTATTGCTTTATCAGTGGTTTAGGGACCTATATTTGTGTTGCATTGAATTAGGTGTTGTCCAAACTTTTGGCCTGTACTGTATGTTAGTTATATCTTTAAAAAAAAAAATTTGTTTTTAATTTTAAAAAAGTAAACGTTTACATTAGCTTCAATTTTAATGTACATCCAATGTTATTAACTAGTTAAAATTGAGGATTTGCATTTAGGAAATGGGGGGGGGGGGGGGGGGGTAGATGGAGGTTGGGGTTACTTCTGTTTTTGTTGACTTATTTTGCAAATAATTGAGAAAATACTATTTTGAATGAAAATGTTTTGTTTGTATGTGTTATAGGAATAACTTTCCCAAAAGCAGTTTTATCCGCATTTCAGTGGTTTTAGGAGGTTTAACCCCACACCCCCCCACACCCCCCCCAAAAAAAAAAAAAAATTCTGGCTCTGTGGCGGCTTTCTTGACAGAGTTCCAGCAAGAAATTCTAACCACTTTCACCCCTGAGAATACGCCAGTGTATTTTTTTCTCATTATGTTTTGTTCATAGTCAGTTTCCCAATTGAATACACAACCAATTCAGATTGAATTCCCTTATATACCTCAATGTGCTAAACAAGTTGTACAAAATATTTTCCCAATTTTCCCTGTTTGTTAACCTAGTGCAATTTCACAACTAACTTTTAAGGTCTTTATCTGCTCCCCTTTTCCTCTCTCTGAATTTGGATTCTAAACGTACGGGTGAGATTAGATGATGTTTTGAGAGACATTTGTGGGGTCTCTGGCCTCCCATTGCTCCCTGACACCCACCCTCAAAGCCTTCACCGCAGTGTGAGCTCTACTAATCATTTCCCTTTCACACTTACACTTTATGCTTTGCGATCAAATACTGACCCTTCAGCCCCCACCTTACCCGTTTCTCAGTGTGCTCATGCCACCGTAAATGCCCCCCCTAGTTCACTTCTTCCTCTCTTCAAAAAAATGTAAGCATTCCTTTAACTCCTTCGCTGACTCCCTCCCTCCGTCCCAGCCCAGCAGGCCTCATCCAAACGTTCAAGGACAAATCTGAATATCCCTTTTCACCGTTTAAGTGTTAAAAGCCTGGCGGTGGCGGGGTGTTATCTTAACGCGCCTTGCCGTGCCATCATCAGAGCGCGTGATGAAAATGGCTGTGATGATGCTAAAAGAAAAAAAAAGAGGAGGGGGAGAAAAAGTAATAATCAAATATGTTTTTCAAGGGCACAGTGACCATTTGCTGGGGGGAAATTATCCTAGTAGTTAAGCTTGCTCAGTCTGAGCTGAGCTGAGTTGGGAGAGTGGATGCATACAGTATGCGTGCTTGCGTGTGTGCGAGCATGTGTATACATGCTTCCATATGTTTTTATTCTTTGTTTCTGCATCTTCTGAATATATTTAAGTAGTTTCATGCCACTTTATACCCGAAGATAAACATTCTTTTTATCTTTTGTGCCAAAAGACACTCAAATTCAAGTGAGTATATCAATTGGTGTGTGCGCGCCCGCCTATGCAAATCATTGCCAAAATCCCCTCATCAATGATGGGTAGCAAACGGCCAACAGTAGTGGATTCCAAACAGCAGCGTCTGGCTGATTTTTTAAGATAAAGTGCTCTTTGAACACGGGGAGACATTTCTCTCTCTGTTAATGTACTTATGATGATGAATTTTCTATTGCATAGGGTTTAATGGCTGGTGAGAATAAATCCAGAGGTTGTCAGCTGCACACACCGTTGAGGACATTCATTTTTGTTCATGCTCTCACTTTGTTTCACTTGCATGTATTTGTATATGTATTTTTTTCATAGCATGTGTTTGTAATTAGGAAACAAAAATACTTTATTATATTTGTACTCCACTGTATTTTTTGTTTATACAGTGCTGGCCGAAAGTATTGGCACGCCTGCCATTCTGTTAGATAATGCTCAATTTCTCCTAGAAAATGATTGCAATTGCAAATGCTTTGGTAATAATATCTTTATTTATTATGCTTGCAATGAAAAAACACAAAAGAGAATTACAAAAAAAAAAATAGGATTATCATTTTACACAAAACTCCAAAAATGGGCAGGACAAAGTATTGGCACCCTTTGAAAAATCATGTGATGCTTTTCTAATTTGTGTAATTAACAGCACCCGTTACTTACCTGTGGCACATATAAGGTAGCGGCAATAACTAAATCACACTTGCAGCCAGTTAAAATGGATTAAAGTTGACTCAACCTCTGGCTTGTGTCCTTGTGTGTACCACATTGAGCATGGAGAAAAGAAAGAAGACCAAAGAGCTGTCTGTGGACTTGAGAAGCAAAATTGTGAGGAAGCATGGGCATTCTCAAGGCTACAAGTCCATCTCCAAAGACCTGAATGTTCCTGTGTCTACCGTGCGCAGTCTTATCAATAAGTGTAAAGCCCATGGCACTGTGGCTAACCTTCCTAGATGAGAGATTTCAACAAAAGATAGTACAACAGTGTCAGCCCGTACTATCCGTCGGCATCTGAATGAAAAGGGACTCTATGGTAGGATACCCAGGAAGACCCCACTTCTGACCTAGAGACATTAAAAAGCCAGGCTGGAGTTTGCCAAAACTTACCTGAGAAAGCCAAAAACGTTTGGGGAAGAATGT
Organism: Corythoichthys intestinalis; assembly: GCF_030265065.1. Lineage (NCBI taxonomy): Eukaryota > Metazoa > Chordata > Actinopteri > Syngnathiformes > Syngnathidae > Corythoichthys > Corythoichthys intestinalis. Next base: position 35,654,848 of record NC_080395.1, on the reverse strand, counting down.
TGTCTGGTCAGATTAGACAAAAGTAGAGCTTTTTGGGAAAAGGCATCAACATAGAGTTTACAGGGAAAAAAACGAGGCCTTCAAAGAAAAGAACACTGTCCCCACAGTCAAACATGGCGGAGGTTCCCTGATGTTTTGGGGTTGTTTAGCTGCCTATGGCACTGGACTGCTTGACCGTGTGCATGGCATTATGAAGTCTGAAGACTACCAACAAATTTTGCAGCATAATGTAGGGCCCACTGTGAGAAAGCTGGGTCTTCCTGCAGGACAATGACCCAAAACACACTTCAAAAAGCATTAGAAAATGGTTTGAGAGAAAGCACTGGAGACTTCTAAAATGACCAGCAATGAGTCCAGACCTGAATCCAACACCTGTGGAGAGATCTGAAAATGGCAGTTTGGAGAAGGCACCCTTCAAATCTGGGCTTGAGCAGTTGGCCAAAGAAGAATGGTCTAAAATTCCAGCAGAGCATTGTAAGAAACTCATTGATGGATACTGGAAGCGGTTGTTTGCAGTTATTTTGTCTTAAAGGTTGTGCTACCAAGTATTAGGCTGAGGGTGCCATTACTTTTGTCCGGCCTATTTTTGGAGTTTTGTGTAAAATGATAATGATTTAGGGTTTTTTTTTGCCATTCTCTTTTGTGTTTTTTTTCATTGCAAGCAAAATAAATGAAGATATTACTACCAAAGCATTTGTAATTGCAATCATTTTCTGGGAAAAATTGAGCATTATCAGACAGAATTGCAGGGACCCCAATACTTTTGGCCAGCACAGTAAGTCTTATTGTAAATAACATTATACTGTTTTGGTTTAGCTGAATTTCGAAAACGCACCTCATACTAAGTGATTACAATTACACTTACATACATACTTACACTTACATAAATACATACAATTTAGTCAAATGGGAAAAATGTGCAAAGCCGGTTTTGTGAAGTAAACATGATAAAAAAAAAATTAAAAAGTACTGTCAATGAGAACTCGTCTATCGTGACCTTTAAATCTAGTTGGAATGTGTCACCCAATGTTTTCCACCAGTTTGTTTCTATATTTTCCCACTAGCACTATCAAAGCCATTGTAATATATTCAGGTATTTAAAAGTGTTTGATTTGTTTAAAGTTGTAGAGGGGTTTTAGTCTCCTAGAGAGCCCGGATAACCCTAATCCACAACACACATTTTTATCAGTAGTTCATTGGCTGGGCTAAATATTGACTTATCATTAAGTGGAATGACTGAAACCCTAATAATAATTCGCGTTGTCTAAGCACCTTGTGTTGATGCAGCGCTCCCGACGCTGTTAATGAATGTATGCAAATCCAACATAAATCTGAAGATTAGGGCCCAAGCGTTCCGCGATGCTACAGAGAAAACAAGAGGTGTGTGTGATAAATCGTTGTCAACACGTACACAAATACACACAATGCGGACGACAAAGCACAAGCTGCATTTTAAAACGTGCCTTCAAAAGGCAGGGATTGAATTTCTGTTGAATACGTGATAATATGAAACTACTGTTCCGCAGCACAATAGTAAACACTGGATGCCCACATACCATAGGAACGTCATGAAATGAATGCATTAGTTTAATCGAAATACAGTAGCATGTATACTAAATGGAGATTATGGATGAAAAAGCCGCACAGATAAAGTTTTGAGGTAGGGGACATTTTTCTTCATTTGAATGGCTGAGGAAAAACTCAATGATCAAACTTGCAGCCCCTGAGCCAGATCTGGCCCACCTCGTCATTTTGTTTGGCCTGCAAAAGTGAATTGTGTGCATCGATCTCATGCTATCTGCCAAATTTCAATATAAAAATAATTCTAAATTAAGTCCTCCTTGACATATCTAGGAATGCAGAAATTAGACAATGTTTCTTTTATTTCTTAAAAATAATAATAGATATATAAACATTTTTAAAAATTCAAATAATGATTTCATTTTTTCTTTTTAATTAAAACATTGAAAAATAAAATAGTTTATTTCCCCGTTTTATTTGTTTTGATTAAAAAGGTAAATAAATATAAGCCAAACATAGATGAATAAAATTAAATCTAAAATAAAGGGGATATTTATAGTAAAAAATATACACCTAATTAGAAAGCTGCATAATACAGCCCCCCATTTTTAGATCAAAAACTTAATAAAATAATTAAAATGAAAACTATATAAGGTGATATTCTTCATTAAGAGGATACGTGTTTTTTAAGTAAGCAATGTCTACATATTTATATTATATGGACTATCAAAATTAGTGCTGCAACGATTAATCAGTTACATCGAGTAATTTGATTAGGAAAAAGATTCCAATTAAATTTTGCTGCTTCGAGTATTCGTTTAATTAAAGTAACATTGTCACGGTTTGTTTTGAAAGTGTTTGCATTTACTTTTATTGATTTGGGTGGATACACTGCCCACTAGAATGCGACAATGAATATGACATAATTCATTTCACATGGCTGAATCCAGCTGCACCCTGTTAAGACCAAGTTTTTGTTTGCGCTAATGTTTTTTTAATGCATTCATAATTTAGTTCATAGGTATATTATATAGTATACTGTTTTTGTGGGAATATGTGGTTGAACTATTTTAAAGAGCATTTTGTAAAAAAAAAAAAATAAATAAAATTTGCATTTTTATAGTATTTAAGCTAGTGGACTTTTGCTCTGTAAGTTAGCCAATTGTTCTTTTGTTGTCCTTATTTATTTTGTTACATCGTTTGAGGCTGAACTCGGGTATTTTAAGTTTTTTATGGTTGTTATCCAATTACTCGATTGTTCAAACTAACTAGTTTATCGATTAATCGACTACAAAAATAAATGATAGCTGCAGCCGTAATCAAAATCGTTGTTTATTCATTTAATAGTTGAATAGTTGCCACGTAGTTGATTCATCTTGGCATCCTCTAGTTAGCAAGCATTATGGCCTTCCTTCATTTTGCACAAAAAGATGTTTGACACCCCTGCCCTACTGAATACAGACAAAAATATTTTTTAAATTGAATATCATCCCCACTAATGGGTACTATATACTGCATGATAATAAACACTTATTTGATTGGAAAATGTTGCAATAATATGTTCATTCGCTCTTTAAATGTTCAAATAGTTCTTTCGCAGATTGAGTGCGAGCCAGCAGGACTAGTTTGGTTGTTTATAACAGCACTTTGCAATCTTCAATTTCGATGAAGTTATGACATGTTTTTCTTACAGATTGAATGTCCTTCAAAAGATTGTTAAAATTTTCCCTCAAGCTGACCTTCTTGTGAGAACTTGATTGTTTTGTTGAGCAACTTTTATGATACATACACTATCAATTGGAGGTGTCCCAGTGAGATACATCATGCATCTTGGAAGCTATAAATTTTCTGTTTAGTCTAATGATTATGTGCCCCAATGTTGATACCTCGCAATAGATCCATAGTCACTCCATGACAGCGCCGAGAAGAAAGGCGGGAGTAAAGGTGAGGATGGCGAGAGGACAAGCGATGAGTGTAGGAAAGCTATTTGGAAAAGTGTTGAGCTGTTTATTTGCTCGTCATTGAAGCTGAAGTAAGGCGCTGAGGGAATTGGCCAGCGAGCCTCTGCTCTGCAACAGCTGCCGCCACTAAGTGAGTTACCGGCCGTCACACTGCCTTTATGTCACACAATCACAAACACGTCCACGCGCGCATTGTGCTGTCACACGGTGCCTGTCACACAAGGCTGTCGGGTTCCAATACACGGCAATAAGGCGAGAGACCGGAGATGAGATTCTCTTCCTGATTGTGTCAGTTATATTAAGTAGTAGCTTCGAAGCATTTAATTGTCATGAAGAGTTAACGCGAACGGAGGTGTTAGACAATAAGTTATTTATCACGCCGCAACTAGCTGTGGCCCCATTAGAGGACAAGACCCTGACACAAAGCAATGACTTGGTGTTTAATGTCTGCTGTCAAATAAAATGAGCTCCGCAGCTGGAGGCGAACGACGCCACGGATCAGCATGTCATCAACTGTTAGGATACACTTCCTAAATACCTCATGAAAGTTGCATTATTTTAACCAGAAGCTGTATAATCACACAAGACTAGAGGCTAGAGGTTCTTATAGTTTTACCCACCCTGATTTCGAATGAGAAGCTTTTACTATTTGTCTCTGGTTGAAATGCAATTTGTCCTTGTTACCATAAGCACAGAAAGAATATTTAAGTCGTTCTATGCGTTGCTCATTTCAATTTCCAATGCATCCTCACAGCAGGTGACTTGCTGACTCAGTCTTATAGCAGGACAATATTATGGCCCTAATCCACTGAAAGGCCAAAGCATGACAATCCCTTCAGATAAGCTGTGTTGATGTCTCACTAACCTGATTGCCTCAACCTGGGTAATTACCAGGGCCACAGGAGAGGAGAGGCGCTTTACCTTCTTCAGCTCTCTCTGACTTTTGTTTCACCCTCACATCAACGACCTTACCTTTAGAAAACACAGCAATGTCACACACTTCTACACTGATGGTTTTAATTTTTTTCGAGTCACTTCAATATAGTTTGAACTCATCTTTCAATATTTGATTGTACATAACTACTAAAAATGTAAAGGTTCCAGTTATGTCTCTCAAATTTGAGAGAACTTTTATTTGCTTCTAACGTTAACATATCCTGTTTTGATCAGTGGTTCTTGACTTAAGTTTGATCGAACCACAGGGGTTCAGGTAGTAAGAGGTTTGGATGCTCTTGACGTGGGAGTGAAGTCCGACTCACTTATTTGCACCTTATCTACAAGTTTTATTCTGTTTCCTTTAACTGCTAGCCTCTCCCTGACGAGAGGAGAAATCTGTTTGCTCAGTGGAAGGTTGACTCATATTTTGTATAAGAGTAAAGCAAACCCACCGGGCAGTTTGCTAAGACACAGCCTTACTGTGCTAGTAGGCCAGTATTGGTGTAAATCGGTTTACCAAATTCCAAAACATGCACAGTGTCGACTGCTTTGGCGCAGCGTGTGTTGTAAGGGCGCGATGATAGCATGAGAATGGTAAACGTTGGGGTATTAATGAGACTTGCGTTTCCCAAGTTGAAAACCAACAGCAAATATCAAAGTCAGTTCCAGTAAAAAAAAAAAAAAAAATGTAAAAACTACTGTATTCTTATAGTGTGAAAATCATGTTTTTGGTTATTTTTCCTTTCAACATTGATTTGTTTTTTTGGGTTGGGTATAAATTTTGTGAACTGATTAAGAACAACTGATATAGATGTAAAAATGTAATGTGATATAAATGTAAAAAGTTTTTTTACCTTCTGATGCATGAATTATGAACTCCTTGGTCAAGATTTCTTTTCTGAAGTGTTTTATTCTTTATAGGACATTGGAGAAATGTTTTTTAGCAGCTCTCCACTGTAGTGACCGCTATGCACAAGAGGCTTAAATTGTTAATGGTAATATCGAATCGCAAAGTGGACAGTGTACTTTAAAAGTCGACTGATATATGAACTTCTTTTTCAACATCGCCCATCGGCTGTTTAACAAGCAAAAAAATAAGCTGATAAAAAAGGTTTTTTTGATCAGACATCTGATTGGGCACCGTTGACCGACAGTAGGACCCCGGAAGGACCCCGCAGTATCTTGAAGGCAGGCAGGCTGCTACAGAAGCTTCAGGCTTGCATGATTTGTAAATATTGTAAGATTTTTATTTATCTTGCATGAGAGAATATGCATGTTGCTTTAGCCTTCTAAGGTGTTTACTGAGTGATCGTTAAACTCTAAATGTAACTTGTAGCGTAACCGTAGCATTCGCAGTTGCATTAGCTTTAGCATTTCGAGCATCCTCATGAAATCTCACTTGTTTACGTCTCGTCGTTACGTCCTGGTGGGTTTGATTATTTGAAAATAATGTACTGTTCTTGCTGAGTGTGTATAATCATAAAAAGTACTGCATTCTTTGGTTTCGTAGCACTATAGACTGAATTAATCCTTTAAGTCTTAGGCCATCGTTGTAAATTTGAAGCTGTTGAAGCTTTTTTTTTAAATTGCCTTTATAATCTACGTGCTTTTAAAAAAAAGTATAATGGCCTCAAATATCGGTTTACAAAATCGGCTTTAGATATCGGTATCGGCATTTGAAAATCCCATATCGGTTAAACCTCTAGTGTTCATCACTTGTCCTCTTATGGTTGCTTGTGAGCTGGGGCCTTCCTCAGCTGACTTCAGGTAAGAGCTGGGGTATGTCATGGTCTGGTCGCCCACCGTTTGCATGGAAAATATAGAAAAACTGCCATTGACATTCATAGTCACACCAAATGTTTTACTTGTCAAAGAACCAAAGATATGTTACATGTTTGAATAGGACGTTATATCAAAGCATGTGATCCGTGTCATACATTTCCTGTTAACAATTCCAGGTAAGATGACACTATTGTGTGTATATTTCTAATGTCACTTTTGCTGCTGAGTTGAATGGGTGGCAGAAAGGCCTTTTTTCTCAATGCCAGAGTTGGTGGCTTTTATAAGCAACACACTAGTGCTCTCTTACCACCACAGTCACTACCTGCATATGAAGCATGGGAATGGAATGAAAATCGACTGAGGTCCTACCGTATTAAGCATACTATTTATGAGCATTTCTATAAATTTGCATTTTTATTCTTCTTTAGGTTTCTCCTGCTGTGGTCAAGAGTACATCAACTCCTCTACATCTCTTTGCTGTATGGGCAGTGATGGAGTTCCAACAATGCATCCGTTGGGCAATACAACAGTCAGACTGCAGTGCTGTGGGTCAAATGTCATTCTTCAAGAGCAAGAATGCTGCAATGGAGTTGGTTTTGATTCTCAACGACATGTGTGTGCCAGCAGGCCTACGCCAGGCCTTTCGATTGAGGTTTGTGAAGTCCCTTTTCCAACTAAAATGCATATTCTGCTGCTTAAAAGTTTTGCATCCCAATGGACAATGACTGGAACAACAGTCAATCCCAGTTTGAGGTGATAGACTCTCCTGAAGTTGGAGGCCGGGCCTGCTTCCATTCATCATTTCAGGTCATTGGTGTCATTGTGTTCTTAAGTCAGTATGACACCCAGACACACCATGGTGAGTGCACAAGAGGACAAAGGGTAGCAACCCATTAGTTCTAATGATGTCATTAAGGTCCTTGTATCACATACCTCACACAAACGTACACCTTGCCCCTAGCTGAACTAGATGAGCAAAGGTTTTAGGACACTTGGGTAATGCACATACGTACAAGAAGTAAACACTGGGTTAAATATTTAGCTTTCCCAGTTTTAAACGGAACCTCGGACTTTCATTGCCTCAAAATACTTTTTGAGTGTGTTTCCCTCTCATACTTTTAAGCATTGTTTTTTTATCTTGTGGTAGCTTTAAAGCAGATTGTTGATCTGTTGACCACATTAGTCACGCAGCATATTTAAATCACCCTTATTTGATATTACAATGTTTAAGTATTTTCTTAAGGCATCTATTGTATGGTCCATCTGTATGCATCTAAACAAAAAAAGCTGAAAGCGCACGGTAGTACTTTGGGTGTCAAATTTACCTCTTGTAGGAAGTTTCGCCGGTGTAGCACATTTTACCAGTGTTTTTTTTTTCCTTACTCTCATCTCATCTTGTCTTGCCTGTTCATTTTGCGTTTGCCACTCGTTTTGTGAAATATCGACAGTGCTGTCATGCTCATTAATGTTCCTCTCAAGTTCAAATTGAAGGGGTTGAACAGATAACATGTTTATGTCGCTAGAGTCATACTTTGGAAGCCCGGCAATGTCACCGCCCTGCGACATCAACAACAATGGCGACCTACTTGTTAAGCTACTTTTACAAATTGTACAAAAACAAAAACATCTAGAGGGGTTCCAATATCAAATTATTTTAACTCAGAACGTTTAAGAACTACAAGTCTTTCTATCCATTGATCCCTTTAACAGCTATTACTCTTCTCTAGGAAGAGCTTCTATTAATTAAGGTGGAAGAATATTTCTAAGTTTTAAATTCAATGAGGTTGGCCCTTATAGAGGCCTCAGCTCACAATCTCTGTTTTCAGTAATCTCAACTATTTTATTGGCTTCTTCACAAAATGTATTCAAGAAAGCCTTTATGGACCTTGCATAGTGCACTTGGAACACAAAATGGTATTCCTCAAGCTGTTCCCACAAATTTGGAAGCAGTAAGCAAAATGTGTCCAAATTCACTAACCTGTATGTTTCCCTTTTTTCTTCAGAGTTTCTGTTTGCAGGGCACTGTGTGTCCTGTGTCCGCATCCTCAACAGCATACTGTGGTTCCTGTGACATTGACCCATCCACAACTGCCTGCACATGGGTCCTGTCTGCACATCCTGACACTCCCTCCACTACATACTCACCTACAATCAACGCCACATCTGAAGCACTCATCCCAGCATCCTCCACACATAACAACATCAGTCATCTGCACAATGGCGTTGGAAGTGATAGGGCGGGTTTGTGCCCATCCCACGAGGAAGTAATATACAGTGGTGATGCTAAAAGATATACATATACAGGTACTGTATGTACTTCAACTGCTTGTGTGATTGTGTCAAATAATTAAACAATAGTAATTATTGCCATTTTCAGTAATTTATACTGTATGTTTTGTATAAATCTTGACCATAAGCCAAAAGACAATTTGCAAGTTGTTTCTGGCTTGGGACACTTGTTTTTTGGAGGAAGATTGGTATAGAGTAACATAGATTCAAAGGTAACTGTTAGAAATTTAATGTTTAAAATGCCAAAGGGAAAACAATATTACTTATATTATTAGTTGATTAATTAAATAATTCATGCCTTTAGTCGTGTCCGTTACCCGAGAGGAGTAGAGATGGAGTATGCTACTAATTCAATAATAGTTTAAAGAAGAGAGTCACAGACCTGAAGTTGCAATTTGATCCAAGTGCACTGATTCCAGAGATAAAGCGATCGACAGTTACAAATATCTGGCTCATAGTTCCCGATTCTGAGCAATTACAGACAAGTGGAAGTATCAGTGCTGTCTACAGCCAGTGTACATCCTAATATACTCCATAGGCGTGAAGAAATGAGCATCTTAAAGTGCCTATGACAGCCAAAAGCATGTTTTTTTTTCATATTTTTCGCGGTATTTTATGCTCCTGAATGAAATGGACCGCTTGGATGTGTGTGGAAGCGACCGCTATGCTTATTTAGTTTTTTTATTCCCGCGCCATGAAAATGAGTGACTTCTGGCTCCAGTCTCGAGTTGACAAAGAGGGCACTGTGACGTGTACAGTAGAAGGAGTCTTCTCACTATCCAGCCATACCGTTGTATGAGAAGGACTAAGGATTCATCTGATTTGGCAGATTAATTTGTTTATTTCTTGCATTACGCCAGCCAAACGGCTGCAGAAAAATTTTGCTGCACCAGGGAAAGGCATGAGCCTTTATGGGGTGTCAAAAGGTTCCCATTCACTGGTGGATATTGGCCAAAACAAGCCCTACTACTGTGGGACCATTGGACTTACGGGGAAGTGAGTAAACATTGTGTTTTGTAGTATGTCAAATACTGGGATCATTTTAATACATAGGTGGCTTGCATTTTGTGGCTGACATGCTCCTTCTCCACTTGGCCGACGACACTAGCGGCTTGTCGCACATCCCCCCGCCGGGAGAGCACTATACTTGGTTTATTGCCCTCTTCATGTGCCCGGTATTCTGTCAAATTTCCCAGCCGATCAGAAATTGCAACTTTGTGTTAAAAATAGCCGCGAATACAGCGATTACAAAGTAAACACTATCAACTTTCTTTAAATAAAGGACTATTTACGTACGTTTCATCATGGATGGGCAGGTAGAAAAGATCTCCTAAGACACATTCTGTCTGTCATATTAGCTGCACAAAAACTGCTCGCCACTGTTTGTTTACGTCGTCGCTGTGTAGTAAAGCATTATTTTTTATTATATTCGTGTTGACCATGTGGCAGCTACGCGTTCCTCTGACGTCGGCCGGTTTGTCCGGTGGTACTCTCCAGCTGCTTCCCCGGTGATCTCTCCTGTCCGTAGTAGCAGGGGAACGAGCTGTAACTTGCTCTCCACCGGGCGGGTTGCCGATCGGCGAAGACAATCGACAACCCGCATCAGTGTGATATGATCCGGGCTAGTTTTGTGTGGTTTTTCGCTTGGAAAAGAGAAAATAAGACTTTGAGATGTCACTCTGTTCAGGTTAGCATGTCGACGATCTGTCACGCCTCTTGGTTTGTTTACATTTTCCGAAGCCGGGGGGCAGGGAAATGTCAAAAGCCTGACTAACTACGGCGGCATAATATAGCGTTCGGGAGGTTCGACAGTAAAGGTGAAGTCGACAGTTTTGATCATTATGGAGTAATTTTGCCACGCTGTACCGAATAAATGCTTTTTTATTATTTCATATTCCATTTAGCACAATATTGTTATTTGTCATAACCATACTATTTATTTAGCAATTGGGAAAAATACTTCAATAAAAAGAATATCATTTAAATATATTGGAGTAGAGATACTGAAACAATAACATTTTGCGACTAACTTTGTCACATTTTCCTCGTTATAAATAATTCCCCCTCAATGGGCTGCATACTAAATCAGATTAAACCATTCTCCCGCTGACGTCATCCACCTGTTGGGGACGCTAGAGTCTTATAATGGTAGGCTTGGCTAGACGGCGGATTAAAACATTAATTTCTCGTCATCTGCGCTTTGCCCAATTATTGTATTTAGTCATATCATCTCTAAATATAATTTTAATTCATATAATATTGCTATTTAAGACTTTTTTTTATCCTGTACACACTTTAAGCACATGAGTAGATGAGGTGATATCCTGATGAGATGGTATCATGTGCCTCTCTGGTCCAGACGTTGATGTCAGCCGCTGGCTTATCCTGTGGGTATGTGGAGACAGTGACCCTGTTATTCCCCTACGCAAAGCAATTTATTGTCATTTACCTCCCACTCGACATTAAGTGAGCTGTTCCAGACACATAATTTGGAGAGGTATATTGTACGAATTGTTAAACACTGCTAATTTACTATCCCTCTTAGGAGGTAAAAAGTTTCTCATGAAGTCGTCGAACGGGCATGGTGCATGATGTTACTGTACTGCTGAATGTCCAAATGCATTAAAACTGTGAACAAAGGTAATCGTGATCTTTGGTCCATTTAAGGTATATATGGCAATTTAACATAACCATGCATGGAATTTAATTTTTTTATAGTGAGTTAAGCATAAAATAGGCCAACATGCTGACCTGTTTGAAATTTGTCATCCTTGTGGTTTGTGACTTCATAGAAATTGCTTTTACTAATCAAACCGCTCTGCAAACAAGCAGATTTCGAATCGTCACACCTTGCCTTATTATGAAAGTAGCTGCCCACTTTGTGATTCTTACACACCCACTCCAGACTGCAAGGGTTTTATGTACACCTGGTCCTCATAGGCTACGTTCATACTACAGGTCTTAATGCACGAATCCGATTTTTTGTCATATCTGTTTTTTTGGCGTGCCTGTTCAGACTGCCTTTATCCATTGAGACCGTTCAAGTATTACGCATGCGCACTAATTCGCAGTCCGACACGCGCTAAGCAAGAAGACCCGCATGCGCAGAACCATCAAAACAAATGACAGACGTAATCCGTCATTCCAGGGATATCATATTTTGCTTTTCAAAAGGTGGACACAAATAACAGACATAAATAATCCCCGTTTAGGCTTATATTCAAATTTTATATGGATCGATAGCATGCACGCACTGTCCGTGCACGTCACACACACATACGGGCAGTTTGTCCCGACTCTCGGCCGTGGAGGCAATGTTGAAATATTGCTCACTTGGAACAGAGAGAAAACTGAGCATTCTCAGGCTTATCCTCAACCCATTTTTATTTTTTATGACTGTTGTCAAGCTCAGCCCTTCCTCAAAAGCCGTGTTCACTGCAAGCTAGGCGCTAATAACGCACAGGTGCATCGCTACGGTAACGACTCTCTCGCTATTTGACGACGTAATTGCTGCATTAAATCCGATTTGCGGGACTGGACAGTACAGACCGCCGCGACAGTCTGGAAAAATGTGGCCCAGATCGGATTTAGACCACATACGAAAGTGACCCAGATCGGATTTGAAATGGTCCCGTTCTATGCGACTTGTCACGTTCAGACCGTCAAGTTAATGCCTCACTCGAGTCGGAAAAACACGAATTAATCGGATTCGTGCATTAAGACCTGTAGTATGAACGTAGCCATAGTGACAAAAATCGGACTACAGAAGGAAGCATAAACAACCAACTAAAATAGCATTAAATGGGATCTTCTCTTTCAAAAAAAAAAAAAAAAAAAAAGGCGAAAATCTGAAAGACTATTGTGCTTTTATGTGTTTCTTTGGGTGTTTGTGCTTTTGTGCATGAGGTGGTTAAGATAAGTTTCTAGGCGATGCTGTGACACCATCTGGGCAGAGGCACATAAAGCTGTCACCACCCGCCATACACCAGATGTTGTCCATGCTCACATTCACGCACACACCAGCTATCATGCTATACTTCCCTTAGGTAGAAGCGTGAACTACTGTATCTCACACACAAGAAAGGAGTGTTATAAATATGTACATGCCATTGTCATGTCTTAATCAAATACATAAACATATTTGAGGCATGTGTATGTTTATGGTGGCACACCCTTTGTATAATTTGCATGAGAAATGTCACTGCATGTGTGTTTTTGCAGGCTTGGCTTTCACAGTAGTAAAGACAATAGTCCCAGACTGGTGGTTAAAACATGCTTTCATTTACAGCAGCAGTCCCTTAGCTCTCTTAAAAGGCACGCCACATATGTGTATGAGTGTGGGCAAGTACATTGGTATTTATATGTACTCCTGTACGTGTGCCCCAGCAGAAGGGCTGTAACAAGGCCCCAGTCACCGCCTCACATTTACAGCTTGTCGACCAGCGACCAATGCATTTATTTGTTATGTGATCATGTAATGTCTGCTGCTGTTGGCGACGCTCCCTTAGTGGTTTACACAAATTGAACTGCTGTTATTTTAACCACATAATGTTTAGAGCCTGCACATTAACACTGTCTCTGTATTGTACTTTACCACACAATAGGCCTGAATATTAAGGCTTTTTGACAGTATTTTATTATTGTGGTAAGTTTTCAATATGTAATATTGCACTAAATCATATTAGCTGGGTTTCTAGTACGTAGTTTGGTTACTTTAATTAGCCACACGAGTAGGACATTTTCAATATACTGTAGTAATAATATGCTTTATACTGGGGTTGTCACTAGCTAGGAAAGTTTATTCGATCTATTATTCACTAAAACAATGGATTAACAGGACAGAGATTGTGTGACAAATTTTGTAGTCGACTAAGTTATTTGACCCCGCAAGACCCACAGTACTTTACACCACTGAAAATTATGAAATGAGGTTAGTTTTTGGGTTTTGCTGATATACTAGTAGTTGAAACCAGATGTTTATAACACTATGAAAATACTGCATAAAAAGTCAAAAGGTTTTTTTTTTTTCGTTACCTCACTGACATTGTCTTATATGAGATCAGACATGGCTTTTCTTGTTTTAGGTTAATAAGGTGACCAGAATTACATTACAGAGATCCCTCTTTTTGCGGTTAATGGGGACCAGAACCCGCCGCGATAAGTGAAAAACCATGGAGTTGCGCAACTTTTTTTTTTTTTTTTTTTGTGCGTGTGTTCAATGTATTTATTCAGATTTATCATTGGAAAGAGATACATATAAGATGTTTTTTCACTTTTTTCCCAAAGTATAATTTTTTTTAAATGATGTGTATATATACCGTACTGTCCCGAATATAAGACTGTGTTTTTTGCATTGAAATTAGACTGAAAAAGTGTGGGTCGTCTTTTATTCGAGGTCTAGACATTATACCCATTCACGACACTAGATGGCGCCAGATATAATTGAAGTGAATGCTAAACTTGATTTCCCAGGCCAAAGCGAATCCTGTATGGTTAATGCAGTTATTGCAATTTTGTTGTTTTATCATGATAGATTGGTTTATTTATATTTCAAAAACCAGAAGCCATTCATTTACGAGTGTGATTGCACTTTAGTTTACATATTTAAATATTCAGATATTAAGATTTGAATGAGGCAAAATAACATGCTTTTTCTCCCAAATATATTGTTATAATCATTTGCGTCAGATGTACTGTATGTATTTTCTGTATAAAAATTAATTTGGTTTTCAAAAAGTCTTTTTTCAAACTTGTCTTGAAAAAGAGGGGGTCGTCTTATAATCAGGGCCGTCTTATATTTGGGCCAATACGGTGTGTGTATATATATATATATATTAATGTTTTTCAAGCACTTCAAATGTAATAACTATGATACATTTTAAACATGTTACTGTCCCATCGAATTATTTTTAAACAAGAATAAAGTAGTAGGAAATTGCTTGGCTTTATTAAATGCTTCATAGTGAGTCTACTCAAATCCTCTCAAGCTGCTCACTTAGACACAATGAGTTGCCACAGCAAATGTTTAACAGGTTAAACCATTGACTCTGGCAAGATCAAACACAAGCAAATAAGCAACTCCAGTGGTGTACCTGCCTGACGAACATGACGAGCAGGAAGAGGGAGGGAGGGGGCGAGAGTGAGACTATGCGATCAGCTCGGGACAGCTCACCCGTATTTTTTTTTTTTTTTTTTTTAAATCCACGTTGGACTGAGGGCGCAAAGTTTGAAGCGCGAAGTAGGGAGGGATAACTGTATTTCCATGTCAAATTTCAGAATGATTCACTTTTTTTTCTAAATTGTTCTTTACTTTCTTCAAAATCAGTTTCCATACAGTAAGATGGCTTTGCCTTCAAATAGTTGTGGGGAAACTCAGATGAACTTTTCACTTCTATGAAAGCTTCTTCTTATGGTTTATTAACCTGTGGTTGTATAATGCACACATAAAAAAACATGCTTATTTGTTTACCATCATCACAGGAAACTCAAAAGGAATTGACCAGGATATCAAGTTGTGGACTTACCAAAGTCTGGTTCATCCTTGGGTGCAATTTCCAATAGCCTAAATATACCACTGTCATCTGTTAAAACAATTATATGCCACTATAAACTCCAAAAGCATTTACAGTACAGCCATTATACCATTCAGGAAGGAAAATGGGTCTGTGTCCCAGAGATGAATTTGCTTTAATATTGCATTCGTTGCACTTCGTATAGATTTGAACTTGGAGCCCTTCACCAAATACGAGTACAGAGTGACGGGCTGGAACAGCTTTGGCCGAGGCTCTAGCGATGTTATCACAGTGACCACCACTGAAGACAAACCATGGGGAGTACCCCCACCTCGGTGGAGACGTCTGGATGAACGGAATGACATCATTCAGTGGCACTGGCAAGCACCTGCTCGACCTAATGGTATGCATACTGCAAATACAGTGGGGCAAATAAGTATTTAGTCAATCACTAATTGTGCAAGTTCTCCCACTTGAAAATATTAGAGAGGCCTGTAATTGTCAACATGGGTAAACCTCAACCATTAGAGACACAATGTGGAAGAAAAAACAGAAAATCACATTGTTTGATTTTTAAAGAATTTATTTGCAAATCATGGTGGAAAATAATAATTTGGTCAATACCAAAAGTTCATCTCAATATTTTGTTATGTACCCTTTGTTGGCAATAACGGAGGCCAAACGTTTTCTGTAACTCTACACCAGCTTTTCACACACTGATGCTGGTATTTTGGCCCGTTCCTCCATGCAGATCTCTTTTAGAGCAGTGATGTTTTGGAGACTGGCTAGGCCACTCCAGGACCTTGAAATGCTTCTTACGAATCCACTCCTTTGTTGCCCTGGCTATGTGTTTGGGATCATTATCATGCTGAAAGACCCAGCCACGTCTCATTTGCAATGCCCTTGCTGATGGAAGATTTTCACTCAAAATCTTTCGATACATGGCCCCATTCATTCTTTCCTTTACACAGATCAGTCGTCCTGGTCCCTTTGCAGAAAAACAGCCCCAAAGCATGATTTTTCCACCCCCATGCTTCACTGTGGATGTGATGTTCTTCGGATGCAATTCAGTATTCTTTCTCCTCCAAATACGAGAACCTGTGTTTCTACCAAAAAGTTCTATTTTGGTTTCATCTGACCATAACACATTCTCCCAGTCTTCTTCTGGATCATCCAAATGCTCTCTAGCGAACCGCAGATGGGCCTGGACGTGTACTGGCTTCAGCAGGGGGACACGTCTGGCAGTGCAGGAATTGAGTCCCTGGCGGCGCATTGTGTTACCGATAGTAGCCTTTGTTACTGTGGTCCCAGCTCTCTGTAGGTCATTCACTAGGTCCCCCCGTGTGGTTCTGGGATTTTTGCTCACCGTTCTTGTTATCATTTTGACGCCACGGGGTGAGATCTTGCATGGAGCCCCAGATTGAGGGACATTATCAGTGGTCTTGCATGTCTTCCATTTTCTAATAATTGGTCCCACAGTTGATTTCTTCACACTAAGCGAAGAGTGAAGAATTACAGAAAATGTTTGGCCTCCGTTATTGCCAACAAAGGGTACATAACAAAGTATTGAGATGAACTTTTGGTATTGACCAAATACTTATTTTCCTCCATGATTTGCAAATACTTTAAAAATCAAACAATGTGATTTTCAGTTTTTTTTCCCCCCACATGGTGGAGGTTTGCCCATGTTGACAATTACAGGCCTCTCTAATCTTTTCAAGTAGGAGAACTTGCACAATTGGTGGGTGACTAAATACTTATTTGCCCCACTGTATTTAGCACAGTTAGAGGTTAAATCGCATTCTAAATAATTGTTTTAAGTTCTCTGACATTTTCTTTTGTGTCAGGTGTCATAACCCATTATGTGATACTGCGTGATGGACAAGAGCGATACCGTGGTGATGAGAATAGTTTCACAGACATGGGTGTGATCAGCCATCTCCAAGAATTCAGTTACCAGTTACGGGCCTGCAACAGTGCTGGATGTACTGATAGCACAAAGGTAAGACTGTTTGGGTAAATTAATTTGGGTCATGATATTGATTACTAGCATTCTTCTCATTTAACCTTGTTTTACAATAATCAATGTGAAGGTTAATATTTTTTATTTGCAACTTTCCCGTACATTAAGGTGATATTTTCAAATTTTATGGATGTTTTGCTGTTTCCATGTCAGAACATCATGGTGCTTGTGCTCTCTCTCTCTCTCTCTGTATGTGAGTCTGTGGATTTGCTGAGTCCACCTGATGTTTGTGATAGCATCCATAATAGCTTCACACAGTAACTCCCCTTTGCTATCTCTCGAGCTGTAGCTGAGCTGATATCAACACAACAATTAATTTCATCGGCTTAGCACACATGAAAGCTCCTGTTGAAAAGTGTCTGTCTTGCTTTTATAGCTGATTGAACGCCTATTATTGTCCGGCAAAAAGTTATGTAAAGAGGCCCACGTGTTACTGGGAGGTAGGGATGGGAATCGAAATCCGATTCCAATTCGGAACCGGTTTCGAGTGTTTCGAGGCCTCGACATCACAATGAAAAAGCCTTAACGATCCCTTTAACGATCCCTAAAGACGCATATTGCGTCGTGGCGTGTCTAGTTGTCCAGACGCATCAAACTAGCATGGCGCCAAGAACCACTCGCTCCAAAGTTTGGCTACACTTCACCAGGAAAAAGGGTGAAAATGAAAGGTTACGATAGTTTAGCACGAGCGTTGCCGCCGTAAACATAACAATGACGCAGGTTCGAATGCTCGAAAGTGTGTTTTCACTTCACGAGGAAAAATTACAACAAAGCGACTTGCAGTCATTGCGAGATGGAAATATCTGCATCGGGAGGGAATAGACTGCACTGTCCTCACCGAGAGGCTAAGGCTCAGTCCTGGCTATACAGCTAGCTAAACTCCCAAATGACGATGCAGAAGACGTTGGTATAATTTGCTGACTTTATTCAACCATAACTTGAAACTAAAAATAGAAATGAAACAAATCAATTTCGTCCCCAGTAACAAACAGCTTCGCATCAACGTAAATCAGCGATGATTAGCTGCTAACACAGTCATAACAAACAGTTAGTTAACATGTGTTCGCTAGCATTAGCCCATCGTTTAAACCACTACACAACTGGATTTAAGTGTCCGATCGCGAGTGGAAACACACAACAACAACACAGAAGATGATACATACAGGGGTTGGCTCTGTGGATATTTTACAAACATTAACAAAGAACGTAGGCTCGTGGCAGTGTTTCCCTTTCTCACTAACTCGCTCACTGGCTTGGATGCGGCATTTCTTCTTCTTCGCGCTCTTCTTCGCGTGAGGAAGCGCAAGGACGCCACCACTTGAGCGTGAAAGCGCCATAAAAACTAAAAGGCATGCATTTCAATATACTGGTAAATAAAAACAGGGGTCCCCAAACTGCGGCCCGTGGCTCCATATTTGGTCCGGCCCCCTGAACAATTCCAGAGAGCATTTTGAATTTTTTTTGTTTTTTTCTCCCTCAGTAGTGTTATTTATTTCCTGGCCTTTTTCAGTGAATAACTCAGAGAGGGTTATTTGGTTATTATCTATTTCATTAATAGTGCTATTATTATTTATTATTATTATATTATATTATTATTTTTATTTTATTTACTTTTGTTCCGAGAAGAATCCACAGAGGGTTATTTGATTGTGGCTTTCTGAAAAACAACAATTTTTTTACATTTCGCACTCATGCAATCGTCACACTTTTTCTGTTACAAACTGACCCCGGCCTCTCATCAGAGAAGGGAAAAGTTATTTGGCCCTCACAGGAAAAAGTTTGGGGACATTGCCAAAGGCAGAACAACGACCTATATGCCAAAATATACCAATATTTTTTATTTCTATTAGAAAAATGTTTCAGTAAAATGTTACACATTCTTGTGCATTTGCCACTTATTGCCACAGTTAACATTGAGGCTTTGGGCCTCTTTTGACCTCGTTGTGAGTTTGTAAGGTTGTGACTTCTGATTAAACAAACTTGATGCCAATCAAAATGTTTGTTCTTCTTTTTCCCGAAATTAGAATCGGTAAGAGAATCGATAAAGAATCGAATCGTTAAACAATATCGATAATGGAATCAGAATCATAAAAATCGTATCAATTCCCATCCCTACCGGGAGGGGTGCATAGAGTAGAATGATGGTCTTATGGAACATTTGTGACCAATGTTCCATCTAAGCTGCGCGCGGGCGCAATTGCGCACTGCTTGAATATGCTCTGTGCACAAGAAAATCTATGCAGAGCACAAAATAAAATTCCACATAAACGTATTGTAGCGTCACTACTACTACTGTCAGCTCCGCGGTAGTGTGTCAGCGGGACACTCCTATTGGTGTGTTCGATACAGCAATGCGACGTATGGGGCGCCGTTTGTAAAGCCACACATGCTGAAAATTACGACAACATTTTCTCACATTTAGCGCCACACAGTGTTGAAAACGTGGTGTGAAATTTTTAGTCACTTTTTTTTTTGCACATTTACAACATTATTTAGCGGCCTAAAACGTTTTGGACCTGAATGTTTAAATCCAGAACTACTGTAAATGTTTAATTAAAATCATTCATTTATATCCTATATCGTGAATGCTAAATCTGCAAATGGTTGGAACTAAATATTTAGCTTAATATGCAAATTCACATGACTGGAGACCGGAAGTAACAAAATAAAAGCTGGAACACACAAAATACTCTTGAAATAGTTTCTCCTAAATATATATTTTACCTAGATATTGTTATTATCACAATGACTAATGTCCAAGAGCAGACTGCCACCATTGAGTAGGTTTTATTCATTTTCAAGCAAAGTAAACAGACAGTCTGGGCTGCTCTACCAGCTTTTATTTTGTTACTTCCGGTCTCCAGTCATGTGAATTTGCATATTAAGCTAAATATTTAGTTCCAACCGTTTCCTGATTTAACATTTAGGATATAGGATATAAATTTAAGATTTAAATTAAAAGTTTAGTTCTGGATTTAAACAATCAGGTCCAAAACTTCTTATTTAAAAATAAATACTTAAGTTGCTAAATGTTGTAAATGTGCAAAAAAAAAAAAAAAAGTGACTCTAAAAATTTCAGACCATTTTAAACACTGTCTGGCGCTAAATGTGAGAAAATGTTGTGGTAATTTTCAGCATGTGCTGCTTTACAAACAGCGCCCCATAGCGACGCTTCCATTTGTGGTGAAAAGAGAGCTAGACTCCTGTGCTAATTTACTGAAGCAACATTCCGCTGCCAATCTTTGCAAGCGCTACAGTATAAATTAATATCTAATACTCCCATTGTGGTTGTTCATTATGTTTTATTTATTAACTCTGCCACAAGTGGACCTTACGCTGGCCAGAGCAGGATTCTTCCTATGGTTAAAGCAGGACACTTCACAAATAACATAGTACACATCTCATGAACAAGATTTTTTTTTCTTTTTATGTGGGCCAAATCAATCATATTAAAAGTAAACTAATGAAAATTTCTGCTGTAGTTTCATTCTTTTAATAAGCCATGTTACTTGCTATGATCCAGGGTTTTGAACAGCCGTGATAATATACTGATGTCTGGCCCGAGGGTACACATCTGATGCTGCTCACTGTGCTCCGCAGTGTGCTCACTTAGCTTGTGTGTCTGCTCAGACACATGAAAAATTAGAGGGAACATTGTTTGTGACTGTTAACTTTGGTTTCTACCTAAATTGATTATGTGTAGATTTATGTTGACAATAAATGAAGACTTGAAAAATGATAATATCAATGGTCATACGCAAAAGATAAAACGGAGGCGATAAATGGTTAAAAAAGACAAATAGTGCAAGATGCATCAACTGAAATGTTTCAATTAATCCCTCTGGTAGTATTAGGGGTGACATTTTTAGTCATAATGAATGGATGACTGCAAATATTTATTATCGTTGTTGAATTTATTGGAGTCAGTTAGTTTTGCAAATGTTTAGCATGCTTTATTTACTGATGCTGTCCAATTCTGCATGAACACAATTATCAAGACACAACATGGGATTCACCATAGTTACAGACTGAGCACATGCATTTTAGGGGTTCTGAAAATGGCCTCATATACACATGAACACCCCTTTACCCCCAAATCGACCATGAATTTCAGTCATAACATGACTTGCAATAAAAAGCCCTATCTACAAAAGTGAAGTGTAAGTCAGCCCAAAAAGTTTCACCTTGGCATTTGGCATACAGGAGGTGCAGCTTTATATTCCGTATTGTTAAAACTGTCTACTTGTAGTGGACTTGTACAGTAGGTCTTCGCTAATGAGCACTGTGGTTTTTCTTTCATAAACAGCATATTAGGAAAACGTATTGCCACGTGTAAATATATAAACACCTCTTGATGAGACTGCTCCTTTTTCTGATACGATTAAGCAAAAATGTAGTAGGTACACCGATAGAGCGCTAAAACACTAGTATTAGTATTGGCTAGGGCTGAAGGATAATGGAAAAAACTGACATTGCGACTTTTTGGGGGTTTGAAATATATTGCGATTACCGTAGGCATCTGCCGGTATAAGATTCTGACGTTATGATAAGCTTAGGCCAAAATAACACAGTATCACGGTATTGCAATCACAGCTCTAAAATATGTGACTTTTTTTCCATTTAACAGGACTTTTATTTTTCAAAACATATTAGCAAATTGGAACATAAGTATAGTGTTAAGTCAAAATAAATTAAAAAAAAAAAAAAAAAAAAAAATATTCTAAATAAAATTAAAGTAAATGCACTCCTTTAGGTGAGCCTAAACTCACAGCCACAGCTCAACATTATTACCATCAGAACAAAAATAATTATTTTCCATAAAAAGCACATGTGTATGACTCATATCAAGTTCACATTATATACACACTCTTTCTCATCACAGACACTTTCCAGAGAGAAAAAAACCCACCATGTTTTACCACCGCTAGACACACTAACCACGCTGGAGTTAACTCTCATAGCTGGTGGGAAATGTTCATGACAGTGTTTACTAATCTTTAATTTTGTATAAATGTGAAATCATATTGGAGGTATTGCCTCCCCGGCAGCCACCCTCCGCAAACATGTTTTACATGTTGGTTGGCCCTCATCATCTAAGCCACGGCCGTCTGTAACTTTTCTGCAGCCGAAATATTCCCATACCAGCGATTTTATTTTCGTCCATGGGGGGAAAAAGTTCAGGAGTTTCACCTTTTCTAGCCATTGTGGAGCACAGCTGACTCACTGACACTGAGTAACAACCGATGGGGGAGGGTTAAGCTATGCAGCTGCAAGCGGGGGGTTTCTCCCTGTATTTTTGGGACATAAAAAATAGCTAATACTGGAGTGACAATATGACGGAATTTCTTTGCGGTTGTGAAACCTTGACGTTTACATACCACTGTATACCTTGAAACCGGTGAACAGCACATGCCATGTCTAATTGCCATGTTAAAACTAGAAGACTTTTTACGAGATGACTTGAATAGCTCCATTTGGGAAGACTTTGGTATAGACCCTACTCACCAACGTCACAGAATGACGTGTCGCTGTATCCGGCCGCCATATTGTCCGTCTTTGTTTAGCTGTATTCTCAATGGTTTCAATTTGTCGTGCAATTTATAGTGCAATCCATGGAAGCCCCGGTGCTTTCAGACGCTGTAAACTCATTGGATGCGTTGCATAAAAGGCGTTATGTGAAAAAGCTTCAGTCTATCCATTCGCCAGATCCATATTTGATGCCTAAATCGATATTTTTCGACCCGCTGTCTTCGCCCTATCTACCTGACATCTGCTACCCTGATATCTACAACTATCTTGTCCACACAAAATCAGCCTATTCTCACGAAAGTTTGAAAAACTTTAAGAGCAGCACTCCAAGCAACATTACCCCGTGTGATCCTTTACTTCCAATTTTCTAAAATGGCGACAATCAATAAAAAAAAAAGTTGACTGCGATGGCCAACGCTTCAAGGATAGGTGGATATTGGACTATTTCTTCAATAAAACACGCAACAACTGTGTCTGCCTCATTTGCAAAGAGACAGTCGCTGTTTTCAAAGAGTTCGATGTGACGCGATAATGATATTACTGAACAAGACACGCTGACATGTACGACAACATTACAGGGAAGATACGCAGCGAGAAATTATAGCAACTTGAAGCTAGTTTAATTTCACAGCAGCAGTATTTCACAAGAGCCCGGGTATCGAAAGAGAACGCCACAAAGACGAGACTGTTGAAATTATGAATTAAGAAAAATAATAAAGCAAATGTGACACACAGAAGGGCTTGCTAAAATTTGTTTAAATATATTGTTCTATGTAAATCAGCCAAGGTAGCCCCCACATTTTTACCACACCAAATCTGGCCCCCTTTGCAAAAGGTTTGGACACACCTGTTTAACTGATGATCCGTAGACGAGGCCAGCTTCTTTCACTTGGTACCAGCTAAATATTATTCAAAATGTAATGATGGTGGAAGAAATAAGCATCTTGAATTTGAAACTGTATGTTGTCGGCGATTAGCCTCGCAATGATCTTAATTGTGGTTGTCAGCCCAAAACCCTCTAAATATATATTAAATGCATCTTACCAGATATAAAATGACTACTACATAATTTGTGGTAATCGTTTGGTGCCCAGTTTTCTCGTCGAATTGCAGCAGTCCATCTCGCTCTCCCCTCCGGGTCTCTCGGAATACGGTAGAACTTCAAGTCTCTCCGTCGATCTTCTCTGTTATTGCGACCAACCGCCCCACACGCCCTCACCATTTTGATTATTAATGTTAACGAGCAGAAAAACACGCCATAATATGAGGAATTTACGTAGCGGTAATGCGTCAACATGACGAGTAGACGGACAATATGGCGCGGAGGCGTGGTTGTGACGTCATGTGAGTAGGGTCTATACTCACCATGACCACATTCGATTCATTAAATAGTGTAATCCAGTCTAAGGGGGTTCATGAGGAAGATTGCTGTATATAAAAGGGATCCAGGAGG
This sequence comes from Corythoichthys intestinalis, assembly GCF_030265065.1. NCBI lineage: Eukaryota > Metazoa > Chordata > Actinopteri > Syngnathiformes > Syngnathidae > Corythoichthys > Corythoichthys intestinalis. The sequence goes on along the minus strand of NC_080395.1, from coordinate 35,630,842 downwards.
CCATGTCTATGCATACTGGTTGCTTTTATGAACCAAAATAAAAGTTTACGTGTTCAAAAAACTCTCTACCTCATATGTACATTATATTATTCCTTATTGAATGTAATTTTACTTTTTGTTGCATTATTCATGTTGCAATTAAATTAGGGCTGTCAAACGATTAAAATTTTTAATCGAGTTAATCACAGCTTTAAAAGTAATTAATCGTAATTAATCGCAATTCAAAACATCTCTAAAGTATGCCATATTTTTCTGTAAATTATTGTTGGAACGGAAAGAAGACACAAGAGGGATATACGTACTAGTATACATTCAACATACTGTACATAAGTACTGTATTTGTTTATTATAACAATAAATCCACTAGATGGCATTAATATTATTAACATTCTTTCTGTTTAAGGGATCCACGGATAGAAAGACTTGTAGTTCTTAAAAGATAAATGTGAGTACAAGTTATAGTAATTTTGTATTAAAATCCTTCTTAATGTTTTCGTTTTAATAAAATTTGTAAAATTTTCAATAAAAAAAATAATAGCTCGCCATTGTTGACGTCGCAGAGCGGGACGTCACATGGGCTCCCTGCTGTTCTTCCACAGTGTCCTTAACTACCTAAGGTAGTGATTGAAATACACCACAAGGTTTCAATGGCGAGTTTTAAATTAATTTGAGATCTAGAGATCAGAGTAAGTTTTATGTGTATTTTGCATAGCTATTTTGATTGGGAATGCCAGTTCTCTTTGCACTGAGCGCTTTTCTTTTTGTGAACATTATTTTTTTGAGAAATAGGAATATATTTTTTTTGTCGTGTTTTCACTAAATGATACTTTAGCGACTTAACTGTTCCGCCCAAATGCATGATGGGAAGTTGGGCAACCATGACTGTCAGTGGTGGCTGCAAATGATATATGTTCTGGGTTGTGTTAAATAATGCTTGTTAAGAAAAAAGATGATAATCTGTCATTCTTCCCCACGTCGCTTGCCACAATACTTATGTTTGTTGTGAAAAAGTTCCCAAAGCATATGCCAATAAACGTCGCAGTCCAATGAACGCCTGTGTCCACTCGCATTTCTCTGCAAAAAACGGCGTGATTGTAATCTGTTTGAGGCAATGCATGAGCGGGTCATTCCGGGCATGCGTTATATGTGTCAAATATTTTAACGTGATTAATTTTAAAAATTAATTACTGGCCGTTAACGCGATAAATTTGACAGCACTAAATTAAATTGATTTTGCACTATTTTGGCCTTTGACAAACAAAATAAGTTTTAGAGGAGTCTATTTCAATTATTATCTCCCATACCAAATAGGCAAAAAAAAGTTTTTTTTTTTTTTTTTTACTGCAATGTATTAGTCTTTATGTTTTTAAGTAGTGCTTGACTAAGCCGTAATACTGATTATGCAGCCAATTAATATCAAAAGAAATGAAAAGCTATTTTGTATATTTTTTTCAAACGCCATGGTTCCAACGCAATGCAATAAATAGTTGTCCCAGAAACATACTAGAATAAAATATATAACATAAAGGAAAAACCTATTCTAACTCTTCAGGCATAATATGACCGCCCTTTATCCACCCCCAGTAAGCAAGCTCAGTTAAACAAGCTCAATCTCTGTCCACCACACACACACACACACACACACACACACACAAACGAAACCCAAAAGCTAACGCACATAGTCCCAGCAGAGAGTGAAAAGGGAGTGACTTGGATTAGTTTGTACACCAGTGAAAATTGGCCAAACATTCCCAATTATGGAACAAGGTGGGCTAACCCAATACACCACTGCAATTACCTGGCATCGGCACACACGGCCGAGTGCCGACCAGCAGACACGCAGAAAAACGCACACACAAGTGCACACCTATCGCGACAACAGAAGGTGCTGATCTAATACGGTTGGTCACTTAGAGAGGTTGGAAGAGCGATTGGTCCTCCTTTGTCTTCAAATGCTCTTGTCCTGTTGCCTCTGCTATTTGTCTGCTGTCATTCCTGTGATGGGAACGTCAGCCTCTCCCATCCGTTGTTCTCACTTTTGCTTCTTCTCCTCTCTCAGCCATGTCCTGTCTAGTATTGGGACTCCTGTGTCTCTGTGGTGACCATCATTCTTTCTCATCTTTTTTTTTTTTTTTTTTTTTTTTTAACCAAAGAGAAAACACCAGATTCAACGAGTAATATTTATACTAATAATAATACAATACTGTATAAGCTCTTGAGTAAAAATATAAAAACTGCCATTAAACCAAATTGGTACCATTTGATTGCAGTAACTCTCTCAAGGGTGAAGTTGGATTTTTCAGTTTTTACCTAAAAAGAATTATGAACTAAAATAACTTCCTTAAATAACATATGAACTACTGAAAATTGGTATTTTGGCCTAGGCGTTTTAATTTTTACAGGCTGAAGGCTTGTTAAGTCACCACTCAAGTTATTGTTGTTCTTAAAGTCCTACTTCTGCGCCATTAATGAACAGTCTTGAAACTTGGTAGGGCAACGCGAAATTATTGTTGCCTGTAGGTTACAAGTTAGCCTGTAGACGGCAGCCTTCATACATAATACACACATGCTTGTTTAAGTCGTGCAACATTGTATTTGTGCTAATCACATAATGACAACATAATAAAATGATATTGAAAAGCATATTTTAGCTCAGATTTTAACCAGTCAGGGTTGAATATCACCAAATACACACAACAGAATTAATGAACTGAGAAACTTATTGCAGTAACATCCTGTGGACCAAATGCTAATTTAGCGTATTTGAAAAGTTTCAAAGAAAGTAAGTTTATTTTCTCAGGTAAATGGGGAGAAAATTAGAGACTACTAAAAAAAATTGAATACTTTTGCGATTTAAATAATTGTATTTCAAGGTAAGTCTTAATTAAGGGGTGGGCAAACCAGTCATGAAGGGCCATAGTGGTTGCTGGTCTTTGTTCCTGATCCAGCACAGACAGTTTCACTAATGAGGTTTCTTCTGAAACAAGAAGCCCTTGACTGCGATCAACTTATTGCACTTGCGAGACACCAGATTGGTGAAAAGGTGTCCTCTTGATGGGTTGGAACGGAAACCTGCACCCACTGCTGCCTTTTGTGGAATATTTTACCCACCCCTGGTCTAAATGAAGAAACGGCAACAATTGTGTAAAATATAGGTTAAATTAATCTGTTAAATTCAATAAATCAATGTAAATGATTGATTGATTGATGTTTGCTTGATAAAAAAATGTGTATGTATATATATATATATATATAAATATATATATATATATATATATATATATATATATATTCGTATGTATGTATATGTATGTATGTATATATATATATATATATATATATATATATATATATATATCAGGGGACTTGAGGTTCTGCTCTAAGACCCCCAATTTGGCCAAATTTCAAAGCTTAAAATCTCAATTTTCTGGGGGAAAAATGTTTTTGACCAGGAGGGCATTTAAAAAAATAAATAAATAAAGCCCGAAACCCTAACTTGAGGTGAGAGCATGAGCGTTCAAAGACAAACGTGATTTTAACAAGATATTCTCACGTTCTTACCTTGTTTTGATCCAAAAATTCCATGTACCATGTCTCACCGAGTGTCAAAACACAGCTGTGAATGGCCACAGCTGGATTTTTGGGGGATTTTATGGTTGAAACGTGGTAATATAACTAGGGTAGAATGCAGAAATCGCAGACATCAAGGAGTGGTTGAGATTTTTTTTTAAAAAAATATTTACCCTTTTAAACTTTTTTTTTTTTTTTCCTTTGTTTGGATCGATTATATAAAATAAAATAAAATTAAGTGATGGTTACGATGTAGATATTTGTGACCTATTTAGAGAAGGGTTTTTTTTTTCATTGTAATGTAATTTGTTTAAAAGATGCAAGTGAATAATTTAAAAAGTCGTTTTTTTTGTTGTTGTTGTTTTTTTTAAACCAAATATATATCAATTAATGATTCTAAGATAAAAATTATAGACATTTCAAATAATATAATTCTTTTTATGGCTGGGTTGAAACAAAAGCAGTTGTACGGTGTCTGTAATTGAGGTCTCCAGGATAAAACGAATAAATAAAAAATAGTTCGGGGGCTTAATGAGCCATGAAACTGCTATGGCAGCATATAGACATATTCTATCAAACACAACAGTTCTTTTGGCTTAAAATACAACAGATTTTAAAGAGGGGTGCAAGAGCAGAAACTGCTTTTTCATATATATATACACATATACAGAAGTGTAAGTGTGTGTATATATATATATATATATATATATATATTCCCATCATATATTTTTAGACTTTTGTGTGTGTGTGTGTGTGTGTGTGTGTTCATCAAAATGTTAACACTTTCTTTGCTCCTTGCGTCAATACACATCTATCTACATGTGTTTGTAGGTGAGTGCCCGAGCATCTCTTTAGCCGTAGTAGCAGTGTTCTAATTGCATAGCACTGTGCGGGACAGGTGGGGGAAGTGTCCGTGACAGTCTATTAAGGCAGGATATCCCTGTTGCCATTAGCTGCAGATTGCCCAGCGACTCTATGGTCTTACTTTTATCCGCTAGTCAACTACTGAATTGCGCAACAGCATCATCCCTTGTAGGCTTAAAAAGCAGTTCATTTTTCCGCTAAGCCGGACCTACCGTATACAGTATTTACCCTTTATAATGCACTCATTTAACTCATTAGATGTCATTGACGCTGTAGACGTCCCATCCATTTTGACCGGCTGGGAGCGAATGATCGCCGCTAGCCCTCCCAATTAAAATGGATAGGATGCGTAGCGCATGTCACTCACACATGAGCATTCACGGACACTCCCACCAAATTTGGGCGTCTATCCTTGTCAATGGCAGGCAATGAGATTATGAAATTTAAAAAATATATATAAAATCAATTTCAGATTGCTTTTGGGGTCTATAATCAGCATTTTCTGGTTTTATTCATTTATATTTTATTAATTTAGTTTTTATATATTCTTTAATTTATTTATAACAAATAAATGAAACCAATATGATAAAATACAATGATGGCGTTTTTAGCTATAATGAGTACTTTGTGGAAAATTATTAATGCATGTTTTTGTAAAGAAAAAAATGAAAAGTTACATCCACCTCATATGTTCAGCTTTATCTGCCAATATCCATATACAGTGTAATCTGAGCATATAAGGCCCATGTGAGTAAAAAATGTGTGTATTTTCTTGCTGTGCACATGTCCTGTGTGTTCAGATGGTGGCAGTAACAGTTCAAGGAGTCCCAGAGGGGGTGCAGTCTCCAGTGGTAAGAGCTTTGAGCCCCTCCTCTCTTCACATGAGCTGGGTCCGACCCACAAGTCCCAATGGAAGAGTGCAGTGGTATCACCTGAACCAGACTGGTGTTGGCACCATATTTACACACACACAGGCACCCGGGAATTATACAGTGACTGGTAAGAAACGGTTAATCATATTCTTGGCGTTCATTCTTTTTATGGTTTGGATTGTTTTGCTACTTTAAGTCACTTTTTTCTTTGATTATCATCCTTTTGTACCCAACCTCTCACCAATTTGTTTCCTTTAGCCTCTTTTCCTACCTTCAGCCCGCCCCTGCAAAAACAAACCTCCCCCTCCCGTCCCTCCCCTTAATACACTTCCATCTTCCCTTCTTTCCTTTGTCATCTCTAAACCTTCTCCTTGTCCGTCAACTCCTCCTCTCCCCATCCTCCCTATCCTCTCTATTATATTTGCCATGCATTTATGTATGTCTGCTGCTTTGGTGAACGCCGTCTAATGACTGAATATACATCTGATTTCCGCCACAATCTTGCAAAACCCCTTACAACAACACTACTACATGTGAACAATATCACAATCCGAAAATAAGACTCAACCATTGACAAATATACAGTGCTGGTCAAAAGTTTTGGCACCCCTGCAATTCTGTCACATAATGCTCAATTTCAACCAGAAAATGATTGCAATTACAAATGCTTGGTAGTAATATCTTCATTTATTTTGCATGCATTTTTACAAAACACAGAAGAGAATGAAAAAAAATCACTTTACACAAAACTCCAAAAATGGGCTCCAAAACTCCAAAAAACTCCGAAGAACCGCTTCCGGTATCCATCAATGAGTTCCTTACAATGCTCTGCTGGAATTTTAGACCATTCTTCTTTGGTCAACAGCTCTAAGTCTCTGAGATTTGAAGGGTGCCTCCTCCAAACTGCCATTTTCAGATCTCTCCACAGGTGTTCTATGGGATTCAGGTCTGGACTCATTGCTGGCCACTTTAGAAGTCTCCAATGCTTTCTCTCAAACCATTTTCTAGTGCTTTTTGAAGTGTGTTTTGGGTCATTGTCCTGCTGGAAGACCCATGACATCTGAGGGAGACCCATGTTCCTCACACCGTGCCCTACATTATGCTGCAAAATTTGTTGGTAGTCTTCAGACTTCATAATGCCATGCACACGGTCAAGCAGTCCAGTGCCAGAGGTAGCAAAGCAACCCCAAAACATCAGGGAACCTCTGCCATGTTTGACTGTGGGGACCGTGTTCCTTTCTTTGAAGGCCTCGTTTTTTTCTTTCCTGCAAACTATGTTGATGCCTTTTTCCAAAAAGCTCTACTTTTGTCTCATCTGACCAGAGAACATTCTTCCAAAACATTTTTGGCTTTCTCAGGTAAGTTTTGGCAAACTCCAGCCTCGCTTTTTTATGTCTCTGGGTCAGAAGTGGGGTCTTCCTGGGTGTCCTACCATAGAGTCCCTTTTCATTCAGATGCCGACGGATAGTACGGGTTGACACTGTTGTACCCTCGAACTGCAGGACAGCTTGAACTTGTATGGATGTTAGTCGAGGTTCTTTATCCACCATCCGCACAATCTTTCGATGAAATCTCTCGTCAGTTTTTCATTTCCGTCCACATCTAGGGAGGTTAGCCGCAGTGCCATGGGCTTTACACTTATTGATGACACTGTGCACGGTAGACAAAGGAACATTCAGGTCTTTGGAGATGGACTTGTAGCCTTGAGATTGCCCATGCTTTCTCACAATTTTGCTTCTCAAGTCCTCAGACAGTTCTTTGGTCTTCTTTCTTTTCCCCATGCTCAATGTGGGACACACAAGGACACAGGACAGAGGTTGAGTCAGCATTCATCCATTTTAACTGGCTACAAGTGTGATTAAGTTATTGCCACCACCTGCCTGTGTGAAGCAAAGCCAACATTTCCAAATAGAAATGGTCATACTGTACCTGCTTGATACACAAGCATGTATGTAAAACCTCACTTAAACGCACTTCTCGCTTTCTCTATTCATTTGCTGTTTGACCCAATAAAGTCTTCAAATTGATCAACTTTGAATGAAATATATCACCAGATATGAGGTAATACACACCCCAGATAGATAGATAGATAGATAGATAGATAGATAGATAGATAGATAGATAGATAGATAGATAGATAGATAGATAGATAGATAGATAGATAGATAGATAGATAGATAGATAGATAGATAGATAGATAGATGGTTTTTTCCTATCTATCTATCTATTACAAATTTAGTGATTTTTTTCCTTCATTTAATAACTACCAGAAGCCATAAAAACTCAGCATTTCTCAATAAAACTGAAGCATGTGGTAAGAATACATTTTGCATGTTTTGCAGTATTTTTTTCCCCCCAATTTTTAATAAACTAAGTAGTTCCTTATACCAACGACAACTGCCTTCTGTTGATCAATGATTTGCTTCAGGAAAAGCAACAAATAGGCCCTTTATTAATAGCATTTTAGCTGTTTGCAATGATGACACTTCATAGACAAAATGAAGCACTGCTGTTCAAAGGTACCCCATGTGAATCGATATTAAGCATTGCCATCATTAGCTTGCGATGAATGATTGCCTGCAATTATATAGATTATGGCATTAATCATGTGTTTAATTGGCCTTTTGTAGGCTCATTATTAATTCACAACGATAGGGAATAGAGTATGTTCTTTTATTTATTCATGCTTTCTTTTTTTTCCCTCTCTCAACACTGGCCGTAGCGTGCACTCCGATTGGTACGTGTAAATGAGTCAAGTGTGTAGACGGGATGGAGAGCAGTTAGGAACTTTTCCTTTCATGTAGTAGTCGTATCTAATCAGTGTCAGATATAAAAAAATGTAATGTCATCATGTTTGGCAGGTTTACTTTTCTCTTGCCTGTTCATGGGTTGTGCATTCATTCATAAACTTCAGGAACAATGACAAAGAGGAGGTTTTATTCATAATTTAGAATATGTTTCCAAACAAATTATAATCAAATAATTCACTCTTAACTGTTTTTTATCATCTATGAGTACCGTGTTTTCCGCACTATAAGGTGCACCTTCAACAAATGGCCTATTTTAAAACTGTTTTCATACATAGGGCGCATCGCAATATAAGGTGCAGTTTTAGTATTGGTTAGGGTTGCGTTATGCATCCACTAGATGTAGCTGCGCTAAAGGCAATGTCATGCCATGAGTAACTAATATTGATCCATTTATTGGGTGACCCCCAAAAAAAGGCAACTTTTTAACAATACAATAAAGCCAAGAGTGATTGAAAAAAAATGCATTATTTATAGGAAATGAAACCTTAAACATGCCAATTAAGAAACAATGATGGAATTTTCTTTTTTTTTTTTTAAATGACGGTCTTTAAATGGCATCCTCCCGTACGAATGGATTCTTGAAATCTGCTGTTCAGAATCCTCTTTGACTCATCATCTGAGCTGGAATACTGTGGATTGTGTCCTGATTTCACCATGGTTACGAAAACGGCACATTGTTTACTTGCTGAAGGTCACTGTCTCGCAGTGCTGCCACTTGCTCATGTCTGGCAATACTCAAAATTTTTTTTTTTTATTTATTTTTTTTTTTTTTTTTTTAAGTGGTCAACAGCAGATTTCAAGAAAGCATTAATGCAGGAGGACGTCATTTAAAGCAGTGGTCCTCAACTTTTTTTTTACCACGGACTGGTGTAATGTGGGCCTTTTTGTTTTCATGGACCGGCAATTTGTGGCAGAATATGACAGTAAATATAAAATAACACGTCGAGGCTAAAAAAACAAATATTAAGTGCAGGGAAAATGTCCCTCACCATACACTGAATAAACCTTTTTTTAACAGCAGCCTTTCCTAAAACTTGTCGGCAAATATCCATGGTCCCAGGCATAATGAGTTCTTCTCCAATCGTTTCTTAGCTGTAGCAATACAATTCGCCATGAGGTATGACACTCTCAGTGCATTCGCTTTTGTTGCCTCATTTGCTAGCTTTTAGCCATATATTATGCAGAATGGACTTGGTTGTAGTCTCCTCTTCTGGCTCAACTAGTGGCCTTTTCCCCGTATAAAAGCTGTGCAAGGACATCGCCGCCCCCAGCACACAGCCAACAGCAGCTGAAGTTACTGTTTACGTTGACTGGCGCTGGGCTGCTATAGGTGTGCAAACACCCTAGTAATTGCGGGCAACCACTAGATGGCGATTTACACGAATCTTTACTCGGATTAGACTGTAGAGTAGACAGGGATATTGATGTGTCAAGTGCCACAGGCCAGATTGCAGTCATTAATAAATTATTTATTTCTCTGCGGCCAGGTAGCAAATGCGCCACGGACCGGTGGTTGGGGACCACTGATTTAAAGGAAATAATTTTTAAATGAAAATTCCATAGATATTTCTTAGATGGCATGTTTTATGGTTCCAATTACTATGAATTAAAAAAAAAAAATTCTATTACTCTTGGTTTTGATTGTTAAAAACTTGTTTTGGGTCACCCTGTTTTCGTAGTTGTAGTAGCTTTATGCATCCACTAGATGGAGCTACGCTAAAGGGAATGTCACGTCATGATTAACTAATTGTGGCGGGGCTCTTGCTCACAATGAATGGCAACTGAAGCAGAATGAGTTTGTTTTTAATAAATACGTTCCCAACGATTATACAGGCAGTTTTCTATGACAAAGTGCAAAAGTGATTATACAAAAAAGTTAAACCAAATTCACCATATTTACAAAAACATTCATAGCATAACAAACTAAAAAAGGTCTGTTACATTATCTGCACCACTGCGTAACTTCAAATGATCTAGGGAGGCTAGGTTGGTCTGTCTTTATATTTCCCAGGCTCCTCCCCTCAAAACCAGTTAACTCAAAAAGTCCAGTTATCTGCTCAGTAACTCCTGTTTGTTCAATATTAGCTTCATTGTAAATTAAAGAAAAATACAATAAGCAAAATACTGGTACTACTGCACTGAAATAACATTTGGAAAGAAAAAAAATTTATGTGGGCTACAAACCCACCCCATACGGTGACGTCACACGCTGACGTCCCGCTCGCGACGTCATAAATTGAGGAAGTAAAGGAGCGCTCGGTTTGAATACTTGTGAAAATGTTTGTTAAGAGTATGGCATCAGGTTGTTTTAGCGGCAGCCTAGTGTGCACCCCAGACCCCCGCGATGCCTAACAATTTAACAGGTACGGTGTGAGAGTACGCGAGCGTGTGTGTATGCGTCATACGAATTATATTGGAGACGCAGAGTTTCCTGTGTCTTATGTATAATATTGAAGATGCAGAGTTCCCCGCAGGTTCTAACGGGGCACTCCATTACTCTAATATTGATCCATATATAAGGCGCATCTGATTATAAGGCGCATTGTTGGCTTTAGAGAAAATGGAAGGCTGTTAGGTGCGTTTTATAGTGCGAAAAATACAGTATAGAAGCCTTAGCATCATACTATATTTTTTGTGAAAAATATAAAAGTAGTTCACTTCAAACACTTTTAAACACACCATGAAAAGGTCCAATGCATACCTTGAAAACTAAACATAAAACTGAAAACGAGTCAGATATTTAACAGGAGAAGCCATGGAACAGTGTTTGCCTATGTAATTTACCACACCTGTGCAGTGAAAGGAAAATCTGCATAAAAAGTGACCTTGAGAATTTGTATTCACTAATGGTACTAAATTAAATACAATTCCTGGATGTACGTCACATTCAACCCAACATTTACTGCGAGCTAATACATAAAGTTTTAACCGTTGAACTTTTTACAGATGGGTTACATTTTTTAGAAATTACATTTGAGTATATGGAATGTATAGTCCTGCTCTGCTTTGTCTCATGTGTGTGAGTGTAGGTGTGCGTGCGTATGTGAATCTGATCCCAGCATTCCACTGGAGACACATCAGAGAACCACAGACAGGAAGTCAAACTCTTAATTATTTAGATGAGGTGTTATCAAAGCACTCTCCCTCCTCATTCCCTCCTTTCTCCTTCCCTCATTCTCATCATCATGATTTCACTCATCATTCTATCAATTTCGCCTCCTTGCCGTTACTTCCACATAAATATATACATTATATTTGTCCTTTCCCTTGTCCCTCCGTTGACGCCGCCTTCACTCTTACATCGTCGGGCTGCGGCTCCTTGGGCTGTGTATCCGGTGACAGTTGACCCCATCATCTTATCATATTCTCTGACGCAAACCAGCAATGGCAAACTGTCAATAAAATTCCATTTTGGATCAGTTACTTTTATTGCTGTCTCCTGCCACAATGCACACAGAGAAATAGAGATAAATGCCACCAGCTTCTCTTTGTCATAATAATACATACTATACTGTCAAAGTTCTCTTATTAGCTCTTTTCTCTGCAATGTATACCTTGGAATGACAGTTTTGTCTTGTCCCGCTGGCATCACAATGCCCTCCACCCGTTTTTCACTTGCTGGTGATCACTGTTAAAATGATTGAAGCTTCCTTTCCCTTTCCATAATCAGGTATATAAGCATACACGTGAATGTATGAGTGCATGTACGCGCACTCTCATCTCTATACTCATTCCTGGCATGTATACACGCACCCACACACACGCCAGTGATTCACCAACAGAACAACACTGCCCTCTTTAGGAAGAGTGATAGAGGTCTCTCATTTGTGTGTGTTGATGAGAACATAGAAATGAAGTTGTTTAAGTTGAAGATTAATTAAAGTTAGTTTATTTTTGGTAGTATTCGTGTGGGATTTTGTCTCCTCATTGGTCATTATTTTTGTTACCGTACTCATACACATCATATATATATATATATATATATATATATATATATATATATATATATATATATATATATATATATATATATATATATAATACATGCTTTATAGTCTGGTCATCTTTGAATCTCGTCTCCATTTTCTTTGCATTTTATACTGACTAAATTTACTGACTCTATGGTTACTGTTATATTAAGTGTTGCACCACATGATATTGAAAGTAGTGGAGACATTTATAATGCTAGAATGTGTACACACATGCTTAGTTACGAGGTTTAATGGTGCAACATGGCCTTACGATTCAACCCCGGCTGACAGATTTTATTTATTTAACCCAAACGCAGCCAGTTGTTAGAAAACACACACACATATTGATCACTGGTTTGTAACCCTTTATAGAGGCTATGGCTTAACACCATAAATGTGGACATCACATTTTCCTTCATGTGTTATTATTAATGAATAAATAAACTGTTAATAAAAACTAAATTCTATATTATTATAATAAAATTAAAAAGAATGAAATCAGTTTTAAAGACAATTTAACTCATTACCAGCGATTGACAATGACAGACAAATTAATTTGAAATGGAAGGACTGCCTGTGACTGCTCATGTTTTAACGCCATTGACGGCACTAGACGTCCAATCCATTTTGACTGGGAGGGTTACCGGCGATGACTCCCCATCAAAATGGATCGGACGTCTAGTGCCGTCAATGGCAGCCAGTGAGTTAAATAAATGCCTCATTAGGGTTAATTAAGCAAGAGGGCCCGCCACGAGGCACATTAAGCAGGCCAAGCTGTAGAGAGAGACGTGAGGATGCTATGGGGAACTCTCCGCTGTGCATTATCCTGACGTGTATTTGTGTGTATCCGTGTCTCATGTGTCCGCGCCGGCTGAGTACCACTAGCAGCTGAGTCACACAGTAGGGTCTCTCTAGCATCCAAACATGCACTATAGTGGGAAACCAGCAGTAGAACACCTTTTCACTAAATTTTGTTAATAAAATGGCTTATTTTCCCAATTTAATCAATTTTTGATATTTTAAAGAAGTCCTTCTATATAATATGGAGATGAAACACACACACTTTACAGATTATTCTAATAAATGTTCCGAAACCACACAGGAATAAAGAATAAATTCACAGTTTCTGGGCATGTCAATATTATTTATTGCTTGATATGAAAATGTATTACATACGTATATAATATACATATTTCAACAGCACATCTCACTGCAGTGCCACTGTGTATCGTCAGACTCATCATTTGAAGTAAAACTGTTTTACGTCTTTTCGTTTGTCGTCAATTTGATTTGCAAGCTGTTGTATGCAGTTGCCTGCTAAGTGAATGACCATAAAACATTCAGTCAGGTCCCATCACACCTTGAAACATTTGCATTTAGTTCAGTTTTCACTTGTGCCTTACCCCTGTGTATCAAGAACGAGTACTGAAAACTCAAAATTTTCAAGTGTATTTCCTAAAATTAAAAAATACACTTAAATTTCCCCACAAATAAATCACACCTGCACTTAAAGATCCACTCAAGTGGCTGTGTGATTTCTTTGACTGCATAGCAAGGGGGCCCATAAATAAATCATGTCAGGACGCCGTAGCCTAAACGCATACCAAGGTATCATAATTATCATAGATCAAAAGCTGATGACATTACAGCGTCGGACCGCTTCCATCGCGTGTCAGCGCCGCAGCTGCCCGTCTTTACATTGTTTCATTATTGAGTTATGGCATGCATAATTTAGCACGGACAGATATGGATCCATCCGTTGAGAGTGGCAAGAATGAAGGGAGGGGTGACTCAATGCAAGGGAGTAGATTTGTTGGGAAACTAACCTTTCTTTCTTTGTCCAGTTATTAAGGAAAATGGACGTCTGGCACTGTCAATGGCGCTGACAGATGAGCATTTAGACAATGAGTTAAATACACTATGAAATTTTAAAAAACTAACAAGAAACAACTTTATAGTTTTATGTGGGGCAGTAACCAGTGTGTATTTCTATTCTTCAAAAAACATGTAAAATAATACATACAAAAATGACTAAGAGATATGACATTGCCTTAATTTATGTGGACATCATTTAGGCCACACTGAGCCAAAATGTGATGTCCACATATGTTGACACCAGGTCTTCGTTTTTTTTTTTTCTTCTTCTTAGCCTCTCGTGTTCAGCTGCTTAGACACGGAGAATGGGAATCTGAGTCTCTTTCTAGGCTGAGGAGTTTTAATGTGCCACACTGGAGTTTGGTGTACTCGCATTGTTTAATTTATTTATTTATTTATTTTTTAATTTTCTATTTTTTTATTGGGAGAAGACAGCGGACAGAAAATGGTTTTGGGAGGACAGAGTGAGGAATGATAAACAGAAGAACAAAAAAAAAAAAACATCATTAAAGATGCATGCTACCTACTGTCAACGGTGTTTGTTTTTTCTTTTTTTTTTTTAATAACAAAAATTGTCATTTGTCTGGTTAAATGCACAAAAAATGTATGCATAAAATATGCAATTGTACATCTTAATCATCCTGTTTATGTCTTGTAGGTTTACAGCCATTCACAGACTACACTTTTGTGCTGGTGGCCTGCACAGCTGTGGGATGCGGCGCAAGTTCACCTTCCACAGGACGCACTTTACAAGCCGCTCCCACTGGTATATATACACACACACACACACACACATAAAAACAAATCTCCATTTAGGCACACAAACTTAAAAAACTACTCACAAAATTTTTACACTGCAAGCTATTTTATAATCAAGTTCCGAATTTACACAGATCCTTCTTTTGTAAGGAATATACACTTTTCTAATTTATATTTTCATCACACTGAAGCAGCATCTTTTGAATTTCAACCATTTCCAAATGCATTTTGCATCTACTCATAAACCCTACGTACACCCTTTTATTTTGCCAACGCCTTCCGTGCTGCCTTCAATGACTCGTTAATCCCCTCAAGCTCCTCCTTCCACTTATTCCAGTGTCTTCATGTCACTGACGGCGCCGCCAAATAAATCAATCACATCAACTTAAATTAATTAAAACGGGGCAATTTACGGTCCAAGACGTGCAGGTTGATTATAAGAAAACAGTTTTAATTGTAAACTGAAAAAATTGAATTACATCATGAAAATATCATAAATTAATATTTCTGAAAAAGTGCAGAAATCCTTCAGGAGCTGACTTGATTTACTCAATGTCTCTCTGAGCTCATGGGGAATCACGTCTCGTCTTTTTTTGTCATTGAAACGTAATGAATGGTTGCCTTTGTCGTTTAATAAACTGCACTTTGTGTATTATTGAATGTCACAGGAGAAAATGTCAAATAAAATCAATTGGTGAAATTCTCATCTAAAAAATGGTATCTGGCTGTGTTTTCTCAGGCTGCACAAGCATGATTTTATTGTGAGGGTCTAAAAGCATTCATCATTGAATTAGAAAGGGACTAATAATCTTCAACTAGCGTGGGGCACCTTTTTACTACCACAGGCCCTTCAATGTATTAAACCTAATACAGTAATGCAATGATGTTTAATATTATATGCAGTTTGTACGAACAAAACTTAAATTGATAGTTTTCTTTTCCTTTTCCGTCTGTTCAAATGTAGGTGTGTGGTCCAGACCTAGACATGTGATAGTCAACACATCTGTAGTGGAGCTGTTCTGGGATCATCCGTCCAGGCCCAATGGACTCATCTCCCGATACAGACTGCGCAGAGGCGATCGCACTATTTTTACCGGAGACTACCGTGACCAGAATTATACCGACGCTGGACTCCTGCCAGACCGCAGGTACGTAAGCTTGTCTGAACATGAACATGGCACCTGCAAAAAAAAAAAAAAACACTGCACTTGTAGCATCATCATTAATTAAATTCCAGATTGGCATGCGTGTTTATGTGTCGTCTTAATCGGGGTGACCCTGCTTTAAAGTCTCCGCTATCGGTCTATCCGTGTCTCCCTCTGAGGACTTCACTCTCTATATGTCTGTTTGTGCCATTTAATGTGCAAATATTTGATGTGCCAATGATGCAAACACACACACACACGGAGTGAAAGCACAAATCTCGTCTGACTTTTGCTTGCAGCAGCAGTGGAGCGTAGATTTTATGTATTTGTTTATTTTTCATTTAACCTTTATTAATCTGCCTTTTTCCAAGACGGATTTGCTGTTTTAATTATGGGGCTGTAAAATTATACCCTTTGCTTTGATGGATAGATGGACTCACATAAAAAAATGTGCCCCCCCCAAAAAAACTATATAATCATGTGAAAAAAAATTAGGACACCCCATTAAATGTTCAGTTCTTTGTTAAGAAATGTTCACCTATCAATGTCTGATCTTGTTTTGCTTTATCTCTTGAAAATGCATATTCTAATTGAGGAAAAAGTTAGAACACCCTACCACCTAATAGCTAATCCACCCCCTTTTGGCTGAAATAACTTCAGTGAGACGCTTTTTGTGGCCATCTACCAGTCTTTGACATCGGTCTGAAGAATGTTTGTCCCACTCCTCAACGCAGAATACTTTCAACAGTGACTGACTGTTGAAGTGAGAGAAAACTCCATGCTGAGATCAAAGGAGCTGTCTGAGGCCTTCAGAAAGAAGATTGTAGACGATTATGAGTCTGGTAAGGGATTTCAAAAGATCTCAAAAGAAAATAAAATCAGCCATTCCACTGTCCGGAAAATAGTCTACAGATGGAGCACATTCAAAACAACTGCCAACATGCCCAGGTCTGGCCGTCCAAGCAAGTTAACCCCGAGAGTAGTCCGTAAGATGCTAAAAGAAGTCTCCAAAAACCCTAAAATGTCATCACGGGACCGACAGCAGGCTCTTGCTACTGTTGATGTGAAAATGCATGCCTCTACAATCAGAAAGAGACTTGACAAGTTTAACCTTTATGGGAGGTGTGCAAGAAGGAAACCATTTCTCTCCAAGACAAACATGAAGGCCAGACTGAAGTTTGCCAGTGAATGTGTGAGTGAATGCAGACAAAGACCAGGACTTCTGGAATAATGTTCTTTGAACAGATGAATATAAAATTGAATTATTTGGACACCAGAACAGAGGGCACGTTTGGCGTAAACCCAATACAGCATTCCAGGAAAATAACCTCATACACACTGTGAAGCATGGAGGTGGAAATGTCATGGTTTGGGGATGCTTTGCTACAGCAGGACCTGGCCAGCTCACCATCATAGAATCCACTATGAATTATATCGTGTATCAGAGGGTGCTTAAAGAACATCTGAGATCATCTGTGGAAAAAAATAAAGCTGAAGCGAAACTGGACCCTGCAACATGACAATGACCCAAAACATACCAATAAATCCACCAATGACTGGCTAAAAAAAGAAGAGAGACTGTATGCTTGGCTGTACATGCAAGAAACCCCTCAGACATCTCACAGCTGAAAGTATTCTTAGTTGAGGAGTGGGGCAAACTTTCTTCAGACTAATGTCAAAGACTGGAAGATGGCTACAAAAAGTGTCTCACTAAAGTTATTTCAGCCAAAGGGGGTAACACTAGCAATTAGGTGGTAGGGCGTCCTAACTTTTTGCTCAGTTGGAATATGCATTTTTGTTGATATATTTGGTTTAATGAGTAAAACAATGTTAATTTTTGTTGTTTACCTGCAATTAAATCACTTTATTTTCCAGAGATGAAGAAAAACAAGATCAGACATTGATTTGTGAACATTTGTGAATATTTCATGGGGTGTCCCAGTTTTTTCCAGTTCCACTCTGAGACCCCTAATTTGGCCAAATTTCAAAATTGTCTGATATGCATGTGTAATACATCATTGGAAAGCTTAAAATCTCCATTTTCTGGGATATGAAAAAAATTGAACAGGAGGCCATTTTTTTTTTTTTTTTATGTTTTTTAAAGAGCAAAACCCTATCTGGAGGCGAGAGCACACGAGAGCAGAATTTCAGACGCCATGACTTTGAGATATTATCGCGTACTTACCTTGTTTCGATCCAAAAACTCAATGTAGCATGTATCATTGCGTGTCAAGACACAGTTGTGAATGGCCACAGCTGGATTTTTTTTGGGGTGGTCGAGATTTTCTTTTTCATATATTTACCCCTTTAAACGTTTTTTTGTTTTTTTGGGTTTTTTTTTCAGTTTTTCTTTGTTTAGCTCAATTATTTATCATCTAACATATCGGAGAAAATGCGACAGTAACAAAAAAAATACAATTAAGTGATAGTGATGAAGTAGATATAAGTGACTTTTTTACAGACGCCATTTTTATTGTGACGTCATTTGTTTAAAAGTTCAAAATATACGAGTGAATTATTTTTTTAAAGTTGTTGTTTTGTTTTGTTTTTTTACACAATATTAGTCATCAATTAATGATTCTAAGCTTATGATGAAAGACATTTTGAATAATAAATACAATTAATTACCTGAGTTTTACGGCTGGGTTAAAACAAAAGTGGTTGCACGACGTCTGTAAACGGGGGTTTTCAGGGTAAAACGGACAAATAAAAAATAGTTCGGGGGCTTAATGCGCCATGAATCTGCTATGGCAGCATATAGACATATTGTTCTATAAAACATAACAGTTGTTTTGGCTTAAAATACAGCAGTATCTTTTAAAGAGGAGTGCAAGAGCAGAAACAGCTTTTTCAGTCTTGTCTGTGTTTTCCGCCATATATATACAGTATATATACACACACAGCAGATATATAAAATAAGAGCGCGTACGTAGGTGTAGGGCTGAGCAATTTTAAGATCGAGAAAAAAAGATTGTAGATCGAGAAAAAAAAAATCTCAGTAATTATATACTTACATATTTAATAGAACATATTCATGGAAACGATTGATTGGGAAAATTTCAAACAGTCCTTCCAAAATAGTCTAGTGTTGATGGTTTTCAACACATTCCTCTGCCCGAGCTGAGGTAAACTGAAAAACTAAGCACTCAAAACAAATAAAATGACACATAATAAGCTTTAACTTAACAAATATACTCTGCTTTCCGAACGTGCCCACTAGTAAAACATTTAACTACTCTGGAATGTTTTATATTTTCGTTGCAGATTTTTTTAAAACTACCAGTTAAAAAAGCAATGGAGAGCCATGATGAAAAGAAAAAAAAATTGTGAAAAGTATCCTGATGGAATGATAGGGTGGGGAAATTGTGATCTCTTTTGGTCCCAGATCGCCTAGCCCTACATGTACAACAAATAAAGAATATAAGGAATGTATGAGTATATGTGTGACGTTTAATTTTCCTTAATTCTTTACCGTCTGCCAGAGGGCATCTCTGTCCTGGACCTCTCCAGTTCACCTTCTTTCCAACAATCCACTTCATTCCTTTCCATCCTGTCGCTCTCACCTCATTCCCATCCGCCGCCTCCTTCTTCTCCCAATTTAGCCCCGTAACCGAGAATTACACCAGGAGCAGCGGCCTCATTATCTAAGCAGACTCGTGTGCCCAGGCATGACTTTGTGCGTGTGCACCAGTCCGCTCCAAGTGGCCATTGATTATTTATGACAATGTTGATTAGCTGTCACTTTGGTTGGGCACTGCAGGAAGTGTCTAAGATGACGAGAGAATTAACCTATTCCCTGTGGCGGGCCCTACAGGACACACACACACACACATGCACAGCCGCAGGGAAACGGTTGCAAATAGTCCACTCACACATCTGTACATCATTTTGATGTTTTTGAGTTTTTACCTAATATTTTTTTTGTGGCAGAGTGTTTAAAGCCTTTATAGGGCAAGTGACTATTTTTGGTAATTTAAAGTATATAAACTTAACCTTACAAAGACCTGGTTATCCACATAAATGGCCATTACATTTTGGGTCATGGAGTTTTGTTTTTCTTTCTCATATCATCCGATCTTTTCACAATTACTTTTTATATTGTGTTTTAAGGAATCTTCAGTGAAAACAGCAGGGGTTCATTTGTGCCGGATCTGGCACCTCTTGATTTTGGCCTCCCTGTGTTCCGGGACTTATTTGGGCAGATTCGGCACCTCTCGTGTATAGAAAATAATAATAATATGAAAACGTTTTTAAAAAATGTATTGTAATAGCCTCGAATGGGGGGAAAGAAGGAGAGGAGTCGTTGATGGGTTTCTCCAATTTTATTGTGGCAACAATAAGAAAACAATAAACAAAATAACAGCGGACTGCCGTCATTTTTTGCTTCTCGCCCGTCCCCCCCTCGCTTCCTACTGGTCACAGCTCTCCAGTCCCAGCGTCTCTTAAAGGGACTGTGCATAGTGTCTTGTTTTGAGCTTTTTGTTGACAAAGGTATCGAACACACGACGTGCTGACAGCTTTGTTTCTTTATTAACACATGGCGCTAACAGCACGAACAGAACTTGTGGCTCTAGGCAGGCTGTGCCTCTCTATCTAACTCCCACATCACATGACCAAAACAACAGTAATGTTGCGTGCACTTCAGGGTGCCTCGGAAAACATTATATCAGAATATTACACATACAGTGTTTCCCACCAATGAATGAGAGTGTGGCGGCCCGCCACAGTCTCGTTTGCCCCCCCCCCAACGCCGGGAAAAAAAAACAAAAAACTAATCAGATGCGTCAGTCAGCCGATAACACAGCTGTAGCCCACTCCACTCTACTACCCGCGCGAGCGAGAGCAGCATTTTAGAGTAGTACCGTATTGGCCCGAATATAAGACGACCCCGATTATAAGACGACCCCCTCTTTTTCAAGACTCAAGTTTGAAAAAAGACTTTTTGAACACCAAATTAATTTTTATACAGAAACGACCACGGAAAGCTTTTCTCTGACTGTGAGCATTTTTTAGGCGATCTTTTTGAGCTCTCCATCTCCGTACATTACACTCTGTGACACCATATTTCACAGCCGCTTTGCAGTTGTTTGAAGACACCGCCTCATTTATCACCATCAACTTGAAGTTTGCGTCATAACTTCTCCTCAGCTGCCGGTGTTCTGCCAAAATATGCTACATCGGCGAAACGTCCTACATTAGTCGAATTTGACACCTAAATTACTGGACTGTCTCAGGAAATTAGAATACACAATATTCTAATTTTCTGAGACAGTCCTGTACATTAATCCACCATTTAAAGCAGGGGTGTCCAAACTTTTTGCAAAGGGGACCAGATTTGGCGTGGTAAAAATGTGGGGGGCCGACCTTGGCTGACGTCCTTTACATAGAACAATATACAGGACTGTCTCAGAAAATTAGAATATTGTGTATTCTAAATTTCTGAGACAGTCCAGTACTACCGTGCGCTCTAAACTTGTTTTGTTTAGATGCATACAGGAATAACGTACTAAAGAAATGCCTGCAGAAAATACTTAAATGTAGTTATATCAAATAAGGACGGTTTAAATACGCTACGTGACTAATGTGGTCAACTGCTTCAAAGCTAACACAAAAAAACACAATGGTTAAAAGTATGAGAGGGTAATACATGCAAAAAGTATCTTTGAGGCTGTGAAAAGGTTCTAAATAACTAAATAAAAACAAAAATAGTGAGTACTCACCGCTTCCAACCGATGTGCGCATGCGTGTGAATGCATACGCAAGCGCCCTGAGCATTGTGTAGGACGTTTCGCCGCGTAGTAAGGAATGGCCGAACACCTGTTAATCTGGCCAATCTTCGACCCACTTTTCTCCAAAGTGTCGCGAAGTTTCTCCATTTTTGGTTATCTCTTCTATTACCGGTATTTTCTTCTCTTTTCCTTCTTACCACTTTCTTCTTCGTGTCAGGGGTTCGCTTTGGCCGCCCGAGTCGCGTTCAGCATTCGATTCATTGATGACTGGCGCCATCCAGCGTCGTGAATGGGTATATGTCTAGGCCGCAGTTTTTTTTTTTTTTTTTTTTTTTTTTTAGGCCGCAGTTATAAGACGACCTCCTCTTTTTCAATCTTATTTCAGTGCAAAAAACATCGTCTTATATTCGGGCCAATACGGTATTTTATTTATTTATTTATTTAAGAGACGCAAGGGGAACGAGTAGGAAGAATGGGAGAACGAGCGAGATAGTGAGAGATAGCGGTCGCATGTCTTAGCAGCCCGCTGTTATTTTGTTATTGTTTTTCTTTATTATTGTTACCACAATCAAGTGGGTAAGCAAATACAGACTTCTCTCCTTCTTCCCCATATCCGGGGCATTACAATAGTTTGGATCGGACTTTTCGGCGAAAGTGAGCGGTGGACGGCCGTCTTGGACGGAAAGCAAACTTTGATTGAACTTGCGCGGAGAGGCGGGGCCCAAAATAAAGCCTTGCTCTATTTTCAGAGCGTTGGTCACAGTAAAGTATTTATTAGTTCAAGCAGAGTAAAATGATACATATTCACGGTACAAGAACGTCGTTTCCATGTCCGTCGATTGGTAAGAAAAGGCTGTTTGTACGAGTGACGTGTGGGCGCTCCCGTCGGGGGGACATTTCGCGTGGAGTGGCTATTTTTCGGAACAACACCGACGCGCCAACTTCAGACAGGAGTTGGATAAATGCCCCCCCCCCAATTTCGCGAGCTCTGGGACACTCGAAAAATGACTCTCATACCTCTCCTTGCTAAGTTAATGGTGCCTCGATGTGCGTTTGTGTGGAAATTTAGTTCACGAACAACGGGGAAAAAACTATTCACCTTCTCACCGAATCAAGAAAAACTCTTTACACGGCCATTAGAATTCCCCCAGTCCTGTAAATGGGTCAGTTGACAGAAGGACTGTTATTGTTGTGGTAATGTAGTACTTATGAGGGTCAAATAAAAAGGAAAAAGGAGGCTACGACGGCGGTCTGAAACCCGCGGCTCTTGGGCCGCATGCGGCTCTTTAGTGCTGCTTCGGAGCTTTTTTTTTTTTTTTTTTTAAATGGAAAAAGATGGGGGAGGGAAATATATTTTTTGTTTTAATAGGATTTCTAGGAGGACAAACATGATACAAACATTCTTTCAATTCATTAATATTGTAATGAAGTTAAACTTGTGGTGTCATCGTACAACAGAGTAGTCACGTGGTGCGCTATAGGATCCACTGCAGGGAAAATAAACATTTAATCATGAAGGCTAATTATGTATTTCTAGCCAACTTAGTCATTTTTATAGTAGGCTAATATAGCTAGTATTGATAATTATAAGGCTTGTACAAGGCTTTTAATTTTTTGCTGCTCCAGACATACTGTATCAGTTTTTTTTTTTTGGGGGGGGGGGGGGGGGGTCAAATATGGCTCTTTCAACAGTTTGGGTTGCCAACCCTGAGTCACTAGGAGATGTAAGTTGTACTATTGCTACGAGAAAAAAAGTCGCATTATTACATAGGGTAACGTAGCTGTAATCAGCAACGCATTTTACATACATGTACCGTAGCTGAGAGCTATAACATTAGCCTAGCTAATGAAATATTTCAAATATATCTTTGTTATGGTTCTTCTTGGGGGGAAAAAAATAATGAAAAAAAAAAAAAAATCGCCGTGGCACGACATGGTGTGGCTGTCCAACTCCGATGCAGCCCACCACCACAGTTTCAAAAAATCCTATGGTCAGAGACCCTCCCACCACAGTCTCCTAAAATCCTGTGGGAAACACTGACATAGTTATGGGCATTACAGTAAAAGATAAAATAATAATATGCATGAATTCATTTACAGAACAAATCCCAAGAATTGCATGTTATTTATGAAAAATTAACGTCATTCTAAAAATTTTGCGATTTGTTGATGCACTGAAAGGCTTGACCAACAAATCACGCTCCTAACATTTAAAAAAAAAAAAAAAAAAACTTTTGAAATCCGCGGCATCTGGGGAGCAAGCAGCGAAGATCAAACGGTATTTCAACATGCCAAAAAGTCAGTTGCGTTTACTGTCTTTTTTCAAAAAGACGGAAGACGGTTCAAAACGAGTCAGAAAAGCACAAAGAAAAGAAAGAAAAAAAGAAAAGTCCCACAGCATGGCAAGTGGGCATTTGCGTGTTGTTTTCGGCACCATTTTCTGCGTATGTTCCTGGACCTGTGCCCGTCTCATCATCCCTGTGCTGTCATATGTACTTTGCATTCCGGCACCTTATGATTTACAAATTAAGCACTGGAAAGCAGAAAACACTAGAAAGCAAATAAACATTCAATTAGGATGTAGAGCAATGTTGTTTTTGGCAGCCCTTTAAATTTTCGTCATAAGTCTTTTTTGTTTTGTTTTGGTTTTCTTTGGGGGGGGGGACGAAAACACTTATTAGTCTAAGTCATATTTTAGTCATTTCAAAATGTGTTCGACTTCGTCTAGGTTTGGTCAGTGAAAACTCAGACAAATTTCATCCAGTTTTAGTCGGAAATTGCTCAAAATGTTTTCATCTGTAAAATTTAAAAGTTTCAGTGATTAAATAAATAAATAAATAAGGGTTTGCAACGATTTGGAATGAACTTTGACAGACGGGCACATAACTGTAGAGACTACAAGAACATCGTCATCTTTGTGATGATAATATACACTCAGGTGGAAAACTGTACATTATTTTAAATTACATAAACCTACCTGGACGCCACGAACTGTGTGTTTAAAAAAAAAAAAAAAAAAAAGAAGTTTCAAAAGTTAACAAGTTCCAAGAGTTTAAGATGACGCTCGCCACGCTAAAAGCTAATGCTAACGCGAATGCTGTTACATTTAGTGTGTGATGATCACTCAGCACAGACTTTTAAAGGCTAAAGCAACATAGCATATTCTCTCTCGGCAAGATAAGATAACAAATCTTACCATGTGTTTTCAAAACAAGCAAGTCTGGAGGCTGGAGAGGACATCAGTGAGTAAGTGTGTGTGGGGTGGGCAGGGGGGGCAATAGTAGTAGTAGTTTTTTTTCTTCGTCAAAAATTGTTGCGACATGTTTTGGTCTTAAATTGTTTTTAAGGTCGTAAAAATGTCTTATAAAGCATCAAATTTGACTTTTAAAACGGGAGAACCCTGTTAATACAGTTAAAATGAATGAAAAACAGATACATTCTGGTTATGGTTCCAATAATACTCTTGAGTTGTTGTTGTTGTTTTTTTTTATTATTATTATTATTATTTCATGGTATTTAAATCGTCACCTGCCATTGACAGCAATGGATGTCCATTTCATTCAAACTAAAAGGAATGGCTGTGATTGCTCATTTTTCAGTGCAATTGATGGCACGAGACACCCAGTTCGTTTTGACTGGAATAGGCTGACAGGGCTGACAGTCAAAATTGGACATCTAGCACCATCAGTGGGAGCCAATGAGTTAAATGAGTGAACAGAAAAGGGTTAAATACATCCGTATGTTCATTCTATAATTCCACTCTTCCTTCCATTTCTCCTGTTCATTATTTTAAGTGTTTTTTTTTTTTCCTTCATATTTTTATGTCCATGCCAGTATGAACATATGAGTCGCTGTAATACCTTTTTCCTGACTGGCTTCTAAACCTCCGCCAAGGTGCTAATGGCCTCCTGTTTAAAACGCTCAGCCTAGGAACAATAACCTAGCACCGCCACCTATTAATGTATGTGTGCCTGAGTTTATAGCAAATTAAAGGCTTTTAATGTTAAATGGCAGCCCACTTACACAGCTAATGTAGGCTTTAGCGCCAGCCAGCCAGCCGCACACTCTTAAAAGGGAAATCTATCTTATGATGTCATGGCCGGGAAAGGTAGCGAGCGTGTCGGTATAGAGTGGTGGGACAGATGGAAAAGTACATGAGAATGATGTAAAGAGAGAGAGAGAGAGATGTTTACATGGTAAATCTTTATTTGTGTTGCTCTTTACAAGGCAGATTACAAAGAGCGACCAAAGAGAATAAATGAGGTTGAAGCATATTGACAGAAAGATGAAATGTTCGTGTGTATAATAAAGATCGATCTGTTTTTTTTTTGTTTGTTTGTTTTGTTTTTTGTGAAAGAATCATAACAAACAAGGATTTGAGAAATATTACTGTATGAATGGATTGAGGTGAGGAACGTCCAAAGTGTTGCCAGGAGTGATGTTACGTATGCCTTAAGTGTAATGAACAGACTCTTCTAATTGACTCGGACTTTTACCGTGAGTGGAGTGAAGAAAGCTGTAAAGTGGGACCTAAGGCTAGTTTGGGTTAAAAGTACTATATTTTACTCCAATTAATGTGGGTATTTTAACACGGCCTTTCTAAAGGGTGTCGTCTACATACAGTACCGAGGGAATTTCGTTATAGATTATTATTTTAAGCCTGAGTTGCTTTGTGACATGTTGTCTCCTTGTTTATGCATGTTGTTACCTCCATGTGAAAGCATATCTTAATTTTTTATCCATTTGTATCTTTACACTAAGGCTAGGTTCATACTGCAAGTCTTAATGCACAATTCCAATATTTGTCATATCTGCTTTTTTGGCGTGCCCATTTAGACTGCTTTTGTCCATTGAGCCTGTTCAAGTATCACACATGCGCATTAATTCGTAGTCCGAGATGCGCTGAGCAAACTGACCCGCATGCACAGGGGCATCAAAACAAATGACTACACATGACTGGCTCAACATCATTTTAGGGGGATCATATTTTGATTTCCAAAAACAAACAAACAAACAAATAACATACGTAAATGATCCCTGTTTAGTCTTACATTCAAAGTTTATATGAATTGATAGCATGAACGCACATACAGACAGTTTGCCCCGACCGTCAGCCGTGTGAACAATCTCAATATATTGCTCATTTAGGAGCACAGAAAGTAAACGGAGCATTCTCAGGCCTACCGCCCCTCCCCCCATTTTATTTTTTTATGACTGTTGTCAAGCCCGCCGCTTCCCTAAAAGCCCCGTTCAAGCTAGGCGCTAACGCTAAAGTACAGCTCAACTGCTACCATAGCGCCCTGTCTCTCTCGCTCTCTCGTTTTGCTGATGTAATTGGGGGTCCTGACACTTCAGACTGCAGCCACTTTCTGGAAAAAGGTGGCCCAGATCGGAGTTTAACCACGTACGAAAGTGACTTAGATCGGATTTGAAATGGTTTACTTTTATGCGACTTTTGCCGTTCAGACCGTCAAGTTAATGCCTCACTCAAGTCGGAAAAATATGAAAAAAATCGGATTTGTGCATTAAAACCTGCAGTATGACCCTAGCCTTCATGAACAAAAATACATGTACCATAAAATCTAGACCGCTGTTGTTGTTTGCCAAGTGTAATATTTAGGTCAAGTAGTCATTGTACTGATAGACATTTTCAAGGCATGCATTCTCTCCATCAAGACTGCTGTTGTTGTTTGCCAAGTTTACTGTAATATTTAGGTGAAGTAGACATTGTACTGATAGACATTTTCAAGGCATGCATTCTCTCCATAAAGGAAGATTAGGGTTAAGGTCACCTTGCATAAAGACCAAGAAGTAAGAAAGAAAGAAGAAGTATTATTATTATTAACCAACTCCACTGTGAACAATGATATATGGAATGTCTATGGAACCATTGCAACAGAAACCAAGCCTCTTCACCCCTGTATTCCTTAACACAGTTCTTCTCGATTGTTTTCTGTTTGTGTGACTCTTGAGGGTCCTTGTATCTTTAGGTCTTTTCATTTTTCAAAAAAGGAAAACGATTCCAGTTCGGTGTTTTGGTTTTATGTGTGTTAACAAAAAACGCGAAATGAATCATCTCCCATTTCCCAATTAAAAACTGCTAATTCAATAACGGAAAACTAGCCTAAAAGTGGAAGTTCAGAATTTTTGACATTAGGCTTAATCTTCAAGTTAGCAGGGCTTTAATTAGTCGATGGAGTTGATTTCAACAAATTCCGTGCAATTAGTTATTTATTAGTTTCAGGGCTCCAGAGTGGCGAAGCTAGCGCGAGGATAACATTGTCTTCCAGGTCATGGCTCAGTCGATTAAAATTTCTCGTTTTTATGAATAACACATAAAAACAGAATTGGGCTTGTTTTCTGTTTTTTGTTTCATAAAATTAGAAGGTAAAACTGAATGTCTGAAAGGTACATACACCCTTGAGACTTGGTTTGAAAATGGTTATAACTAGAGATGTCCCGATCAGTCGACTGGTCTGATCACGTCATTTTCAAAGTATCGGAATCGGCAAAAAAATATCGGACATGCCTTTTTTTCAATATACAGTGATACCTCAGCTCACGAACATAATTGGTTCCCAGAAAGTGTGTGTGAGGCGAAAAGTTCGTCTTCCGAACATTTATTTCCCATAAGAAACCATTAAAATGAGAATAATCCGTTCCCAGGTCCCCATAAAACATAATTTTCTACTAAATAAGCCTTAAAACTACACAAAAATATACCTTATTTTATGTATAATAAATGTGCTATTGTATTAAAGAAATAAACTGTACTGTATAATAAAGTCGTTTTATTTACCTTTGTGATGGTAGTTGATGGCTTGATGGAATGGATTGGGAGGAGGAGGGAGGGAGGGAGTTACTGTTTGGAAGGAGAGTGTTACCGGCAAAGTGCGCAGTTAGCGTAGACTCCAGTGCTGTGCCCCCCACATGTTTTTGGTTGTTAATAAAAGTGCCCACAAAAAGCCATCCGACGCCTCTGGGTGTTTGTATGCACGCCGCCACCTTTCTGGAGAGGAAATCGGGCGAACCGAAGACAACCGACGACAACGAGCCAACGTGACTCGCCGGTCCACTTCTCACTACGGTGGGAAGCTGAAAGCACCGCCAATTACCAGTCGAGGGCGAATTGGTAACACGAGACCTTCCATAAGGACTGTAGGTAACTCTTTTTCGGTCCCATAACAGCAAAAGTACACTCAATATGGTCCAAAATGTCTATCAAACACAAACCACGTCCGCACTCAACGAAAGTGAGGGGACGAACTGGGACGCCGTGAGCGTGCGTCAGCTTCTCGTGGCGCTTTTCGACCGCGTGAATTGGTTCGTCCGCCGAAAACTAGTTCGTCAGCAGAGACTATATGCTTGCGAATTTAATGTTCTTGAGGCGAAAAGTTCGTGAGCTTAAGCGTTCGTGAGCTGAGGTATCACTGTATATATATATTTTTTAATTAAATTGTTTTCTAATTGTATTTAACGTTACAGACATAATATGTTACACTCATCCAGAGTCTTTAGTTTAGGCTTAAGGTAGGGCTATCAAATTTATCCCGTTAATGGTGGTAATTTATTTTTTTTTTTTTAAATTTATCACGTTAATATATTTAACGCAATTAACGCATGCGCTGCACGACCCACTCATGCATTGTCGCGTTCAATCTGTAATGGCGCCGTTTTACCTATATATAGAGCTAAAAGGCAGCGTAAAATGAATAGAGTGAATTTTGGCAGCCTTTGGAGCCTTTTTTTAATTGACTAAAGCCTTACAATCCCTCTCCCTATGATTAGAAATAATCGTAGGAAGCAATGTGGTGAACAAAGGTAGTAATTGATCTTTTTCTTAACACCCTATCTTATTTCCCAACGCAGAGAAGATATATCAATTGGTACCACTACGCACAGTCATGGTTGCACTTCCCATCATGCATTTGGGCAGAACAGTTAAATGGCTACAGTATCATTTACTGAAAGCTCAACAAATACACTAGATGGCAATATTTAGTCACAATATACAAAGTCACATTTATCCTTTAAGAATTACAAGTCTTTCTATCCGTGGATCCCTCTCACAGAAGGAATGTTAATAATGTAAATGCCATCTTGAGGATTTATTGTCATAATAAACAAATAAAGTACTTATGTACTATATGTTGAATGTGTATATTCGTCCGAGTTTTATTCATTTTTTTCTTAATGCATTGCCAAAATGTATACGATCGGGAAAAATTATCGGGAATGATTGGAATTGAATCGGGAGCAAAAAAAAAAAAAGCAATCGGATCAGGAAATATCGGGATCGGCAGATACTCAAACTAAAACGATCGGGATCGGATCGGGAGCAAAAAAACATGATCGGAACAACCCTAGTTATAACCATGTGAATGTTGTAGTTACATTGTCACTTGCTGAAATCAGTTATGTTTCCAGAATCTGGGTACAATAAGCATCTCAATAATGTAAATGTAGCTAGAGAAACCCTTTTGAAATGAATCCAAGAAGCCAAGACATACTGTACAATAGCCAGCCACTTATGCAGCCTTAAATTATTCAGATAAGAATAGAACATGCGCTATCTCTGAATAGATACATTGTGTTTTGCATCTCCTCTTTAGGTATGTTTATGAACTGGAAGCCATCACAGGCGGTGGTGCTGGTTTGAGTGACAAACATGTTATAAAAACACCATCCTCATGTCCCACTGGGATCCCAGCTCCACACAATGTGACAGTGAGCGGCCCCCACTCCATCTCCTTGGCCTGGACCCCTCCTGGTGAGTAGCAGTCCAAACAGATGGATGGTCATTTTCACAGCATCTTCATCAAAATGGCATGCAGATTACTCACCATTGTCATGGTGTTTAATGATACAATTAACTATAAAATACATATTTGTCTCATCATGAAAGCTATACTATGTGTGTGTGGGATGTAACTTATTTTAGTATACTCACCATTTTACAATGCTGTATACTTTGAAGAGAAGAAAGTAGTACCATTTTTCTGGACATACGCTTGTTCTTTTCCTTTTGGCGTTTCCCTTCAGGGGTCGCCACAGAGAATCAGTTGCCTCGATCTAACCCTTTCATCTGCGTCCTATGCTCTCACACACCAACTACTTTCATGTGCTCTTTAACTACATACATAAACCTCCTCTTTAGTCTTCCTCTACACCTCTTGCCTGGCATTTTGGAAACTCGGCATCCTTTTGCCAATATACTCACAATGAAATCTTACATAAACATTTGAGT